>NC_088784.1:29878735-30506027 GCF_958450345.1 Calliphora vicina
GTTTGTAAACAATTTTGAAAATTTTTACAAACTTCCTATAATTTTTTTCGTATTAATTTCAGGCCGAATGACATTCGGTTTCTTTCTTTAGATTGTTTAAAATAGAAAAAATCTTTCACAAAAAGCTTTGCTTACAGGTATTGAAAATACGAAACATGCTGATTTTCTTAAATTCTCGAATTCATTCGTTTCACCTTTCAAAAATAGGATCATATCATTTGACAAATCATTTGACATATACAAATCAATATATGTATATGTCTTCAGATATTTGAAGGTTAAATTTAAAAATGCTATTTTTCTAAAAAACGATGACATTAATATTGCTAGAAAAACATTTTTGTAAGAACTTGAAAAGCGACCAAGTTTGGGTTGTAGACCCAAAGATTTTGAAACACCCTCAAAATTTTTAGTTAATTTGAAAAAACTGTTTTACGATAGGTCGTAGTACTTTAGTACCTCTAACTCACACATTTTTAGACCGAAAAATTGTAAACAGTTATGGAAAGGCAAAGAATTAAGCTTTCATAAAATGTATACATAAAATGTATTTTCTATGAAAACTTATTTTTTTTGTACAATGTTTTAAACAAAATTGTATATAGAAAAAAACGAGACATTACTTGTTAAAATCGGTTTAAATTTGCAAAAGTTTGTAAACTTTTTCGAAAAAGTTCAAAAAAATTTACTTCTAAATTAAAAACTACAATTATTTTACTACTTTGTTAAGAACTAAATTTTCTTTATACATTGCTATAAATTTGCATAAGCTCTCATAGCAAAATAGGCAATGAATACCCACTTAAAATAAAAAAGTTGATGAATTTTGTTCTGTTACAAATATATCAAAAAATGCACGACATTTTAAAGAGTAATCAATTTTCTTTCTAAACCCGTTAAAAAATTAAAATCAGACAAAAACTTACTGGTCGATAAGTTGACGAACATCACTTAAAACGGTTTTTTAGAATAACTTCTGAATTTGAGAGTGTTCTGAAATTTTTTGACACAATTTGCAATGTACTCAACAAGACCTATAACCCACGATTTGTCGTTTTCCAAGTTTTTTTCTCACTGTAGCACCGTGTAATAAAAAATATATTTTGATTACAATGGATAAAAATATCTTTTAATAAAAATTATTTACACAAAACCAAAATTAACATTTTCTCAGTAATTTTTGTAATGTCCAGTTTTTTTTTGATTTGTCCAGCTTTTTAGACCTCAATGTCCAGCTTTTTGCAAATCTGAATCTGGCAACCCTAAGTATATTGGACCTACAATGGGTCAAAATCACGAAAAATATTTTTGAACCCGATTTTTTTCAATAATTTTGAAAAAAAAATTAAAAAAATTGAAAACCAATTAAAAAAAAATGTAATTTTGTTTACGTAAAAATATTAAACAAAAATTTATTTTAAAGTATATTTTGGTGAAGGGTATATAAGATTCGGCACAGCCAAATATAGCTCTCTTACCTGTTCTATTTGCATCGGGACGAATTTAATATATTTTTCCTCAAATGGCAATTAAAGGAAATAACCCCAGTATTGATAAGATAAATAATTTGGAGCATAAACTGATTTCTAAAAAAGTCTCAATCAATCGAGTAACATGAAATTTGATGCATATGATTCTAAGTGGAAACTGTTTCTTATTCTGAATGGCTTTTTTTAATTTCTAGAAACATGAAATTAGGTAGTCATGGGAACCGAGTAAAATTGTAACACACAAAAGGTTATCAGTGGCACTTTTTCCTTATACTACTAGTAATTTTTTAATTCTGTGTATTACAAACACTTCCCTTTTCCATTTGGATCACTTTTTAGTGACTAATAGATTATCATCCTATTTCCAATTATACCACTATTTACCGACTTATAGTCATGTTTATGTTTCTGCTAATTTTAATTTTATCGTCACCTAAATTTTTAAAATATTGGTTTGAAAAATTTTTCGTGTGATCAGAAAGAACATCTTCTATCTAAAAAATACTGCATATTTACACAAAAATTATGGAATTGTAGAATTTATACACACTCTAATAAATTTTCCTGTAAATTTACTACATTTTACCTACTATATTTTGTAATGCCTAAATTCAAATATTTAGAAAGGTTCCGCAAGACCTCTGAAGTTATGAATTCTTTTAAAAATTTTGCCATAAAAAAATTATTTATTAAAAATTCCACAGGTCATTAACTTGTCACATTATCACTATTATTTTAAATATAATTGAAAAGTAATTTTTGAAAAGCAAAATTTTTACCTTAAAAACTTAAATAAATTATAATATGGGGATTTTCTATGAAGAAATCGTGTAACTTTTAATAGGTACGAGACTTTTCCAATGTAAAACAAGTAAGAAAGTATGGTCGGTCAAGCCCGACCATATAATACCCTACACCAAGTAAATGAGTAAAAATATTTTTCTTTTAAAATATCAATAATTTATATTTTTGAGTGATTTTCGGAAGTGGGCCTTATATGCGAGCTATGACCAATTATGGACCGATCACCATAAAATTAGGTTGTGTGATTT
This sequence comes from Calliphora vicina, assembly GCF_958450345.1. Classification (NCBI taxonomy): domain Eukaryota; kingdom Metazoa; phylum Arthropoda; class Insecta; order Diptera; family Calliphoridae; genus Calliphora; species Calliphora vicina. The sequence goes on from NC_088784.1 coordinate 29,881,278, forward strand.
ATGTCTTTATGAAAGTTATTTATGTTGAATTTTGTGTATATACCAACATTTTTAAGTGATTTGAGCACGTTAAAGTGATTTTCGGAAGCGGGTCTGTATGGGAGCTATGACTAATTATGGACCGATCGTAACAAAATTTGGTGACATGAATTTTGTATATATAAAACTTATTTGGAGCGAAATTTGTGTAGATACATAGATAAATTAAACGTATATGACCGATAAAGTCCAATTTCGAGGGGACATTTGTATGGGGGCTAGGTGAAATAATGGACCGATTTCAGCCAGTTTCAATAGGCTTCGTCCTTAGGCCGAAAAAGTAATATGTACCAAATTTGATCGAAATATCTTCAAAATTGCGACCTGTACTCTGCGCACAATGTTTACATGGACAGCCAGCCAGCCAACCAGACGGACGGACGGACGGACGGACGGACATCGTTTAATCGACTCAGAAAGTGATTCTAAGTCGATCGGTATACTTTAAGGTGGGTGTTAGACTATTATTTTTGGGCGTTACAAACATCTGCACAAACGCATAATACCCTCCCCACTATGGTGGTGTAGGGTATAAACATTCTTACACTTCAATATCGATGAGGCACGAGTTAACATTATATAACAGTTGCAGTTTTTTACCAAGTGTGACAGAATTTAAAATAAAAATTAAAAACACTACAATTAAGTAAACAACTTTAATTCATACAATATTGCATCAACATGGAATCTTAACTGTTACCAGTAAAATGTGTAAAAGTATTAAAAACTAAGGAACTGTTTAACTATCAGCTGCATCCTTTACCACATCCTTGTTCAATTTTTCAGTTAAAGCTTGAGTTGTTTCTTTCAGTTGATCCTTAATGACATTTATGCCACTGCTAGTAGTTTCAATCAAAGTGTTTGATATTTCTTTCACATCCTTATCATCAACCATCAGCTTAAGTTTAACGATAATTTCATTTGCCACTTTATTAAGACTTTCAACACTGCCCGCAACAGCATTAGTCAAGCCTGGATGATCAGATTTAAAGTCTTGCACTGTACTGCCGGCAATTTCACGTAATTCCTTGACCGAGGTATTGTCCGACCATTCTTGGGTCTATGTAATAGAACAGTAAATGAAAATTTGTATTAATTAATTGTAAACATGCTTACAGTTTTTGATATAGTGCTGGCCAATGATTTAACTTGATCCCATATGGCTCCTCCTTGTTCCATCAGACTATCCGTGCTATTGGCACTAATCAAATTTGAGGCAATTTCTTCTAGTTTTTTAACACCATCTTTGGCAATATTCAGACCACTTTCCAATAAAGCCTCATTGGTAGATTGTTCTTCACGTTTAAGACGTCCAGCTGAGACCTAAATGAAATACATTGTAAATATTTCAGAGATTCAATTTTATTACACATAAAAATTATACTTACAGCTGCAATTGCTATAGTGATTAGTAGTAACAATTTAAACATTTTCAAAATTTAGCGTTCTATGTTGTAGAAATTTGATTGTTTCCGGCGAAAGTTTAAAACTCAACTGATGAATTTAAATGTAATTAAAATGAATTTATTGTGTTTTTATTTACAAAAACAGATTTGCTTTGTATTAAACAATTGTTTGTCGTTAATAATGATATGTAAATTACAATATTTTTTTTTGATAGGAGATTTTTTTTATTTTCGTTTAAGTACAGTGGGACGGATGCAATTAATTTCGAGTTCCTTGAACTTTAAGATAACAGGAAGTGTTGTTTACAATTTATTATAAAAAATCGAGAAACTGTAATCTAGATTATACTGTAGACTGTAATCTAGAGTCTACTCTAGACTGTAATCTAGAGTCTACTCTGGAATGTAATCTAGAGTCTACTCTAGACTCTACCAGAGTCTACTCTAGACTCTACCAGAGTCTAATATAGACTCTACCAGAGTCTAATCTAGACTCTACCAGAGTCTAATCTAGACTCTACCAGAGTCTAATCTAGACTCTACCAGAGTCTAATCTAGATTCTACCAGAGTCTAATCTAGACTCTACCAGAGTCTAATCTAGACTCTACCAGAGTCTAATCTAGACTCTACCAGAGTCTAATCTAGACTCTACCAGAGTCTAATCTAGACTCTACCAGATTCTAATCTATACTCTACCAGAGTCTAATATAGACTCTACCAGAGTCTAATATAGACTCTACCAGAGTCTAATATAGACTCTACCAGAGTCTAATATAGACTCTACCAGAGTCTAATATAGACTCTACCAGAGTCTAATATAGACTCTACCAGAGTCTAATATAGACTCTACCAGAGTCTAATATAGACTCTACCAGAGTCTAATATAGACTCTACCAGAGTCTAATATAGACTCTAACAGAGTCTAATATAGACTCTACCAGAGTCTAATATAGACTCTACCAGAGTCTAATATAGACTCTACCAGAGTCTAATATAGACTCTACCAGAGTCTAATATAGACTCTACCTGAGTCTAATATAGACTCTACCTGAGTCTAATATAGACTCTACCAGAGTCTAATATAGACTCTACCAGAGTCTAATATAGACTCTACCAGAGTCTAATATAGACTCTACCTGAGTCTAATATAGACTCTACCAGAGTCTAATATAGACTCTACCAGAGTCTAATATAGACTCTACCAGAGTCTAATATAGACTCTACCAGAGTCTAGTCTATACTCTACCAGAGTCTAATGTAGACTCTACCTGAGTCTAATCTAGACTCTACCTGAGTCTAATCTAGACTCTACCAGAGTCTAATCTATACTCTACCAGAGTCTAATCTAGAGTCTACCAGAGTCTAATCTAAACTCTACCAGAGTCTAATATAGACTCTACCAGAGTCTAATATAGACTCTACCAGAGTCTAATATAGACTCTACCAGAGTCTAATCTAGACTCTACCAGAGTCTACTCTAGACTCTACCAGAGTCTACTCTAGACTCTAATCTTGTCCCGAGAATCTTTTATAGGTGCCAATTTGGCCGAGACGAACCTACATTCCAGCCTTTAACTTCGGTTGTTTTGACCCTGCAAAGATGAATGAGTTGGTCAGTCAGAAATGTTGCTCTGTTATAAAAAATATGTTTTCTATATGATGAAATATTCACAATCAATTCATTTTGAATTTATACTTAAACAAACCTACTGTATTTGGTCCAATTAATTTTTGCACTGATTACTGATAACAGTTTCTTTATTAAAGATTTCTCAGTGACTAAGGTTTAAAAAAATACTAATTAATTTTGATTAAATTGAAATATGTCTTATTTGGAACGATTAATAACAGCAACAAAACAAATTACTTTGATAATAGATTTTTGCAATTGTAAACAAAAATATAAAGGAAATTTTAGAGATGCAAATATAAGTACGAATTTTAATATTACAAATTAATGTAGATCAAGAAAAAAGAAATTTGAGCAAAATTAAGACACTTCTTTTGTAAAAAAAATTCAATCAACGCCATTTAAATAATAGCAATAATACCCTGTGGGTATAAATTAGTTTTCGTTGCTTGTTTCTACTGTTTTTGAACGCAAAATTATGTAATTTTATTTTTTTTTTTTTGCTAAAAAAAGAAGAAAAAACTGGGTCCATTCCTCTAAATGCACTTTAAGATCATAAACACGCAACAAAATTTTAATTCACTAAATACGACTTGCAACAACAAAAACACAAAAAAGCCAGCAAAAACAATAACAACAACCAAATTAAACACATAGAGAATCTAAAACGTAAATGTTGTACATGTTGTTTGCAACTACAACATGGATTAAAACTAATTAACACATAATCAACACGTATTTTGGTCAAATCAAACAGCAACAACCAAAACAAAAACAACAACAATAGCTGCAACAGCAACAGCCACAACAACAAGAAACATTATCTTCATTTATTTAAACGAAAAGCTGCACACAAAAAAAATTTACAACAAATTAGCAACTACCACAAATAACACAGTGCAACAATGAAAAAAACACACGATCATGACAGTATAGATTCGACTCTACTACCAAAGGGTAGTAAAACCCTATACTCAGTTTGCCCATTTTGGTGACCGATTTTTTTTTATGGGCCCCCAAAGTTTCTGAAAATCAGTGGGGCCTCTAAAAAAGGTGTCATCAGGTTTTGGTTAACAGCTAATTCAGACTTTGTGCTACGGCTTAACTTTATATGGCAATAATATAGCTAAGAGTCCGCCAAATAAATTTTGTTAAAATTTGTTTCCAAAAAATAGCTTTTTCGTGCACTTTTGTTGAAAAAATATAGGAAGAAAATTTTTTTTTTTTACTTTTTTTAGAATAACTTCCAGGGACTCCTAATTTTTCAATAACAATATCCCGCAAAGTTGTAGCTACGGTAAATTTGAATAACTCTCGTGAACATATCAATGCAATCCGAACATACCTAGGTATTCTAAATAGCTGTCAAAAATCACTTTGTAGCTTAAAATTTGTAGTTTTTTACTAATTTTTGACTCTAAAACAATAATTTTTTGTTAAAAATGTATGTTCGAGTGTATACTTCTCTATTGTGCTGGAATAACGAAGAATGGGCAAATCATTATCGGTATGATCCGGGCGCATAACTTTATCCAATCTTGATCATGCAAGACCGGCTTGATGCAAGATATGAAAAAACTTTAAAATTTTTGAAAGTGGGCAAGGTTTGTGGAACTTCTGAAGTGTAAGCTTTTTATATAAGTTTTTGATATCGGTGGAAACCTTATGACTTAAAGATTGACATTTTAGTGAAATGAATAATTTTGTGACGTCATTTACCTTAAAAACTAATAATATTTTAAAATGGTGATTTTCCATCAAGAAAAATAAAATCTTTGAATTAATGTAAAATTTGAACAGTTACAGACATCACAATAAAATTTGGAAGTAATATAGACCTAAATATTCGTAAGTCAATGGCATCACTAATGTTGCCATTCTTTGTTTTTAAACACCGAAATTCCTGAAACGGCGAAAATTTGTTCCAAAAACGAAGTTTTTTTTAGAAAATAGCCCACTTTGACGTTATTTACAGCATGATAGTAAAAACGTTCTGTATGTATATAAACAACATATGGGGCTATACAAATGTGATGAGCTTTTGAGGGTCGGTGCTTTGCGTTTTTAGAATTTTTTACTCAAACCTAATTTTTTTTTTTCAAAATTGCCCAAGTTTGGATAGGGCTGGGGGGTACAATGTCCGCTTAAGTTAGTCAAATTTTACCTTATATGTTTTTGCATTAAGTTCTCTTTCCAGATCATAAAAAAATTTATATAGTCCCGAAGAAAATTAGTTTTTTATAAAAGAAAAAATATGGGGACTTTTTTGGGAAAAAACTTAAAAAACACACGCATACAAAGTTGAAATATATAAAAAGATGCCTCAACTTTGGATGCGTGTAACTTTTTATAGGGACGAAATAATTGTTATCAGATTTGTTTTATTTTCTTTAGAATTTTATCGCAAATATACGTCATATATAAAAAAACAAATTTCGACCTTTCGTAGGCCCATCAAATTTAAAATACGAAAAAAAGATCGGGCAAAATTTAAAAAAATATTAAACCCAAATATCTCTTGAACTAAAAGAGATAACTACAGATAAAATCATATTTTTTGTAGACCTTCTCAAGGTCTATCTATATTTGAAATTGCAGCTCATTCGGATCATAAATGACTTTTTGGTAATTTTTTTATAAATGTGTGACATTGAAGGTCCACCCACTGATCCCCATTCCGAACACCTCAGCCGAGTAAATAATACAGCACAACATAGAAGTGTGGACTTGATAATACTATTTTTACAAAAAAATCTTTGTTTTAGCGTCAAAAAATAGGAAAAACGAAAATTGTTAAGGTACAAAGTGATCTTTATGTGCTATGTAGAGTGACTAGACACATTCAGAATGCATTGATATGTTCACAAGAGTTATTCAAATTTACCGTAGCTACAACTTTGCGAGATATTGTTATTGAAAAATTAGGAGTCCCTGGAAGTTATTCTAAAAAAAGTAAAAAAAAAAAATTTTCTTCCTATATTTTTTCAACAAAAGTGCACGAAAAAGCTATTTTTTGGAAACAAATTTTAACAAAATTTATTTGGCGGACTCTTAGCTATATTATTGCCATATAAAGTTAAGCCGTAGCACAAAGTCTGAATTAGCTGTTAACCAAAACCTGATGACACCTTTTTTAGAGGCCCCACTGATTTTCAGAAACTTTGGGGGCCCATAAAAAAAAATCGGTCACCAAAATGGGCAAACTGAGTATAGGGTTGTACTACCCTTTGGTAGTAGAGTCGAACCTATACTGTCATGATCTTGTGTTTTTCCAAAAGTCTCCATTTGTTGCATAGTGTAATCAAACGTGTACAGAATGCCACAATAATTTTTGTCTAAAAGACAATGAGAAACAAATGATTTGCAGGCGGGCTTTGCAAGAGTGAATTCATATTCGAGGAAACAGATTTTCAATTCATTTAACATTTATTCATAAGATATCATTTATAAAAGAAAATTTTATAAAATAAAAACATAATCTACTAACGGAAGGTCTGTCACAGAATTTCATTCCGATAGCAAGTGGAATTTATTCCGTATTTCGCTTCTTCAGAAAAAGTAAAAGGAAAATTTCTATCGGAATGAAACCACTTTCAGTTTTTAAAGTGGAATTGATATTCGTTTGTTATTAATATCAAAAACTTCAATTTTGTTTTAATACAAACAAGTAAGAAAGTATAGTCGGTAAAGCCCGACCCTACACCAAGAAGATGATTATAATTTTTTTTTTTAATTATAAAGGAGCTATGACTAATTATGGATCAATCGCCACAAAATTAGGTGGCATATCTTCTGTGTATATGAAATTTATTTGTGTTGAATTTTATTTGAATACCATAATTTTTAAGAGATTTATGCTAGTTAAAGGGATTTTCGGAAGTGGGCATTCTATGGGAGCTATGACTAATTCTGGACCGATCGTCACAAAATTCGGCAATGCGAGTTCGCCTTATATACAACTTATTTGTGTAGAGTTTGGTTTGGATATCTATAGAACTAAGATATTTATGAGAGCTTGACTGTTTTCAGATAGGGCAATCGTATGGAGGCTAGGAGAAATAATAGGCCGGTTCTTCAATATTCAATAGGCTTCATCCTTTGGGCATTAAGGAAGCCTGTACTATGACCTGTAGTTTGATTACAAGGTTTAGATGGACGGACATCGCTTAATCGACTTAGAAAGTGATCCTGACAAGCACTAACCCAATATACCCCCACACTATGGTGGTGTAGGTTATAAAAATGCTGTCAAATTAAATCTGGAAAATAAAAGTGAAGAAGAGTGATGAATGTAGGGAAATTCTTTGAAATTTCTACTGATGTGCCAACAGCTCCACTATAGTTAAGTATGGTTGCAGAAGGTAACACGATGTATCTGACCACATGCTAGGTATCAGTTTAGGTGTTGAATTGAATTGAAGAATCTCTATGATTGTACATCAAATCAGTCAATAAAATGGATAATGCATATTAGTACCTCCCTAAGGCCTTGTAGTAAGCACCAAGCTCTTTTCATCTGTAGATATAGAAACTTCAATCGGAAGTAGTGTTTATGTCCAAACTTTGTTTCAACTTTTATTTTAGAAAAGTTTTATAAAAATCCAGTTGTAAGAAATCTCACATAATTTCTAATTTAATGTAGTGGAATCACCAAATTTTACCTATGCCCACTAGGTGCTTCAGAATTTTTCTATGTATTGTAGAAACACTTTGTGTAAAATATTAGGGATTGGATAACAAGGGGAAAAATTTAAATTTTTCAGTTTTTGTAAAAATTTTGCAACTAAATAATAACTTTTGCAATTGAATGCAAAATAATCGAAATGTGTACGTATTTTTCGTTTAATAATGTATAAAAGATAAACATTGGTTAAAGAATGTTAAATTTATTTATAATTCCCCAGACCATTAACGTTTATCAGGAAACTTGAACATGAAATGTAGGAAAAATTAACTTATTTTGATAAATACTAAAATAAAAGCAACTTTTTACTTAAAATATATCCCTAATTACTTGTATATGGCTTTTTGTCTACGTATGCTACCTATTCGAAGGTTTGGCGAAACAAATTTAATTTTTTAACGGCCGTTTCAAATCTCCATTTTCAAATTTTTAAAAATTTTGTTAAACAAATTTCAGAATTTTTTGATCATCACATTCGGATTTATTTAAACAATTTTGTCAATACCTTCTACCTACCTCCTTTGGAGTTTTTGCTTACCTGTAATTTAAATTTAACGAATTTCGGGAAAAACTAATTGTTTGGCCATATTTTGGCAAACGAGACTAATTTCCTTACTGTTGTGAATTTTGAGTAAAACCTAAATAAAAGATTGCGAAATATTATATATTTTTAGGCCGATTTTAATGACGCATGAGAAAAATATATCTTAAGGTCTAACATTTACAATAACAGTGCAAAAATGGAAATTAACCCTTAAAATCACAAGCGACCAAAATCCTATCATCCTAATATTTTACACAGTGTATTTCTACAATACATATACAAATTCTAATTATGGAGCTGTCTAATGCCCACGATCACCTTTTCGTGATATACTAGTTGCTTCTTGTATCTATTGGTGTATTCTATTATCTTCTGCTATTTCTAATAGCATTTTAAAAATCCAATTCTAACAATTTGCTGAATTAATAGTCTCTAGATTTTTCGCAATGCACTTGGCAACAGAAAATCTGCAAATAAAACAAGTAAGAAAGTATGGTCGGTCAAGCCCGACCATATAATACCCTACACCAAGTAAATGAGTAAAAATATTTTTCTTTTAAAATATCAATAATTTATATTTTTGAGTGATTTTTGGAAGTGGGCCTTATATGGGAGCTATGACCAATTATGGACCGATCACCATAAAATTAGGTCGTGTGATTTATGTCTATATTAAAGTTAACTATGTTGAATTTTGTATGTATACCAACATTTTTAAACGATTTATGCACGTTAAAGTGATTTTCGGAAGCGGGTCTTATATGGGAGCTATGACTAATTATGGACCGATCGTAGCAAAATTTGGTGACATGAATTTTGTGTATAAAAAATTTATTTGGAGCTGAATTTGTGGAGATACATATATAAATTAAACATTTATTACCGATAAAGTCCAATTTCGGGAGGACATTTGTATGGGGGCTAGGTGAAGTAATGGACCGATTTCAGCCAGTTTCAATAGGCTTGAGCCGAAAAAATAATATGTATCAAATTTCATCGAATTATCTTCAAAATTGCGACCTGTACTCTGCGCACAATACATGGACAGCCAGCCAGCCAGCCAGCCGACCAGACGGACGGACATCGCTTAATCGACTCAGAAAGTGATTCTAAGTCGATCGGTATACTTTAAGGTGGGTGTTAGACTAATATTTTTGGGCGTTACAAACATCTGCACAAACGCATAATACCCTCCCCACTATGGTGGTGTTGGGTATAAATATTGTGTTCTACAAGGCACATCTTTGTTGATAAAATCTTGAGAAAGTTATCCTTTTATAAATCCTAGAGCCTGGACCAGGTTTTGTTCTAGAGACAAGACTGCACTTTTGATATTTATAATAGCTGAGCTTTGTCGCTGCTGTGCCATATGTTAGCTATGAGTTTGGACTGACTAAATAAATATTCATCATCCACAAATGTTATACAAAACCTCCTTGGTGGAACCCTGTATAGAGCTGTATAGTGTCGTAAACATTGCAACGAGGGAAAACTGTTCGACTTATGAATCATTTCATGAATGTCACGAGGAATGCGAAGTAGACGTGTTCAAGGAACATTGGCATAGAAGTAGAAGGATCGTCGGAGAACAACCAATTACGTAAAATAATAATAACATCACTGGTTGTACCAATTTAGACCGTGAGTAGTAGGAAGACCCTTAAACTTATACGGGACCCTTACATTCCTGTCGCGACTTGTGACTTTGAACGCAACTATTTATTCTGGTCATCCATGCTTCAACATAAACAAAAACAAAAATAAAATTCAATGGGAACTAAATAGCTTTGACCCGTTCAAATCAACGAATAAGGGTGATATTATTCCTGTAGAACTTCAGAAAAAATTAGGATACACTAAATCAAAGGACTGTATAGCAATTTGTATTGTATTCTTTTAAAATCCCGCATAGGGTTAATATTCATTTGAGAATGACTTTACAATCTGAGTTTATCTTTACTTTTTCGTCGCCTTCTCCTATCTGCAAGAACGGACATATGGATTGATGGGTACGACTAAGGTTCATGGGTAAGATACTTAAGGTGTGGTCACACATGGCAAATATTTACTCAAAAAAGCGTAACCATTTTAAATAGCACATATTTTTTAGACGTGTTTACTCTTACAAAGGTTTTGTAAATTCAAACAGCATCAAATAAAATAAAACAATATTTTTTGTTTTGAACAGTCGTAAGTAAAAGGAGTTTTTGAAATAAACAAAAGAATTCAAAAATATATTTTATTTAGTTGTTACGTCATTTTCGTCAAATATTTGCCATGTGTGACCTTTAGTCATATGATCAAATGTACTACGTTGGGAGTGAATCGTGGCACTCCGCATTTGAAAACCAGAATAACTAAAAAACTTTCACATAGGCTGGCGATGAAGCTGTATTGACATCTATTTAATTTCTGCATACAATATCCTTTTGCATGCATAATTTGAGTTAGTGGAGTGATTCTTGTGGGCTTAGTATTCGTTTTCTAATAATCCGGTCTAAAATTTTCCACAGGTTCTCTATTGGGTTAAGGTCTGGAGATTGCGGAGGTGAATTTAACTGCTTAGGCACTTAATACAATAGCCACTCCTTAAAAATTCTGGCTGTGTGATTTCGCTCATTGTCTTGCTTTCTCTAATTAAAATATTTAGCTTCAAAAATGAAAATGCGTGTTGTATACTAGATTTTGACTGTATATTAACGCAAATCATCTTGTTTTATACAGTAATAGTATTCTGATTACGTCTATCGAAAATACATCTTTCCATGTTAAACTGGCTGCACGTAGATTTGCTGACTTCGCAATTGGCTACTAACTCTGCGGTGAGGATTTTCACTTCAGGATCTAGAAATTCTATCCGGAAATATTAACTTAGCTGCAGCTGTATATTGATGTTTCAAATTAGTTAACCAAGAATGCGTGATGAATGAAAATTGATCACGTTGTGATGATGAGCGATGAGAAAATTTACCTTTTTCCTGGCATTACTGTTGTAATCCAAGATCCAAGCCTTTGTTGCACGCGCAGCTAAAGCTGGATTGCATATTAATTTTAACAAAACCAAATCAATGCGCATAAATTCATTACGCATTGACGATGTTGAAAACTTTTGCTATCTGGGGAGTATAATTGCAAAAATTAGGGGCAGCAAAGAAGATATTCAGAATAGACTTTTTAATGCATGGCAAGCTTATGGTACGCTAAACAAATTCTGGAGACCGCAAAATATCTCAACTGACACCAAAGTCAAGGTTTTTAATAGCAATGTGAAATCTGTGCTTATATATGGCTGCGAAACATGGAATATATTGAGTCACAAAAAGAGTACTATGTAAGCTTTTGTGAACCGTTCAACCGTCAGGTATCAGCCACGATATCATATCAAGATTTCTGTGTTTCCTTTGGGTTTGAGTAAACACACAATGAGAAAGCCAGCTAATGATATAACTAGACAGTCCATCGAATATAACCCCCTACGTTCTAGGAGACCTGGCAGACCGGCAACAACATGGATACGACAAATTGCATTCATCAGAAAATCTGCTTGGAGCAATGTTTCCCCTTTGGTATCACAATGAAATCAGTTTTGTTTGAGCTAATTAAAGGATGGTTGCCAACAGAACCTAGGGATTAAGAATTTGTGGATTCCATTGGAAAAATTGTGATTTTGAAAATTTTTTGTCTATCATTAGTCCAACTCATTGTAGAAGCCAAAAACAACTCTTCTCTCTCATATCAAATACCAATAAACTGTAAATTTATTTAAAACTCTGATGCGTATTTGGCATATGTGTGCACAAATGTTGCATCCACAATACATAGTTTTTATGCACAAATACAACACAACACGCTAAAAAATTATTCAGGCATTTGCTTAAAGATTTGCTTGCAAACGGAGTCAATACGAGCAATGAATGCTTAGGCGATGATGATGATGATCTTCTTGAAAAGCTTAAAGACGTCTGAATGGATTCCATGGGATAAAGAGAAGTGAAGTGCTGACTTAAGTTGGATTTAGTAAAATTTTTTATTTAAACAGATTTTGTTGTTGTTGCTATTATTTGTTGGTTTTGTAGAGATGTTTTTTTTTAATTTTTTATTTATATATTTTTGTTTATGTTGCTGTTGCAAATGTTGGGTATTAATGTTGTAGTTGTTGTCAGCAGTAGTCTAGAGAGACTTCTTCTATTTCTACAATTGTAAGCAACACCAAAAGATGATGAACTCAATTTCAAACGCGAAACTCATGTCATTCACTATTACGTCAGATAACATGTGAACCAATTTGTGGCATCAATCTCAGGCTTAAGAAATGAAATGAAAATGAAATTAATGAAAACTTAAAAGAAATAAGAGAAAAAAATGCTCAAAACAAAAAACGAATCTAAATGACAAACCAACAAATGCAACAACAGCAAATTTATACTGTGCAATACTTCCACAGCATCTTTCCATTGGATATTTATTTATTTGTTTTTGTGTTTTTTGCATTCTAATCGTATTTTAGCTGAAGGGTGAGAAAAATTTAGAAAATGAGTTGAAATATAGGTATGTGGGTAAATATTTACTTAAATATTTATGTATGTATCTGTAGATTTGATCGAATTTAAATTTGAAGTATAATTATCGCATATTTTCTTTAGAGAAACAAATTTTTGCTATAGAATAATGAAATATGTTAAATAATCCAAGCGGGGAGAACACGTACGTAGCTGGTTATCCCTAACGAGGTTATCGTCTCTGAATAATAAATGTAAATCAAACCATAGAAAGCACTCGAATCGGAGTGGAAGTTCTGTTAAACAGTCCCTATAGCAGTCGATCGCTTTATTCCTGCTGGTCGATCAATATCCATTGTGCCTGTCTCTGTAGAATCATAGAAACTCTCATGACATCATGAAGTACGAACCCTGATGATCCATGGATTAGATTAGGCCAAACTGGAAGTCAAAGCTATATATCATGTGGCTCCTCCATGGGTAAAAAGAACAATAATTTGAATGCATTTCTCTCATCTATCCAATTCGTTGCACGTATGAAGATGGATCCGTCAGGTCATGCAAAAAAAAGGGGCCAGTTTACAAGATGCCGTGCCCCAGCTTCTATTCTAAACTTTTATCATGACAACGCCTACATAAGTCATTATATTGGAAATTCAATATACTAGCGTGTACACCAACAAAGCAGTCGAATATCAGGATTGCAGATCAACGACAGTCATAATTTTACTATATGGCCCTTGCTGTCGCAAACGTTGTCTCAAGCGACGATGTCGCCTGGGCCAATCATACAGTCCACGCACCCATAGTTTGTATGATGACATCGGTACACCAATAAATTGGTCAAACTCATCAAAATCTGAACAACTGGAGATATGGACAAACCACTACAGCGAACTGCTTGAAACACTACGACAGCCTAATGCAAATCTATGCAACTGTGCTGATCATACGGTAAGGCCGTATGATCCCAAAGATGATCCCAACGTCAGTGCGCGATTAGTCCTCCCGATAATCAAAGAATTTTGGAGAACGGAGTGCCTTCAAGATGAGCTAAAGGAGGATACTACTGCTAAAATACCATAAAAGGGAAATTTGTCGGAGTCTACTAACTGTAGGGGAATTACACTTTTGAGTATGATGAAAATGGTGGTAGCACATATATGTGCATAATCCGACTCACAGCCGCCAGAATTCCGCCCGGTGCAAGCTAGCTTTCGATTACGAAAATCCTGTGTGGATCAATGGTAATCTTTATATCTCGTATTTATAAACTTTGATAAAGCATTTGTTAAGCTCGATCATAACACCATCTGGAAGGCACTTTAATGCAAAGGCACCCCACCGAAACTAATCTCTCTTATTTGAAGTCTATACAATGGCTCTACTTCTAGAAATCGAACTAATCTCTCTTATTAGAAGTTTATACAATGACTCTACTTGTAGGATACTCCATGAGAACAATCTCGGCTACAGAAGAAAACTAAATTCTGCGGTACGGCAGGGATGCGTCGTGTCACCTCTGCTGTTTAACATTGTTCTTTATGTAGTGATGAAGACTGCAACAGAAAACTCCACCGGAATTCTGTGGGACTGTACAAGCGGGGCCTATACTGTCACACACGTTCAACAAGATGTCTCAAAAAATTAAGACTCCTAGAGGCAGCGACTGCGAATGCAGGTTTAAAGTAACAGGCGGCCCCTTCAGTTGAGCGGCTCCAAGAATGAAGATGTTAATATCTTATCTCGGCAGTATTATCAACAACAATGGCGGATCTAGTGTTGATATCGAAAACTGCATCAAGTGTTCCATCATTTGGCCTTCCAAGTCATGTATGGAAGGCTACCCATATCTCCAGAATATATTCAATTCCAACGTGAAGTCAACTTTATTGTATGGATGCGACACTTGGAATGCAACTGCACGCGACATAAACGCACTCCAAGTATTTGCCAAAAATAGATGCCTGAGGAGGATTTTAAAAATATTTTGGTCAAATGATATATACAACTGCGACATGTCGCATCGAAATATTGAGACGTAAGTGGAATTGGATAGGGCACATACAAGGTTTTTTTTTTTTTTTTCATCATTTATTTATTGTATCTTCATTATTTAATGAACTAACAATAAGTGGTTCGAATCTTATATCTAATATTATTATTTAATTACTCCAGCCAGTGCCGGACGAAAAAATTTTGTGTTCATGGTTGTTTTTGTTTTGGTTAAATTGGCATTCTTCCTTCTAGATTAGGTCTGCTGTGTCCCTCCTTCTTAATCGAGTGTGGCCACGGTTATCTAATATGTTGCGGGCCAGCGGGTTTGGGTGAACTTCAAGTTTTTTTAAATATTTTTGTACGTTTTTCGAGATTTCAGTTTTTACAATGGGCACGTTTAGATCTTTGTGTATATTCGCGTTTTTGATATACCAGGGGGCAACTGTGATCATTCTTAGAAACTTGTTTTGGCGTCTTTGGATCTTTTCTACATTTGACGCTGAGGCCGTGCCCCATAACTGTATGCCATAACACCATATCGGTTTTATGATCATGTTATAAAGTAGAAGTTTACAATCTAAACTAAGCGTGGAGTTTCTGCCAATAAGCCAATTAATTTGAATTGATTTCAATTTCATTTGAGTCAACTTTGCATCTATATGACTTTTCCATGTAAGGCGACGATCGAGATGTATTCCAAGGTATTTCACTTCCGATTGTTGAATTATTGTTTGGTTATTGATATGAATAGGGGGGCATGATTCTCTACGCAATGTAAATGTAATGTGTGTACATTTTTGCTCGTTGACTTTAATTTTCCATTGTTTTAACCATTTTTCTAATTCAAATATGTGGTTTTGTAAGTAACGAGACGCTTCTTGAGGGTTTTCATGAATGCCTAGAATAGCAGTATCATCAGCAAATGTTGATGTATGAGTGCGATTGTTAGTTGGCATATCAGACGAATACATCAAATATAAAAAAGGTCCCAGGATACTGCCTTGGGGGACTCCAGCTTCAATGGGTTGTGCAGTACTTAAAAAGTTTCCCTCTTTAACCTTAAATGTTCGACCAGTTAAATAGCTTTCCAACAGCTTATGTGTGTTTGCCGGTAAATTTTGACTCAATTTGTATATTAATCCAGCATGCCATACCTTATCAAACGCTTGAGAGATGTCGATGAAGAGTGCAGAACAGTATTTCTTTTCTTGAAACGCTTTTCTCACCATATTTACAAGTCTATGGGTTTGTTCGATAGTACTGTGTTTTCTTCTAAATCCAAATTGATGATTCGGAATACAATTGTTTTCAGTTAACATCGGGTACAACTTGTACATAAGTATCTTCTCATATAGCTTTGATATATTAGACAATAGGCTGATGGGTCTGTATGATTCTACTTTTGTGTGATCTTTTCCCGGCTTGGGTATCATGGTAACCAGTGAAACCTTCCATTCTGGAGGATAATATTCAAGTCGTAATATAGCATTAAAAATAAAAAGAATTATTTTTATTGCTATCCGGGGTAGCTCCATAAGCATCTTGTTGCTGATCTTATCCATACCAGGCGCTTTCTTGGGATTTAAATCAGCAATAGCATTTTCGATCTCTCGAATCTCAAAACGTAGGGGTACGGCTGCTCCAAAATAGGGTGCAACAGGTGGCAACTCAATTGCTTCGTTTGATGTGTTCGGTGTAAATACTTTTTTTAAATGATTAACAAACAGATTCCCTTTTTCAGTATCATTTCTTGCACAACCACCACTTGAATTTCGCAAGGGGGACTTACATATAACGGGTCTTTTAAGATTTTTTGTTGCTCGCCATAATGAGTAATCCGATTGCGGGGTTGCGTCCAGGCTTTCTAAATATTTATTCAATGATTCCATTTTTCGAAATTCCAAGAGCTTTTTAAGTCTTTTTATACAATCTTTAAGCTTCGATTTTAGTTGGGGGGATCTGTGCAATTGCCACTCTCTTCGAAATCTTCTTTTTTCATTTAAGAGCCGTTCGACATCTGCAGAATTAATTCTATTATATCTGAGTTGTCGGGGTATTTGGGTAGCATGTTGAGCAGCCATTCTGAGATTTTTATCGAAATTGATAAGAGAGTGATCGATGTTTTCTGGTGTTCTTAGCGGTATGTTTTCCGAGCAATGTGTACTGAGGTATTTTTTATATTTGAGCCAATTTATTCTTGTGCCTGCCATCGCTAAATTACCAGTCGGGGATACAATTTCTAGGGGGCTCAATAAAGTAATAATAGTGGGTGAGTGATCTGAAGATACAACGTAACCCGAAGATAACATAACATGGGCCGTCATTGAGTGGAACCCACAGGATAACAGAAGAAGAGGAAGTTGGTAAATTGTGCCGACACCACCATATCAGACACCAGAGAGACCAGCCAGAGACAAGTGAAGTTGCAGAAGAAATAAACGCAGTCAAGATTTCTAGGACTATATGCATCGACGGATTGAACCGATGAGGTTGAACCGATTTCCATCCTATCCTCCGAAGCGTAGGCACTTCACCAGCTGACTTATTAACTACCGGTAGCATGAATTCCGTAAGTTATTCATCATTTTACATAAAGCCCCTCAGAACTGATAATCCTCGTGGAACGTGACCTGTGTAATATCTTTGATACTCTCAGCTACGTCCCAATCATCTAGGATATCCAGCTGTCCAGAATATCCAACATACGAAGAAGTGGGAGTTAATTATTTGAGTGGCCAGTAGTCGTTAGGGATAAATGCTCGAAATCTTGTGATGTTAAACAAGAAGTCCTTCAGAGTGGGACCCTGCCGACGCCTCTGTTTATCTTTAAACTACCAAGTTGTAGAGGTTACAACTTTGATGAGCTTTAGGATTTTACCGTGGATTTTTAACTAACAGCATGTGTTTCACAAGACAAGGAATATAAAAACTATATCTAACGTTCTATTTATTATGTGTGTTGGGAGAAACATACTGGTATATGGAGATCAGGTACTTAATTTAAATTTTAAACCTTTACTAGAATTATATTTCAAAAACCCAATACAGGATTCAATAAATCGATAGCAAATACTTAGAGTAATTCTAAGCTGTTACATACATTCACATGTAATTCACTATAATAACTCTCTTCAAATAACTGATCATTGATACATTGACCTGATCTTAAAGGCCGGAAATAAAATAAATATTTTTCCTAAAATGCAATATAGAAAAAACAAAACAACTGACAGATAGAATTTAGCATGATTGAAACGATTTGAAAATTGACGTTTTTTCAGACTCTTATTACACAGCAACGAACAAACAAACATGAATATTCATGTCTAAACAAAAAAAATCTTAAAAAGACAATATAAACAAAAACAACTAAAAGTAATAAAAATTGTAATTAAATACTGCAAAAAACTGAATAAAAAACAAATCAGCAAAGTAACAAAAAACTACTTTTAACTTGGCTTACAAAAAAACACAAACAGGCAAAAACAGAAACAACAGCAAGAAAAATACTACATCCATAAAAAAACATTAGCAGTGGTAGCAAAAGTGGTAGTAAACAGTCGTTGTTGTAGCAGTTGTAATAGAAGTAGTCATTCAACTACAACAACGTCAAGAAAAACACCATAGATCCACAAATGTACGAGTAATAATAAACAATTGACCCAGTTTTCCAAACGGCAACGAACGACCGAGCTGCATTTTTTTTGCAAAGAAAAAAAAAATGAAGCCAACGAACGATCAGAGCAGCAGAACTGCTGCACAACAATAACAACACAAATGCAGCAAAAGTGAATTGAATGAGTGCGCGAAAGAAGTCAGTCAGTCATTCAGTTTGAATCAAAAGCTTAAGCTTAGTTCTCTTCGTAACACCCTACAGTAGGTAGAGGCTTGTGGTAATATTTGAACGTGTTATGGCTTTACTTCTTCTTCTCACTTATCCAACACTATCAGAAAAAGATACTAGGGCCATATATGCCTGCCTGCGATTTTTTGCTTAAATGTGGGGGTTAAAACCGAAGATGATTTACTGGTCTTTTGGTTATAAGGCCAATAATAACATAGCTGCCTTGGATGGTGAAAAATTGTGGAACAGATGACTGCGAGATCATTACATTCTATCGCCTCATCTGTATATCTACTACTGGCTCCATGAGGACCTGTCATGCGCAATCTAGGCATTTTTGAAAATGATCCTCGTACTAAGAATACGAAGACATTTGTTATTCCAGATAGTCAGGCTGCTCTTAGAGACTTATTGCGATATGAAGAGTGATTTGGTGTTTTTATGGAAAGCTGTACATCCTTAAATAAACTCGCTGGTTATCTTTCCAACAGACGCTCGTCTATAGAACCTTGAAGTTCTTTGGCATCCCACATGGATACACTATGCAACGTATTCGTTCTTGGGTTGAATCGGAACGACAGTCCAAACGATTCAGATCCCAGTCGTTGCTTTCGCTCGGAAGGGTGACTTATGAATACTTACCGTAATATTCACAGGACACTGTGGTTTAAAGTATCACCAATTTATTTTAGGTAATGTTGAGAATGAACAGTTGAATTGGAATATTCTTGAACATTCGTAGTTTATCTTCCAATGCGCATTCATCAATTATATTCGATGCCGCAAATAAGGGGATAAAAATCCACTTACAATTTACGCCAAAATATTTGGATTCTCTCGAAATTCAAGAATGGTGTCATCCAACCATGGTAGTCGAAATACTGCAATTTTATATCTTATGACAAGAATTTTATCAATTTGGTATTTTCCTAGAACGACAAGGGCTTATTCCATCATCAGCTTATGCTACGATGTTTCTATCATCAGCTTATGTAAGAATTTTATTCATGATAAAGTTCCCCAAAAGTGGAAACCTAATTCCCCCTATCAGGTGCCTCTAATCACAACATTATTTGGTCTACTATGTCCAAACTGGAATCAATTAATTGATCTACATATAAAGTCAACAGTTTTGATCAGTTACTCACTGCATCTGATTCAATATGCACACGCAAATCTAATGAACTTGCCCTATATAAAAACTAGTCACATCACATATTCCCAGAACCATCTGCATATATCATCCGATCTTAACCCACTTTTAACCTGTGTTTATGTAAGATGAAGTGATCTGTAACTGACATTATAGAAATCAAAACAATTATCATCAACCCGAATATCCTCGAATTTATCGTAGTGATATTCATCCTACACCAATGAAAGAGTTGGAAACCACTTTTAATTCTTAAATGAAAGTGTACACTAGCGCACTCTTCGACGAATTTATTAGCATTTACCCCAATGATAATACTCAAATATGTTCATTATGATGAGAAGCAAATATCACAGCTTGATATCACAGGTAGAGAAATAATTTCTTCCGCAATAACTATAAACTAAATCATTGCCTACTATCATTATCCAAAACGAAATGTCTCTAATAGTTGATTTTCCTCTAAACGTAACGAATTCTGATTTGAAACCTGGTCAGGTTCCTACCAAGAGCCAAAAGAGTCCAGGTTCTTTCCGTTTCAGAGAGGGCATTTTGGATATTTAACAATCCTTTGTTCCCTATCTTCCAACATCTAATCCTAGATATGAATTTCCAAATTTACCACAATTTAATCCAATGACAAAACATTATCGCATATTCGTAACCCGAGGCCAGAATGAATGTAGATGAGCATAAATTTCGATCCAGCTCAAGATTCATTTTTTACTTCTTTAAGAATTTCGCCGATTTCCATAGTACTAAAGATTCGTTTATTAAGTTCAACGTTTTCCCATTATTCATAGCCCACATTGACAGCATTTGCAAAACGTTGATCAGTGTGTAAACAATTGTGGTGCTTAGGGAATTAGCTATGCAAAATAAGTTCTCAAGGTATTAGAAACTGGGTTAAAGTGGCCATTACAGGATAGAAATCTTGGATAATTTGGATAGGTGGATCTCCTAAACTCTACTACTGAACACGGATTTTTATTTTTTTTCTTGGACCAGCACTCAGGGGATGGCCCCTACTCATGCAAAGCATTGTGTTGGAACTAGGAAAATAGGTTATGGGAGGGAGGATAGAGGGAGTAGTGTTTGTGGACATTTGATTTGAATTTTCCTATATTGAAAGTGACAGGAAATACTTCAGGAGGAAGCTTATTCCACATACGGACAGTACGGCTAAAGAACGAATTTTCCCTGTAATGTGTTGTGCGATCTACTGTCCAGTCGACAACGAATTGATGTGCCCTTGCCGAAGAGCGTGTGTTGCGTAAAAATATACGGGTTTCGGGAACAAGTTCCCTAATTTCAGCAGAGAAACTAGGTTGAAGTGGCCATGACAGGATAGAAATCTTGGATAATTTTGATAGACGAACCTCTAAACTACTGAGTCCTGACTTTTCTTGTGGACTCATTGAAGGTTGTATCTTTCATTTGTAATAAGAAATTACTGATCAAAATAGGATATTCAATCGTAGGCAATGTGAACACTGTGTTAAACTGTACAGTAGAATTTTTTGAATCAATAGGGTTGATATAATGGAATATTTCTCTTAACAATTTTTGCCTGAGAGCATGTATTCTAGGACAGTTACACAGAATATGTTCCACTGTCTCTAGTTCCGCAATATCCTCGCACATCCTGTGCCATTTACCAATGAAGACTCCAATAGATCAGTTACCGGTTATCACTCCTACTAAAAACCTGAGACTTTTCCTATCCAACAGAATTAGTATTCTGGTTGTCTTTGCATCCAACTTTGGCCAAATAGCCCTGAACACCCTGTAATTTGTCCTACTACACCAGGATGGAGAAGTGAAAGAAAGTAGGTTCCAATGCTAGGGTACAAAGAGGTCACTTCATACCTCTTGAAAATACCCATACTTGCTTTATTTTTTTTTGTTTTCTGTTTCGTTATGTTCATGATCATCTAGCGACCATCCGTCCTACACTCAAAAAAAGTTTAAGCCAAGTTTGTGATACCAAGCATACAGCGAAAACTGAAACACACACACACACAAAGAAATAGAAACGACGCCAGCAAGAAGCAAATCTATTCATCCATCTAAAAAAAAATAAACGAAATGCACAAACGAACTTTGAGACGAATTGGCAGAAGAACAGGGACGTATAAAAAGGGAGAAGGAGGCATTTATACTATTTTACTTTAAAAATTCCCTGACAAGCTTTTGATTCACAGCCCACCTTACCCATTTCATTGAAAGCACGGATATTTTTTTTATAAAAAAAACACAAGAAAAAAAACAACTTACATGGTATGGGAGGTTCCACGCCCACTAATCCAATACTGCCCATATCCAGCAAAACTATGTACAATTTGAAGACTTCCACAAATATAGTTCTGCAGATATTTATGAATAACTAGTTACTTTGGATAAACTTCACGCAGTGATTGAAGAAATTGATTAGTATAAAGACTGTCACAATTATAGTTCTGCAGATACTTATTTGAAAATAACTATTCACTTTGTATGGGTGGTGCCACGCCGTTTATCCAACCATGCCCATTTTCATGTCAAGCTGCTTATAATGATACCGAAGTAAATTCAGTGAAGTTTGGAGGTTTTCACAAGTATAGTTCACCAGATATTCCAAAATAAATATTTACTTTGTATGGATGGAATCATGCCCTTTAAAAATTTAAAAATAAAAGGTAGCCTATTTGTCTTTCCAGATATATAGGAACATACAGTCAAAATGTTGGAAGGATCGGTCCATTGAACTAGTCACGTGATTGGATCCTCCGGTTCTAGATCTGATACTTTATGTGAAAAGGAAATGATAAGTTAAAGTTGCATTGTCCTATTAGAGACTCTGTGAGAGGTGTCAGGCCTTCTAAGGACCCAAAATATTCTATGTTCCGCTTCTGACTGAAAATTTAATAGTATTCAAACTGCATGGAAATACAAAAACCGAAATTGAAACCGAGAAGGAAAGAAATCAAAATATGTATAGTAAACATCGCATAAAAAAAATAAGAAACACAAGCTTGTTTTCCCCCATATTTTGTATCTGCTTCTTTGCCAGCAAAATTTAGAAGAAACAAAAAAGAAACACAGCAGAAACAAACGCTGTCAGTGCATTAGCCTCTCAAGAAGTACGAATGCAAGTAAAATTTTACATAAGTAGATACAAAAACAAAAAACGCGATTATACATACTTACACACATGTTTATATATATATACAAATCTATATATGAATATGCAGTTTTTGTCTTAAACCTTCCTTCTTACCTCCATTCTTTGCTATACAATATACAATATAGTTGGTAACGTCTTCTTCTGCTGCTGGCAATTTTGGCCAGTTCGTTGACTGTTTACATGTGTTTATACTGTTGTTTCTAGATTTTTTCCATCCTCCCCCTGGCCACTTCTAGTATGTTTCCGCACCTCCTCTTCCTCCTCCTCCTTCAGCTCTGTGGTTACCATGATTTAGTGATGGTGTTTGCTTGATTTTCAGTTTGTCTAGTTGTCTGTCGGTCTGTCAAATTGATAGAAAAACGTAAAAAACCTGCAAAAAATAACCGCTTTACGTGCAAATATGTCTTGTAGTACAACATGTTCATCTACAAGTTGGAAAATATAAAAACAACAACAAAAATAATATTATTATCATAATACTCTCGATTTCAAGCAGAGGTTATAGAACTCTAGCGTTGTGGTTGGCTGAGCTAGACTTGCAGGAAATTTTTATTTAAATTTTGCGGCTCAACAAAAGCAAAAAAAAAAAATATGGTAAAATAATAAATAAATTTATTCTTGAAATTGTTGAATAGAACATTTTAAAATAACTTTCAGAAAGTGAATGTTTTTTTTTATTTAGCGTAAATTGAAAAGTTTGGGAGATTTAAAGAAAATATGCATTTTCGAAACAAACTGGTTCATCAGAATTTTGACTTAAATATATAAATCTCTGGGTCTGGACAACACAATTCTCGCTGATCTAAATGGTCTTCCAATAGGGACTTCCGAACTTTGACAGTTGATAGCGGTCATACTGTTGAAGCTACATCTGTCATTTATTTAATTTATTTTGCCAAATCACCATGGACGGATACAGCGTTCAACAACACCTGCAAATGATAAATTTGATTTATCAAAATTAGTGTGCTGTTCGTTGGCCATGCTATCACCGTCAACCGTGAGCGCTATAGGTCGATGATTACCAACTATGTGGTTTCAACAGAACGGTGATACGTACCACACAGATGATTCTTCATTGGACATTCTTCAAGAGTGATTTGAGGACATGGTCATCCCACGTGGAGGCGATGTGAACTGGCCACCGAGATCTTTTATTTTAAAAATTCAATATTTCTATTTTCCCATTGTCCCGACTTTAAATAACCGGTGTGGCACTCGACTTAGGTTAATTTACCGATTTACCTTTGAATTAGGAAGGGTAGTGCAAACAAAATTCACCTCCACTAAGAAATCCATAGAATCCATTGCGATTCCCATCCATCCCTCGGAAAAATTAAATGAAAAAACATTAAGTTATGAATGAAATAAACTGAAAGATGGTCGACGGTCAACAAATTATTCTTCGCACTCCTCTTGACACTCTCCCTTTATCAAAACAGAAAATGTTATCCAATCTATCACCAGTGATATCTTCCTGTCTATCCAAACATCGTTCACATCGTTGAATTGTTTCAAACTCATCAACTCATCACACATCCTACAAAAATCTAAAATGACGTTGTCCCACTTGCTGATTCTATACCATATACAATATTAAAGTTTTATCATACAAAGATCATCAGACTGCAATTTTCTAAGTCTAGTACCTTCCATTACCAAAATGGGGTAAAAGTCCTTGATACCTTGAAGGCCGCCGTGCTTCCTAATGATCGGTAAACAATCTTCAAAGTCGGCATAAGTATTATCTCCAAAATCAGTCTCGAACCATATCTATCAAGATTATACTCGACTCAATTCTTTGCAGATTACAGTGCTCCGGTATCCAACACAATCTACCCAATCTAGAGCTCTTCTACAGACATCTAATACTTTCGAATTGACTATATGGCTCTTTAGGGTTAAGGTAAGGTAATGTTTCCAGGCAGACGCGAAGTGAAGAAAAAAGAAGAGCAGCTCACGTGGATCCAAGCAATAGGTCTATTTGTGTTACCTGAAATTAGAAAGTCAGAAAAAGAAAAAGAGGGACAGATAGAAGAGTGAGGGGGAAGATTGAAAAGTTAAGAGGAAGATGTCCGAAAAAAGAGAAGAGTTGGCGGTTATTATGTCACTCTAAGGACATCCCCATGTCTGATAATTTTTAACCAATTACTATTCCTTATAAAGGCATTAATGCCCTCTAGCCTCATATTCGAGAGCTTAGAAAGACTATTTCGAAAACGATGTCCCAGAAACCTTAAGCGTAGATCTCCTAATGCCGGACAGTGACAAAGAAGATGAAAAATGATCACATCCTCCTCCTCGAAAATCTTTGTCTCCGTCAGGTAGCATGGCGCCTGTTTTCGCCAAATCATCAGCAACGCAATTGCCCGTATTATCTCCGTGTCTCCGTACCCACTTGAATACGACTGTTGAATGTCTCGCCATCCTGTTTAAGGATGCCCAACATTCCTGGACCAAATTAAATGTTTTGTATACACCTGTTAGAGTTTTTATTGCGGCCGGACTGTCAGTATTTATACGAATATCCCTGCCTGATATCTTGTTATATTTGAGCCAGTTAGCCGCCCTTTTAATGGCTGATATTTCAGCCTGAATAATGCTACATTCATTTGGAAGTCTGAAGGATAACTTTCAGTGTCGAATTCCTGAATGTAGACACCTGCGCCAACTCGATATCAATTCATAGAACCGTTTGTATAGACTCAGAGACCCGTTGTATCATGTAAAGGTCCGTCCATAACTTCCGCATTGTACGGAATTGAGAAACCGAAGTTCCTCGCCATGAAGGGCCTAGAAATGCAGGTAAATGCCATTTGTCTTGCCATTAGATCCACAGGGATCCAGTTCAGTATAGTAAATAGCGACTTTGTTGCGGTCGTTCTTAGAGCTTCTGTTCTCAGGATTGCCATTCTTCTTAACACTCTCTCGAATAGCATTCAAATTTAGACTTTGGCTAGTGCCATCCACCAGACAAAAACTCCATAGAATAGAGTCGGCTTAATGACCGTATCACATAGCCAGTTAACGGGGTTTAATACCCCAGTGCGTACCTATGGCCTTCTTACAGACATACATAGCCATCAAGGCTTTTAATGTCCTTGAAAGGGTATTGTGTTTCCAAGATAGTTTACTATTCAGAATAACTCCTAAGTATTTCGCGTTGTCCGATAGTGTTAGTTCAACACCATTTAATCGGGGAAGCGAGAAATGAGGAATCTTGTACTTCCTTCTCTTTAGGGGTTTAAGCGATAAATATTCATCTCTTCATCCGTAGTTAGGTTAACAGTTCCGAAACATTCAAGATCGTTAGCATTTTAATCTGGAAGACACTGCATTCGCCGGGAAATATTGATCTCTTCATCCGTAGTTAGGTTAATAGTTCCTAAACATTCAAGATTGCTAGCATTTTAACCTAGAAGACAGTGCATTCGCAAAGAAGTTTGTATGAACTTCTATGAATCTTATAGATCCTTTTGAGAAGTCTCCACAACCTTTCAATAGTCCATACCATCATAAGATCATCAATTGGGGGTCGATTACCGATGTCGAATTTCATAATTCCCATAGAAAACATCATCAAGATATACCTGAATTTATTCTAAATGTTCTTTGTCTGGTGGAAGGTACTGGAAAGAACTAATCTCTTTCAAAGATTCATATGAAGAATGAGATCAAAATAGAAGTGATCATTGTCAATAACATTGTCAATAGTGTTGAAAGATATCATATTACTTAGTGCACTCTAAATCCCCTAATCTCTATAAATTTGAGCTTGAGATTTCTAAACGGTAGTGTTTATGTTTACATGGCCTTTTCAAGATGGGGATAATGAATTGGAAAAGTTATTTTTCAGTCTCTCAGTCTAATGTAGTATTCTTTAAAGTGAGATATACCTGGTTTGAAATTGGCAAATTCCAATATAAAAAATAATTGGAATGCGATCGTGTACATTTCAATTATTGCGAACAAACCACACAATTTGATCAATATGATTCTTATTTTATTACTCAGAAGATGAGTGGCTTGAAATCGGCATCTGTAATGCAGATTTTGCAGCTGCTTAAATACTCATCAGATTTCATGGAGTTGAGTTCAAGAGTTCCGACGTCCTTTACAAAAGTATACAGAGGTAAATTGGCAACTTTTAAATAAGGATAGTAAAATGGCTTTATAAATGACTTAAAAACATATAAATCCTCCTTATGAGTAATTGCACAATTAAGAACATAAACCAAACCAAATGACTCCTTACACTAACAGCTTAATGAGTGACAAAATAAGAGTGTCGATTTAGGAAACCTAAATTTTTTGAAGATTCGGAATACTGTTCTCAGGCATTTTCTCTTTGATTCACCTGCAATTTATTGATGATTGAGGAGCCTGTGGACGTTTCTACCTTTCATTCAGCATTCTTTCTGTCTGGAAAACAGAGGCTCGTAATAACTTTCACAGATATTTTGTCCATGAACAAATTACACTATTGACACAGAACCCATTATAGATTGCCTGACATTTACTTCTCATTAAACAGAGTAATGGTAGTGGTATTTTCAAAAAGCAAATCTGTTGTATTACCAATTAAAACAGCAATTAAACATCATTATTTAAAGGGTAAGAGGCTTTCCTTTAAGTTGCTTTCAAATGAATTGACTAAGTACATTCATTTTCAAATTAAATATTAAAGGCCTGTTTCACGATGTCGAAAGCAAATTGTATGAAAACTGTTCGAAATAATTTTAAAAACTGAGCGTTTTCCATACAATTTTTTTCGAATCATTTTTCTTTCTACATCGTGGAACAGGCAGTTATTGATCTACGATTTGAAGGAAAATATTTATTATTATTTGACTTACATATGCACATAAATACGCAGTACCTACCAAATAAAATAAAAAAATTATACAACAAAATAACTTAAATTAACCCTTAAATGCGTACTGTTGCCATTTGGCAACAAACCGATTTTTTAATAAAAAAAATACTTTTTAGGTACAATAACTCAATTTTGTACATTAGGGCCTATTGGTTTAACACTGTTTTACAACATCTGGTTATCTGAACTTGAAAAAATTTAATAGAAATCGTTGTTTTGCACATTTTTGTCGTTAGTAAAGTTGAACAACTGTTTTTCCAAAAAGTCCGATTTTCGGTTTGTATTTTTAAAACTTTCTAAGTGATATTCCAACAACTAAAAATAATTTTCGATTAAACTAATGTAAGTATTATTAATTTCAATAATAAAAAAAATTAAAAAAAATAGTTAAATGTGTAAAAAAATACAATTATTGTATGTTGCCAATTGGCTACACCGCGTGTTTAGTGACAAAGTGTTGTACAATTTTCCGTTATATGTTTTGTGTTTTTTATTATGTTTTGTTATTGTTTTTTACGTATTATTAAATTTTTCTAGATGAAGTCTAAAAAATTAGCTGATAATGAAATTGAAATTTTATTAAATAACTTCATTGGAACTGAAAGCGACGATGATACTGATTTTTCTGATGATGATAGCGTGGATGATTTTACTTTTCAGCCTAACATTGAGGAAATAGTCTACGATGAGCAAGATGAAGAACATTTCATAAACCAGATACCACCATCTGCGCCTTGTTGTAAGCCCAGCATATCTTCATCAACAAAGTTTAAAAACATAAAATGGAAAATGAAGTATTTGAATATCGACGCAGGACAATTACATTTCCACGGAGATTCTGAAATACATGGAGAATTGTCAACTTTATTAACTCCATATCAGTTCTTTTGTTATTTTTTTTCTCACGATTTGATAATTTGATTTGATTTTGAAATTGTCGAAGAAACAAATTTTTACCATACAAAAAAGAATCCAGAGCGATCAATAACGTTTACTGAATCAGACATAAGACAATATATTGGAATTGTTTTGTATATGTCACTAGTTCACATGCCCAACATTAGGTCTTATTGGAGTGAGATGCTTGGATTCTCACCTATAAGCAATACAATGTCTTCAAAATCTTTTGAAAAAATTCGTCAAAACATACATTTTAACAACAATGACACCTTTGAAGAACTTGGAAGAGATAGACTCCACAAAATAAGACCAATAATTGAACATTTGAAAGCAAAGTTTAATAATGTATCATTAGAGGAACATCTTTCTATTGATGAACAAATGTGTTCTACAAAAGTTAGGCACTACATGAAGCAATATATGCCAATGAAGCCCAATAAATGGGGATTTAAACTTTTTGTATTAGCCGGCGTTTCTGGATTTGCCTACAACTTTGAAATATATTCCGGACAAGAAAACGACGCAGATCGGCCTAATGGTGAACCTGATCTAGGTGCCACATCAAATATTGTACTGCGCTTATCACGTATTGTTCCTAGAAGCCAAAATTACAAGTTATACCATGACAACTATTATACTGCCATACCGCTGATGGTTCATTTGGCCAAGGAGGGCATTTACTCCTTAGGCACTGTGCGAAGAAACCGCCTGCCTAACTGCAAGCTACCTTCAGAGGCATCTATGAAAAAAGAAGAACGTGGTAAAAGCATTGAATATGTTACAACTGTGGATAACGTGGATATATCTTCTCTCATTTGGAAGGATAATAAATATGTTACTCTAATTTCATCGTTTGCTGGGACGCAGCCAGAAACTTCTTTGAAAAGGTATGACCGAAAACTGAAGAAAACAATTGATGTAAAATGTCCAAATGTAATCAAAGAATACAATCGTCATATGGGCGGCGTAGATCTGTTAGACAGCCTAATGGGACGATATAAAATTAAAGTAAAAAGTAGAAAATGGTATATAAGAATGTTTTACCATTTGCTAGATTTAACAATGGTAAATGCATGGTTGGCTTACAAAAGAGTACTTAAACAAAATGGAAGTCAGGATTCCGATATTCTGAAACAAGTTGATTTCCGAGCAGAGGTGGCGGAGTGCCTGTGTAAAATAGAAACAAGTGCCCCTAAACGTGGAAGACCAAGCACTGTGGAACAGCAAATTAAGGCTAAAAAGAAAAAAGGACCAGCTCAAACACTTCCACCTCAAGAAGTACGACAAGATAAGTATGGCCACTGGCCCGTCACTTTGGAGTCTAAAATGAGATGTAAATTTCCAAATTGCAAAGGTTTTACAAGAATTAAGTGTGACAAATGTGGAGTAGCTTTGTGTCTTAATAAAAGCAATAATTGTTTTAAGAATTTTCATATCAATTAGAAGTACATTCATTTAGCTATCATATAAAAAAAAATTGTAGAAAAAGAAAAATCGCGCATTTAAGGGTTAAAGCCAAGTAGCTTTGATCTTCCGTTATTTAATATTTTTTTGTTAAGATATGAGTTAATAACCGTTAGCTTTTATATCATACAACGGAATTCTTATTAAATAATAAACTAAACTGAACATAACTACAAGTAAATTCATATATTATGTAGTTAGTTTGATATGGATCATACTTGACCAGTCGTCAGTCAGTCCATCAAACATACGTGTAAGTAATTATTCTCGTACATTGTTCTACATTTGTCACATTTTTATTAAGTTTTTTGTTTATTTATTTGTTTTTTATTAAAAACCGGCAACAATTATGCATTTCCATGTAATTTAACGTTTTATATCGTTCATTGGTCTTTTCTGTCTTATTTCTTGGTTTTTTTCAGTCTTAAAACAAGTTTTTCTTATTAATTGCTTTTTTTTCGTTGGTTCGTTTTGAATTTTAACTTCTTGTTTTTTTAGTTTTTAGTTGAAAATAGTCGTCATACTCGTAATTGTGGTATCATTTACCTTTTGGCCATTATTTAGCTGGCTTTTGCTGCTGCTGTTTATTGTTGTTCTGGTTGGCTGTTGTTTTGTTCTAACGTTACATGATTTTCAAAAGAATTTATTAGATCTATTATTTATTTTAGCGCCTGTTGCTTGGTTCTTGTTTCTCACTTCACTTTTTGCTCGTTTTTAATTTGAAAATTCTCACAACGCCTTCGCCGGAAAAAATTGTTCGGCTGTGTTCTGAGAAGCGTTTTTTTTTTGTTTGTTTGTCAGTTGGTCTGTTGTTTTGAATGTCTTTAAAGGTGATGAAAACAACAACTTTAAGTGTGAGAATAATTATATGGGAATTTGTTGGTGGTATGATTTTTTATTTTATGAAGTTTAATGGCTGATTAATTCAGTTACAGGGTTTTAAACAATACATACATATTTTTTAATAAAGAAGTTAATAACAATCCACAAAAATATCAGCAATTTTTTTTTATATTATAAAATGCTACCAAACTCTAATCAAAATACTTTAATGACGTTTCTTTATTTTTACAATTAATTGATCTTCTTCCGTTTTGTCATTGTCAATAACATTGAACATCTGTAGGATTAGCAGATATGCAATGATTTATTCCAGTACTAGTCAAGGATCCTGGCGGCTGTAGAAATGTTCCCTTTTTGCATTTCTTCTACATATCTAAATATTCTCTACAGTTCGAAATGAACAATTTAATAAAATACCGATGAAACGAACTTAAGCCTACCTGGCTATAGCTTATCTTGCTGAACTTTGTAACTGATGTGATCATGAACCTATGTTTCTCAGGAAATATGTATGTTAAACACAATTTCGGATAAAGTTCACCATCTTGTTTGGATTGTATGTGATCACGACCAATAAATCTTGTTATGTGGTGAAATACTTAAAGACACTTACGTTTTGTTGGAATTATATTCGATAAATCCTCTTCTATTAAACACATTTCCAATGATTATGAAAATTGTTCTATAGTAAACAAATATTCTAATTTGATCCATTTTAAAAATCTTTTAGAATCTTTAAGTAGCTCAATCGTGGATCTTTAGAAATCTTTAATCGTGGATATTTTAGAATGTTTACACAGAGCAACTGTGAACCTTTTAAAATCTTAAAGTTGAGTAGAGCAGTCGTGAAAATTTTATATTTTCAAAATCTTTATCTAAAGCAATCCGGGATCTTTTACAATATTTAACTAGAGCAATCCAGGATCTTTTAGAACCGTTAAGTAGAGTAATCGTACATCTTTTAGAATCTTTAACTAGAGCAATCGTGGATCTTTAGAATCTTAAACTAAAGCAATTGTGGAACTTCAGAATATTTAACTAAATATATCCTGGATCTCTAGAATCTTTAACTAAAGCAATCGTGAATCTTTATTATCTTTAACCAAGGCAATTGTAGATCTTTATAATCTTTAAATAAAGATATCCTGGATAGAGATCCAGGATATCTCTCAATCGTGGATCTTTAGAATTTTTAACTAAGGCAATCGAGGATCTTTAGAATCTTTAACTAAAGCAATCGTGAATATTTATAATCTTTAACCAAGGCAATCGTAGATCTTTAGAATCCTTAAATAAAGATATCCTGGATCTCTAGAATCTTTAACTAAAGCAATCATGGATCTTTAGAATATTTAAATAAAGCAATCGTGGATCTTTATAATCTTTAATTGAATATATCCTGGATCTCTAGAATCTTTAACTAAAGCAATCGTGGATCTGTAGAATCTTTAACTAAAGCTATCGTGAAAATTTTATATTTTCAAAATCTTTATCTAAAGCAATCCGGGATCTTTTACAATATTTAACTAGAGCAATCCAGGATCTTTTAGAACCGTTAAGTAGAGTAATCGTACATCTTTTAGAATCTTTAACTAGAGCAATCGTGGATCTCTAGAATCTTTAACTAAAGCAATCGTGAATCTTTATAATCTTTAACCAAGGCAATTGTTGATCTTTAGAATATTCAAAAATAAAGATATCCTGGATCTCTAGAATCTTTAACTAAAGCAATCGTGAATCTTTATAATCTTTAACTAAGGCAATCGGATATCTTTAACTAAAGCAATCCTGGATCTTTAGAATCTTTAAGTAAAGATATTCAGGATCTCTAGAATCTTTATAATCTTTAACCAAGGAAATCGTAGATGTTCAGAATCTTTAAATAAAGATATCCTGGATCTCTAGAATCTTTAACTAAAGCAATCGTGGATCTTTAGAATCTATAACTAAAGCAATCGTGAATCTTTATAATCCTTAACCAAGGCAATCGTAGATCTTTAGAATCTTTAACTAAAGCAATCGTGGATCTTTATAATCTTTAACCAAGGCAATTGTAGATCTTTAGAATCTTTAACTAAAGCAATCGTGGATCTTTAGAATCTTTAACTAAAGCAATCGTGAATCTTTATAATCTTTAACCAAGGCAATCGTAGATCTTTAGAATCTTTAAATAAAGATATCCTGGATCTCTAGAATCTTTAACTAAAGCAATCGTGGATCTGTAGAATCTTTAACTAAAGCAATCGCGCATCTTTATAATCTTTAACCAATTTAATCGTAGGTCTTTATAATCTTTAATTAAAGCAATCCTGGATATTTAAAATCTTTAACTAAAGCAATCGTGGATCTTTATAATCTTTAAGTAAAGATATTCTGGATCTCTAGAATCTTTAACTAAAGCAATCGTGAATCTTTATAATCTTTAACCAAGGCAATCGTAGATGTTTAGAATCTTTAAATAAAGATATCCTGGATCTCTAGAATCTTTAACTAAAGCAATCGTGAATCTTTATAATCTTTAACCGAGGCAATTGTAGATCTTTAGAATCTTTAACTAAAGCAATCGTGGATCTTTAGAATCTTTAACTAAAGCAATCGTGAATCTTTATAATCTTTAACCAAGGCAATCGTAGATCTTTAGAATCTTTAAATAAAGATTTCCTGGATCTGTAGAATCTTTAACTAAAGCAATCGCGAATCTTTATAATCTTTAACCAATTTAATCGTAGGTCTTTATAATCTTTAAGTAAAGATATCCTGGATCTCTAGAATCTTTTACTAAAGTAATCGTGGATCTTTAGAATCATTAACTAAAGCAATGATGAATCTTTGGAATCTTTAACTAAAGCAATCGTGGATCTTTAGAATCTTTAACCAAAGCAATCGCGAATCTTTATAATCTTTAACCAAGGCAATCGTAGATCTTTAGAATTTTTAAATAAAGATATGCTGGATCTCTAGAATCTTTAACTAAAACAATCGTGGATCTTTAGAATCTTTAACTAAAGCAATCATGAATCTTTAACTAAATATATCCTGGATCTCCAGAATCTTTAACTAAAGCAATCTGAATCTTTATAATTTTTAACCAAGGCAATCGTAGATCTTTATAATCTTTAAGTAAAGATATCCTGGATCTCTAGAATCTTTTACTAAAGCAATAGTGGATCGTTATAAACTTTAACCAAGGCAATCGTAGATCTATAGAATCTTTAAATAAAGATTTCCTGGATCTCTAGAATCTTTAACTAAAGCAATATTGGATCTTTAGAATCTTTAACGAAAGCAATCGTGGATCTTTAGAATCGTTAATTAAAGAAATCTTGAATCTTTATAATCTTTAACCAAGGCAATCGTAGATCTTTAGAATCTTTAAATAAAGATATCCTGGATCTCTAGAATCTTTTACTAAAGCAATAGTGGATCTTTATAATCTTTAACTAAATATATCCTGGATCTCTAGAATCTTTAACTAAAGCAATCGTGGATCTTTAGGATCTTTAACTAAAGCAATCGTGGATCTTTAGAATCTTTAACTAAAGATATCCTGGATCTCTAGAATCTTTAACTCAAGCAATCGTGGATCTTTAGAATCTTTAACTAAAGCTATCATGGATCTCTTGAATCTTTAACCAAAACTATAGTGGATCTTTATAATCTTTAATTAAAGCAATCTTGGATATTTAAAATCTTTAACTAAAGCAATACTGGATCTTTAGAATCTTAAAAATTAAGCAATAGTGGATATTTATAATCTTTAACTAGATCAATCGTCGATCTTTAGAATCTTCAACTAAAGCAATGGTGGATATTTAACTAGAGCAATCGTGGATCTTTAGAATCTTTAACTAAATCAATCGTGGATATTTAGAATCTTTAACTAAAGCAATCCTTGATATTTAGAATTTTTAACTATAGCAATCCCGGATCTTTCTAATCTTTAACTAGAACAATCGTGAATGGATATTTTAGAATCCGTGGATCTTTGAAAATCTTTATCCTGAGTAATCGAGGATCTTTTAGAATGTTTAACTAGAACAATCCAGGATCTTTTAGAATCTTTAACTAGATCCATCGTGGATCTTTTAGAATCTTTAACTAGAGCCATCGTGGGTCTTTATAATTATAAAATACAGCAATCGTAGAATCTTTAACTAAAGTAATCATAGAGCTTTAGGATCTTTAACTGGAGCAATCGTGGATCTTTTAAAATTTTTCCGAAGCTTAGAGCAATCATGGATTTTTTAGAATCTGTAAGTAGAGTATAGCAATCGTGGATCTCTTACAATATTTGAGTATCGTAGAGTAATCGTAGATCTTTCGGAATCTTCAAGTAGAGTTTAAAGCATCATAGAGCAATAGTTGATCTTTTAGAATCTTCAAGTAATCATGGATGTTTTAGAATGTTTTAGTCATCATGACTCTTTTAGAATCTTTAAGTAATAGTGGCTCTTTTAGGAGCTTTCTTGGAGTCATCGTGTCTCTTTTAGCATCTTTAAATAAAAGTAGATCTTTCAGAATCTTGAAGTTGTCTTATCTCTTTTAGAATTCTTAGAATATTTAAATAATAGTGCCTGTTTTCGAATCTTGAAGTCAGCCTGGCTCTTTTATAATCTTTAAATAATAGTGGATCTTTCAGAATCTTTATATAATAGTGAATCTTGCAGAATCTTGAAATAATAATGGATCTTCTGGAATCTTCAAGTAAGACTATTTTGACTATATTGAAAAATTAATGAAAAGTATATTCTCATCTCAATAACAATTCTTCCCACCACTAAACATTTTAATGAAACCTATACCTGCGAATATTAAACACCGGCTGCCTCATAAACGGCCACAAATTGTAGTGTTGGTTGGTTGGTAAATTTTTCTCATAAAACACAATTCATGACCGACAAGAATTTATGAAGAACAAGGAAAAATACAACAAAAAAACAAGTTTAGAACGCGTGCCGCTAAAAGTTCTTAAATGTTTTGTTCTACCAGATAAACGAATAAACCAAAAGTATCTACAAAGAATCAAAAAAAAAAAATACAAAAACCTCAACAAACCAAAAAAACACAACAACAAGAAAAAAACGCCGGTTAAAGTTCTATGGAAATCATAAAAAAAATAATTTTACTTGTAGTCAGTCGTATTCATTCTTGGTCTTTTAATATCAAAATGTGTGTTCAAAGGGGGACATAACGGAGGTAAGGTCATATGGCTGACAGAAACTCAGACAGCACAGCCAGTTCAGTTCAGTGCAACAAAGCTCAGCTCCACTCAGCTGAGAACTGAATTCAGTTGAACAAATTGTGGATTTATGGAAAATAAAATAAAGTGTTTTTTATTATGTAGTTTTTATGAGAATTTTATTATGTCTTACATGTGTGTGTTAGAGATTTGTACTTGAATTAACAACGCTGGTGGTCACGTGAGTACATTTTTCCTTTTATTTATTTATTGTTTTGGGTACCCAACGACAGTTTGTGAAAATGTTAGAATTTCAAGGCGTCCTAATGGCTAGAATATTTTTAGATTTGGCCATTAATTGGTTTTATTAATGTGACCAACTAAATGTGTGCATTTTTATTATTTTGATATGGTTGATATTATATCAATGGCAATTTTCCAGACTGAACAATGAAGGAACTCCAATTAAGCAATACGCAATAATGAAAATTGATCTTGATACGATATTATAAAATTGAAAGGGAAGTAAACAGTTCCCTTATACCTGCATCCTCAGCGTAAAATATTATAAACATTATAGGCAGAAAGTTATACTGGAACATTAGTGTACATTCTATGAAATCGAAGATTATGTCAACAATTAACACCAAACAAGTTTATAAATTCCCATTTGTCCACAGTTCGTAAGACCTGGACGAAATTAAATTAACGACACGTCATAATATAATCATATATCACCGACCTATTGTTTTTGATAAATATCAATCGTTTTGACGATTAACAAATTTATATCGTGTTCTATAAATATTGGGAATATCATGTTAATCTTAAAGTATTTAACACCCATACCCAAATCCTTTTTCAAAGTTACAGGACAGTTTGGGCAGAAAATGGATGACTCAAAACGTGAGAGAAAGTTGTTGGTATTGCAATATGAAATATCGACTGGAATAGAGCAGCTAAAGGTTTTGTTAAAAAACATTAAAAACAATTAAACGTTTGGAAACATCTGTATAAACATCACAACGATTTTCTCATAACAAAAGTATCCTCCAGTTACCGTTCAGTTTGTGCAGGAAAGCAATCAACTACCCGAGCTTGCAAGAATATATTCTTTCGCACTCGCGCAGTTAAAAAGGCTATATTCGGCTATGCCGAATCGTATATACCCTTCACCAAATTATACTTCAAAATAAAAATTTTAAATATTTTTAGGTAAACAAAATTAATTTTTTTTCCAAAGTTGTTTTTTAATTTTTTGTATTTTTTTCGAATTGTTTTTTTTAATTTTTTAAATTTTTAAAAAAAAAATGTTTTTTTTTTTAAATTTTTAAATTTTTTTTTAATATATGTATAGCGTAAAAAAACTTTCGATTTTGACCCATTGTAGGTCCAACTTACTATTATAGTCTTATATACGTCGTTGCAAAGGTCTTTGAAATATCTATCATTTGATATCCATATTGTCTATATTAATGTCTTAGTAATCCAGATATAGGTCAAAAATAAGTAAAAAATCAAGGTTGTCCGAGGTTGTTTTTCCTTATATCTCAGCCATTTGTGGACCGATTTTCTCGATTTTAAATAGCTACCGAGCCGGAAGAATTCCGGAAATGATGTATGAATCCTGTATGTAGGTTATTTGGGGGCTTCGGAAAGTTGATTTCAACAGACAGACGGACAGCCAGACAGATGGAAATGAATACATAGTTATACTTTATAGGGTCGGAAAATTATATTGTGGAAATTACAAACGGAATGACAAACTCATATTTACCCTTCTCACGAAGGTGAAGGGTAAAACATGTCTTCTGAACCGGATGGTATACCAGTTCGTCCTTTAGCAAACCTTTTCAGCAGATTATACCGCGGCTGTGAATTTCCTATATATTGGAAGGTTGCTAATGTAATGCCAATTACAAAAAAATGGAGAGGCTAACAACCCCGAAAATTATCGGCCAATAGCAATTTGTTCTGCACTTTCCAAAGTTATGGAGAGTATGGTTAACCACCATCTTGTTAAATATCTAGAGTCGAACAATTTACTTAGCGACCGGCAGTACGGCTTTCATAGATGATGATCTACGGGGGACTTGGTTGCCTTCCTATCGGAAAAATGGCGAAAGTAATGTGGTGGCTCCAGATCAGGGAAAGGCAAAACATGGGCGCCGCGTTTTTCATTTACTCTTTAATCTGTCTAGCTTGAGAACTCAAATAAGCAGGTTGTGTATCGTTTTTTTATCGCACAATTTAAGAATCAGCCAGTGAAAAAAAAATGTCCCAACTTTTAAAGATGTCTGAAGAACAATATGAGATTTTACATTTTTTATTGGGGAAAAGAGACGAACGTTTACTGGCAACACCGATTCGTGGTGTGAGCTTAGATAGTGTATAATTAATACAATAGGTTGCCTTTCCCTGCTCTAGATATTTCTAAGGCGTTAGATAGGGTGTGCAATGGTGCGCTCTTATCGAAACTTATTGCTTTTGGTGTCGGTAACAACTTATCTCGATTTATATCGAGTTTTCTCAGAGATCGCACTATACGAGTTGTTGTAGATGGGATCTCATCAAACGAGTTCAAGATTAATTCAAGGGTACCGCAAGGCTCCGTTCTTTATCCTACTATATTTATTATCTTTATAAACGACCTTCTACGTCAAACTTCCAACCCTATATATTATTTTGCAGATGACAGCAACATTTTCCATTCATATTCTTTCAACTATAGGCCAAGCCTTTCGGTGATTGAGGCAATGTGACAAAACATGAATGATACACTTAATCAAGATCTTGTGACAATCTCTGAATGGGGTGAGGGCGAAGGTGCTTATCGGTGACAGTAGGGTATCCAGCTCTATTGATTCTCTGGAGCATCGTCGGAATGTGACTTGTGTTTCACTGATCTATCGATACTACAATGGAATGTGTTCTGATGAAATTAGGGAACTGTTCCCGATACCCGTAGTTTCTTACGAAATACGTGTTCATCAGCGGTGGCTTATCCATTCGTGATCGATTGGTCAGTAGATCGCTCAACACACTACAGAGGAAATGTCCGCAAACACTACTTCCTCTATTCCACAGATTTAAATGATTGGACATATGTCTGTAGCACAAACATTTTTGGCAAAATGAAGTATTTTTAAATTTCAAACATGACAGATGTTCAAAAAGGAAAATGGAAATTGTTACTTTTTTCCTAATGGTACTTTTTTAATATTTTAAATTATTTCACTTATCGACATCACAGTGGTTTAGAAACTTTTTTTTTTTGGAAATAATTCGGTATCTCGGGAACTATTGGAGATATTATTACAAAATTTCACATGGTTAGAGCTGAGGTGTTTTTGAGTTCAATTACATTTGTTCAGCTTCCTAGGGGTAATACGGGCCAGTTTGTGTCCCCTCAAAGTTAGTCACCTCGAGTCTCAAAATTTTTAAAAAAATCCCCAAAAATTCTTTATGATCCGAATGAGCTGAAATTTAAAATATAAATAGTCCTTGAGAAGATCTACAAAAAATACGCTTACATGTGTAGGTTAGTTGAAGAGATATTTAGGTTTATAGATATGGCGGCCCTACGGAGGGTCGAATTTTTTTTTCAAAATATCAGCTATATTGGCAATAAAATTCTAAATAAAATAAAAAAAACTTGGTAACAGTTATCTCGTCCGTGTAAAAAGTTACACGCATCCAAAGTTGGAACATGTAAAATGGGCCTAATTTTTTACGATTTTTCCTAAAAAAGTCCCTATATTTTTTCTATTGTAGAATCAAATTTTCTTTGGGACTATATACAATTTTTATATGTTCCGGAAAGAAAACTTAATGCAAAAGCATGTAAAGTAAAATTGGGCTCACTTAAGCAGACACAGTATCCCCCAGACCTATCCAAACTTGGACAATTTTAAAAAAAATATTTAGGTTTCAGTAAAAAATTCTAAAAAGGCAAAGCACCGATCCTCAAAAAAGTTCCATATTTGCATAACCCTATATGTTGTTTAAATACTTAGAAAGTGGTTTTACTATCACACGGTAAATAGCGTCACAGTAGGCACTTTTCTAAAAAAACTCAGTTTTTGGAACACATTTTCCCCGTTTTAGGAATTTCGGTATTTGAAAATAAAAAATGTCAAAAATTATAATGTCATTAATTTAAGGACATTTGGATCCAAATTAGTTCCCAATTTTGTTATGATATCTTTAACCGTTAAAATTTTACATTAAATCAAATTTTATATTTTTATTCGTGGAAAATCACCATATGAAAGTTTTTTTAGTTTTTAAGGTAAATGAAGTCCCAAAATTTTATAAAATTATTTAATTTTACTAAATTTTCAATCCTTAGGTCATAATGTTTTCAACAGTATTAAATACTTATATAAAAAGCATTTATTTACTCCTCAGAAGTTCCACAAACCTTGCCCGCTTTTGACAAATTTGTACGTTTTTTCATATAAATTTGTCGCGACATTAAAGACAGATGATATGTATCTGAGTGAAGTAAGAGTTAGGAATAGGGGATAATATTTAGGTACCAAAATGTGAGAACTGAACTATAGGTACTCTTCTAATGATACTTTTTGTATTTTCTTTAATTATGGACCATATGTGAGGAGCCGCAGAACAAAAGGTACTTTTTCGAATTTTTTTACAAATTGATTTTTTGATATTTTTATAATATTTGGATTGAAATCTTCTAGAAAAAATCAATTTCCCAAAATTTTTAAGTTTTCAAAAAAGTACCTTTTGTTCTGTGGCTCCTCATACTATATGAAATTAAGCATATATGGTTCAGAATGAATAAGAATCCAAGTGGGAAACTTTATGGTAATAATAAAGAAACTGAAATCATTGAATTACACTCATATGATCCCGAATGAGTTAGAATCCAAGGGTGAGGCTTTCTGGCGATTGTCAATTAAACACCACTCAAAACTTTATGATCATTATACTCATTAAGTTAACCTAAACAGTAATATATCTGTGGTACTCCATAGTAAAAATTCTAAAAACAATCTTGCTGTAATAATGCAATACTAAGGATCACTTACTCAGTTGGTCACATTCTGCCCTTTAGAACATGTTCTATATCTGGTTAAATTAAAAAAGTAAGTGACAAGTTTATTATTTAACAGTTGTTCAGTACAAGTTTTCACCAACTATCAAGCTAAAAAAATAATAAAAAAAAAACTAACAGACAGATAGACAACAAAGATGACAACCTGATACAAACGGTCAGTGACTTGGTTTTGATTTAGGAAAAGGTTAATTAACAAGAAATTTTTATTAAAAACAAAAAAGAAAAATTAAATAAATAAACAAAGATTACGAAGAATTAGTTTATGATATAATAACATTTCTGTAGTTTTATGGCGGCATAGTTTTGTTTAATTTTCTTAATATGCAGTTATAAGTTTTTAAACAAAACAAAAACAAAAAATATATTAAATTACAAACATACTTTTGTACAAATTTATAATTATCACTAAAAACAATTCAAAATATCCAAAATAAATATTTAAACAAAACAAAGAGTTTAGTTGTGGAATTGTTGTTGTTGTTGCTGTTGTATTGTTTAAAATTCAAACATTGTATTGTAGTTAGGCATGCGAAAGACATGTACAAGAAAAAGTACAACTACAACTACAAATAGCTAACAACTAGCTGAAAGTCAGTCAGTCAGCCAACTAGTTACTAACTTAACTATAGTTCGTCCATCGTAAGCCTGTCTGTCCATTCGTCCGTCTATCCCTCCCTTAGCCAGCCCCTGCTTATGCTTGAATAGTTAAAATGCTTCGTTGGTTGGCAGTTTTTATTTTTGCTGCTGTATATATATTTTTTTCTGCTGTACTTTTCAACTGCCAAATGTGGGTCAGTGCGATGAAGTGCAGATTTTTATATCTGTGTTTTTTTTTCTATATTTTATTTTTATTTAAGTCTTTATTTTATTTTTTTTATATACATTTTTATAGTAAACTAACCGCAGAAAGAGGAAAAAACAACAACTAAAAATTAAATAAAATAAAATCAACAACTAAAAGTGTTACTACGAGTTCATACATACAAACATAAATACTAAACAAAAATAGTGATGTGTTTATTTGTATCCCAGCAAAAAAAAAATTAGGATAACAATCATTGGTAAAATCATTGCTGATCACTTCTGATCACTTGACTGAATCCAGTTTATATTTTGGATTATTTGACTTAATAATGCAATTTGTTACTTTAAATATCTCAGGTAATCTAGCGTGAAGTCAATTATCTCTTAAGTAATCTATAGTATTAGTTGTATGACATAAAAATGCGGGTTTTTCAAATTTTTAGCTTTTATTTTGAAATATTTGTAGAAATAAATTTATTCAAAGTATTTACCATTGTTAGCTATGATATTTTCCCATATTTCTGGCAACAGATGGATTCCGAGCCAAAAGAACTGCTCATCTTTTGAGGCCAAGAACGAATCATGTCAATTTCAGATAATCTGTTTCAAAATTAAGAATATCCCAGAGAGAGCATTCTATATCAATCGAAACAAATAGTAGTCAGGACAGGGCAAAATCTGAACTTCCCAACCACTTCTTTCTAAATAGTTTTTAACAGGTTTACAACATGTAGCCGAGCGTTGGATGATGGCATATTATGGTTTCATGTCTGGCCATATATATTTCGGCCAATGCTCGCTTTAAATGAATCAGTTGCATTCGTTTAAAGCGAAACCTGTGACAGAGAATTACCTTAGCGTCATGGATGGTCTACATTCCTAAATTTAGGATAAGAATGTCCTTTAGACTCCCAAATGGATGTAGTATTCTTCAGGAGAGCGGCCAACTGGCTCAGTTATTACAGAATATCTGGTAGGGATATTCGTATATATACTGAGAGTAAAGCTGCAATCAAATCCCTGATAGGTGTTTAAATACTGTTCAGGAATGCCATGCATCTTTAAATGAGATGGCGAGCTATTCAACAGTTCACTTGCCTACATGGACATAGCGAATAAATTGACGGGAATGAAGCCTCGATGTCAGAAACATTCCGATATCGACTTGTAAGCAGTTGATAAATAATTCATATTATGAATCCACCAGTGCCATTACGAGGATAATATGGCCTGCGTGGGAC
Organism: Calliphora vicina; assembly: GCF_958450345.1. Classification (NCBI taxonomy): domain Eukaryota; kingdom Metazoa; phylum Arthropoda; class Insecta; order Diptera; family Calliphoridae; genus Calliphora; species Calliphora vicina. Next base: position 29,924,635 of record NC_088784.1, read on the forward strand.
TGTAAATGCACATCGTATCTACTTCGCTTACAACGAATTCGACTTAGCAATATAGTGGCGATGATTACCGGGCATTGCACTTTCGGTACCCATTCAGCAAGGCTTGGGCTACCTCACCACGACTTCAGCAGGAGTTGTCAGAATGAAGAGGAGGAATAGACCATCTTACACTTCCTTTGTAATGGTTCGGCACTAAGTGATCTGTTTTTAGGCGAACGATCCTTTAGTAATCTCTCCGGCTTATCAATTGCACCTTATAGTGATCCAGCAACTGTTGCATGATGGTCTGCGCTATTTGAATTCTTGAGTTCTTAAATTCTTCTCTCTTCTAACTCCTCCAACCTATATCTTCTCTTGCTAACATTACACTCACATTAACCACTTATTTTACTTCTCTTTCTTCATTCCTTTATCTTCTATTTTCTTAGGTACCACAAAGAGAACAATCAATGTACCCAAGTGAGTTGTACGAAATGAAAGGTTTTGGACTGCTGCCTGGATACCTAACCTAGCGTCATGGCCTTGGTATCTATTCATCTGGTAGGACGGGCTTCATATACGATCCATTTTTAAAGTAATGATTCGGTGAAAAATGATTTTATTTTATAGCGCTCAAACATCATTTCGGACATACAAAATCGTGCAATGAAGTAATGCCTCCGATTCTTGGTCTTCAAACGATCTTTGAAACCGATGGAACACATTCATTCAAGAATTAAAGCAGAACTTCCCGCATTGTTTACACTATAAGGAGTGAGATCTAAAAACCTTAACATACGTTTTTGCTTAAAACTTTTAACTTTTTTTTATCAATTACCTTTGAAAAATATGTCAGTTTTTGACATTGCACATTATATGTTCAAAGCTGTCCGGTTAGCTCATTACTCGGACTATTTGGTACGAAAAGTTAAAGCCAATGCAGGTTTAAAAACATAAAAGGCTCAAAAAGTTCCTGACAGGAACTCTGCTAAAAAATTTAGAGGTCATGAAGTCATATTTCATATGGATGACAAAACGTATGTTCTGGAAGATTTTTCACAGCTTCCGGGTCAAATTTTTATGTTGCTATTGCTCGAGAGAATGTTGAAGAAAAGTTTAGGATCCAAAAGCAGAAAATTTTCCCAAAAAGTTCTTGGTATGTCAAGAAATATTGGTATGTCAAGAAAGAAGCCAAACATTTGTTACAAAGGGAATGTTTACTTTCATTCATAAGACTTCTTAATGTGTCCACTTTTTTTAGCCTGATTAGGCATCCTGTCTTATGGTAAGCAAGGTCTGGAATGGTACAAGAACAATAATGAGGTATTTGTACCAAGAGAGGCAAATCCCCCAAACTGCCTGGAGATATTGGGCTCTTGTTAAAAGAGAATTGAAGAGCACAAAAAAGGTGTCCAAAAGTGTGGTAGATTTTAAACGGAGAAAGTGACAGAAAAATCTATAAAAACCTTAATGAAAGGGTTTACGGAAAAGGTTCATAAATGCATCACTATTGATTAGAACTATAAAAATAATATTTTTTTTAACCTAGCGTGAAGTTAATTGTCACTTTACTGTCTCTTAGTAACCTAGAGTGTAGTCACTTTAAAAGTTTATTTTGTACTTCACTTTAGAAAGTAGTTATTTTCTTCACCAGAATAAATCTATTGGAGAGTTGTAGAAGAAAGGTTTGTTTATAAGCAATTGGTTATTGGACTGTCTATGAGATGTGCTTTTATCGTACTATTTAAGGTCAATTAGCACCCTAACTTGGTAGCTAGTAAGATAACTGACTCTATGTAACCTGTATATGAATCCAATGTGTTGACTACTTTGGACCAGCTATTAGACAGTATATTTATTATCTATGTAGGGCCACACACATATTAAAATAACTAGTCACGTAGCTATGTATGTAACTAGTGGTCATTTTAAATGATAGGTAACATCACTAGTTCGGGACAGTCAACCAGAACTGAAAGTTTGTATTTTTTGCTGGGTTGTGTATGACAGTGTGCGCGTGTGTGCATTTGTGTGTCGAGTGCATGTTCATATAAACAAAAGATTTAGACAGCGAACTTTTTTCGGTTGCTGTTTTTTCCGTTTATTTTATTTTATTTTTTTTTTTTTTGGTTTTTTTTTTCAGCAAATCATATTTTTTTGAGGTGAATAAACTTTTGGTGATAAAATTGTATGATTAACGATATGGGAAGGACAAGTCAGTTGTTATATAAAACATAATTAAACAATTTTTGTTATATGACATGTAATGAAATTCTTTGGACAATAAAACAGTTACATAGAAAATAGACCACCTAGGGCATGGAAATTTTCATTTAACAAATTTTATACTATTTATTATTTTATGGTTTTAACACTACCGACCAGGGTTGTCAGATTTGTTTTACCTCCATCGCCAAAAGCTAAATGAAAAATCGCCAAAATTCGCCAAAATAATTTTTTTGGAATTCTACATACATATTTTATGAATTATAAAGTCAATTTATTTCGGTTTAAATCTAGTGCATTAGTTATTTATATTAAATTGATATCAAAAGTTTTTTTTTTCAAAAATTAATTGCAGTTTCATTATCACTGCATTTTATCTGGAGGCTGAAATCAATTGCAACACAATTTATTAACGTTCATACCTATAACTTATTATTCTTATCAATGAATCTAAAAGTTCGTATTAAATTTTATTACGTTAGCGTTGCTGGTTGGTAAAATTAACATGTTTAGAACGCCCAATTCTAAGCCTTTAACAATTCCAGCTGCATCGCAATAATTGTAAACTTGTGGCCAAAAATCTAACAAATTTGTTGAAATTTCACCTAAGTTTAGATCTAAGTTTAATTGATACATGCTAATTTTGAACATTACAATTCATATTCCCCTGCAGATACTTTTGGATTTAAATAAAGTTAATGAATGAATTTTGAACTACCGAAAATTTCCACATTTTAATATTGAAAATTCATTATATACATACTTTAAAAAGAGTTATATTTTCTGGTAACTGTTTAAGCATTTCTTTTAAAAGTTTTTTAAATACAAAAAACAATTTTCTTTTAAAATTTCTACATCATATTCCTCCATTTTTATATTTTGTAATTCCGTTCCAAATTCTGTGCCAAAATCGATAGATTCCAATGGCAGAAAAGAATCCGGCGAACCAATAGCCAATTTTAATGAGCATATTAAGTTATCAATATTTCCATTATTATTTAAAAATGACGGCTTAAATATTTTAGAAGAAAAAATTAATATTGTTCAAACTATTTGATCGTGTATGCTACCTGCATCCATATGATCAGATAATACGTCATTAATTTTAATTATAAATTATTGGGTTAATAAATATCAAAGAAATTATTTCAAGAAAAACAAATAATTTGTTAAAAATCGCCAAATAAATCGCCAACTAGTCTGTAAATCGCTAAAAAATCGCCATGTCGCCAATTGGAAATTTTGGTCACCAAAGTCAATGAAAAATCGCCACGTTTGGCGAGAAATCGCCAAATCTGACAGCCCTGCTACCGACTAAGCAGTTCATATCGAGAGACTATATTCACACCACTCTATCTTAGGAAACACAAGTCTTCAGGAGATTTTGTATTTAGCTTGTTCATAAGGAAATTTAAATTACGATATTAAAGGTGTTATTCATAATCAATTTTTAAATTTATCAAATGTTTATAAAATAAATTTTGTATGGAAATGCCCAATACTTTAAATGCATTTTTATTGTACAAATGTTTCAAAATAAAAGCTAAAAATTTGAAATAATTCCGCATTTTTAAGTCAGACACCCAATAGAAGCTTCGTCCATTAACAATCATATCCAAAGATACGAGACAGCTCTATCTTAAAGAACATTACAAATGGAACAGACTAATGAAGAACCTGGACAGAGTAGGCATACCCGGGATGGAAACAAAAACTACATTACACTTATTAAAGATAATGAATGTAAATTTTAAAATTTTTTTCTAAAAATCCGATTAAAAAATCCTGTTTTCTGTGTATAAAAGATGAGCCATTTTACATTGGAAAACCTACTATTGAAAAAACATGAAAAAATTGGATTGCAAAAGGTAAGAAAAAGGTTACTTTCGAATTTTGGTCAGAATTCTGAGTGATCACAGATCGAGCTCTTTTTCTTGTTTAAACGCTTATTGGCCAAGTTATTAGCGAATTTAGATATTTCGAGTTTTTATAAAAAAAATCGAATTTTGGTCAGAAATATGAGTGATCACCAGGGAAACCGGAAATATGCTCTAAAAAAAGCGTTTTAGGCGCTTTAAATATGCAGTAAAAACTTTAAAATATGCTCTTAAAATTTAAAAAATATGCTCTTAAAAAAACAAACTTTTACATAATTTTTAACCAAAAAAAATTTACTTAAATTTTCAAATAAAAATCGTTGTCTATTGGATCTGAAAACATTTTTAAACATAGAAATTGTTATTTCGACATCAACTGATGTTACAGGAGCAAATTTAAAAGACAATATTTCTTTAACATAGAACGGTTAAGTTTGAATTAGAACTAAAATTTGATATTTAGATGGAGCTATTATTAAAATAGTGCTTATTTCATATTAAAACAAGTAAGAGAGCTATATTCGGCTGTGCCGAATCTTATATACCCTTTACCTAATTATACTTCAAAATAAAACATTTAAATATTTTTAGGTGAACAAAAATTTGTTTTCAGTTTTTTTAATTTTTTGGATAAAAAAATTTTTCGAATTGTTATTTTAATTTAAAAAAAAAAATTTCTGTTTTTAAAATTTTTTTTTTGGTGAAAAGCCATCTATTTTTCAATTTTGAATTTTAAACAAAGGAAGTAAAAACATGTAACACAACAGCGAAAAATAAGTAAGACAAAATTTGTTTTTGATAAACTCAAATTATGCTATTAAACAGTAAAATATGCTCTAAAAACGCAAAATATGACATAAATATGCTCTTAAAACAAATATATGCAAAAATATGTATTTAAGGGTAAAATATGCAAAAATATGCACTAAGAAATCGATGCCAAAATTCTTAAATAGTTCTGAAACGTGTAAATATCTTATCCATGTGCTCATTAGACTCACCAGAAAAAACATGCATTTGCATATTTTGGTTTCCCTGGTGATCACAAATCGAGCTCCTTTTCATGATTAAACGCTTATTGGCCAAGTTATTAGCGAATTTAGCTATTTTGAATTTTTATATAAAAAATCGAATTTTGGTCAAGTTATTAGCGAATTTAGATATTTCGAGTTTTTATATAAAAAATCGAATTTTAGTCAGAAATATGAGTGATCACAGATCAAGCTCCTTTTCTTGATTAAACGCTTATTGGCCAAGTTATTATCGAATTTAGATACTTTGAGTTTTTATATAAAAAATCGATTTTTGGTCAGAAATATATTTGAAATTTTTTGATTGTTCTTAGAAATATTAGGAAAGTTATACTAAATGTTTATTACCGCGAGATTTCCTCGTGGTCTCAATCTGAATTTTATATGTGGCTTATATTTGAGGTAAGTCTTTATAAAATGAAAGATGGTTTCTTGGTTCAATCCTGTGTTCCAAAGAAAACGAGTTTTACAATGTAGAAATTGGATATGACTTTATAAAGTTATATACAATTGAAACTGCATAAGTTTACACTATTCTTATAAAAATCTAAAAAACTATTCTATTAAAAATCGATAGACTCCAAACCATAACAAATTTAAAAATTTTAAAAATTCGTATTAAGTCGAAAAATTTATTTTCCTCATATTTTCCATAAAATAAAAAAAAATATTAAATTAAATGCTGTATGAGGATTACAAATGCCAATTTAATTATGGTTTAGCGTGGGGACCTATATGAAATGTTCAGATTTCGAGGAAATTTAGTTTTTGAACACATATTATTAGCTAAAGTTAATTCTTAAATAAATTTTTTAATATTTAATTTCGGATTGATTTTTTGGCTAATTTACGATTTTGTAATTTTAAATATGTATCTAGGGCATTATTAACCCTTTTATAGCTGTTGTAAAAACTGCATAATACAACAAAGTTATATATAAAATTCCTTTTTCATTCGATTTAATTTAAGTGGCTATTTTATATAATTAAAATAAAATTAATACAAACGTAACCACTGAGTGTAGAATGTGATTGCATTTAGTGTAGAGTTGTAGTCTCCATAATATATTGCATAAATTAGTCTTGTAGCGAAGACAAGAACCTCAATACAAACTAAACTACTACTATTTATAAAATGCAAATATATTATAGCATACGTTTAGGCTGAAGACAAGGTGTAGTAAAATCCACTGGTGGTGGTGCCCTCTATAAGTCAAATAAAGCAATGATAATTAAAAATTACGTTAAGTTAATATAAAAGTATTGAAAATTGTAGGAATTGCCGTTAAAATTTGACTTTTTTATACCCTTCACCATTGTGAGAAGGGTATGTATAAGTTTGTCATTCCGTTTGTAATTTCCACAATATAATTTTCCGACCCTATAAAGTATATATATTCTGGATCTTTATAGATAGCGGAGTCGATTAAGCCAAACTAAAGTATATATATATTATGAATCCTTATAGATAGCGGAGTCGATTAAGCCATGTCCGTCTGTCTGTTGAAATCAACTTTCCGAAGACCCCAAATAACTTACATACATGATTCATACATCAATATCTCCGGAATTCTTCCGGCTCGGTTGCTATTTTTAATCGAGAAAATCTGTCCACAAATGGCTGAGATATAAGGAAAAAAACAGGACAACCTCGATTTTTGATCTATTAAAAATTAAAAAAAACAATTCGAAAAAATTGTTTTTCCAAAAAATTAAAAAAACTACTTTGAAAAAAAAATTATTTAGTTTACCTAAAATTATTGAAAATTTTTATTTTGAAGTATAATTTGGTGAAGGGTATATTAGATTTGGCACAGCCGAATATAGCTCTCTTGCTTGTTAGTTAATTTGGTTATTTAGTTACTTTAATTATACCCTACACCACCATAGTGGGGAGGGTATAATGTGTTTGTGCAGACGTTTGTAACGCCCAAAAATATTAATCTAACACCCACCATAAAGTATACCGATCGACTTAGAATCACTTTCTGAGTCGATTAAACGATGTCCGTCCGTCTGGCTGGTCGGCTGGCTGGCTGTCCATGTAAACCTTGTGCGCAGAGTACAGGTCGAAATTTTGAAGATATTTCGATCACACGACCTAATTTCACTAAATTTGGTAGTACGTGTTAGCTTTATATAAAACTTATTTGTGTTGAATTTGGCTTGGATATCTATATAATTAAGATATTTATGAGAGCTTAAATATTTTCAGATGGGGATAAGTAGGATAAATAATAGACCGATTCTAACCAATTTCAATTGGCTTTGTCCTTGGGGAAATAGAAAAATTTCTGCCAAATCTTTGAAATTGCGATCTGCAGTTTGAGTACAAAGTTTACATGGACGGAAGGAAAGACATCCTGAAAGTGATGATTGGTGTTGGTACAATACATATTTTTACACGATATAAACATCAGCACTAACCCACCCCATTATGGTGGTCTGGGTATAAATAGATATAAAAGTAAAAAAATCTGTTGGATAAATTCCGAGTTATTAACAAGTAAAGCTACGTTTCCGCATACACCGTGATCGGCGTTCGGTTTATAACTTTTTTCGGTGCAAATGTATGGAATTTCGTTTTCGGTGCCGATTACGGTGTATGCGGAAACGTAGCTTAAGAGTGTTATATTCGGCTGTGCCGAAAAGCAATCGTTTCTGGATTTCTTTTTACATGGAAATTTTATTTTGATGAATTTGGTAAGGATACTGCTATTCTATAGGCATTCTATGAGCCATAGAACTATATTCCGGGAAGAAATTTATAGAGGTCCTATCGTGACAAATACATAAAATTTCGATATATTACTAACGGAATGACAAACTTAATATATGCAGTGAGTGTCACTCAAAATCGTACAACATATTTTTTTTAAATATTATGAAATTATACAGGCAGTAATAGGTGATTATATAAAAAATTAAAAGTCATTTTATTAATTGGAACAATAAATATGTATTTCAACAAAAAAGTTAACAAAACCTCAATTCGTTAAAAAAATATTGATGAAAATTAATGAAACTCACAAAATTCACATTTCACTTAAATTCGTACAATTATATTAAATTATAATTAAAACTTTAAAAATTAAAAAAAATGTTAATATTAAATAATCCTAATACTTTGTAGAGTATCATTTGCTATTTTTTAGTGCCTTTACGATTTTAAATGAAGCGTTGATATTCTGGGCTCTGACAGTCTTACCCAATTTTTTTATTTGTGGATAAGGGCAATTCAAATTATACCCAATTTTCTGATAGGTAATAGCACACACAATATAAAAATAGCATTTTAAAATATTTCCAAAACATCAACTTTCTAAAACTAATGAATAAAATTTGACTACGATGGTGTACGATTTTAAGTGGCATTCACTGTAACCCAAATTTTTGGTGGTGGGTATAAAATTTACTCATTTCGGGATTCATTCCTAACTAAAATAACGTTAAAATTTCTATTTGTGATCAAATAAAGAACATTTTTAAAATTCCAACTGTTTTTTTTAATTTCGTTAAAATTACTCATATACATAATATGTATGTATATATTTTTTGAGTCTTGAGTCGATCTAGCCATATCTGTCTTTTGAAGTCACACAGGGTCTGAAATTCGAAAACATACTAGGGCTCTTATCTGAAAGGACAACTCTGCACCTGTCAACAGTCATCTGTCAATTGATTCCTGTCAAAATTTGAACAAGCTGCGTTATTTAAATTGTTTTTGATAGCCATTGATAGCAGACTACCACGTGACATAAAGAGAAAATTGAAAAAGTGAATTTCATGTGATTACTAAGCAATATATTTTGTGGAAAAAAACCATCAATCAAACCAAGGTAAGCCTGATAAATTATATGGGAACTCTTCACCATCAATTTCAATTTGGTTACTGAATTTCGTTGTGTCTGTACAAGCATGGAAGATGCCGACCGGGTTTTTTCCAATTTTCCGGTTTTTTTAAACCAGTTTTTACAAAAGGACGGTTTTTGAGTTATTCGACAAAATCGAATATTTTTTTTATTTATTTTAAGATTTTGCGATTAACTTTAATAACTAGCGATTATTTAAACAACACTATTATGTTATGATTTCATGTTAAATGCCATTAACAAGTTAAATATCAAGACCAAGGCGCAGTCTCAAAGTAGGCCTGGGTTAATTAACAACTCGCGCGTCATTGTCATTATTTCTTAAGGGCAATCGGCTCGTTTTTGTTTTTTTGCCTTCGAGAATTTTCTCGTACTGGCGTGTGTGATGTACCTTCGTATAACGGTTTCTTTTTTTAACCCAGATATGCCGATTACTTGAGCTTGATCATTTTAAAAGTACTTTTATATTGTTTTGGAAGCAAATGAGAAATAAACAAGTAAGAGTGGTATATTCGGCTGTTCCGAATCTTATATACCCTTCACCAAGTTATACTTCAAAATTTTTAATATTTTTAGGTAAACAAAATTAAATTTTTTTTTGTTGTTTTTTCATTTTTTTTTAAACTTTTTTCGATTGCTATTTAAATTTAAATTTTTTTTTTTAAATTTTAATATTTTTTTTTTTAAATTTTAATTTTTTTTTTTTTGTTTTTTAAATTTTTTTTGGTGAAAAAAAAATTCGGGTTAAAAATTTTTTTACCGATTTTGACCCATTGTAGGTCCAACTTACTATGGTCTTATATACGTCGTTGCAAATGACTTTGAAATATCTATCATTAGATATCCATATTGTCTATATTAATCTCTTAGTAATCCAGATATAGGTCAAAAATCGAGGTTGTCTTGGTTTTTTCCTCATATCTCATCCATTTGTGGACCGATTTTGCTGATTTTAAATAGCAAAATTCTCGAAAGCATGTCTGACAGAATTATTAAAGATTTGGATCCCGAAGATCCCGAAGGGTCGGAAATGAAAAATGTAGAAATTACAAACGGAATGACAAACTTATATATACCCTTCTCACGAAGGTGAAGGGTATAAAAACAGTGCAATTATTGTTTTTTAAAAATTTAAAAGTCGTTTTAAGTAGGACATTGGGATCAAAACAACAAAACTAAAACGCAATAATGAAACATTCATACATATAACAATCAAGCTACTCTTCATAAATATAAATTCCAAAAAAATATAGTATTTATTCACTTGTAAATGTACAAAATTTTACTTTCCGTACAAACGAGATATGTCCATAATGACTGAATAAGGGCATTATGAAAATTTCAAAAATTAAAAATTCAATAACTCAAAAATAGTAGCAAAAAATAATGCGTTTACACAATCCCCCATGAGGTATAGGTGAGTACTAAGTGTGTGCAAAAAAATGGTATTTTAATAAACGTGACGAATCCTGTAAACAATAACTACATGTAGTACAGTCGGCATATCTGGGTTAAATAGTCCCGTGCTAAATGAAAGTTCATCTGATTTAGAATATATTGATAGTGACTCGCAAATTTTAGAAGATCAGCTCAGTTTAACATTAAATGAAGTTAAAAATCCACACATAAGAACTAATATATTCAACAACTAGCGACTTAAAAAAAGATTTTGAGTATTTGGAAAAATTTAGGAGTTAAAATAAATTAAGTCTTTTATACAATGCAATTTTAACAGTTAAATTCAACTATAAGTGAAAGTGTTATTTCTGTTTCTTCATTTAAAGGAAATAAACCCCCGTTTTTAAAATTCAATTAAAATTTCTACAAAAAAAATCAATTTATTAATTTTTTAACAAAATTTTATTTTGATACAATTATTTCATATCCAAAAAAAGAGAAATTACACAATTTGCTTATGTTTAAAAAAGATAATTAAATTTTAATTGCATGTAATATAAAAATAATGAAACGAGAACTATAAGAGATATAATATTATAAAATGATGTTAATTTAATGTTCAAAATTACATAATTATAATGAAAAATTAATTAGAATAGAATAAATTTAATTATATGTATTAAAAATTACAAAATGAAAAAGAAGAATTTTTTTTAAAAACAAACATTGCAATCTTTGGATAAAAGCTGTTAAAAAAAATTATTGCCACATTTAAATAAAAAAAAAAGAAACTTGAAAAATAAAGACGAAAATTAGGAATTAATTTAATAATACAAAACGAGAGAACTAAAAGGAATTGTTAAAATTGTTTTAATGTTTTTAATAATGGTCAGTCTTAGTTAATGATTTTGGTGTTTTAGGGAGAAGTGAAGAAAATGATTTAAAATTTCTTTTGTTTTTTATGGTTTTAATACTTAAAAGTCTACAAATATAAAAATGAGAGACAAAGTGATAGATGAAGAATGATGAATAATGAGTTTAGGGTGAATTCAATAAGGTGACAGACAGCTTCTTGGATTTATTTTGTCAATTTTTTAATATGGAGTTTGATATTTAGCTGAGGTCACCTTGCTTAAATTCATCTTGGATGTGTGATGATAATGGTTAAGTGTGAGCATGAGAGTGTAATGAGTAGTAAAGACAGAGAAATGCCTCTGAAGAGGTGCTTTTATCAGCTGTTACAGTAAAAAATTAAGAGTAAATGAGTAGTTTGTTTTTTGTGAGAGAGAGTGGATTTCGACCAATTAGTTTCTACTACAAATTAAATTTTATTTTTATGTTGTTTAATAATAATGATGATAAAAAAATCTTAAATTTAAGAGCATAATGTATTACAATCTTTTTCTTTTCATAAGCTGTTGTTTTCTCTTATAAGAAGCTTAAGAACTTAATTTTTTTTTTATTGAGAAAAATTGGAACATTTCCGTTTTGTTTAAAATTAAATGAGTACACAACTAAGATTTCGTTTTAAACGTGAGTTTTGACATGAGTTTCTGGTTTTCTTTTCGGCAAAGTGAGAGAGTGTGTTTGGGAATATGTTTACTTATAAGTTAGTGTGCTTTGCGTGTGGATAGAAGATAGTTAGTGGCTTAAGCAAAGAGAGTTTCAGAGAAAGCATTTGAGAGTATTTAACAGTGAACGTATTTCCTGTTCACAACCCAAGGCTGTCTCAACTGCCACCTGACGTTCTCTTTGCAAACGTATCTCCAAGGCACACTCCTCGACATTTCTCTGACTTGTTGATTAAATGCAATCACCCTCAATCTCTTCTTGATGCACCTCAGGATCAAAGTCATCGTCGGCAGTCGCTTCTTGGTATTGCTGATACTCGGACACCAGATCGTTCATGTTGCTTTCGGCTTCGGTGAATTCCATTTCATCCATGCCCTCGCCAGTATACCAATGCAAGAAAGCCTTACGCCTGAACATGGCAGAGAATTGTTCGGAGATACGTTTGAATAGTTCTTGGATGGCGGTGGTGTTACCTATGAAGGTTGAGGACATCTTAAGGCCCTTGGGTGGTATGTCACAGACAGCAGTCTTGACATTGTTTGGAATCCATTCCACAAAGTAAGAGCTGTTCTTGTTTTGTACAGCCAACATTTGTTCGTCGACTTCCTTCATGGACATGCGACCACGGAATACTGCGGCCACTGTCAGATAACGACCATGGCGAGGATCACAGGCAGCCATCATGTTTTTGGCATCAAACATTTGTTGAGTCAATTCGGGTACCGTCAAGGCTCTGTATATCTGGCTGCCTCTAGAGGTTAAGGGGGCAAAGCCAGGCATAAAGAAATGCAAACGCGGGAAGGGCACCATATTTACGGCCAATTTACGCAAATCGGCATTTAGCTGGCCTGGGAAACGCAAACAGGTGGTGACACCCGACATGGTCAAGGAGACCAAATGGTTCAAATCACCATAACTGGGATTGGAGACCTTCAAAGTGCGGAAGCAAATGTCATACAAGGCTTCATTGTCAATGCAATACGTTTCATCGGTATTCTCCACCAATTGATGTATGGACAGGGTAGCATTGTAGGGTTCTACGACGGTATCCGATACCTTGGGCGAAGGCACCACCGAATAGGTGTTCATTATACGATCAGGATATTCTTCACGTATTTTGGAGATCAATAAGGTACCCATGCCAGAGCCGGTACCACCACCCAAAGAATGGGTCAATTGGAAACCCTAGAATTTAATAAAAATTATAAGATTAATACAAATGTTATGCCAATAAACTTCTTTTCTCTTTAACTTACTTGCAAACAATCACAATTTTCACACTCCTTGCGCACCACATCCAAAACATTGTCCACCAACTCGGCACCTTCGGTGTAGTGGCCCTTGGCCCAGTTATTGCCGGCACCTGATTGACCAAATACAAAGTTGTCGGGACGGAAGAGTTGGCCATAGGCACCAGAACGCACAGCTTCCATGGTACCGGGTTCCAAATCCAATAGAATGGCACGTGGCACATATTTGCCACCAGAGGAACGGGTTACAGCTAAAAACAATAACAGAATAATAATTAAAGTAACCGTACAATTTGAATTTAAATTTTCCCTCAAGTGTTTAAATCATGTTACTAACTTTATGCAGCTGTTTGAAAATCGCCTGCAAGTCTTCTACAGTCACATACATAAGTATTTCCTTTTAACTTTCAACAGCCATTCAATTTATTATTTATTAATTTATTTTCAGTTTAAGCTAACTGCCAATTAAGGGAAACATTGTAAAAATTGCTAAGAATTTTATTATTTATTTATTTTTCCAAAAAATAGTATATTAAACATTTTATGTCATTAACCCAAAAAAATCGCTGTTTTTAAAGACAACAGCAGCAGTAGTGGCTGTTTTTAATTGTTTGTTGCTGGCATTTATTTTAGTTAGCTGCTTTTTTGTTTATGAATTTCACATCATATCAATTTCAATAAATCATACCTACCAGCCATCAACACTCTTGGCTAAAATCAACACAATAAACCTGGTTGAAATGCACGGCACGCGCGCATGCGTTTAATAGCGAATGACAAAAATGGAAGGAAGTTCGTAACGAAATGAAATGATATAAAATAAAATAAAGAAGTTAAAGAACGAACAGCTTTTGTGTATGACGTGCATGCCTCCATTCCAAACAAGGAATACTTACTTTATACAATGAAATAAAGCTACAGTAACACAACATCTTGGCCAGAGATTGAGTCAACAGTTAAACGCAAGCGAAAGAAGTTTGAATGTTTGGATGGGGTAGCAGCATATAAGTAAATGTTAATAATGCGGTCAATTGCAAGTATTTGCTGGAAGGGAAAGTGTGGGAAACTTAATGTTGGTATGCTGGAATGTGTAGCAATGTTTTGTAGAGTTTGAAAGATATTTCTGGAAATATGTTAAAAAGTTTAGTCCACTTTTAAGTTTAAAGCACTACCAACCAACTTACTGTCTGATTCAGAAACACAAGCGGAAAACAATTTTAATAATTTTTGTGTGTTTTTCATCAAAAAATTTAAAAATAGTTTTCCGTTTGTGTTTCTGAAACAGGCTTTTTATCTGGATAGGATCAGTTTTAGTCCTTGTTTCCCGTTACTGTGTAGATGATAACTTGTCATAAAACAAAATTAACTAAACGTAATGTGAAAGATCTGTAAAAGCATCAATGTGAAGTGAATTAGTATCTATCTTGAGGTTAGAAATACCCAGTACTTTAAAGGATCATGTATTCCGCAATAAGTACCTACTTTTGGACTTGGAGTTAATCCATCTCTTTACAAACTTCCTAAGACAAAGTCAAATGGTTTAATCCTTGAACTCTGATCATTAACTACTCAGAACAATCTTTGTCATTACAGAATCGAAAGCTGTGTCTCTTAAGAACGTGAATTTTGTCAGATTTCATGTAAATAGTTATTGATGAATAAGAACGATGACCAGTGCGTTGGAAATGCTCAGAAATTGGGCAACAGTTAGGAGGTAATCAAAGAAAAAGTGGTTCTATTTACAATAAATACCAAGTTATCAACCTTCTAAATAACACGGATATGGGACTAGTCTCATGTCGAGATATTGGCGATCTTCATTGTGAACTTAAATCGTAAACCATGTCATTTAAATTAATTAGTAAGTTTAAGGAAATGCTGTCTTTATATGTCATGGACTACCTTCCAACACATATTGGGAAATATCAAACATTTTTTTGGAAATAAATCTGGCATTTCAAAACGGCTAGTCCGTCGAGATAGAATTTGATGTGGGCGCAGCCAATTTTAGTATGATAAAGTGCAATATTTTTGAAGAACGGAGTTTTAAAGTGTCATATTTTTGAATCTAATTGAGATATTGACTTGAAATTTTTTTTGTAAGACCAAAAATTAACTTATCTAAACAAAAAAATAGTTCGGAATAAATGTGGATCAAATTGTTCCTAATATTTGCAATCCAATTAAAATTTTGATACAAATTTTAGTTTTAGAAACTCAATAAATATGTAAAATGTAATAAAATCTTTATTTATTTACAAAACTCAATGAAATTTTAAACGATTTTAAAATTTGTCATTATAAATAACAAAGTTTAAAAAAACTTGTCAAAAAGTCAAAGGGAATCCCGCAATTCCAAAAAATTGGAGCGAAAATTACAAAAATTACATTTACAAAATTTGTTTACAATTTTGCCTATAGGGTCCACATTTCTTTCGGGCCTGGGAAAATATTTTGGGAAAAATAGAGAACACATCAAGGTTTCCAAACATGCTTTCTGTTTTCTGATCCCAGTTTTGGGATTTTAGGTCAAATTCTGAAGGGCGTAGGGGCGACATATTCGAAAAAATAGGACTTGTTTTTTATATCAAAATCTTCTCCGTATAGATAACTTACAGAAAAACATAAAATTGTTATATGTTCTTAAAGAAAATTTTTTCTTTTTAATAAAAAAAGAGTTAAGTCATCTTTTCGCTCACAAAACAACAAAAATCCACTATTTTTAGAATTTTTATATTCAAAATCGTTTATTTTTGGATATATAACTGATATTGCTCTGAAATGTTTTGTATATTTATAGTAATTTAGTTGTATAACTAACAAAAAAATTGGATTCCATTCGGTCCAAAAGTTCGCCATATATTTTTAAAAAAGCGGATCAAAGTATGGCAAAATTTTAAAATGCCTATAACTTGGAAATTATAAGAAATAAATAGCACACGCAAGCTTGTTTTTTCAGAGAATGATAATTCTTAAATGTGTCACATGCAGTATCTGTCGCATTAGTGATTGGGACTATTAAAAGAAACATTTTGAAACACGATCTTCAGAAATTTGACAATAGATATACCAAATTGGAAACATACAAGGCTGTCTGAAAAATGTAGCCTGTATATGATGAGAAGCAGTTTAATAGAAAGCTTAAGGATGCTAATGACAATGTTAACGGATCAGTGAGTAATTGTTAAGCATGCAAGCAAACTTGAACATTCTTTCAACAGTTACTAAAGCAGCTGCCGGGACCGTGGAAAGCAAGAAACAGTTATTAACCTTCTCTGTGAATTTTCAGCTCTTAATTTGTTAAGACATACATACAGCTGCGGTCAAAATAATAGCACCACGACATTCATATTGTTATATTAAAATATTACGTAAAAACTGTTAAATTCATTTTTGTTGTTTTTGTATTAATTTATGCTTAATTCAATAAACTTTCAAACATTAAAAAAATTTTGAAAATTAGAAGCAAATTTTTTTTTTGGATAAAAAGAGACCGAACACCTCCTACCCATAAAGATTCTAAAATTTTTAAAATTTTGTGTCCAACTTGTATGCCAAATATATTTTTTCATTCCCCAAAATAAATTCTTAAATACTTTTGGTTTCCTTTTACCCTTTTTGTGACTCTTGGCCATCTAGTTTTAATAAAATTATGTTTGGGGATATCGCATCCTGTGCCACGACATTGACCTTTTAGCTTGAAACACAAATTTATATCAATTTATCATTCCATAGATCATTCCTAGGATCATAATTTCTTTGATTTATATCTGAGTATGATTTTATCAAGCATTTGTTCATATAATATTGAATTATTTATTCCACATATTCAATATATTCTTCGAATGTTATAGTAGAAGTTTTTTGGTACTTGAATGTTGAAAAATGGTAATGTGACTTTGGAAATTTTACCTTTAATAGAGGATGTTATATTGTTATTGATAAAACTTTTCTAGGATTTAAATAATTTAAATTTTGTTCTTGTAATGGTCAGCGAATAACTGCAACACTAGTCGCCACTTTTGACCACCGTGCAGAACATAAATGCATGATTTTCGAAACGGTGGGCCAAGAGTGTTATGATTAAAAGCGATAAGCGGTTTCGCAACCTGAAATTTATATTTTTATTTCAACGCAATGTTTTTTAAAACCATTTCTAAATATATATAAATAGTTTTTTTTCTGAATTAAGCTAATTGTATGTTCAGAAATCATAATTTTTGAAACTAGAGCTCACATACACCACTTTTTTTGTTACTAAAAAAATTTGAAAAGTAAAATTATTTTGTTTGTTTTAAATTTTATTCATTTCGATATAATTTAATTCAAATTATAATATTATGGTGATTTTTTAAATCGAAAACATAAATATTCTATATTTTTTCGACAATTGTTTAAAAAATGATACTTGAAATCTATCGAAATTCATCGCATATCAAATACCTGTATGTCAGAATACGACAGGATCTATCTAGTATTTGCATTTAGTCTTGATCTAGTACATCAATCTCATTAAGTATCGATTCTACATGTTTGTGTAAACGAGTATCTGGACGATTGGTAAACTGACATCTTCATTAATCAGATTCAGATTTCTTTAGATGCTTATTCCGAGTCTTGTGTAAAATATGATCACTTTCTTATATATCAGTGACTCTATTCGATTAAAATAAATCCATGAATATTTCCAATAATACTCTTAACTATATACAATCCCATAACGCTAAAAGTCCCCACAGTATTTCCATTTTCCCTGCCACAAAGCTAGCAACGGATTACACTATTAAAACAAATACAAAAAAAAAACAAAAAAAATCCGCAATGATGTTGAAAACGATTATTGATTGTAGTCGTCGTCATATGTCTTGTTTGTTGACACCTGCTGTGGACGGCTTGAAGGCACCCACAAATTGTAAGCACTCCATAAAGAAGAAGAAGAAGTGTCTTTCTTTAGTAGTAAGTAGTCTTTGCAACTATTTATTGCAATTTAAGCACACAGATTTGACGTGACTTTTAAAACGATTAAGGAAATTTTTTTATTTTCTTCAAGCGCGTATGTACTCTTGAATATCTTTTCTGACAGTGACCATTAGCGAAGAGGCTTCTTTCTATCTTTCTTTCGGACATTTCAGCCAGCTTTGTAAGTAAGTTATATGTATGAATGTCCAGTAATATAAACATAACTATCAGTTTATAGGAATACACAAATTGTAATGGGCGTGTAATAAAGAAATAAAAAAAATAAACAAATCGCATACTAAAATGTGATTCATCATAAAACTTAAATATACTATAACTGCTAGTATTCATAGTCGTAGAAGAAAATTATATACAAATTGCAAATTACAAGCGTGCTGGAATGTTGTGGATGACGCGCTGAGTGGTTTGATTTTTATTTCGTCTTCTTCGTCAGCAATATTGTGGTCATTAAGAATTATAAGTGGTTTACAGTAATAATGATTACTGACGCTACAAACTATTTACTACCCGAACTCCACTCACTCCTATTGCTGTTATGGCTATTTGTGTATTTATGTAGATAAATATGTAGGAATTTATTTAGATTTAGGAGATTGCAATCACCAAGCTTTTGTAATCCAAAATCTTCAACGAATTAGTCTAGTTTCCACAATAGGGGTATTCAATGATGTTTGTATATTACATACAGTATAGCAATTTTCTAACAGCTGTATAATTATTTTGTTTTTATCTGTTTATGTGAGTTATAATTACCTGAAGCTTCATTGTAATATACACTGATACGTTCTAATTGCAAATCACTATCTCCCATGTAGACACCATTACAGTCAATACCGTGCTCTTCGGAGATAATTTCCCAGAACTGAAAATACAATTAAAAATAAAAGAAATAATTAGTATAATTTGTTTAATTCAAAGAAAATGCTTTCAAATTTAAAACCACAGGATTATTTATAGTAGTACACAGCTAAACTAAACCGATCTCTCATGACAACTTGATCTTCTGGGATCGAACTAAGAAAGACAACGGCAGAAATGTTAGAACTGTTCAAATAATTAACTTTAACATCAACACATCAAAATGTAATTCCTTACATTCACCTCAATCCCTTTTTTCGCATGTAAGATTATTGGTTGCAGTACCGAGATCCTGAATGTCCAGTGATCGGCTAAAGAGTCGATTGTAATTGTGAAATGAAAACCGTTGCATACAGTCCAAATTGCAAATGCTTCCAAACAACTTCCTGCCAAGTCAAACGATCAATAGAAGGCGAAAATGTAAGATAAATATAATTCAAAAATACTTTCTTAGAGAAAGATACTCTAAGGCGATAATTAATTTCGATAAGGTAGTGCTGAAAAAAGATCGAGCTGTAATAGAGTACCTTAAGCTAAATAATGCTTAGCATATCCTTGGAATCGACCCTTTAACAAGGTAGTTATGATTTTATTTCAAAATTACAAAATTTTATTGTTTGTTGTAGAATATTGAAAATTATAATGAAAATTATTGAAAACTAATATGATTAATAAAATTAATTAAGAAAATGAAAACTTATCGCCAAAATTTGTAGAGATTATATTTATATTATTTTAAAATAAAATACAATATTCTGGTTTTATTTCAAAATTACAAAATTTTATTGTTTGTTGTAGAATATTGAAAATTATAATGAAAATTATTGAAAACTAATATGATTAATAAAATTAATTAAGAAAATGAAAACTTAATATTTTTTGATATATAAAAACACAAAGTATTTTTATTCACCTACAATGATCATATAAGGTCATTTGACTATGATGAGATATACCAAGGTAACAGAGTAATCGAATACCTGGTGATGTATTCTAAAGACTTTCTTGGCAAATACATCTCTAAAGAAGTGATAAATGAGAATCTACAACTTATTCCGGATGAGGAAATGACAATAAAATAAAGCTGTAAAACTTCAGCATTACAATGGATGACTGGTGTGTTATCCGAAACGAATACAGCAGTGAGGTAGCACGAGCCACTCGATATATTCAAATTCCGCTTTGCAGGACTATACAATGAGGGTTTTAAGCTTTTCTTTATAGTAAGGGACTTCTACTAGTCATCGGCAAGATTTTTAGAGAACACAACAGCCTTCGGAATATTGTCGCCTTCACACAATCTTTAAAATGTTGTCGCTCATGTTGTCAAAAAAGTTTCTTTCAAACCAATGGTATTAATAGATTTTCTGCTCTTTATCGTTACATAGTAGGTGTATGACTTAAAAATGCGGGATTTATAATATATTGCGTATCTTTTGAACGTGGTATTTGCTTTTAATAACTTATATGTAATTTTAAAGGATACATAGCTGTCATTTATTCTCACTTAATTATTAAGTGATGTCGAATTTTGTGCCAACAAAGCGTCAAGTGCGGGAAGTTTTGCTTTACTTCTTTAAATTGTAAAAGCTTATGGTAAATGTATTTCATCGGTTTCAACGTGCGTTGGTTTTTGATGGTTCAGAAGTGGTGATTTTGACCGGGAAGACAAATATGGCCCATAACAGCCAAAATAGTTTGAAGACAATGAATTGGAGGCATTACTCCACTCAAGAGCTTTCAAAATCATTGGGAGCTATCAAGCAATAATTTCAAATCAAATCAAAACCAAAAGCAGGGCAATTGAGGTACCATACGAATTGAAGCCGGGAGACCTTGAAAGATGAGTTTGCATGTCCGAAATGATGTTTGGACGCTATAAAAGAAAATCATTTTTACACCGAATCATTACTTGCGATAAAGAATGGATCCATTACAATAATCCGAAGCATAAGAGATCTTATGTGAAGCCCGGCCAACCAGCCGAATCGACACCAATGCGAAATATCCATGGCGCTAAGTTTATTCTCTGTATTTGATGGGAGCAAAAGGGTCCTATCAATTATGAGCTGCTGAAATCTGACCAGACCATCACAGTGAACCTGTACCGAATGCAACTGATTCGTTTGAAGCGAGCATTGGCCGAAAAACGTCCAGAATATGCGGCCAGACATGAAACAGTAATACTATATCATGAAAACAATAGGCCACATGTTGTAATACTTGTTAAAAGAATTTAGAATGAAGTGGTTGAAAAGTTTTGATTCACCCGCTTTATAGTCCAGACTGTGCACCGTCCGACTAGTATTTGTTTCGATCGATGCAGAATACTCTCTCTGGGATACACTTCACTTTGAAAGAGTGTCCGATATTGGCTTTATTAGATCTTGGCCTCAAAAGATGAGAATTTATTTTGGCTCGGAATATGTTGCCAGAAAGATGGGAAAAGGTCATAGCTAACAATGGAAAATACTTTGTATAACTTTATATTGTAGAAATTTTTCATAATATAAGTTAAAAATTTGAAAAAATCTCGATTTTTTAAGTCATACACTCAATAATTTGAGACAATGTTACTTATTTTGTTATTAAGAGAGTTCGAGAGAGCTTATCTTAGGTTCAAAATCAGATACATTGTTGCTCATGTTGTCGTTAAATAAATTTGACAAGAAGCTAATAAAAACAAGTGAGAAAGTATAGACGGTCTAGCCCGACCATATAATACCCTACACAGAGTATATAGTATTCTTTTTCGTGAGTGATTTTCGGAAGTGGGCCTTATATAGGAGCTACGTTAAAGTAATTTTCGGAAGTGGGCCTTACATGCGAGCTATGACCAATTATACACCGATCGTCATCGTGATTTATATGAAACTTATTTCTGTTGAATTTTACGTGGATACTAACATTTTTAAGATTTAGGCTCGTTAAAGTAATTTTCGGAAAGTGATCGATCGGTACTCTGAGGTGGGTGACAGACTAATATTTTTGGGCGTTACAAACATCAGCACAAACGCATAACACACTATAGTAGGGTAAGGTATATTTATCATAGAATACCTTTAATAGAAAGCAATGTTCGATCATTTGTCACTCATACGAGTATTTTCATTAACGAAGATCAAACTAAATAAAATAATTTGTCGCTCAAAATGTCCCCACATAATTTTAGTTTTCGCTTATTTTGCCTTCAAAATTACAACATTTAAAACATCGTCACAAATCTTGTCCTCGAAAGACTTTCGGTAACTGTTCTGATACCGAATGTTGATCCCTCTTTTATAAAGGAGGGTTATAAGAGGAGGTTATTAATAAAATTAGTTTAAAAATATAATAAATTCATTCTGATCCAATTTTGTAATCAAATAGAACGAGTTCGTTTAGATTAGTTCCTAACACAATCATAAACTGACAAATCCCTTGCATATAAAGAGATAAAAGTAGAACCGTTATCTCGTAGGTCGTAGGTTTTTAACAGTCATATATTGGCTTCAATCGTACATCGTTATACAGTCATATTTTAGATTCAATCATGACATATCCCTTGCATATAAAGTTATATAAGTAGAACCGGTCTCTCCAGGGCCAATAACTCCTCATAGCCACCATATTTGGATATTAACTTGTTAATAAAATGAATATCTACAAAATATATAAAAAGTATCAAGAAGTAAACAAAAATCACTATTAATAACTGGTCAGATTACAATAGAGAAAGAAAATGCTTAACATAATAGTATAATCCAAGTTCTATGATCTCTTTGTGCTCTAGGGTGTTATACTAGCCCACTTCCACCAAACAAATTTCAGCAAAATTTAAATAAATTGAAATTTTAGCACAAATTTAAAAAGTTCTACAATAAAAAAGCCATAAATTGAAAACTTTTTTATTATTACGAGTACATACATATTTTTGGGCATGTAATATGAAGCACCATTTTAATTTATTATTTATTCCAATACTAAATATAGCTTGTGTTGAAGTAAAAGTGAAAACGTGCGGTGTTCATGTCTCCTATGTAAATTAATTTTATATTTTATTCTTTTTGTCACAATTTCGCTGTTTTTGATAAATGTACATAAAAGAAGTGTTGGTTTTGGCTAGAATTGAGTGGATGGATGAATGGTGGTGTACATGTTTTGTAGGCATGTTTGCATATATGGATGAGAACGCTCCTGGGGATCATAAAGTGTTACACTGTGTGATCTATACAAAATTGTGTACATTTTTTTGTTTTAAAAATAACTGAGAAGGAAATTTCATATTTAACTCATGCATAGCTGCTGCCAAGTTAAACAAAACTCGAAGAGTATGTATCTTTTTTTGCTGTCATTTGTCTTTTCTTTTCATAAATTAAAAATAGTTGTTGAACAATTTAAGGGTCTCAGTTTGTTGTAAAGAAAATAATTAAAATGAGTCATATAGTTGATTTTGTTTTTCTTGGACACACCCAAATTGAAAGGAACTCCCCAGTTGCAACTTTTAAATGCAATAAATATTGAAATTTGTTAGTTTTTTTTTCTGGTAACTATATGTTTTGTTGTGGTCTCTTTGGAAGCTACTTATTTGTAAATTTCCTTAAAAGGTCAAACTATTTTTTTTACATGTTCGCAAAATTTTTAAATTACTAAATTGTGTTGTGCATATTTTTTAATGTGAAAATTTTGTTATAAAGTGTTTATCTTGAAATGTGCGTGGTATGAAAGAGAAGTACATATGTGGTAGGAAATGAAGTTTTGTTGTAAGGGACTAGTTCGGTAATGAGTCCACAGAATCTGCAATAAGAAAAAAAATAGCCATATACGGACACCACTACATGATAAAATACCAAAAAAAAAACAAGTAAAAGAGCTATATTCGGCCGAATTTTATATACCCTTCACCAAATTTTAAATATTTTTAATTAAACAAAATTTATTTTTTTTCCAAATTTGTTTTTTCATTTTTGGGAAAAAAAATTTTCGAATTGAATTTTTATAATTTTAAAATTTAAAAAAAAAATTTAAATTTAAAATTTTTTTTTTGTTTTTTCAATTTTTTTTAACATTTAGCGAAAAAAAACTTTGGGTGAAAAAAAAAATTCGGATTAAAAAATATTTTTTCCGATTTTGACCCATTGTAAGTCCAACTTACTATGGTCTTATATACGTCATTGCAAAGATCTTTGAAATATCTATCACAATAATTTATTTTTTTTTTTCAAATTTAAAAAAAAAAAATTTTAAATTAAAAAAACATTTGGTGAAAAAATTCGGGTTAAACAATATTTTTTCCGATTTTGACTCATTGTAGGTCCAACTTACTATATACGTTATTGCAAAGATCTTAGAATTATTTATCATTAGATATCCATATTGTCTATATTGACTTAGGGTCCTTTAGTAATCCAGATATAGGTAATTTTTTTTTAATTTTTTTTAAAAAAAAGTTTTTTAAACATTTTTTTTTTTTAAATTCTTTAATTAATTTTTTTGGAAAAAGAATTTATGACAAAAAAAATTTTTGATGAAAAAAAAATTCTGGTTAAAAAAATTTGTTTCCGATTTTGACCCATTGTATGTCCAACTTACTATGGTCTAATATACGTCGTTGCAAAGGTCTTTGAAATATCTATCACTGTCTATATTAATGACTTGTAATCCAGATATAGGTCAAAAATCGAGGTTGTCCTAGTTTTTTCCTTATATTTCAGCCATTTGTGGACCAATTTTCTCGATTTTAAATAGCAACAGAGCCGGAAGAATTTCGGAGATTTTGTATCAATCATGTTTGTAAGTTATTTAGGGGATTTGGAAACTTGATTTCAACACACAGACGGACAGATGGACATGGCTATATCGACTCCGCTATCTATAACGATCCAGAATATACATATGTACTTTATGGGGTCGCAAATGAAAAATATAGAAATTACAAACGGAATGACAAACTTATATATACCCTTGCCACTCATGGTGAAGGGTATAAAAATAGGTCAAAAATAGAGGTTATCCTGGTTTTTTCCTTATATCTCAGCCATTTCTGGACCGATTTTCTCGATTTTAAATAGCAACCGAGACGGAAGAATTCCGGAGATATTGATGTATGAGTCGTATATGTAGGCAATTTGGGGGCATCGGAAAGTTGATTTCAACAGACAGACAGACGGACATGGCTTAATCGACTCCGATATCTATAAGGATCCAGAATATATATACTTTATAGGGTCGAAAATGAAAAATGTAGAAATTACAAACGGAACGACAAACTTACATATATATATGAAGGTTATAAAAAGTACAACTTTGCCTCAGAGAGTTAATCAAAATTCCGAACTGTTTACAAGATACGAGCCTGAGAAAATGATATCTTTTTTGCAAAAATAACACCGAGGTCCCAAATCTTTGGGGGCCCATAAAAAAAGTGCAAGACTTTGAGCAAAACTGGGAGACTCGGGTCTCCCAGTAGTGTGTCCGTATATGGTTATATTTCCATGACTCCAAAAATGACACCTAGTGTTTTACAAGATGAATTGATACAATGAGTAAGCAGTGGCAGAACTTTTTTTTCCAGATTTGAATAGGCATTTGAAAGAAGGACGAATATCCTTCCTAAACATATTTCATTTGTATAGTCATTTAAGTATACAAAAAACTCTTTAACTCTAAGTAGGTGTGTTAAATTTTCAATTATTTTTTTTTCTTCCATTTTGGAGTCCATAAATTATAAACCATCAAATCAAATTGAAAATGTTTAACACTCTACAACATGCCATGTTTTATTTTATTTATTTTTCGATAATGACTCTTTTTGTATATTTCTTTTAGATCTTTATTTTTTGGTTCTCTTTTTTCCATTTTTTTTACAATAAATTCATTAACAATGTAGTGCTTTTTGTATTTTACTCGTTTTTTTTACAACTGTGAAGTGGCACATGTAACATCACTATAAAACAACATTCCTTAACGCATTTTTGTTGCTGTCAATTCGAATGTTGCTGCTGTTGCTGATATTGTCTATTTTCATATGAAGTTCATATATAAAACAAAAAGCAGACAATACAAGATCTGATCATCATCAACAAGCAACAAAACAAAACATTGTCGTCATCATTGAAGCGCAACATAATAAATCTATCAATTGCTACTGTGTTTTACTACAGAGTACATATTTGTAGTCTTTTTTGATCGTGGATAGCTACAATGACTTTAGTTTCAACTTGTAAATATACATATTTTTTTCTGTTTTCTTTTATTGCCATTGTTTAGTACATATTTTTTTACTATTTGTTGAATTGCTCTGGTAATGATCATGCTGATGGTTTTATTATATTCAGGGTGATCTTATAGATAAGCCTGAAAAAATATAGAATTTCCTTGAAATTTCATGGAAATTCTATAAAGATTTTTTCATTATAATGTTTATTTAAATCCCTGGATTTATTTATTTAAACTGTCAAGATGTTTCATATTAAAAATATTGATTTAAATTAAGTGATAAGGGATCTATGGTTTATTTTATGCAGTCATATTTTAACTTCATGGTAGGTCTTTATACAGTCATTTGTCAGCTTAGAATATGTATATAATGTTATTCATTCATATCTTAGCTTCAATCGTAAATCTCTTGACGTGGGCGTAGCCAAGTAGTATTCGAGTTTAAGTTATTAAAACAAATGCTTCTGGGCGGCGATATGGTTTCTCAAAGTAGGGTACCTTCGACATGCAACTTTTTTAAACACGTGCAATTTTTTTGATTCCCATCCTATTTATATTTTTGGAATGCGCTCGGCTAGGTCTTGTGCTATTTATCTCTAATAATTTACGAGTTATAGGAATTTCAAAATTGAAATTTAAAAATGTTCCATACCTTGGTCCGCTTTTTGTAAAATATACGGTGTACTTTTGGACGCACTGGACTCAAATTTGTTTGTTAGTTAGACAATTAAATTACCATCAATATACAAAAGACTTCAGAGCAATATCGATTATGAATCCAAAAATAAATTTTCAATATAAAAATTCTAAAGTAGATTTTTGCTGTTTTTGGGTTTAACTCTTTTTTATTTATAGAACATATAACAATTTTATGTTTTTCTGTAAGCTATCTTTATGGAGAAGATTTTGGTGTAAAACAGATGTTCTATTTTTCGAATATGTCGCAGCTATGCTCTTCGGAATTTGACAAAATTTCAACATTGGGCCACATTTTCTAAAATCCCAAAGCTGGGATGAGAAAACGGAAAGTAGCTTTGGAAACATTGATGTGTTCCCTATTTATTCACAAAGTATTTTCCCAGCCCCAAAGGAAATGTGGACCCTACGGACAAAATTGTAAAAAATACCATTTTTGGGATTTTTGCTCCAATTTTTAGGAATTGTGGGATTCTCTTTTACCTTTTGTCAAGTTTTTTTTTACACTTTATTATTTAGAATGACAAATTTAAGAAGCGTTGAAAATTTCATTGAGTTTTGTTAATAAATAAAGATTTTATTACATTTTACATATTTATTGATTTTCTAAAACTAAAATTTGTATCAAAAGTTTAATAGGATTGCAAATATTAGGAACAATTTGATTCACATTTATTCCGAACTAATTATTTTTTTGTTTAGATAAGTTAATTTTTGGTCTCACAAAAAAAATTCAAGTCAATATGTCAATTAGATTCAAAAATGTGATACTTTATAACTCAGTCCTTTAAAAATATTGCACTTTTTAGTATTTTTAGAGCCCATTTTTATAACTTAAACTTGAATACGGACCAGCCGTTTAGAAATTCCAGATTTTTTTCTAAAAAATTTTGATTCTGCCCCACAGTGATATATTAGCTTCAATCGTACATCTTTATGCAATCACATTTTACATTCAATCAAAGCACTTTATACCAACATATTTTAGCTTCAATCATAGGTATTAATTCAGTCATATTTTAGCTTCAATCGTAACTCTTTATACAGTCATCCTTTAGCATTAATTGATGGTAATATTTTAGCTTTAATCGTACGTCTTTATGCAGTCATATTTTAGCTTCAATCATAGGTATTTATTCAGTCATATTTTAGGTTTAATCATAACTCTTTATACAGTCATCCTTTAGCTTCAATTGAAGGTAATATTTTAGCTTTAATTGAAAGCCTTTATTCAGACATATCTTAGCTTCAGTCTGTCATTTTACAGTCTTATTTTAGCTTAATCGTACACAGAGAAAACTGATTAGTAGTAGCAACCGAATTTGTAGCCAATCGAATGATTCTACCTTAGTGGCCGAATTTAACAGAGTTTTAGAAGCGGTAACAATAGTTTTGTTGCTTTTACCGAAATTCTTCTTTATCAATTGACTTTCTGTTGATAGAACTAAAATATTCTATGTGTGCAACCGAAACATTCGATTGGCAACAAATTCGGTTGCTACTACGAATCTGTTTTCTCTGTGTAGGTCTTTATTTAGACATTTTTCCATTTCAATATTAGGTCTTTATTCGGTCATATTTTTAGCATAACATTGAAAGCGCCATCCTTATTTCTTATTTGACAACTTTTATGAACTTCAATGACATTTGTGTTATTTACAAGTAAATAACCGATCATGTTCGGTCACTGGCTGCTATGAGGACCTTGGGCTAATGTGATCTACTTAAAAAATACATTTTAAATTGCTACGATCGGAGAGAAGTCACAACGTGTTTTATTATTTAACACTTGGGTGTCTTGTACAAAGATTTTGACAGAAATTATTGAGATGCGAATGATGTAGAAGAATATGGAACATATTTTTCTGTCACAGCCTCTTTTCAATGATAATTTTTAATCACTTGGCTTGTTCACAATGGATCGTCGAGTCTACTTAACCAGAAAGCTATTTTTCGAACAGTAAAAGCGACCAAAAGGTCGATTTAAATTTTTTTCCAATAAAACATCTATTAATTGGATTCTATTCAATGTTCAGAGATGGAAGAAAAGATTTTTTATCAAATATCCTTATAATTTTAGTTTCTGACAAATAATACCCTACAATTTTTTTTTGTATAACCAACACTCAGGGGATACCCCTATATATGCAGTGCATTGTGTCGATGTTAGGAAATAAAGTTGTGAGAAGGAGGAAAGAGAGAGAAGGGTTTGTTGACGTTTGACTTGAATTTATAAATATTATATTCCGCCGGAAAGAGTTTTCCCTATAATGTGTCGTGCCAGTTTAATCCCTGCATATGACAAATTTGATCGAAATATCTTCAAAATCTCGACCTGTACTTTGCGCACAAGGTTTACATGGACAGCCAAAGGACGGACATCGTTTAATCGAAAGTGATTCTGAGTCGATCGGTATACATTAAGGTAGGTGCTAGACTAATATTTTTAGGCGCTACAAACATCAGTACAAATGCATAATACTCTCCCCAGTATGGCGGTGTAGAATATAAAAACATGTATCTAATACTTTGTGATCTATTAAAGATCACTTAAGAGATAGACAATATGAAAGTGATTACCAATCATTGATTAATGGAATCCTAATTTTCAGAGATGCGAGGAGTCTGACATTCAACGATGTATCATTGAAAACATGTATAATTTTCTTTATAATCTGCCATAGATCAGTGATCTACACCGACATCTAATAGACAAAAAATTATACCTTTTACAATCAAATAAGGAGATCAATGTAAATTCGCACAGAAATTCCTGAAACCAGGAATTGAATTTAACTTTGAATTAAACTTTTTCGGAATTAAATTAAACAAATAACGTCATGATCAATACATTTAACACAGAGTTGTCCCTAAAATTAATGTTTTTCTTTATGCATATCATTTTTAATGGATGAAACGCAAGTATTGCTCTTAATGTAATGAGGGAATGATTCGATGATCGTCGATGTCTTTATTTCTTGCATCCTGCTCAGTTTATTTCAAGAATATTTTTTTTATGTGATCTCACGAACTATTTTTTGCAACTGACTGTAATTTAATGTCTTAAAAATAGCACAACTAATCCCTCTTTAAATAAAAACATAATTCTTTTTAAATTTTCACAATTTACAACTCATAAACAGCAAGTTTTAGGTTTAATTACTCATTTGAGCAGTTCTTAATGAAAGACCACTACATAAAGCATAACAAAGAAAGACCCTTTATCTTTAAATTCTCGTAAATTAAATCATTTGTCTTATTAAAAATGAAAATACCAACATGAAACCATGTAAAAGCTATAAACAGAAGCACTAAAAAACATTAAAGGGCATCACAATTCGATTAATAATGACTTTAAAAAAACAAACAATGCAACAGCTTATTAATTAGTTCATTTTGGAATAGCAAACTGTGAAGACCCTTAACAGGGTTGATAATTGTTTACTTGTTTTCCATGAATTTATGACTCAAACCAAAAAATATAAAAAATAAGTAAAAAATTGTATCTTGTTCATCTTTTAACATGCACTTAAATTAATATCTAGCTGTTGCTTTTTTAATTATATTTTTATGTTTTTCTTCTTATATTTTTTTCGCCATTTTTCTGCTTATATTTAAAGTCTAATTTGCTATTTTTATGTTTCTTTTATATCAATATTTTAATCATCACCCGAGATTTTGTTGCTGTTTGTTTTCATTCCTTAAGACATGAAAAATATTTCCAAATCACTGCACATTTTGCAGTGGTATTTTCTTTAGTTTTTTTTTATTGTGTCTTGATGTCTGTAGTGGGGTTTTGTCTTTAGGAATAAAAAAAATCTTTAAAATAATAAAGAAATTTTAGTAGTTGTTAGCCATTTCTAACCTCAATACTAAGTGATCTGTAAACTGTAGCTAATTATATTTAATTAAAGTTAAATCTAAAGATATGGCTATGGAAAAAAAATATTAGAAATGACAATTACTTTTTTTAGTGCTTTTTGTAGTAAACTCAGTCTGTTGTTACGAAAACAACAATAGTCTAGACGGACAGTTAGTAATTAGAATTAGAAAAAAGTTAATAAAAAAATTACACCTAAAATAGCATATTGTAATAGTATTCAAGGTATTTGAATGTGTTATATGTTTAAAAGTAGTGGTCGGCACTCATAAATCCAAGGGATTGAATTTGATTTGTTATTTAACTGTAAACAACACGAATTTCAACAATGTTAATAAAAATTTATAAAAAGTATAGAACAGAGAAATAAACATTACAGTTGGGGCTACAAAATTGCAGAAAGGTTAACAACAGTTTGGTAGCTTCAACTGAAATTCTTCCTTATTAACTGATATTCTTTTGTTAGAACCCAAAAATTCTATGTGTACAACCGAATCATTCGATTGTCAACAAAACAGATTCGTAGTAGCAACCGAATTTCTTGTCAATCGAATGATTCTGCCTTAGTGACCGAATGTTATAGTTGTATCTAAGAAATTTTAGAAGGGGAAAAAAAGTTTATGTGCTTCAAATGAAATTCTTCTTTATCAACTAAATTTTTGTTGATAGAACCGAAAAACTCTTTGTGAGCAAACGAATCTTTTTCATATTTTAATATAAAAGGTGACTTAGTCAGAACCATTAATTTGTTGTTGAATAAAATATTAAGAAAATGTATACAAATTTTATTACCTTTATGAAAAAGTGCAATATTTTTGAAGGACGGACGGACATTTAAAGTGGCATATTTTTCAATCTAATTTAGATATTGACTTGAAAATTTGTTTGTAAGAGCAAAAAGTAATATATCTAGACAAAAAAAAATTGGTCGGTATAAATATGGATACAAATTTAAGTTTTAGAAACTCAATAAATATGTAAACTGTAATAAAATCATTATTTATTAACAAAACTCAATGAAATTTTCAATGTTTTTTAAATTTGTGTAAAAAAACTTGTCAAAAGGTAAAAGGCAATCTCGCAATTCCTAAAAATTGGAGCAAAAATCCCAAAAATTTTATTTTTTACAATTTTGCCTTTCCTTCGGGGCTGGCAAAATACGTTGGGGATAAATAGGGAACACATCAAGGTTTCCAAAGCTACTTTCCGTTTTCTGATCCCAACTTTGGGATTTTACACCATGTGGCCCAAATTTTAAATTTTGATGGGCGTAGTGGCGATATATTCGAAAAATTGGACATGTTTTTTCATACCAGAATGTTCTAAGTAAAAATGTCTTAGAAAAACATAAAATTGTTATACATATGTAGTTAATGAAAGTTTTTTTGTAATAAAAAAAAGTTAAGTCACTTTTTCGCCCAAAAAACAGCAAAAATATACTATTTTTTTAATTTTTAAATTGAAAATCGTTCGTTTTTGGATCCATAATTGATATTGCTCTGAAATCGTTTGTATATTATGGGTAATTTAGTTGTCTAATTAACAAAGAAAATCATTCGGTCTAAAAGTATGCCCCATATTTTTTTAAAATAGCCGAGCAAGGAATGGAAATTATAAGAGATAATTTTCAAGGCATTGCCGAGTGCTTTCCAAAAATATAAAAATCTTTGAAATCGGATGGGAAACCAAAGAAAATGGCACGTGTTTAAAAATGTTACATGTAGAAGGTACCTTACTTTGAGCGCCTATAGCGCCACCCCTGGAACATTTGTTGGGTCCATTTTAATAACTTGGACAAGCCGTTTAGAAATTCCAGATTTATTTCTAAAAATAATTGATTCTGTCCCACTGTGTGTCATTGGCCTCATTCGAGATTATAATAGCGAAAAGCTTTATTCTTGGGTTAAATCGGAATTCACTTACTGATCACTGTTTTTTTCTTTTTCCAAAAACAATAATTGACTGGACCTATTGTGATGAAGTGAAGTGATGCTCAAAAAGTATTATAAGGTCCATGAGAGAAATTATAAAACTTTAATAATTTCATAAAAATAAGTGTCCGCAAAAGCGTAGATATGTGCAACAATTTGGTGAGACTGTCTTGCTTGTGAACAATACATCGAACGGTGGTTACCGAAAGTGACTATGTACTGTTACCCAGAGATTTCGAATCAATTTAGAAACAATTCTCAGCAGTCAATATTAAAAAGCCATGATTACTTATTCTTTGTGGATTGTAATTGATTTGTCTTTTTTTTCGCAGTAATGCATTGTACACATTGAAGACAGCAGGCTACACGACTACACGAACACAAATTCTGCTGGCTGGAGTTGTAGTCGTGTGGCAGCTACTGAATTATTTTAAAGACGACAGCTACAAAGTAAACAGCTGATTTATAATTCAGTGGTGCCACTTTAATAAAAATAACCGTACAAAATTCCAAAGTAATTAAGATTTAAACAATTATTTTGAGTAAACATATATATATGGTTGTAATTAATTATGTACCTGTTATTAATTTACAACAATATGGTTATCAAAAACTTCTCTTAATTAATTTAAAAAAATATATTTTTTTTAAGCACTCATTTGATTTACATTTTTTATTATATTAGCAACACTATTTCTGCTTTGTAGTTGACAGAAATAGAAATTAGTTTAATTCGGCTACAGCGGCAAAAGTAATCGTGTGGTCGTGTAGCTGTGCTGTCGTCAAAAGAATCGTCTTCATATAAACGTGTGTATTCTAATTTTGACAGATTGCAGTTGGTAGCCTGCTGTCTTCAATGTGTTCCATGCATAAATACCGAAAACGTATTATCATCCATCTGGAGAGTAGCAATTGTCAGTCTCGAAGTTCTGAAGTGACCCTAACAATCTTGAAACATCTTCTAATGATCAACATAACAGATGTTAAACAATTAACAAAACTTGTGTTGAGAACGGAAAAACTAATGGGTGCCTCAGGGCACTGTTGCAGGTTGCGGCTAAATTTATCGGCCTGTTATATTTCATAGTTTTTTTACTTTTTTGTTATATAAAAAACTGATAGGATGCGGATTAAATTATACGCCTTGACTCATGATCAGTTGGTACTCCACAAGAAGATCCACAGCCAGGAAGTTCAAAAGTTGGCGAAAGAGCAAAACATCCAGTTTTTAAAATATCGACCAATTTCCCATCTGGTTAGGCAAAAAAGGTGGACAAAAATGATGCAAACTATGCAAAAAGTCACAAACACAGTGTGTCTGGTCAAAATGCTATCTTTATTTATGCTGCTAAAATGTCAAAAATTGTTTTTATGAGTATCGTCGTACAAAGCAAAACACATTTTCTTACTTTTTGTATCTTTTTCATTAGTTTTTCAATAAAATCGCATCATAATTAATGTTTACATCTTATTTTTTTTACACCTAAACCGGCAACAATGCCCTGAGGCACTCTTCACCATTTGGCAACTGGTTCCTAAATAGAATTTGCAAATTAGTTTCTGATGGCTGTTCAGAGATTATTGGCTCATAATTATCCTAAAAAAAGTTACTCGACAACTTTTGTTAGCTTTTTAAAGTTTGCTCCTTAAAGGGTTAAAATTCTGTGGATATTGAAAAACTGATCTCTTTGCATTACAAATTACTTCCATAATCTTATATTTTTAAGAACTAATTGATCTGAAAAGGATGAGTCAGACAAATCGTAGCAAAATGTTAGAGCAGCAATTCAACGAGATTGTGTTGCCAAATAAAAATTATTTCAATTCCAAACTGCTTCTTTATTGTCAGGCCAGGGTCTTCATTCATTAAAACGGAATGTATGTTCTTTAGTTTTTATTATTTATTTTAGTTTTTCCTGGAAACTAAAAATCTAAAAACTATTTTAAGATTCTTAAAGAACGTATAAGTAACTAAGCAGAAATTTATTTTTGCAGGAAATGCCCCGTTTTTCAGCAACCTACTGTATAGTTTAACATACAGTAAACTTCCGAGTTTTAAAATAAAATTTATATGGCCAAAGCATATAAATGTCGGCCAACGACCCACCGCAATAAAAAAAAATAAAAAAGTTAAAGAAACAAACTAAAATAAAAAACTACATTAAAAAACGCCAAAGTATAAAAAGAATTGAAACAAAACTGAAAAAGTACAACAAGTACTAAGAAATGTCAGACAAGAACAAAACTAACTGAAATCTAAAGAAGCAGCAGCAGCAGTGGAAGACTGAAAAGAAAGAACGAATGAAGCTTTTGAAGAAACAACTAGAAGCACATAAATACTTACATCCATCCATACGTTTAAACATAAAAACAACGAAAAGAAAGAATTATTATTAAGAGAAGATACAGACACACATACTTTTATCGTGATTTTAAGATTCATACAGTTGAGTGGCATTCAGCAGCTACACATACTACTTACATACCACATGCAACACAATATTTATTAGTAGCTGCCTCGTTGGCGATCATTTTTAAAATAATTTTTTTTTTGTTTGTGTGTTGTTTTTGTAGACAGGATGACTAAATGACTGACTGACTAGGTGTCGGACGACTGGTCGGTTGTTGCATGTTGTAGTCAATTTTTTTTTTTATTTTTGTAATTTTCTCATCAACATTTTTTCGATATATTGCTGATGTTGGGTTGTTTGTTTCATCTTTCGTTTTAACAAGAATGAACCGCAAATGCAACAAATAACAGCAAATAACATGCAATGCAAGTAAAAGTACTTTCAACTTGCCACAGGCAACTCACACAAAAAAAAACTTTAATACAGCAACATCAGCCAATACAATAAAAACAAAATGTTCACATACAGAAGCACAACAATTGTTGAAGGAAATACACACAAAAAATATTCTCCTTAGCAACTTAAAACAATCTTAAAAATACGTTATACATAGCAAATATGTTTCATCAACAAAAAAAAAAGAACAAAAACTTAAAAAAAGAAACCAACGGTATGACATGCAGTGCGGTGTTGCAAGACAACCAAAAACCCAAAATGAACAACAGCAACAACAACCTCTAACAACGCAGCAACTGAGCAACCGACAGTCATGACAGCCGAAATAAATTAGTGGCAATCTTAAGAATCTTAAAAAATGTTCAGTTAATAAAAAAAACCTAAACGTTGCAAAAAAAAAAGAAATGAAAAACCAACTCCCAAACTTGCAACACACTCTAACACACCCCAAGAAACCGTTTGTTTTAGCAACTAAATATATTAGGAATTCTTTTTATTTTTTTTTTCTTCTTCAAATAAACTATGGGGGGAATCCAACATTCATTTATCAATCTTATGGTCTTCTTACATGAAATCATAGAGTATTACACGTTCCTACATTACCCAAGCCAAAAGAAATAGAAAAACGGAAAGAAGAAAAAAGATCTTGCAAAACGTTTCATTTCATACACAGCTGAGAAGAGTCTGTCTGTCCATACATTTTCCGCCTGATGATGATTATTTTCATTAAATATTTTAAACATACTTGGTTTTTAGATTTTTAGAATGTGTGTGGTTTTTTTCTTAATCTGCTGTAGGACAGGGCATTGACCTGGGGCAGTGCTAAAAGTAATTTAAATCTTCTAGACCTGAACAAATAAAACCTAAGAGATCTGACTCCAGCATTTAAAGGAAGGTATAGTGAAAATTAACTGCTAAAAGTAATTTAAATCTTCTAGACTGAACAAATAAAACCTCAGGGATCTGACTCCAAAATGGTTTAATTTAAGTATGGATTTACAAGTAGCAAGCAAAGCAACTGTGTTCCAAAAATATTTAGAAACAATTATTTGAAAGGTTGAACACCCCCAGGTGCCAGCCGATTATTCTAAGGAAATGAACATTCTTATATTCGAATTAATTATTCGAATTAATTAAACGGTCTAAATTTCGTTACTGCCATCAAAACTGCCAAACATTCAAGTTCAGTGATACTGTAGTTTCGCTAAGCCTTGTTCAATTTATTTGTCATACAGGCAATAGGTTGTTCTATTCTGTTCTCGTCCTCCTGAGGCAATACTGCTCCAACCCCACAAAATTTGAATTTACAAAATTTTTGGTTATATTTCTATTGAAAAGACCTATAACACCTATGATAAGGGATAAGTTAATACCAATATCTCGAGAAATTCAACAAAAACTGATCAATACTATGTTGACAAAGAACGTTGTCAGATTTGGATGTCACGGATGGCATCTTTTGACCGACAAATATTGACCAGAGTGCTAAAAAAACTTGTCCTTGTAAGCAGACGAGTCGACGGTTTGAAATAACCGATCAGAACACATGTAACCAAATAACATGTCTTCAACAGATGAGAAGATGATTAGCTTGGTAAGCTCTAAGTCGATAATTCAGGTTAAAAACTTAATGATCACGATCATCAATGGAGAAGTGAACCAATCTGACGGACTTTGGGGTATGATGAAGCTTAAACAAGTCAAAGACCATTTAAAGATCTTTAAAGATCAACGAGTGCAACAAACTTGTAGTTTTAAGCAGACGAGTCGACGTTTTGAAATACTCGATCAGAACACAATCTCCACACTATTGAGCAAAATGACATGCCTTCACTGGATGAGAAGATGATTAGCATAGTTTTCTGTAAGTCGTTTACTGAGTTTAAAAACTTAATGATTAACGATCATCAATAGAGAATTTTGAACTATTCTGAAGCACTTTGGGGTATGATGAAGCTTAAACTAGTCAATATCTATAAGAAATCCTTCCGGATACTCCAGGTGCAGCTTCTGCCTTTAAAGATCAACGAGTACAAAAAACTTGTCGTTTTAAGCATACGGTTTTGTAAACGTTAGTGATCCAGTCAAATGACATGCCTTCACCGGCTGAGAAGATGATTAGCATAGTAAGCTCTAAGTCGTTAATTCAGGTTGAAAACTTATTGATCACGATCATTTATAGCGAAGTTTGTACCATTTTGAAGCACTTTATAATATGATGAAGCTTAAACTACACAACATCTATAAGAAATCCTTACGGATACTCCAGGTGCAGCTTCTGTCTGTCAAAATGTAGGCTGTTATCAAAACTGATGAAAATGTTTTTAAATATCGAGGATCACTAGATTCTTTTATCAAAACAGATGAAAATGCTGACCTTCGGAGATCAAATATCATTGTTTCTATAGAGGGCAGCTTTAAACAAATAGGGAGACCTCTGCCCGGAAGTAAATGACATTCATTCACATATTGAAGGCCTGCAAGCCCTATCTTCCGACGATCAGTTAAAGGAAACGAATGAGGGTCTATGTCGTTTAGTGAGGAGGTCAAAGACATCTCAAAAAATTTGAACTTATTTGGAGGTTAAAAGAGACACAAAAAGACAGCTTTTGGTACGTAGACTGGAATGAAAACATGGCAGATTGGGAGTACTCTGGCTGGAAGCGATTGACATCACATCTTTAGCAAGATATCATGCTTAGATTAGTGTTATTGAAAAACTGCCTGGTAAAAGACTGAATTCACCGAATGCTTACATAAAAGTATGAAGATGTTTAGCAAATTCATTTAATGAGATTACAAAAACAACTTAATAATGACGGTTATCAACAAGGAATATGTAGATGTAACTATAGCCAACAAATATTTATGGATGATGCAGCTCATGTTTGTTGCTAGCTAGACAAATTTCAAACCAGAGTGAAAATTATGATCTTTGGAGATAAGCGATCAGTGAGTGTCCAAAAAAGCTATCACTGGACTGGATTAGACCAGCAAATCCAGATAAGTCTAATGAAGCACATCAATTATTCCGATGACCAATTGGAGGATAAGATGTTTCACTGAGTCTGAGAGGGATTAATGATATATTAGGTCCTATAATAATAAGTCGTACACCTTAGGACAGGCCACGATAAGGAACTACAAAAGGTTAAACGTCGGTAACTTAAAATCATTGTATTAGCAACTGCTGGTGAGAGAGAAAACTTCAAGAGATAAGTCAGATGAGAATGGTTATCTGACTCTCATTACTTTGAGTACCGAGACATGTTACATTACTACAGTATTTGCACGCAGACAATGTAATCAAAATTGCAGATGTAAGATGAAAATGTTTGCAGATAAAGTTCATATAAAGCAGCCCTAAAGCTACGTATCATTATGCAAAGTAAATATAGTCTTCATGCCAGAATCTTGGCCGTGTAGGGTCTCAGCTGAGCTTATCACCATAAATGACGAAGATTCACTATCAACCAGCATTTTAACTATAATAAGTGTTTATATGCTCATATTTTAAAATTTTAGAGTCAGATAAGTAATTTGCGAATAGAGCTTCGGAGCCGAATTCTGGCAAATACTGATTCATCTCCACATATTTCGTCCCTGATGACCTCAATGAAAGGAGGAGGCATTCAATGCTAATTAGGGAATTGATGAACGAAATTCAAATAACAGGCAATCAAATTGTTACGAAATTGTATTTGAATTCAGTTGCATCATGTTTCTCAACATTTTATATTTCTGAGGACTTCTAATTGTGGACAATGTTGTTTACCGGCCGATTAACAGCAGTTAATATAACTGTGGATATTATTAACATAGCTGTGGAACATACAACATTAAATAAAAGCTTTGAGTTGATCATTGTAGAAATTGAACATTCATGAAGATACTGGAAGGAAGATGGCGCTTTTATATAAAATAATTTTGTGTTGTCAGCACTAAAAATAGACGGTGAAGGACTATCGGAAGAAATAAATTGACAACTGAGTATTATTTTTAATGCAGCTAAAGGATTTATTTTTTGAGAATAAAATAATATTAGGGAATTAAGCATAAATTGAATTAATTCTGGGGATTCTGTAGATTAGCGAATCAATTATTTTAGAACACTGCTACTTTAAAGCAAATGTTTTTCTTTTTATTACACAAAATTATGTGTTTCTAAATATTTTCGTATTGTGTGAGTTTCACACATCATAAAAATAACAAAATATTGTTTATTTTCTTATTTCACTTGTTCTCTTAAAGTCAGTGATGATTTTTGAAAATAAACACAATTCTGTGTGTTTACAAAAGGGATCAGTTAGTAAAGACTTAATAAGGGATCGTTTTAATGTGTTTGTTTAAGGGAATACAAATAATTGAGTGATTTAGACGCCACAAATTAAATTTGAAATAAATATTTATTTATTTTTAAAGGAAGAGGGTTGTTAATTAATAGTTTCAATTAGGAGGCAGACCTTCAAAATTTAAATGTTAATATGTTTAAAATAAAGTTGTGTGCTGGAAAAATTGTATTTCCAATTCTTCTTTTCGAAATACACACATTGTTGCAACATCCTTTTATTAATTTCAAATATCTACAGATTAGATTAAGTACAAAATTAGAATTTTTTCTAAACTATATTTCATGATTCATGTAGACCATATTTATGAGATGTTTAATTATTCACACAGTCAGCTAAAAAATCAGTTAAAAACCAGATTTCAAAGCAATTAGTAAATTAATGTAAGTTATTTATAACATTTAAAAAGCAGCTGTTGAATAAAAACTGAAACAAACTTTTAGAGAAAATAAAATAATAAAAACCATTAACATTATTCTACTGTACTATTGACCTTGTACTTGTAATTCATAATGTCCGTCCATCTGTCATATAGTACACACAGTGTTGTACTCAAACATTTGTTCAAATGTCAAGCTGTCAAAGTTTTAAACATGTGTGTAGATTTAACTTGGTACTCACAGGCAAAAGTGGGTTTATGGATGAGTGTGTTTTCTCTCAATTGTATTCCTCTTATCCAGTTGTTTGCAGACTCCTCTTTATTGAGTTGGCTGGTTGAATTCGATTCCTATACATACTGGTGTTAATCATTAAAAAAAAATATCTACAATTCCAGATGCTTGAGCAGAGAACATATTTGAATTTTGAAATGTAATTCAACCCTGTGTATAAACAAATAAATACATTGTTTTTTTTGTTTGTATACGAATGAGATTTTTTTATCTGTAGATTGGCCTGCTGCTGCTGCTCAGAAAAAGACAACACCCAACTTATCAGGCCATAGGAGCAACAATATAATTTTGCACACACTTACTTTTAGCAACACACAGAGATACAGATAAAAAATAAACAAACAAAAAAAATACAACACAAGAAATTTAAATAAAAATCCGATTTATTTCATTATCAAGCCAAAAAAAATATATAAAACTAAAACAGACTCACACTCATCATGCCTACGACTACATACTGGTATATCATCATGTATGTAGTATGTAAAAATGTGAACATTCAAGCATGCAAATGAAACATGCATCATGCATGCATGCGGACATCTATGTATAAATGTAGGATGGATTTTATATTGAGCATACAATATAGAATATCTGACTGCCAGTTTAACCACATACTGTGATATTGACCAGCATACTGACTGACTAATTTGTATTTAAAAATAAAAAAAACAAAATCTTTGTATTTATAATACTATGTACTTATTTATTTCAGATGAGGTTAATGATCAGCAGTTGAGGAAGTTTTCTATGTAAAACCATTTATCAGGGTTTAAATTTGAAATATGTATAGATTAGGTATTGTGCATATTGACAACACCGTGTAATCTGTCAGTTAATCATGTTATACAGGTCTAATCAGGAAAGGAAATAACAAATTTTGTTCGATACCAAAATTATTTTCAAATACCTTCAGATTATTAAAATTTTTATTTTTATATACCATAGCAAATACTGTTAACCCAAACTTATAGAAAATAAAGTTTAACACAAGATTTTCTATAGAAAATAATGTTATACACAAGAGTTATAATAGAAAATATTGTTATACACAAGATTTCCTATAGGAAATACTTTTATACAAAAGATTTTCTATAGAAAATACTGGTTTAAACAAGATTTGCTTTAGAAAACACTGATATTCACAACATTTTCTATAGAAAATACTGATATACACAATAATTTCTAGATAAAATACTGTTATACACAATATTTTCTGTAGAAAATACTGTTATACACGTTATTTTCTATAGAAAATACTGCTATACACAAGATTTTCCATAGAAAATACATATATACATAAGTTTTCCTATATAAAATTGAGTTACACAGAATATTTTCTATAGAAAATACTGTTATACAGAATATTTTCTATAGAAAATACTGTTATACAGAATATTTTCTATAGAAAATACTGTTATACAGAATATTTTCTATAGAAAATACTGTTATACACAATATTTTCTATTGAAAATACTGTTATACATAAGATTTTCTATAGAAAATACAAGATTTTCTTTTACAAAATACTGTTATACACAAGATTTCCTATAGAAAATACTGTTCTACACAAGATTTTCTATAGAAAATACTGTTATACACAGGATTTTCTATAGAAAATACTGTTATACACAAGATTTTCTGTACAAAATGCTGTTATACACAAGATTTCCTATAGAAAATTGTGTTATACAGATTATTTTCCATAGAAAATACTGTTATACAGATTATTTTCTATAGAAAATACTGTTATACATAATATTTTCCATAGAAAATACTGTTATACAGAATACTTTCTATAGAAAATACTGTTATACAGAATACTTTCTATAGAAAATACTGTTATACAGAATACTTTCTATAGAAAATACTGTTATACAGAATACTTTCTATAGAAAATACTGTTATACAGAATATTTTCTATAGAAAATACTGTTATACAGAATATTTTCTATAGAAAATACTGTTATACAGAATATTTTCTATAGAAAATACTGTTATACAGAATATTTTCTATAGAAAATACTGTTATACAGAATATTTTCTATAGAAAATACTGTTATACAGAATATTTTCTATAGAAAATACTGTTATACAGAATATTTTCTATAGAAAATACTTTTATACACAAGATTTTCTGTACAAAATACTGTTATACACAAGATTTCCTATAGAAAATTGTGTTATACAGAATATTTTCCATAGGAAATACTGTTATACAGAATATTATCTATAGAAAATACTGTTATACAGAATATTTTCTATAGAAAATACTGTTATACAGAATATTTTCTATAGAAAATACTGTTATACGGAATATTTTCTATAGAAAATACTGTTATACACAAGATTTTCTATAGAAAATACAAGATTTTCAGTATAAAATACTGTTATACAGAAAATTTCCTATAGAAAATTGTGTTATACAGAATATTTTCTACAGAAAATTGTGTTATA
This sequence comes from Calliphora vicina, assembly GCF_958450345.1. Lineage (NCBI taxonomy): Eukaryota > Metazoa > Arthropoda > Insecta > Diptera > Calliphoridae > Calliphora > Calliphora vicina. The sequence goes on from NC_088784.1 coordinate 29,967,666, forward strand.
CACAAGATTTTCCATAGAAAATTGTGTTATACACAAGATTTTCTATAGAAAATACTGTTATACACAAGATTTTCTATAGAAAATACAAGATTTTCTGTACAAAATACTGTTATACACAAGATTTTCTATAGAAAATTGTGTTATACAAAATATTTTCTACAGAAAATTGTGTTATACACTAGATTTTCTATAGAAAATACTGTTATACAAACAATTTGCAATTAAAAATACAGTTATTCACAAAATTTTATACATTTTGCTATAGAAAAAGCTGCTATACAGACAATATTCTATTGAAAATACTTTTTTGCAGTATTTTGATCTACAGTAAATACTGTTATACGTAGGATTTTCTACATTTTCTGTAGAAAATGTTGTGTATAACAATATTTTCTATAGAAAAAACTATTATACACAAAGTTGACTTTTAAGCACCACTCCATACAAAAAATGTTTTTTCCTTTTTGGTTTACGATTAAGTTTTTCATCCTGCTTTCATCTCACTTCCGCCCTTATATCATAAAACTTATTGGTGATTTGTTGCATAGTTATTGGGAATTAACTACAACATACACAGGGTTGCAAATTATCTCAAAGAGAAAACAACACCAAATTAAGCAAATAAGGATGTATGATGTTTGGTGTAGCCCAAAGTGGGGTTATATGGGAGCTGTGATCGATTATGGACCGATCGGCATGAGATTAGGCTTTTGATTTATTTCTATATGAAACTTATTTATGTTTAATTATATTTGGATTCCAAACTTTTTAAGAGATTTATTCTCGTTAAAGTGATTTTCGTTGGCTTTATATGCGAGCTATGACTTATTATGGGCCGATCATCATTAAATTAGATGATGTGACGTCATTTTATATACAACTTATTTGTAGTGAAAATTGTGTAGGTCGCTAAATAAATAAAACATTTATGACCGATTTCGGTGGGACATTTGTATGGAAGCTAGGTGAAATAATGGACCGATTTCAGACAGTTTATAAAGTTTGCTAAACTTCATCGAAATATCTTTAAAGTAATTCTGAGTCGATCGGTATACTTTATGGTGGATGTTAGACTAATATTTTTGGGCGTTACAAAAATCAGCACAAACGTGTAGTGTATAAATAAGAGCAGTCAAGCTAAATCCCTTAAAATTTTGAAAAATCAATATCATAAATTAATACTTGAGTATGGTTGTTTAATATTTTTTTTTTAATCAAAATATTTATTATTTATTAACAAAATTTTGTTATTGTTTATAAAACTCTATCTATAAATAGCAAGTGTAATTTAAACAAAGATTTCTGTCACAATCTAAACACACAAATATGTTTATATTTATGAAAATATAAATGGTTATTAGCTGTCATGAAAAATAAACAAATACAAAACCTTTTAAGTTCAGCTTAAAGACAAAATTTATTTGAAATTCAACTAAAATTAAATTGAATTTTTTTTGTTAAATTCCCACAAAACATTTTCACTTTGGCCAAGGGGTACAAAGAAATATAAAAAAACTGAAACAAAAAAATTGCTGAGAAAGTAAATAAATGAAATGAAAACAAAACAAAACCTTGATTGTTTTTTGTTTTAATTAAATAAAACTAACAAAGTTTATGAAGTAAATATTTGCAATAGCACTGTGGTATGAGAGGAGAAAAAAATTAATAAATTTATAAATGTTCATAAATAATAACAACTTTTCACTATGTACATTCAACTATCTCAAGCAATAGCAATACAGAAATAGTAATTGTAGAGGTTCCTGAGGTATAGCAGCCTATTCTAGTTAATACAAGAAGTGTGAATATACTTTTAACTTCTCTGAAATCAAATCCCTGGTAAACTACTTTTTATTTAACTTTTTTTTTTGGTAATTTGAAACCTTTTCAAGAGCCATCAAAAAAGGACATGACTATATTCGTAGAAAAAAACCCAAACGTACTCAATTTAGGTACTAAACAAATGGCAATAACAAAATCCACTTGAAAACTAAATGAATTGAAAAATATATCAAATTACTTTTAAAATATGGTTGTAAATTCACTTGAATTTTTTTTATTTTAAATCCATAAAGTAGTAAATTAGTATGCAAATAATTAAAGCACATGTATTCTTATAACAATTATTTAATCATTTTTCAGTTTAATAAGGGTTCTTCCAAATGACTCATTTTCTTTAAAGGTTTCACCTTTTTGAAAAGAACTGTATTAAAAAAAGTTCTTTAATAAACACAGGAAATATTTTTAAGTGCAAAAACGGAAGGAAGTTTAAAAACAAACAAAATATTTTAAAGGTTTCACTTTTAAAATTATGTAAAATATAAAAGAAGGACTAAATAAGAATTAAACAATATTGAGTGGGTGACACTGTATCCCTTCGACAAACCACAATGTGCACTTTGCTGTAAGGAAATGGGTAAATGAAGGAAGTCATATTTAGGCTTCACAGAGAAAACTATTTCGTTGTGACAACATAATTTTCAATTCAATTTTATGTCAATGTCAATTTTATTATACCAAAGATTTCCTGTAAAAAATTGTGTTATGCACAAGATTTTCTAACAAAAAATTGTGTTACACACAATATATTCTATAGAGAGTAGTGTCATACACAAGATTTTCTATATAAAATACAGTTATACACAATATATTACATAGAAAATTGTGTTATACATAAGATATTCTATAGAGAATAGTGTTATACACAAGACTTTTTATAGAAAATTTTGTTATACACAAGATATTCTATAGAGAATACTGTTATATACAAGATATTCTATAGAGAATAGTGTTATACACAAGATTTTCTATGGAAAATTGTGTTACCCATAAGCTATTCTATAGAGAACAGTGTTATACACAAGAATTTCTATAGAAAATACTGTTATACACAAGATTTTCTATAGAAAATACTGTTATACACAAGATTTTCTATAGTAAATACTGTTATACACAAGATTTTCTATAGAAAATACTGTTATACACAAGATTTTCTATAGAAAATACTGTTATACACAAGATTTTCTATAGAAAATAATGTTATACACAAGATTTTCTATATAAAATACTGTTATACACAAGATTTTCTATAGAAAATACTGTTATACACGAGATTTACTGTTATACACAAGATTTTCTATAGAAAATTGTGTTATACACAAGATTTTCTATAGAAAATTGTGTTATACACAAGATTTTCTATAGAAAATTGTGTTATACGCAAGATTTTCTATAGAAAATACTGTTATACACAAGATTTTCTATAGAAAGTACTGTTATACACAAGATTTTCTAAAGCAAATACTGTTATACACAAGATTTTCTATAGAGAATAGTGTTATACACAAGATTTTCTAAAGAAAATACTGTTATACACAAGATTTTCTATAGAGAATAGTGTTATACACAAGATTTTCTATAGAAAATACTGTTATACACAAGATTTTCTATATAAAATACTGTTATACACGAGATTTACTGTTATACACAAGATTTTCTATAGAAAATACTGTTATACACAAGATTTTCTATAGAAAATACTGTTATACACAAGATTTTCTATAGAAAATACTGTTATACACAAGATTTTCTATAGAAAATACTGTTATACAGAAGATTTTCTATAGAAAATACTGTTATACAGAAGATTTTCTATAGAAAATACTGTTATACACAAGATTTTCTATAGAAAATACTGTTATACACAAGATTTTCTATAGAAAATACTGTTATACACAAGATTTTCTATAGAAAATTCTGTTATACAGAAGATTTTTTATAGAAAATACTGTTATACAGAAGATTTTCTATAGAAAATACTGTTATACAGAAGATTTTCTATAGAAAATACTGTTATACACAAGATTTTCTATAGAAAATACTGTTATACACAAGATTTTCAATAGAAAATACTGTTATACACAAGATTTTCTATAGAAAATACTGCTATACGCAAGATTGTCCATAGAAAATCATCCCGTATGGGTGGGTATATTTGAATCCATTAAAAAATAAATTTAAATCGAACTAAAAATAAGTTACTTGTAGACTTAAACTAAAGTTAATTTCCATACATATTAATTAAATTATGTAAAAAATCAATAATTCAAAAACGAAAATTTTTATGAGGCTTGAAAGCAAAAAGTGTTCAAAAAACTGTTTTACACATAATTTTTTATAGAAGAAGCTATTATGCACAAAATTTTCTTAAGAAATTCGATGTACCCAAAATGGTCGACAGAAGAAACTGACATTTTTTAAAGAAAATATTGTTTTACACAAAAAGTCCTGTAGAAAATATTCTAGCTTTCCCGTAGATGTTAAAATAATAGCTAAATGGCTGAACAAGTAACCAGTTGGGTAGCTAGTGAGTTAAGTTATATATTGTAAGCAGTAATAGCATAACTAGTTACTAGAAAGTATTTTTGTTATCTACAAAGGGTTTAGTTCCAGGAGTCGGACTTATGAATGTTAAAATTCTCTAGACGATAAAGCAAAGTCATTGGTGAATTCCCTAGTGTAGAGACAGCTAACAGAACTACTAGAAATTATTTATATTTCTTTTTAACAATTGCATTAATTATATAATTAACTTTAACAAACATATTGTAAGAGATAAACAAGTAATGGGATTAATTAAGTGATAATTAAAACTTATATAAAATCCTACTCATTTTAAACAATTGATAATGGTTTGCTCCAATTGTTTTTTTTTTGTCATTTATTAAACCCAGTGTAAATGAACCGTAATGAATAAGTGATTGAGCATGAGTCGCCTGGCATGGCATTTAATGTAAAAAAACCTACAAAAGACCAAAATTAATTTTAATTATTTTATTGTTTTTTTTTCTTCTTGGTTTTCTTAAAGTTCATTTACTTCATTTTTGTAAATTAGTAGACGGTTACAATTAATAAATTCATTCGTGCATGATGATTAATTTCGTTTATTTATAGTATATGTATGTATCTTTTTAATAAACATTTTCTTTTTATTTTAATTTTTGCTATGGCACTTTCTTCAGACATATCAAATAACTTTCAAATTATCTTTGTTTTTTGAAATTTCAGCTAACAGAGTTATTTTTATGAGTGTACAAACATGAGTATGTCAGTTATACTATCATGTTTAATTGTTTAAGGGGGGATAAAGTCAAAGAAAAATTGTATTTTTTTATTTTTAAATTGTAAAAGTTGAAAAGAAAAGTTAGATGAAAAGAAATAACAGAAAAAGATACATGGACAGACATTGGTAATCTAATTAAGTCGTTTAGTTAATGGCCATGTGTAAGCCTCTGTGTAAATGTATAATTTTGTTAATGTCTCGGTAATTTTTGCGCTAAAATTTTGCATTTTGTTTTTTCTTTTACTTTGTTTTTTAGATTTAAAACAATGATAATTAAATAATTTTTTTGTTTTCTTATGAGTTTTATTTTCCAAAGGTGGGAACCTTTAAAAATTAAAAAGAAAAACAAACAATTTTTATGACATTTAATTTATAATGCAGCATCGGTACAGTTGAACATTTTACAGCCAAATAAAACTCATTAAACATGGCAAAACTTGGTATCATATTTTATAACACCATCATTAAGCACAGTGTTTCTATTAGAAAAAAAATTTGAAAATTTTGTAAACAACCGTTAATTTGAAATTAAACACACGCCCTTGTTATAATTAAAAATTGTACACTTGTAAGTAAATAAATACTAAAACCGCAAATAATATATTTGCAACTATGAAAAAAATGTCAACAATTGTATCTACAAATATACAAATATAAAAATGTTAAAATTAATCCAATGATTAAGTTTTTATTTATTGTTTTTCTAGAGTATATTTTTTTCTTTCTTATCAGCTTATATTTTTATTACTATATTTTGTTATTGTTTTGTTCATAATTAGTTTGACGACGATTCATATGATTCTTAGAATATCGCAATTACAAATTGTAGCTCTCATTTGAAGATTATTCGGAAGTGGTTCTAATATATTTAGACTCGAAAATGTCATCGAAAATTATGAATCATTTAAAAAAAAAACTGGAAATTTAATATCAACAATTATTCAGTGTAAATTAATATTTAAATAGCTTTAAATAAATAAAGTACTATTAAAAATATAACTTTTGTAAGAAGTATAGTTCTGATCTTTTTTCTTTGGGAGATCAATAGAAAGGCTGTATATAAAGTGTTTTCCAATAAAGGCGGTGGAAGAGTCTGGAAAGTTACACGATTGGACAGCATGTCCTAATGATAATACTTTGTTATCAAAATGAGTGTCCGTCAGTGCAAACGTCATCATCGATCTTCATCTCTACGATATGTTAAGTTTTCCCTAATTAATTTGGCACTTAAAAAAAACATAAGCTAGACATGTTATATATCAATGGATAGGCGATTTTGTCTACTTTTCAAATATATATAACTTTTGGCAATTAAAAAATTCATGGAAAACTTTTTCGAAAAATATAACAAAAAATGCTTGTTATTGAATTTTTTTTTTCAAACTGAAATTAAAATTTTATTTATGAAATTTTACAGTTTTATAGATTTTTCTAATGAAAATGGAAAAATAAAAAAAAATTTTGAAATTTGTAATCAGAAATTCCGCAATTCCCAAAACAAATTTTGAAAAATCCTAAAAAAAAAATTTTTTTGGATATCATTTTTATTTATGAATATTTTTTAATGAAATTTTACAGTTATATAGATTTTTCAATTAAAAAAAGAAAAATAAAAACAAATTTTGAAATTTGAAATCAGGAATCCCGCAATTCCAAAAAAAATTTGAAAACTCCCAACAATGGAATTTTTTTTAGTTTTTTTTGCAATAATATCCATAACAGGGACGGGGTTATCGGAACCCTTTAATTAAGAACAAATTGGTTACTCTATTGCGATATCGACAATAAGATTTGAAAATTTTTGCAATAAAATTGAATTTTACACAAAAAATAGCCGTTTTTTTGGATGGACCTGGTCCACTCGCTATCAAAAATTTTCAATTTTTTTCATTCAAAATATTTAATGTAAAGTTAGCTTTTCAAAAAGTATACATTTCTTATACATCTTCTTAGATTTTTTTAGATTACTTAAAGAGAAAGAAAGTACCCTTTTGGGAAAAAAAACTAGCGATAAATCGCCTTTTTCAATTTGTTTAAATTCAAATGCAAATAACTTTGGACGCAGTCCTTATTTTTAAATAATTCTTTATTTATTTGACACATACATTTGTTGTTAGTACTATAAAAGAAAAATGGAGAAAATCGGGAAATATTTGGACCCTCTGTTATCAAAAAACGTGTGTAGGGTGTATAAGAATAAAAAAAAAATTTAATTTTAAAATGCGAATATCTCCAAAGCTATAAGAGATAAATGACAGCTGACAGGTTGTTTGTAGAGTTTGACGAGGAGATTCTACATATGTTATCTTTTTGAAATCGAAACACAAACGAAGAAATAGAATCGTTTTAAAAATTTAATATACCCGAGGTGTCCTACTTTGGAGACTCCTGGCTGCGCCCCTGATGGGTCCATGAGGTCCACATTCAAAACTTAAACTCGAAAACACTTCCTCTTTGCGTACGTGAATTTTCATTCAAACCGGACTAACCGTTTAGAAGTCACAGATTGATTTCCCTACCGTGAAAATTCAGTGAAATTTATGTTCACATGAAATATCCATTTCCCACGATGGAAAAATTGCTATCGTGATATTTCCATGAACTTTTTATTCACAATAGTTGATTTTGTTCGTAACAGCTTTAATAATTGTTATAAATTTCCATCTAAAAACTTCACAATATGGGGAATTTTTTCATGTGATCAAAGTTGATAAACGAAAAATGGGAAAAGGGAACAAATTTCATTTGAAATATTAATTCGCGATAGGGGTGATTGTGCATTAACGATTCACTTCTTCCGCGGAGGTGAAGTAACTTTACCAACATGATCTTGAGATTTAACCTTTCTTGACTGTTTCCTGAGGATTTTCTTCGGCCGATGCCCTCAAAGCCTAAATATAATAAGTCATCGTTTAAGAGCTATTACCTTTCGAATCCGTGCCACCGTGTGAAGGCTGTGCGGAAATTTGAACTATATCATATTGTTTATTTCCATTTTAATATCGACCCACCCTTTTTTGAAAACCCTTTAGTTTGCCGGCAGATCAAATTTAAATTAAAAGATCAAATTTAAATGCTTCCTAGGTTTCGATTAAAAACTATTGCTAGAGAATTTGCCCCAGGGGACTTCAACTGAATGACAAATTTAACCATTTCCTATTTGCTTTAGAAGGCACCACAGAAACATCACGGTCAGCATTCCTAATAAAACCGGATGGTGCAATAATTTTATGGAAACATTGCAACTGCTCACTTTCCGGAATGCTGGGATGATGATAATGAAAACTTTGTTTTAGAACATCTACATAAGTGGATTTTTAAAACGATCAACATCAGCCTTCATGACTTATTAGAATATTAAGGGGAAGTCTATAATCTGGCTACATTCCAAGATATTGGAGGGAGGTTACAAAGGTATTTATCCCCAAAGGGGGAAAATAAACCGCAATACCGCAAAGAACTATATGCCAATCAATCTGTCATCGTTTTTATTGAAAACTCATCATCAGTCCGGGTTACTTCAGCACTTAACTTAATGGAATGTCAGTGGAAACAGCCTTGCATGACATTAGGGAATGTTTTGTCTATAAGGTCTCAGCATGAATGAGTTATATCTCCACTTTTGTTGAACATTGTTGTGAATAAAATCTTCTTTAGACCCAGTTGGATGGGTACCAAAATAGTCACATATACTGCTGGAATTGTGCTTAGTACTAAAGGAGAATCTCATAGAATCAGATATTGGCGTACTACTATCATGGGCCAATGAAAAGATTCAGTTTGTCAACCAGACTGAATGATATCAAAATTTTGAACACCAAATTTGGTGTTCAAATTATCGAGGGAAGGTAATACCTCTGAAATCTAAGCTCTCATGGAAAAATGCCATGGGATCTCAAACCTTATAATTTACGCTGGATATACATAGCAGTCAGATGATGAAGTCTGACCAATACATACCTCTCCATTCAGCTCCTGCATGAATTGATTTTACGGGATGTTCTCGAAAACGAAAAAGCTACTTTAAGAGAAAGAGGATTCATGTGCAGTAATACTTATCTGCTAATGACAGAAATATGAAAGTCAGAGAGTAATTAATTAGCAGGGACGCTATTCTAGTAGAATTCTTTAAACATTCCAAATTAGATCAAATTTGTTTAATCAAAAACACAGAAATTAACTAAATTTAATTACCTCCAAAATATTTTTCATAGAAAGCACAGTAGCAACAATGCCAACAAATCATAAAGACTATATGGACAGCTGAATAGATTCTTATCAAAAATTAAGCAAACTGATAAAGCACCATTCAAAAGTATTCTCAAGTGACGCATTAATCAGCTATTAAAGATAGTCAAAAGAACTACTGGTATAAACAATTTAAAACCAAAAAAGATTTAAAATTTAACAAAAAACTAAAAAAAAAATGACTTGCAACAAAGTATGCTACCTCCTACTTTGTTGCAAGTCAAAATAAATAATTATCAATTTAAATTGCTTAATTTTCCTGAGACACGTACACAAATCATATAAATTGTAATAAAAAATTAACTTAATTGACATTAAACCTTCATAAATTTATAGAGAACAAACAAACAAAAAAAAAATTAACAAATTCATAAGAAAAAATCTAAGGCAAACAAAATGTTTTTTATTTTTATTATTTGGTTGTTATTTTGTTTGTATTTTCGGTTTACCCTGACATTGATTTTCCTCTGACATCAGCTGAAATCTCTAAGGAAACTCGTTCAGTGTGTAATTCACAATAAATAAAAAAAGTGCAAAATCAAACACAAAAAAATTAACGAAACTCAAGCTATGAGTGCAATATTAAAACTGGATTTTTATTTGGCAAATACCCTACAGAAGGTGGTGGTGGGGGGTTTAAATGTCAGAATACGAATCTGAATATCTCAAATTTAGTCAAATTCCTTACTTTCACTAGATACTAGGGAAAAATATCTATGTAGATTGGTGATCATATCGATCCTTCCTACTTACTGAATTATTTTGTTTATTTCATAAAGAACACAGAAAAATTATGAAATAATTGAAACCAGTTCATAATGAGATGAATATTTGAATTGAAACTCTTTAGGAAATAGTTTTTTCTGTGTAGTATTCGATTTGCAGATTCACATCTTCCTGTGAAACTTAGTTTCTTAAGGATTTTTTATATATATATATTATATATATAAAATACAAAAAATGTTTCTACCTATGTCCGTTATAGACTATGAGACCATCCAACCGATTTGCCCCAAACTGGTATCAATGGATAGGAAATTTTCTGAATATGGTTTTGGACACCTAAAATACTACATTAGGTCCATTCGGTGATTTCGTAAAGAAGATTTTCGAATTTTCTCAAACAGAAATTTTTTATCTATTATGTATATATAAATGGATGTATATCCCGAATGAACTCAAAAACGGCTGGTCCGATTTTAATGAAATTTTCAGGGAATCCTTAAAATAGCCTAGCGGGTAACACTCTAAAGTCAAATATTTGGTCTGTGGGCGGAGGGTTGTGGCAAAATAAAATTTTTACATTATACCGCTAATGCCATCTATATATATAAAAAACCGCTGGACCGATTTTGATGAAATTTTCAGGGAATCTTCAGAATAGCCCAGCAAGTAACACTGTATAATCAGATTTTTAATATTCGGTCTGTGGGCAGAGGGGCGTGTAAAAATCCAATTTTTACATTATACCGCTAATGCCATATATTTCATAAAAATGGATTTGTGTATGTATGTTCCGTATCGACTCAAAAATGGCTGGACCAATTTTGATAAGATTTTCACAGAATCTTCAGAAAGGCCTTTTGGGTAACAGTGTATAGTCGGATTTTTGATTTTCGGTCTGTGATAAACAATTTCGTTTAATCTTGCATATTAGGTGGGTGAATAAGAAATTTCCATATGAAATCTACTTTTAATCAAAAAATTATGATGTTAACAAGCTCGATGACCAAATACAATTGAAAGTGTCTGACGAATCAATAAAATACAAATCGATTGACACAGTAATGAACGAAGAACAAGTCGTAAATTGTCCTACTTAATTTTTGAATTCATTGTAACCAGCCGAAATGCCACCACATGTATTAACATTGAAGGTTGGATTACCGACTTTTTCCGACACTGTATATTAAAATCGAGATCGAGATGCAATATAAAACAGATGTTTTCTAAAGGCCAGCAACGCGGACCGGGTTCAGCTAGTATTTAATAATTCAAATACTACTATTTTATTGCCATACAATTTCGTTACTTGTCATCATTGTATATAACTCAATACATTTCATAATTTATAGTTATTCGATACCTTTAACGGTTTGTTTGAAAACCACTATGATTTAAACTTGAAAACCACAAATTTTACTTGTCACTAACTTCTACTGAAATCATAGAACGTAGAGAAAAACATAATACTGCACAAATAATGCTCATCCGTTTCTCTTAATGAAACAAACGAATAAAAAGGTTTATTTTTTACAATTGTATTTTAAATAATTTTCTCCCACAGATATCTACATTAAATTCATCCCAACAAGTGGGAAAATGGAGTTTATTATATACTGTTAAACTATTAGGTAATGAGAACTTATTACTTTTTTAAATGATCGTTACATAGGACCTGATCATCGCTTTCGAACGAGAAATTTTATTAATCCGATTTCTAACAAACGATGACTGAAACAAAAAGTTAAGCGAAATGCATAAACGTTTTCATACAAAATTCGGTTTCTCGATTTTAAACTCTGCGAACTTAAAAATTAGTCACTTGCTGTATTGTTTTTGAGAAACGTAAACTGAATCGAACGAATGATTTTGATATAGAAGAACCAAATTGAATCGACTTCGAGTGGCCAAATTTCATTAGCATTTTTTGTTCGAGATCGAGGAACATGCCATATTAGAATTGTCATACATTTTGTTATGTACGAGTTCTATTAGTCTTCACCATTAAGCCAATACAATATTGAGATATTAATACAAATTCACTGTTCCTCGGTATCGAACAAAAACGTAATGCAAATGAAATTTGGCCACTCAAACTCGATTGAAATTTGGTTCTGCTATATCCAAACAACATTGATTTAATATTAAGTTTCTTTCCTCATTTTCTCAATATCTGGTTATCGTTTTTCGTAACGATAATCCTTCAATTTTTGTTTGAGAACTGTCAGTTTATCGTCACGATAAAAAATAACCAGAAATAGGGGGTTTGTCTGTTAAAAAAACGATCCAAAGATCTTTGTAGAAAAGATTTTTATTATACTCAGACTTCTAATAAAAACAAATAAAAAATCGAGTTACGACATTTCTTTATTAAACAAATCTTCATATAGAAGAAGGCGAAAAAAAGAAGGAATTCGAAAGTGAATCGTTTCGTGCAGTATTCGTAAAGACAAACCCCACCTTTTAATGGTTCTTATCACTTTCGGCACTAGTTCTACGAAAAATTTATCGGAAGCGTTACAGAACCAGTTTTTTATTATCTTCAGCCTAGTTTTTACAATTTTACAAATAATTTGCGTTTGAAATTGTCACATTCGGAACTAGTTCCAAGAAATACTTACATAACAAATATATATTGTATTTTAACTATTTAAGTAACGAGTAAAACTGTGTTTGCAATTTTTAATAGACCTCAATTCAGTTCCAAAAATGTTATTAAAGGATCTACTATATAACTTAGAACAACCCCGTAGGCTGCCTAGAACCATATGCCTCTATGTCAACACTCTTTCTCTGTTGACAATTGCACTATTTAGAATGTCACCAACTGTCCTTTAAGCATCAGTAGAGATACGTTAGAGACAACAGTTCTACTGTATTTCTGGTGACATTATCAATGAAAGCGTCAATAATAATGTTAAATGTCAATAGAATAGCTGGGGTAAAAATGGTAAGTAGTACTACTGACAACGTCACTAGTAAATCACTACAAATTTACTATTGGCATTCCCTGCAGAGGAGTTCTAAAGTTTGCATGTTTTTTAAAACAAATAAAAAATCGTTATTAAAAAAATATTTTCTCTTTCGCCAATTTTTTGCTAAATCTAAATTATGGTGCCAAATTAAAAGGTTTAAAACCAGATCAATACATTTTTAAAAAGCAACTTTAATTGAAGACACCATTTATTTGTTTTGGAAATGCATTTTACAAATATTCAAACTTGTATTACATTTTCGAAAAAACTGCGGGAATTTAAGAAAAGAAAAAAATCACATTATTTTTTGAAATTTTTCAAAAAACAATCAAGTCGTATTAGATCTGTATAACAAAAACAACATCAGATTTTTTATCATACACAGAGAAAACAGATTCGTGATAGCAACCGAATTTGTTGCCAATCGTATCATTCGGTTGCACACATAGAATTTTTCGGTTCTAACAATAAAAAGTCAGTTGATAAAGAAGAATTTCGGTTGAAGCAACCAACTATTTGTTACCCTTTCCAAAATTTTGTAGCCACAACTGTAAAATTCGGTCACTAAGGTAGAATCATTCGATTAAAACAAATTCGGTTGCTAACACGAATCTGTTTTCTCTGTGTACGGATGAATTTTAATTTTATTTTCTCTTCGTATAGCCCAACAATAAATTTGAATTAATTTATTAATAAAAAAATAAATTTTGTTTTCCCAAATATGACTTTTGAATATAAACTGTTATACTAGTTTTTACATTTTGATAAATTAGATAGGTTCATCACCCGAAAAGAGTCCAGAAATAATGCAAAATTTCTTCCCAGCATAGAAAACAATATAATACTTATGATATAAATCATGGAGAACATTTTAGTTCCACTATAATTCAAATAACTTTCTAACTGCATTACTAAGTAATGATGAGCTGTTAGTCTTAGCATTACCCAATAAGGGACTTGCTTGAGTTCTATGACATTTCGTTAATCTGAAAAAGAATTTACTAGATTTTCATGTCAGAAAGTATTTTCCAAGACAGAAAATGCTGAATAATATGCGGAATCTTAAACTTTGCCTTCAGAATTATAATAAGAAAATACGATAGAAATAGAAAACTGTTTTGGATGAGGGAAATCTTTTATACTTTAAACAATTAACGGATGCTGACTTTTTTAACCACAGATCAAAAATAGAAACGTCTGCTTGAAGTAGTTTTCATAGAATCCAATATAATTTTTATAACGATTTGTAAAAATAGAAAATAAATGGATTTATGGTTTAAAAAAAACCATCAGAAGAATTCTGAGAACTGGTTGTAAATAAAAAATATATATTTGATTTAAGGGTACTGCTACACGTTCAATATATATTGTGATATTTGGATCGCGATCCATTGTAATGGATCACGCAAAATTAGGCTATTCTGCGATTTGGATCGCGATCCATCAATACTGCATGCTACACGTTCAATAAATATCGCGATACTGGATCGCGGTCAATATATATTGAACGTGTAGCAGTGCCCTAAAAATAACAACGATTTGTAAAACTCGTGATTAATTTTTCCTGGAACTTTATAATATGAAAAGTTGAAGAAATATTACATTAAAACTATGAATTCAATTCATAATTTCTGCGGACGTAACCTAATGACACTTTAAATCCATGGTAGGCGTTCATATTGTTCAGGTTACGATGATTTTCGTCAAACAACCCGAAAGTGAACAAAAGAGCGTAAAAATACACATAATTCATTCAGTTTCTTGATGTTGTTGTGGATATTTTATTTTTTACCCAAAAGAGCGCTCAAATTAAATGCCTCTTGCAATGGTTTCCAGAAGTGTATGGCTTTCGGTTGTATTGGATGCCTGTAAATTAAGGAATGGATTGGATTTTCGCTTCGTCTAAAAAATATCCGATATAGCCTGACACATGACTCCCACACTCCGATTTATGTTATTCTTTGCATTGTTAAAATATTTGGTTGATTTATTGACTTTGGAGCATTGTCTGGTCTCTCGGAGCGTTGTCTCGACATCCATAAGTCCATGTCATAACATCAGTGTAACCTATGACAGAATTTTAAGAGTCACAACAACCATTGGCATTATGAAATTAGAAGCTATGACACGTCACCGATTAGACAATGAAATTAATAAAAAACTGAGACATTTTGACAATTCATTGCAATTTCCACAACCTTTTGTTAATTTATTTGCCGACTAATGCCCGTAATTTAAACAAATATATATCTATCAGAACCTAATTACTTATGGAGTTTAACTTTTTGGTAATTTTTACCCGTAGATATAGATTTTAAATTAATGTCAAGTTACCTTTTAGGGGCATTTATGTGATGGGTATTTTACATCGTAGATATCTATTTGTTGAAAGTTCTCACTTATGCTAAAAAATACTTTTCTAGACCTGTATTTTCAAGATATGGCTCCCAGATATTATTATATGTTCGAAACTTGAACACATATTTTGTACTAAAGAGGAAGTGGTATCAGGAACGTATAAATTTCTTTAAATCCATATTTTTCCAGTGTCTACATAGTTAAAGCATTAAAATGATTTCAAATATTAAAATGTATTTAAATCAAAATTTAAAAAAAACTTAATGCCACCGATTTTTAAAGAATTAAGTAGATCAGAATTTGCAAATTACTGAACTCAAAAGAGCTAACGAAATGTGGCATTACACGAGTACAAGAGATAGGCATATTAATATGTACTATGATCGGCTTAAAAATCTGTATAAAAAAATCTTTAAAAATCCATTAGAAATGCACAGTAAATTACAAAATATAAAAATAAGTAAAAAAGTTTATAAATATTGACGAAGTTTTGAATGGAGGTCGGTTTTACAACTATGTAAGCATAAGTCAGTGCCTCATACGAATGCCGACAAACGAAAACCAAAATGAACTTCAGTTGTAGCAACTAAAATTAAATGAAAATTTAGTTTCCTGAAACCAAAGCAACCCACAGCACTTGATCTTGCCAGACAATTCGAGATCATTAATTCCCATTTTGATCTTCTAATTTAAATGTAAAGCAGAAACTGCTTAATTACAACATTGGAATTCAAATTGATTACGTTGAATATCCATCCAAGCAATTGTAAATTTTTGTGATGCGTGATTATTTACCAAATTAATTAATTGCTTAATTACTCCAATAATCTCCAGAGACTGTTAATATTAATGCTGCAAACAGTGCTAGAATTTCTATAAAAGTAGGGTATCATAAGGCTGAACTTGTCAAGCCATAATTTCAACATTATTTTTTTTTTCAATTTCCAATGATCTTTTTTTTTTTGCACGAGATACAATCTCCAAACATTTAGACATTTAGTAACGCACATCTTAAACATATAAATCCTCAACAAAAAAAAACACACACAACTCAAATGTTTTCTTGAATTAAATTAATTCATGAAACAGAAAATCGACATTAAAATTCAATTCAAACGTTTTTATGTGGAAAAAAACATAAAATACTTATACTAAGCAAATAAAACTGCTGATTTTAGCGAAATAAGGAAACCCAACCTCTGCGACTGCGTTGTTGTGTTAAAATCAAATCATGATATACGAAATAAAATTTGAGATTCCAAATAAAAAAAATAAACACAAAACTTACCTTAGCACCAATTTGGTTGCCACATTGACCGGCTTGTAAGTGAACAATTTCCCTCATGTTGCAAGTTTTTTTTTAAGAATTTAAACTTTGAGCGTTAAAAAATTAAACTTTTATTGAAGCAAAGCTTTAAAGCACTTTTTGTTCTTAATTTGTATTTAAATTCGTAGGTGTTTCTTTTGAACAAGAAAAATCCTTTTTTTGTGAATTTTTTTCAATTTCTTTAAATTAATTTTTCTGGTTTTAGATTTATTTTCTTTTTTAGAATTTTTTTGTAACTTTAAGTCTTATTTTTATTAGGTTTTTCTACTTTTTCAGAGTTCCAGATTTAAGGGAAGAGAGAGCAGCTCACTTGGTATCCAATCGACTTACAAAACTCAACTGATCGTTCTGTTTTGTGTTCAGCCCACAAGAAGCATTTTTACCGGCCTCATAAAACTTTTTTTTTCTTCTTTCGCTCGTTGTAGTTTTTTGTATTTGTGTTTGTTGTTGTTGTGTTTTATGTATTTGTATTTGTTGCTACAAACACTGCTGTGTGTCGTTAGTACATTTGTACTACTGTATCTGTATCTGAATGGAGACAATGCAAGTACGAGTGCGAGTACATAAGCAAAGTCTCCATTTGTAGACTTCGTAGTTTTCGTTTATGGGATTTTTTTGCCGAACTGAATATCGTAGCAAAGAACTTACCACAACTCTCCAGGGCCATTGTATTTAGTATTACTGTTTGAAATAAGTCATAAAAAAAGTATAAAGTTTAATTCATCCATCTTTATTTGCATCTCTGAATGAACTAAGTAGGCGCAACAAGTTCATTCTGGGGTTGTTAAGCCAATAGGGAGGCTCGACGTATTTTTGTGGTACCGGATCCCTTAAAGGGTCGGAGTTTTTTGTGCATATACGAGATCAGACAAGCTCTTGCTATCCAACAATATTTTTTGCCCTTAAAGTCCACATTTGGTCCGCTGTTGATAAAAGAATAATATGAATGATTAGTTAGTTATGATGAAAGTTAGGATAGGATTTTTTCAGAACTCTCTGAAAAATTTGACATTTTGGCCAAACAGATGTTTTTTCTAATCCATATACCTTATTACCAATTCTTCTTAGCAAAATGTGTCCGGAATAGTTTAGAAAGTTATCTTTTGAAATTTCTTTTTTTTAATTAAAAATGTTTGATATTTCTATTTCCAAAATCAAAAACTTGTTTGACTTTTTTTTTTCTTTTTTTTTCAAAATGGGCTTTTTCAAAAGAATGCTTAAGTCTTTTCCTTGAAGAACATTTTGGTCGCTTATTGGGATGTGAGTTGGATATCTATCAAAATAAATGTTTTGGAACTCAAAACATAAAATTTTTGACATTTTTGTAAAATCAAAAACTTTGTTGACTTTTTTTTTCAAAATTTAATCTTTTTTAATTTTTATACCCTTCACCTTCGCACAGTGTGGTAGATCGCAAATCTAACTGGACAAAATTAATAAATCACGTTGGGTTCACTTCTCACTTATGAATCATATAAAAAATGAGTTCAAATATATAAACTATTATAAAAAAGATTTTTTACCCATTTCGCATTTTTATGGCGGTCGCAAAAATGCGAAAGATGTTTTTGATTTGCCTTAAAGTGAACACTTGACAGATTAACCCAAATATAGTTTTACAGCGGAACTATGCGGAATAAGCAGCTTTAACTCTACTTGAAAAAAGGAAATATTTTATTTTTTTCCAATTTCTGATCTTCTCACAAAAAATAGTTTTTTTTAATAGTTACAACGGAAATAATTAAATGAAAATTGTTGCATATTTCCTTGAAATAGAGCTTAATAATAATATAAAAAAGTTATGACAATAAAATCACCGTAACCTTTTTAATCATGAACCAAAATCACACACAAAATACACTTCTCTTTGAAATCTTAATGTACCTGTTGACAACAACTGCTTCGTGAGAAGGGTATATATAAGTTTGTCATTCCGTTTATAATTTCCACAATATAATTTTCCGACCCTATAAAGTATATATATTCTGGATCCTTATAGATAGCGGAGTCGATTAAGCCATGTCCGTCTGTCTGTCTGTCTGTCTGTCCGTCTGTTTGTTGAAATCAATTTTCCGAAGACCACAGATATCTTCGGGATCCAAATCTTCAATAATTCTGTCAGACATGCTTCCCATTTAAAATCAGCAAAATCGGTCCACAAATGTCTTAGATATGAGGAAAAAATAGACAACCTCGATTTTCGACCTATATCTGGATTACTAAGTCAATAATATAGACAATATGGATATCTAATGATAGATATTTCAAAGACTTTTGAAACGACGTATATAAGACTATAGTAAGTTGGACCTACAATGGGTCAAAATCGGAAAAAATATCTTTTAACCCGAATTTTTTTTTTCACCAAAAAAAAATTAAAAAAATTTAAAATAACAATTCGAAAATTTTTTTTCCAAAAAATTAAAAAAAACAACTTTGAAAAAAAAAATAAATTTTGTTTACCTAAAAATATTTAAAATTTGTATTTTGAAGTATTATTTGTTGAAGGGTATATGTCTGTGTGTGTCTGTGTAAAACACGCTCACGTCCAAAATACGCAAACAAAATTGTTAGACTTGCAAAAAATATGTTTATTGTTGTCCTAAGCAGTTTGGTATTGAAAATTAGGAAAATCGGTTCAGTAGAACCAGAGCTATGAACCAAAATGTGAGACAACCTAAAAAAAAATTGACAATTTTCACATATTTTTGGTTATTTGTGTAAATATTTTTTTATTAATACCATAAAACTTTACACACGTCATTTTTATAATAAAAGGACTAACTCTGGTGAAAATTATAAGAATCGGTTCATGATTTCTCCTAACCCCAATACAAATTTCTTCCCGAAATATGGTTCTATGGTCTATAAATGCCTTCAGAATTGCAGTATCCATACAAAATTCAGCAAAAATAAGTTTCGTGCTAAAAGAAATCACAACACTAAATTTTTTGTGGATCGGCCGACATTTGACCATAGCCCCCAAAATTCCGAAAATCACTTAAATTAGCATAAATATCTTATAAATATCGCTACTAAGTTGCATAAATAAATAAATAATCCCCATATATACCAAAATCGCTATACCTAATTCTATGATCGGCCTATAATTGGTTATAGCTCCCATATATATTAACCTAAAAAATATGTATGCAGGTGGAGGGTATTTAAGATTCGCAAAGCCGAATATACCGTTCTAACTTGTTTTGTTATTTTTTTTTACTCAAAAGAAAGCTTAGGTCCATTAATTGGCTAAAAATGGGCTTGGCACCACACATAAATAGTTATTTTCGAATATTTGGAGAACTATCACTGTGAAAGTCTTCGATCTTTATATGAACAAATTATAGTTTGGAACGGATCGGAATAGGAGGTGTGTCACCTCCCATACAAAGTCAATA
Source organism: Calliphora vicina (assembly GCF_958450345.1). Classification (NCBI taxonomy): domain Eukaryota; kingdom Metazoa; phylum Arthropoda; class Insecta; order Diptera; family Calliphoridae; genus Calliphora; species Calliphora vicina. The sequence goes on from NC_088784.1 coordinate 29,987,820, forward strand.
TTTATTTTAGAAAATCTGGAGAACTATAATTGTGGAAGGCTTCAAATTTTTCCCGAATATCACCCATATTATTCTACATAGTTTAGCTGAAAATGGGAGGTATTGTGTTAGTGTGCATGGTACCTCCCATACAATGTAAATTGTTAACCCTCTAACCGGCAAGGCTGCCTTTAGGCGGATATGTTAAACGCATGTAATGCTGCTTTATTTGGTTATTTTTCCCGTTATAACGGTAAATATGTGTAAAGAGACAAACAATTTACTTATTGTGATAAACAAGAACGTGCACTTGTCTTGTGTTTGTTTTTATTCCAACGTATTTATTTTTTTTCAAACAATAACCTGGTATATTATTTTACCTTGAAATAAAATTGGCCGGTTAGAGGGTTAATTACGAAGAACTATAATCGTAAAAGTATTTAAACTTTGTATGAATCAATTTCTTTTCACTATACGAAGTTTGGCTGAAAATTGGCAGTATTGGATTAGTGGGCGTGACACCTATCATACAATGTAAATAGTTATTTTCAACTAATTGGAGTACTATAATTGTGAAATTCTTCAAACTTTACATGTATCAATTTCATATCACGGCATAAAGTTTAACCAACAATGGGAAGGATCCGAACAGGGGGTGAGTTACCTACCATAAAAAGTAAATAGTTATTTCTAAATACACTATAATTGCGAGATTCTTCAAACTTTGTCTGAATAGCTCTCTCTTATATTTTTACATAATTTGCCAGAAAATGGTCGGGATTGGATTAGTGGGCGTAGCACCTCCCATAAAAAGCGAATAGTTAATTTAGAATATCTAGAGTACTTTAATTGTGAAAGTCTTCGAATTTTACACTATTCAATTTCTTATCACTGCGTGAGGTTTAACCAAAAATTAAAATAGTTTTAATTGAATATCTGGAGAATTATAATAGTTAACCCTCCGACGGTTGAGTCTCCGACGTACAAGGGACCACAGGGACCTTTAGGGAATTTTATATGAAAACGCATTTTTTAAACATTTTTTTTGTTTTGATTTATTATTATCTACTTTTAAACGATTGTAGATAAAATTTCCTAGGAATAAATGTGGGGGGCGGGTATACTTCCCATGGACCATCAAGGAGTAATTTCAGTTTGAAAATGAAATGAACCCTCAGCCGCCGGAGGGTTAAGTTAATGTAATGAGTTTTTTTTTTTTGTTACCATTGTACATAAAAGATATAAAAATGGGTGGAATCGGAGCAGTGGTGTCTCCCATACCAAGTTTATAGTTATGTTCGAATATCAAGTTAACTGTATTTGTGAGAGTCGTTAAATGTTGTGTAAATGAAGTTGATGCCAGTGGCCTGTTATGACAAATATTAAGGGGATCGGTGGGAAGGCTCCTCCCATACAAAGTAAATATTTGTAAAACTATAATAGTGACATTTTAAAAACCTTGCATGAGTTATTTTCTTGCTATTGTACGTAGTTGCTAATAACAAACCCTAAACAATTCACAAGCGTTTACAAATGTCTGAGGTACCCTACTTCGGGACCACACAGCACCGCTCCTGAAGCGTATTTAGGGCGCGTCTTCAAACAATAAACACGAATGCTCCTCTGATACGCCTATGTGAAATTTCATCCCAATCGGCTCATCCGTTTAGAAATGATTTATGTCTAAAATATGTTAATTTTTCACCACTGTGTGGTCCTTGTTAAATAAGTGATTTCGCTTTACTAGCATTTAAGCAACCACTACAATCTTATAAACTCTGAATAAGGAAGTAGGCTCATATTATATTGTATGTATTATCATATAAAGTTATGATTCTCCCTTTAAAGGTCCCACCGTTTTAATACTGAAACTGAAAGGAAGTAGCTAGATCGACTTACGAGTATTAGGATTAGCAACATTAATACAAAAAATATGCAAACACTTATCATTCCCATCCAGACAGTTAATATATTTACTTATGTTATTTGTTCCAGTTACTTTCAGCATATTTTATTTAAAATACATCATAATTCCCTGTGTATATGATTTATGGAGACAAAGCACTTCTGAGGAAAAGCAAGCACTCCACTTAGAATATCGTATCTGTAGATAAATACACATAGATCGGAAACTCTTCTCTAAAAGACCTGACTCAGTTGTCAGAAACCTAAGTGGTAAGAATGTATTATTAAAAAAAAACTATTTTGAGTAATTTTTTCTGTTTGATTTTTTTTCTAGTTCCCTCTCTATGTTTCTCTATGATATGATTAACGATGATACTCCAACTCTCCACAATTTAATGTTTGACATTTTAATTGTGCTGGCAATAAGTGGTACCTTTTAAAACCAACTAGTACTATTTATATGGGATTTCAGAAATAATAGTTTGTTAATTAAAATATCAATTTCGTGTATATATTTTGTATAAAAAAATATATAATATACAAAACTTAATAAAAAAAAATGTGACTATAGCCGATTTAAGATGATTTTATATATGGATGATTTTTATATTCATATTAATAGATTTGAGATTTACCTCTGAGTTTCCAAAGGTAAACAAATTTATTGAGAACATCAAAAGAGTCACGGGTGTCCTAAGGTACTTTTGAACTTCAAATAGTACCAAAAAACTTTGTATCAACTTTTTAATCTCTGCTGAATGTTAACAATCTGTCCGGACATTCACTCAAGCATTCAACAAATACGATCAGTGATTTCTGTTTTTTTTTTTGTTATTGTGTATTTTCAACTTTCTCATAGATACAATACGAGATTTTGCTTAAACACAAACTCACACATATAATGTTTATTTTTTTTAAGATCATAAAATTGTTTTTTTTCTATTTCGTTGTAGATTATTTATGTAGAGTGTGTAGAATTATTATGAAAATGAAAAGCAGATGTTTTCTCACTTATTCACAAGTCTATGTTTAAAAATTATACATTCACACATAAATATTTCGATATTTATGCGTGTAAATGTGAAAATATTTCATAATATTTGTTAAAATTTCAGTTTTCTTGAATAAATCCAACGCGATCTTTGCTGTTAATGTTCAAATATGTTTAAGCAGCATGTTGCTATCAACATGTTTATATTTAGTTTGTTGGCAACAAATGTGTGTTGATTTATTGGCAAAAGTATGAAATAAACAATACGCACCCATATACTAAAGATTAGGCTAGCGCAAATTACAAATTACAAATTTCGAACTAAATTATGACTATTTAAAGACCTACGATTCAAACTTGAAGCTAAATATGACTGTATAAAGACCTACGGGTGAAGATAACGTGACTGTATAAAAACCTTCAAGCTAAATTATGGCTGTATAAAGACGATTCAAACTAATTTATCTTTGTATAAAGCCAACGATTCTGGCTTAACTATTGATTGCTAAAGGACCTACGATTGCAGCAAGACATGACTGTAGAACAGCGAAATGCAATGAGCTCTCAAATGAGCTCTCTTGTTTTTATTTTCACATGTACGCAAGCACACACATTGTATAAAAACAGTCAGTCTCGCATGAGCATTGATAGAAGCAGGTTGTGTTACGCTTTTATGCTTGTTTATTTCATTATTTCAGCTATTTGTTTTTGTTTTTGCCAGAGAATAATTCTCAACTCATACAACTACAATATCTAAAAACTGTAGTGGTGTGAGTTTGCATTTCGCTGTTCTACAGCAGCGAAATGCAAACTCACACCACTACAGTTTTTAGATATTGTAGTTGTATGAGTTGAGAATTATTCTCTGGCAAAAACAAAAACAAATAGCTGAAATAATGAAATAAACAAGCATAAAAGCGTAACACAACCTGCTTCTATCAATGCTCATGCGAGACTGACTGTTTTTATACAATGTGTGTGCTTGCGTACATGTGAAAATAAAAACAAGAGAGCTCATTTGAGAGCTCATTGCATTTCGCTGCTGTAGAAAGACCTACGGTTGAAGCTAAATAATTATTTTATAACAGTGATGTTCAAAAATAAAAATGAAGATGTATTGGTGAGAGAGCTACCCAGCAAACATAATGTCAAACACTTAAAATAAGAACAAAATAAAGAATGTTTAGATTTAGAATTTTTGCTAGATATAACCAATTTATTAAATGAATGTAATTTAAATTTTAAGGAAATAAAAGAATATATATTATACGACCGAAATTCTCTAAAAATTTTTATTTATTTCTGACTTTGTTGTTTTGTGTTCAATTGTAATTGAAACGCTTGTGTTTGCTATGCTTCGTCCAAAAACCAACCAACAACAATGCTTAATGAATTTCTGAAAAAATGAGACATTTGTTACGCTCTTTTAAAGAGAATAAGAATATGTGTGTTTTTACTCAGCGCGAAAGCACAATGAAATGAACATCATTGTTTTATAAACACCAACGATTGAAGCTAAAATATAAAAAAACAAGTAAGATAGTATGGTCGGTCAAGCCCGACCATATAATACCCTACACTATGTAAAAGAGCAAAAACATTTTTCTTTTAAAATTTCAATAATTTATATTTTTGAGTGATTTTCGGAAGTGGGCTTTATATGGGGACTATGACCAATTATGGACCGATCACCATGAAATTAGGTCGTGTGATTTATGTCTATATGAAAGTTTACTCTGTTGAATTTTGTGAGTATACCAAGATTTTTAAGCGATTTATGCACGTTAAAGTGATTTTCGGAAGCGGGTCTATATGGGAGCTATGACTAATTATGGACCGATCGTAACAAAATTTGGTGACATGAATTTTATATATATAGATCTTATTTGGAGCGCAATTTGTGGAGATACATTTATAAATTAAACATTTTTGACCGATAAAGTCCAATTTCGGAAGGACATTTGTATGGGGGCTAGGTGAAATAATGGACCGATTTCGACCAGTTTCAATAGGCTTGGTCCTTGGGCCGAGAAAATAATATGTACCAAATTTGATTGAAATATCTTCAAAATTGCGACCTGTACTCTGCGCACAAGGTTTACATTTAATTGACTCAGAAAGTGATTCTAAGTCGATCGGTATACTTTAAGGTGGGTGGTAGACTAATATTTTTGGGCGTTACAAACATCTGCACAAACGCATAATACCCTCCCCACTATGGTGGTGTAGGGTATAAAAACACGATTGAGGCAAATATATGAAGATATATTTGAAAAGAAAGCAATGATTTATGTTCAAAAACTTATCTAACTCCATTGTGGACTGAAAGAGACAGCAGTTGATAATAATCATCAGCCACTTCATCCGTTCCATTGTATGAACTAGAAGCTCCTGCCGATCAACTTTAAAGACCTACTACGAGATCTGTTCATGTCGAATTCTGCCAGATAAGGTAGCGTTTAGATATTTTGCATAAACGGGCATGATTGAGGATTCATGACCCTCATTGCAACAGGCACCTGTATATGTCTATCAACAAGCTGATAAACAAAAACTGATCGACCGGAAAACCTTTAAATATCGATGTGGGAGAACTTATAACATCGAAATCTCAACAAGTTACATTATGGGAAAGCTTTTACTCCGGTATGCTATCAACATTTACTGCTAAATGTCAACCCATTTGTGGATTTTCTTCACATACACCAAATGGTGATATCTTTTTGCCCTGAAATATGTGAAATTAGCGAAGCGATAAGACAAACAAATCTCCTGGTTTGGATCTCAAGAACTGCTTACAGCCGAACGTATAACCAATGCACGACTGCATTGGGCTCATGAATCTTTGCCTGCCGATCTGTCTGATGGAGTTATCATAAATCTTCACAAAAAAAGTGATTTGACCAATCACTTTTTTTTGGAGAGGCATAACCTTGTTAAGAATGATAAATAAGGTAATTGCACATATTATACATAAAAGACTCTCGACAACAATCATCCCATTACTCAGAAATGAGCAAGCTGGCTTTCGCTCTAGAAAATTATAGTTGAGCAATCAGTATAATGGTGATCACTATTATACATGGCATTCATAGATTCTGAAAAGGCTAATCAAAGCCTTGTACAAGAATGCCACTTGCCGTGTGTTACATGAAAAATAGCTGAGCGACAAGATCGTTGTAAAAAAAACGGGCTGTGTTTTATCACCTCTTCTTTTTAACTGCGTCCTCGATGCTGTGTTGCAGAAAGCAACAAACCATCAGAAGAGAGGTATTATGTGGGGCTTACAAGGATGGTTGGAGGATTTAGATTATTCCGATGACATATGTCTACTTAGCCACCCATTCTCAGAGATGCAGTCAATAATATCCAGCAACAGTGAGATCGCAATACTAGTTGGACTGAAAATAAATATGTGTACCCAAAACAAAATCGCTTCGAATCAATTGTAACAATGATCGCCGTTTCTTCGTATTCGACCAAGTTATTAAAGATGTAAAGTCCTTCTGCTACCTGGGAAGCACAATTGATATAACTAATGGCTCAGCAGCAGATATATACAGTCGCATTAACAAGGCTCGGAGTGTATTTGTCCAGTTAAATCCAGTTTGGAAATTATCTAATATTTCGAAACGAACCAAAATCCAATTATTTAACTCCAACATTAAATCTACTCTGTTGAATGGATGTAAGATCTGGAACATGGCATCATGTGATACACAATATCTTCATGTATTTCTCAATAAGTGCCTCCACAAGATCTTACGGATTTTTTGGCCTGTAACAATATCCAACAACCAACTTTGGGTGGAGGCACACCAGCAGTCTATTAAAACGGAAATAAGAAAGCCAAGAAATGTATAGACTGGACCCCGCAGGGAAGCAGACGAGATGGGAGACCATCTCATACCTAGAATCAGCCATTAAAGTTTTTCAATACCGAAATGCCGGGAAATTTGCGGGAATTCCCGGGAATTATTTTAATTAGTTTTATATATTGTTTTGTGAACTTGACTTTCTCTAAAATATGCTTAAAACTCCAAAACAAATGCAGAAGATTCATCCAACAAAAAAGTTTTAACCCAAATGGACCAATAACAAGTTCATTATTCAAATTATTGCAAAAACTCGTGAATGTTCGGGGCAGTCACAGAATTCTTTTCCAATCGAAAGTGGAATTATTTTAGTACATATTTTGCTTTTTCACAAAGACTAAAACGAAAATTTTTCGAATTTCCGTGGAATTGAATTTTATTTAATATTATTGGGGTTTCTTCAAGTTTTAATTAACATCTTTGCTTAATTTTTGATTTAATAAGCAAACCAATTCAAAATTAAAAAAAAAACAAGTAAGAGAGCTATATTCGGCTGTGCCGAATCTATGTACCCTTCACCAAATTATACATAAAAATATTTTTATTTAAACAAAATTAAATTTTTTTTTTAATTGTGTTACATTTTTTTTTAAATTGTTTTTAAATTTTTTTTTTATTTTTTTTTTAATTTTTAAAACAATTTTTTTTTGGAAAATTAATTTTTTTTTTTTGGAATAATAATTTATTACAAAAAAAATTTTTTTCATGAAAAAAAAATTCGGGTTAAAAAATATTTTTCCCAATTTTGACCCATTGTAGGTCCAACTTACAATAGCCTTATATACATCGTTGCAATGGACTTTGAAATGTCTATCATTAGATATCCATATTGTGTATATTAATGGCTTAGTAATCCAGATATAGATAAAAAAATAGGGCAAAAATCGAAGTTGTCCCGGTTTTTTTCAAATGCGCCCACACAAAGTATATATATTATGGATCGTTATAGATAGCGAAGTCGAAGCCCCCAAATATCTTACATACATGATTCATACATCAATATATCGATAATTCTTCCGGACAAAATCGGTCCATAAATGGCTGAGATATTAGGAAAAAACCGAGAAAAAAATCGATTTTTGGCCTATTTTTGATCTATAAGGGAACAATTTTTTTTAACCCGAATTTTTTTTTCATTAATTATACCCTATACCACCATAGTGGGGAGGGTATTATGCGTTTGTGCAGATGTTTGTAACGCCCAAAAATATTAGTCTAACACCCACCTTAAAGTATACCGATCGACTTAGAATCACTTTCTGAGTCGATTAAACGATGTCCGTCCGTCCGTCCGTCTGGTTGGCTGGCTGGCTGTCCATGTAAACCTTGTGCGCAGAGTACAGGTCGCAATTTTGAAGATATTTCGATCAAATTTGGTACGTATTACTTTTTCGGCCCAAGGACCAAGCCTATTGAAACTGGCTGAAATCGGTCCATTATTTCACCTAGCCCCCATACAAATGTCCCCTCGAAATTGGACTTTATCGGTCATAAATGTTTAATTTATATATGTATCTACACAAATTTCGCTCCAAATAAGTTTTATATATACAAAATTCATGTCACCAAATTTTGTTACGATCGGTCCATAATTAGTCATAGCTCCCATATAGACCCGCTTCCGAAAATCACTTTAAAGTGCATAAATCGCTTAAAAATTTTGGTATACACACAAAATTCAACATAGTTAACTTTAATATAGACATAAATCACACGACCTAATTTTATGGTGATCGGTCCATAATTGGTCATAGCTCCCATATAAGGCCCACTTCCAAAAATCACTCAAAAATATAAATTATTGAAATTTTAAAAGAAAAATGTTTTTGCTCTTTTACTTAGTGTAGGGTATTATTTGGTCGGGCTTGACCGTTTTTTAATAAAAAATAAAAGATTTACAAGCACTAAACTAAACCATACTTGGTTGGATATGAACAGTTTTATACGAATATTTTTCAATGGTTTTTAAATAAATGATAAATGGTTCGGATGATGCCTCAATGCTGACATATTGAACAAGATCACTGGAACTACGAAAAGTATAATGGAGCCTTATTTCAATTTTTTTTTTTATTTTGGAAATAAATTTCCAATATTTTTGGAAAAACATACAAATTAATAATCACAGAGTTTATGTAATTTTTATTACACAATTCTGAAATTTTTCTTAAATCTATTTTCGAAATTTTGATATATTACTTAAAACTTGTAATGAGATTGAAAAGTATGTAGATATGTTGGTAAAATATATGAATATCTTGCACACAAAAACTCATAAAAATAATTTTTATGTATTTTTTATGTATGTATACAAATACATAAGTACGAAAATAAAATGAAAAATCGACAAAATTTATGAGATTTTCTTTTTGACAAATTTTCAGTTTTTTTAGGAACAACAATTACCCCATAGGCGCAACAACAGCAACACAAAGCGGCGTTGAACTGCAACAAATAAAAAAAAAACAAATAAATGCAACATTATTAAGATTAATATGTGTAAGTATTAAAATTGTATCTGTGTGTCTACGTACGTATGTATGTAAATAAATGTATTCAAGTATTCCTACACATGTGTAGTTGTTATTTTAGTGCACTTTTCGTTAAAAATGTTGTCTCCAAATAGCAACAACAAAATACAACAAGCAAGTGAAAATTAGGTTTAAAATAGATCAACGCATCCATCTATTTCAACTCCGCCAAAGTAGAGAAACCAACCTACCCAGACTCTTGATGCCACAAGACGTAAAATCATGTAGGGACAATTTATTTTTCTTAATTTGTTTTTGTTTTCATGTAATTTTTATTTTAGTATTTGACGTCTGTCTATAAGACAGTCAGTCCCTGTGTCTGAATGTTTGTCTGTAAGTCTGTTTTTGTTTGTGTGTGTGTGTGTGCATGATGCTATTTTTAATCTAATGACTTTTCCTGTTTTCTAATGAAAATAGTCTGACAAAAAAAAATTGTTAAACTAATTTTTTTTCGCACACATTATTTTACAAACCAGAACAAAAATGACTTTAGAAGTTTTAGTTTGATTTCTTTCATTCGTTTTTTTTTACATTTTCGGTTCGTAATGATTGAGAAAAAGTTTATAGAATTTTAACGTCAGTCAGGTATCTTTCTGTTCATCTTCTTCATTAGAAGTACACACATATTTTAATTGAAAATTTTCAATCAGCTTTGCTAGGAAATAAAATTTGTCGTATTAGTGGTAACACACCAAATGATGAAAATACGAGTGAATAAATATTTTCGATCTAAAAATAGCCTACTCTCGCAAACAAAGTCATAGATAAATCCAGAAGAAAATGTACGTAGCTAGAATTAGGATATGAGAAGTATCCAGATGTGTTTCCAATTGGAAGCTAGTACTTCTGGTAAGTATTTCATTATGAAATAACCCGGATAGAAGCATATTCATTTATCAAAAACCAGAAGAAGAAAAGATTTCGTGGCTCAAGATTATGAAAAGTTGGAAAATCTCGATCAGCACAAATGTTCGTCATCTCTTTAATGAGTTATACATCATTCATTCGATTGGCAAAATCCAACTACATTTCATCACATGCCTTTGAGCAGATGCAGATATGAGTCTTCTTTATCTTTAAAGAAGTGGTGACCGTGATCCTAGAATTTTGTTGTCTATGCTGACGAAGTCACGATTGCCATCAAGTGGAAGTTTTATACACTAGTAACATTGTTTCAGAACTATCCCGACAATCTGTCCAGATGTCTGTCCTACCTACAGTTCAATAGAAATATTGAGATTAATAATACGAATGGATTTCAATTTAAATATATTTGAATTAGCAGATGACACTACAAATTTCATACCATGTATCACGTACAGTGGGTGACAATTACTCCTTATTTTTGTAAAAGAAACATTAGAAGGACTTTTGTAGTTCGGTTCTACATATGGCTCGGTTCCCTATATGGTACTATGTTTAACAACTCTACTGAATGATATAATCGTTTAAGAGCTAGTCCTGGAGAAGAGGCTTATTAATTGGAAAAACTACAAGTGCAGAGGACACTCCCAGTCTGTATCACTAGTGTCCTTCAAATGCTCTAGATTGGAAAATATACTTTCAGTTCTCAATGAGACCGATTGAAAAATATATTTATATGTTCCCGTTGAGCCATAGGGCCTCAATAAATTGGTTGAACATACTTATACCTGTCTTCTGCTAAAGCTCTCACTACACTCCAGACCTCATCCATTCTGGATATTTAATTTTACCTTCTTCAGTTATGAGCTTCCCTTCTTCTGCTGCCTTGTGGATTCTAATCAATTGCATTTCTTGTGACAATTTCCATCGTCATTTACCTATTTTTATTTCTGAGACTATTGATAGGATTGTTCCCAGAGAATTATATTGGATATCAACTACAAATCCAGAAATCTGTTACCTAGCCATTTAAATCTATGACCCTGTAGTCTCGGTCAGTTGTACATAATGTGCTCTACATCCCCACACACCCTACAGAAATGCTATTTGATATTATTCCATTTACATATAAAGGCTCCAATTGAGCAGTGACCGGTTATCACTCCTACTAGAAATCTGAAACTACACCTATCCAACCCAATTAGTGTTTTGGTTGCCTTTGCATCTAGTTTTGGCCAAAAGGCCCTGGACACATGACAATCCGTCCTACTACTCCAGGATTGGTTGGTGGAGTTACGTAATCTTTCAAATATTAGCCTGTAGTAGTGTCATATAGGAGATTTTACCCCCGTTCCTTAGTACCATGATCTAATTCAGAACCATGTCTGGCCAGTTCATCTGTCACCTCATTTCTCTGCCACTACAGACCCCTCAGTGACGTGTGCATTTATCAACTTTATGGCTTTTCAGATCGTGAAGATCTTTGTCCGGAAGACACTACACTCGTTAGAGAGTCTATATGAACGTTTAATATCCTTGTCGACCAGATAAACTGCATCCCCATCGAACAGTTGGTGGTGAGACACCGAAGTTGAGGATCGCCACCTTATGATCAAAAATTCCCGATGGAATGATGTCCTGACCGTTAAGACCTGCCTCATCCTAGTGAGACCTACCCGCAATGATTTCACTAACGAGGACTCAAATAGCCGAAGTAAGTTCCTTGCCGCCACACTCTCAATATAATTCTCAATGGGTAATAGGTTTAGGATTATATTCAAGGCCACCTGTGGGGTGCTGCCAATGGCACTTGTTATACCCAGACATGCACACCTCTGAGCGTTGTTGAGCATATTCCTATAACTACGTTTCCTCATTGCTTCCCATCACACCGTACAACCATAAGTAATAATAGGCCTAACAACAGATGTATAGATCCAATTTACCATACTTGGTCGCAAACCCCAATTCTTGCCAATGGAGTTCCTGCATGTATAGTAGGAATTAAGGCCCTTCTCTTATATCTCCAGAGTATTAATTTTCCATGACAACTTGCTGTCATGCTCCCCCTGATAAAATCAGCTCAACGCCGTCTAATTTCGGTAAATTTAAGCTATCCACCCTGTATTTCCTGGTAAAGACCACCAATTCTGTCTTCGATGGTTTTACACCCAACCAGTTAGTTATTGCCCAGGGTGAGAGATCACCAAGCGCTTTCTTTATGATGTCACTGATAGTGGAAAGACACTTTCCTTTAATTAGAATCTCCACGTCATCCGCATAGGCGACTCTCTTCCTACCTTTAGACTCAAATATTTTGAGAATAGAGTTTACCACCAGTAACCACAAGAGGAGAAATAACTCCACCTTTTGGTGTGCGCCTAGAAACTCATCTTCTGATTTTATCATCCCCTAGGGTTGAGTTGATAATGCAGCTATCCAGACTATTGAACTCACCACACGCAGAGAAAAAAAATAGTTGGGCATGGTTACTGTAACCATTTAAATAGTGTTACAAGATTTTTAACAATATTATAGTCACAGTAACTATTTACATGATTGTGGTAACCATAATATGGTTAATTTATGATTCACATGATTGTATCAACCATATATATGGTTACAGTAAACAAATATATGTTTGTGGCAACCATATTTATGATGAAAAATTTTATCATAATATGTTGTTCTCAGATTATGATAAACCTTAAGCCGAGAGCACAATAATATGATAAGTCCTTCATCATATGAATGGTTGTCACAAACATATATTTGTTTACTGTAACCATATATATGGTTGATACAATCATGTGAATCATAAATTAACCATATTATGGTTACCACAATCATGTAAATGATTACTGTGACTATAATATAGTTAAAAAACTTGTAACAATATTGAAATGGTTACAGTAACCATGCCCAACTATATTTTTTCTATGCGTGCAGGAAGTCGTTAACCCTAAGTTCCACTAACGAATCCCTAATTGCATCTATCTTTATGTTATTAAAGGCTCCTTCTATATCCAAAAAAGCAGCTAAATTATATTCCGTATGCTTCAAACTGTGCTCGATACAACTCACCACCTCATATACTTAAAGATCAATTTAAATCTGAGAAGTTTAACATTCTAAAAGGAGTGAAGATAAGATTTGATTGGGAGGCGAAGTACTTGGTAATTTTCCTATGTAAATAGTAAACTATCATGAAGACTTAACACAAACTAAGCCTGCATGCAAGGATAGTAAATAGGATTTACACATCGGATGTCAGAGGTTGGATAGTTACAGTAACTTTCTCAATAGTCTCAGATGTTCGCTTCACTTGGTTTAGAGATCCCATATATGAACGACTGTTTGAAGGATGTGATTTATTCACAGATGAGTCTAAAATGGATACGGACATTGGTTTATTCATAGAGAAAACTAATACTCAACTAGATGGGTAGATGTGACTTGTATGTGGACCCTGAAGGCTTTTAAATGAAATGTAGTCAACAAAGGTAATGTAGTAAAAGGGTAGTAAAGGGTTTTATGTGGGCTAATGGAATTGTGCAAGGATGTGATGGATGAGCACAGAACTGAACATGTTGGTGAGGGCGATGGAGTAACCTCTGAACTGTCACAACTATTGGGTAATATTTGAGCAGTACTTGCATGCTACTAGAAGAACCAGAATGCATTTAAGGTGGGACAAGTGCAGTCTGTGGACTTTTATAGGTGTGATAATGAGTGACGTTGGATAAGCGCTAGAATTAGCAAATGAGACAATGGCACTCCAGATTTTTGTTGGATGTGCAAGGAAGTAGATGATATTAAGACTATAGAACATTTTTCCTGCCATACCACTATAGGTTAAATGACTACTTTTTCTGTGCTAAATTAATAACGACTACAAAATCATAATATTCAAACCAAAACCTTAAAGAATTTCGAAAGTAAGAATAATTCTATTAAAAAAAATTAAATTTAACCCACTAACGACCAAAAATTATCCCATTTACAATCATTAATGCAAATTTAATACATTAATTTATTTTAACTATACTAAAACTTTTAGTAATTGCTTAAATCTAATTAATTTTGTAAATTTAAATCAAAAAGGTCCTCTTCGCTTTCATCAATTTCATTGTCTTGGTGGCTAAAGTTAAATTCTTCCATTAGTTCACTGAAACATAACAGTTGAATTACTTCTGGTAGAAGTGTGGAACGTTTCCGGTTTTGTAAGCGCCTATCTAAAAAATGATGTGGAAATTAATGGATCTGAGGTACAGCTTAATATAAATATTAATTCGGAGCTTAAAAATTATGTCTTCTCCGCTTCCATTACAGCGTCTTTTTGCATCTCAAAATTTTTTTAGCAATATGAAGTAAAATATATTGCAAGGAAACTTTGGCAAGAGTCTCATTTGCTTTTAAAATTTCAATAATTTATATTCGTGAGCATTTTCGGAAGTGGGTTATATGGGAGCTATGACCAATTATGGACCGATCGTCATGAAATTAGGTCGTGTGATTATTTTCTTTATGAGAGTTGAATTTTCTGTTGAATTTTGTGTGTATACCAACATTTTTGAGCAATTTATGCACGTTAAAGTTATTTTCGCAAGCGGGTATTATATGGGAGCTATGACTAATTAAGGACCGATCATCAAAAAATTAGCTGACATGAATTCCTTATATATAAAATTTATTTGGAGCAATATTTGTGAAGATACCTATATAAATTAAACATTTATGACCGATAAAGTCCAATTACGGGAGGAAATTTGTATGGGGGCTAGGTGGTATAATGGACTGATTTCACCCAATTTAATTAGGATTCGTCCTTGGGCCGAAAAAATTATATGTACCATATTAAAGTGGGTGTTAGACTAATATTCTTGGACATTACAAACATCTGCAAATTTATTGTTTTCGTTATATGCTTCTCCACTTCATCTGAAAATATGTTTACTTCAATTTTGTCCACTACATGTTTGAAAACGGCATAATTTTTTTTTTTTGAATTTTCGTTAAGCCAATTTTCAAAAAATAACCTAAAAAAGATAGTATTATTCCTAAAACGGCTAAAAATGGCTATTATATGTAAATGAAAATTGGTTTATAACATTTCAATATATTCATTTCTGATTTCATTTAATCTGCCGAACTTTGCCGAAATTTTAAAAGCTTCCACGAAGTTACATTTTGAAAACAATCGCAGCACTTTTAAGGTTATGTTAAAAAAGTGGATATATTTCAAGCAATTTGATCAATTTTATCACATTTTTTAACAAAAAACATTACTTACTTAGTTTATTGTTCTCCATTTTCACCTTCTTGTTTATAACTCGCGAAATTATTTAAACATGAAATTGAAAATTTGAAAGTAATACAGGCTTTTCAACAAAATTTATTAAGTAATTACGATGCAATGTCTTTGACTGCGTGTTGTCAAATGGAATTTAATATCTACCAAAAACAAAAAGCTGACTTAGCTAATTTGGAGTATTGGTTACAAAATGACATTAAAAAAAGTGCAATATTTGCATTTGAAAAATTGGACTTTAGCACAGTTTTGGTAGCCGTTTAACCTATAGTGCATACCCGAGGATCAGTTGGTTGGGGACGACAAACTGAAAAAACTTCTGGTTGTAGACTGAGTGATATCTTCTGTTTCATTTGGGGAATAAGGTGGCTTAATCACAGCAGAATGTGAATAAGGGAGATATTTCTTCATTTATAAAATATATCGTCTGTATACATTAAACATGTAGTGACATAACAGATTTTAATATATATATGAGTATCTTTGGGACAAAGTCATATTCAGATGGAGTTTCAAGGTAATTTTAAATAAACCTATTTTGTTTATTCATTGAAAATGTTTTTAAAACAAATCTTACATGAACATACATATTTATATGAGTGTATTTAAAATTCGTTGTGAGTAATTATTTTATCTAAATATTTCTTAGAATTCTAAGTTTCAATTTTAGTCTCTTCCATGTTTTTTACAACGCCATGATAAAGTGTCAGCCAAAAATATTTCTATATAATGTTTTTATATACTTTAGATGTTTGTCTGTCTGCCTGCACTAAATAAAAGAAGCCAACAATCTAGAAAAACATTAAAATTTCATTTAAAAACTGTCTTGCAACGTTTTCTGTTTCTAATATTTTTGTTCTCCTAAATAAAACTTTATATTTTTAGAACGTTAGTAAAATATATATTTATGCAGCTACACAGATTGGAAACATTTACAAAATCAGATATGTATAAAATTATTTGAGAAAAAAATCTCTTTAAATCATTTTAATACTAATTGATTTGAATGGAAATTGCTTTACGATGCAAAACGATGAAGTGTGTAATGGTCGGGACCTGTCTTTTCACCACTTTAACCTTTAAAATAATGAATTTGAATTGAAAAGGGAAACAGTATTATTAAGTGGCTTTTCCTGCGGATTAACATACATAATAATCTTTTAAGTGTTTTATGCTTAAAAACTCACTTTAGATACTCTTTCAAACACATTGCACTCATTATAATTATTGGAATAAAATCTTGATTTTGAAATATGTATTGAAGAATAGAATAGATTAGAATAATTCTTAAGGAGATGTTTGGAGATATAAAACATCTGTTTGGTTTTATGGGGGATTTCTGTTTGGGGATTATGTTGATACAATTGAGTGATAGGCAAGACTGTAACTTGAATACTATTTAATAACTTGTTGATATTGTAGTAAAAATAATTAGAAAGGCTTTAAGTACTATTTGAGTTCTCATCAAATTTATCAGATTTGACTTAATGTAATGAATCAGCAGTTCTATTTTTTTCTTTTTTGAATAGCCTACACTCAGAGAAATACGGAGTTGGTACAAGTTTAACTAAAATTGTTATATATTCCGTCGGAAAAACATTGGCTGAATCGTATGGATCAACCAGAAAAATAATTTTCCTTATAATATGTCATGCGGTCGATACTTCAATATATAGCAAATGGTGCAATCAGCGTGATAATTGTGTGTCTCAGAAGTAAATGCCCGTATAAGGTATAAGACTACTTACATATATATATCTTTACAAATCTGGGCCATACATGGGAATTTTACACCATTTTTGAACGAATTTAGCATTTATACGAATTAGATCAGAAGGCAATAAGTATGTCCGCCTATGTCTCAAGTAACCCAAGCACCTAAAAGCATCATTAGCATCACTGTATTCACACTGTATTCTCGTACCCAGAATCAAAAAGTTTTATGAGTTTTATGATTTCGTTACCTATGCGAAGACAAACGCGATGTCTTCGCATAGGTGTATCATTTACAAAATAATAGATTGGTTTTGAAGTGATGACTTATTCATTTATGAAAACCAAAAATAGGGAATGAGAAAGAAAACTACCCTGGAATACCCCAGAACTTGTCCTCAGAACAAACCCCATATATTTCTACCCGTACTACACTCACGAAGGAAACTTTAAATAAAATTAGTAAATTCAACTTCGACACCTAACAAGATTAGTTTCCACTATTCCGAAAGAAAACAATTAGGTCTTCCGTTGTACAAGCATCGCTGAATCCACACTGTCCAATCGTTTCAAAATAGTTGACAAAGAATCATGCTCTCCATAACCTTAAAGAGCGCAAAACAAATTACAATGGGGTGGTCATTATACGGGTTAGTGGTGTCGCCTTTTTGGGGATTGGACGTTAGCAACTACCAATAATCTGGATAAATCACATACCGATATGAAAGGCAGAAAAGATTCCTTAATGGACGAACCAGTGATTATCAACATTTTTTACAGCAAGTGCTGGAATACCATCTGGTCTAGGGAATTTGTTCACATTGAGTCTATCCGGACTCAATGTGAACAAATTCTTCCTGCCAGGTATTGTAAATGAATTATTATTTATCTTAGGTACAGATTGATCGCAGCGGGGGCTTTGTTGGTAATTCAATCACTGCTCAGAAGAGGAGGAATTGAAGCAACGGTACTCTTCCGAATTCTCTTGATAAAGGATCAGATAATCTTATTATGCTTCGTGTCATCTAGTATTCTTACACGTAAGCGGAGGTCATAGCATAGACTTTCGCAATCAAGTAAATATCCTAATGACTTGATTACAATTGGAATGCCAAAAAAACGCGTTGTGGCTGGCGACATCGTTGCTAACATCTCCCTGTCAAGGTGATGTGGGTTATCCATTAGTTTCGTCAGGTATGTTGGACTCCAGAGTTTGATCTCCTCGCTTATTATGGGGACATTGAGATCCCATGGATGTTACTATTGAGAATGACCATGGGGCTCCTGTGATTGTCCTTAACAGTGCTGGTAGCTTTCTTTGCAATTTTTCAACG
Source organism: Calliphora vicina (assembly GCF_958450345.1). Taxonomy (NCBI): domain Eukaryota; kingdom Metazoa; phylum Arthropoda; class Insecta; order Diptera; family Calliphoridae; genus Calliphora; species Calliphora vicina. Next base: position 30,006,323 of record NC_088784.1, read on the forward strand.
TTAGATGAGGTAGCCATATTGGTTTTATAACTGTATTGTGCAACTGTACTGACTTTAATTTTATTTGTGTAACCTTGGCTTCAATATAGAATACTTCCCTGTGTTACACCTACGAATATTTTTCGTAGGTGTACGTACCACAGATCACATCTCTTGATCTGATTTGGAAAGATATTTCTAGTATGTAATTGTTAATCAGTTTTTGTACATTCGCAGATAATAAGTAATCTAATAATTTTGTGTATTAGTCCATCGTGCCAGACTTTATCGTAGGCTTGAGATAATTCAATAAAAAATGAAGAGCTTTCCGAATAAGAGTAGTTATCCGATGTACCAATTCGATAGTACTGAGCTTCCTTCGGGAACCAAATTGATGGTCAGGAATAATGAAATTATCGTTATGATGTACTATAAGGCTTTCAAGCAGCAAATTTTCAAAATGTTTAGACAATATTAACAACAGGCTAATAGGACAGTATGATGTCACTTTAGAGATATCCTTACCCGGTTTTGGTATCATATCCCAGTTACGTAGTATCGAGTTAAAGATGTACAAAATAATTCTTAGTGATGAATTGGGCAGGTTACTTATCATCATGGTAGTAATTTTATTTATACCAGGTGATTTACCTCCCTTTATACGTTTTATTGTCATATACACGGCAGAGAACCGGAATTTTATTGGGCGTGGCATCACATTATTTATAGATATATAATAGAAGAATTTGTATCATTTGGGGTAAATACATTCTCCAAGTGTTTGGCGAATGCCTCGATTATTTCAGAAGTATTTTTAGTCCTTTCACCGTTCGGGAAGCGCATGCTTTCCAGATACTATAATCTATTTTCTTAGTAGGGTCTTAGTTTTTGAGATAATTCCTCAGTTTTCATTCCGTATTAGTCTTTGGCACTGGTTAAGTTTAACCTTTACGCTCGGGGATCGCTATTGTTGCTTTTGACGTTTGAGTATTGTCTTTTCTTTAATAAGAGACTCAATGTTTCTAGGGCATTTTGAATGTCTATAATCCCCCAAAGTAACTTGGGGTGTAGACACTTAAACAGCGTTTGTTAAAATATCTGTAAATATGTATATCGATAGCAGATTTTACTTCAGATTTTTTTTATACATTAACCATTTCGTCTTCTTGTTAGGGAAACAAGAACAATAATTTCCAATTTGCTTGGAGCTTTAAATATCGTTAACACTATAGGCGAGTGGTTTGATAAAAGGTCCAGTGAAGGGATCACTGAAATAAATTCAGTTTTTATATTTTTGATTACAGAAAAGTCAATTAGATCGAAAATCTTATTGAGATCTGTAGGCCAATAAGTAGGTTGGCCATTACATATGCCATCCAGTCTTTTAGTATATATTGATTCTAACGGTTGTCTAACTCTAATATAAGGCGAGAGCCTCAGAAAGTGTGTTTTATATTGCAATCACCAGCTGCTATTAATCTGGGCCCTGGGTTTTAAAGTCGAGAAACTGCTCTAGACTAACATTATACCTAGAAGGAAATATATATATAGGCCTGGTTATGGTCCTTCTTGTATTCTGGCATTGGGAAATGGCTAATACCTCTATGCTCTAGCACTTGGATGTTTTGTGTCATAAGTATATGACACATATGATTCTGAAACAGTTTTTTGTGGTAAAGTGTGTTTCAGAGACGAGCAGTCCATCAATTCCCTGAAGTTGTAGGAATTGTTGTATTTCATTTCTATGTTGGCTAAAATAGATTTTCTTTTATTTTTGCTGCTCTCTCTGCGGAAGGTGTTATTTTGAAATGCCATATTTTTTTGCTCTGACTAAATGAGATCGAAAAAATCTTAACATACATATATGTATGTGAATAAAAATTAAAGCACCTAACTTACAGTTTTGATTTTTTTTTTATTTGTTTGAAATTATGTATTATTAAAATTTACAAAAAATATTATTTTTATAGTTCAAATCAAGTGTTGAATTTATGAACCTTTTCCGGAAACCCTTCCATTAAGGTTTTTATTGAGCTTCCTGTTCGAACAGGTTGTCCACCTCTGTTTAAAATCTACCATACTTTAGGACATCTTTTTAGTGCTCTTCAATTCTCTTTTAACAAGATCCCAATACCTCTCCACTGGCCTTAGCTCCAGGCAGTTTGGAGGATTTGCCTCTCTTGGTACAAATAACACATTATTGTTCTTGTACCACTCAAGACCTTGCTTACCATAGTGGCAGATGCCAAATCAGGCCAAAAATAAGTGGACACATTAAGAAGTCTTATGAATGTAAGCATCCTCTTTTGTAAATATTCCTTGATGTAAATTTCGGTATTTATAGAGCCGTTTGTAACAAATGTTTGGCTTCTTTTGCCGCAACTGCATATTGCTTTGCCATGCCAAGAACTTTTTGGGAAAATTTTCTGCATTTGGGTCCTAAACTTTTCCACAACATTCCCCCGAGCATCAGCAACATAAAAATATTGACCCGGAAGTTGCGAAAAAATTTCCATACGTAAGTTTCGTCAACCATTATATTTTTTGTATAAAATTTGAGTTCAATTTCCGTGCTCTATCTTTGGCCTTTGGTTTTTAAACCTGCAATGGCTTTATCTTTTCGTACCAAATTAATCCGAGTACTAAGCTAACCGGAAAGCTTTCCTACCGGATGTGTTGGGAGCTCTTTAGAAAAAGCTTTCTATTTTTATGGCTTTAGAAACATCATGTGGGACATTCCTTCTAACTGTACCAGGTTTTCTATCAACGGACAAGTTCTCCCGAACTCCCGAATCAGTTTGACGTAGACCTTTGATTGTTTGGCCAACTTTTTGTAGGACCAAGTTAGGTTTTGAGTCGCACTTTTTTCTCGTCACTCATTTTAATCAGATTAACAACAGATGAACATAATTGACATTAAGCTAAATAACTGACATGCTTTACAAAGGTAACTGCAAAAACTTTTAATAAGAAATGTGTTTTAAGGTTTTTTCGACTTTAAAACAACATTTGTCCTTCAGTGTGCTGGATATTTTCCTTCTTGGTATGAAAAATTCTATAAAGAGAACCGCTATAATAAGCAAGATGGTTATGTTCTGCCAAAAAAAAATAATTTTTCTCTCCCAAATATAATGGCTGACACAACAACAAATGATTTACATTGATTTTCATGTATTTTGTTCATGCAAGACTTAAGTTTTTTGTCTCTCAGTAACCACAAACATTGAAAAGTGGTTGTAGAACGTCATAATAACAAAAACGAAATTACTTTTTTGAAAACTGTCATTTGCTGATAGAAATAAATAATTATTAGTTATTAAACCTTTTCCAAGTTGATAGATTAACAATCACTTTATGTAAAAATCAAACCAAAATGCAATTTCATTACTTATTTCAACCTTTATATTGCAACAACAACTTGCGTTATTTCATAAAACGTTAAAAGAAAATCATGACAATAAAATGACAAATCTATAATTGCCGCCCGCAAAATGTTCTCTTAAATCGTTTAGCAATAAAAATTTAAATTTCCACAAAAACCAATAAAGGTTAAATGGGCAAAATGTGGACGTTGTTAAAGCCATTAAAATTTGTTCCAAATTTTATTTTAACACCCTTCGGCTGAGCAACGACTTCAATTCAACAGCATGTTGTAACCAGACGTTTGTTTGTCTATAAGGATTTGTTACAGAACAAATTACACTTTGGCACACAGTGAGTGAAAGTTACAACATTTAGAAGGAAAAGTAAAATAAAAAAACAATGAATTGTTTCTCTAACAAATGTTGCCAAATTGTTTCTATGTTGCTGCAGCTTCTAATACGACTGATGCTGTTGGTAACTTTGCTTTGTTGCTGTTGCAGCTGCTGCGGTGGCTTAGAGTCATAAATAACGGTACTTTTTGTCATTTAAACACATAAATTGCAACGGACGCACAGGCTCTATGCCCACTTTTCTAAACCTTCCCAACCCCCTGCCGCTCTTATAACCGTTAGACAATAAATATTTGCTGTTATTGGATTATTATTAAAGTAAATTGCCCAGTGCCTAGAGGAAGGAATATTTTATACAAATGTATTGGTATTTCTATACCACAAAGGTCCTTTTCCTTTTAAACAAATACGAGAAATGAATAAAAAAAAATAAAAAACCTACAACGTTTACAAAAGATCTATGAAAGTCTATAAACAGATGTTACGATTTATTATAGATATTTGCCAATATTAAGAGTTTTATGTGACCAACAGTCGTTACTTTGGCTGTTTAAAATGTTTTATTGGCATTCTATGCCATAGATTTTTATCAATATGCCGGCATTAATTGAACAAGGCAGGGTGTCATCTGATTTGCAAAGACATAGTTTAAAAATAAAGCAAATTATTATCACAAAAAAGCTTTAACTAATATTAGCATTTTGAATTTAACTTCTTATTTATATCAACATTTATTCTTTAATTTCTTCAAATGAATGAACATCTGCCATAAAATTAATTGGTCTTTCAACTGTTACTAACCGCATATTTCTTAAATACTTAAAGTCTAAACAATGCCATAATTAAACTCATAAATATGTTCTATTTAAAATTCTTTAAATAACAATACTTTTAAGTAATTTTTCCTAAAACTACTTTCATTTCTTTATCACTCTAATTCAAGCGTAACGTGTTAATAGCTTAAAATTTTCTTGTCAACATTAAATTGTTGAATTTTTTTAATTAATCATTGATTTTGTTTCCAAAATCGAACATTTATTTAATTGATTTTCATTAAAAACATCTTTATTGCTATTCAATCGACCATGAAAATCTAAAATAAACATTTACATAGAATACATTAGTTTTTGACAAAAACAATTGCCATATTAAAGTTCAAAATTAAAAAAAAATCTCTAAGATTTATTTTTCTATTAAATGAATTTAATTCTTTCTTTCTTAATTTTGAAATATTTGTGATCAAAGTTCAAACTCCTTTTATCAATTAAACAAGTTTTAACAATTTTCATATAAAAATCTATTTTTAGTTAGAGGTATAAATAGGGTTTTTATCCCGGAAATTCTCGAGCCAAATTTCCCGGGTATTTTACCAACATTTCACTGCCCGATTCCCGGGATTTTTTGTCGGAAGTTTTTAATAGTGTTTAAAAAAACCCGGTTTTTCGGTTAACCGAAAATTTGGTCTTTTTAGAAAATCGGTTTTTCGGTTAACCGATTTCGAAAAAACTGGTTAACCGACAAACATAAAATGTTCAGTAACTATAAATGTGCAAAACTGCAAAGTCCATTTTATTTTGTAAAAATTTCAAAATTATTATAGCCTCGACTTTCTGATATGAAACAGAAAATGTTCCAAGTCCCAAAAAAGATGCAAACCCACGTCTTCTTAACTGTGATTATTTGTCATTATAAATCTTACCAAATAATTAATAAAACTCCATTATAAGATTTCAAAAATATTTCAAATCATGGATTTTAGACCGTTTATTTCTGAAAGGTACTTTGTACACTAAGCTAACGAAATGATTAATAAAATAAAATTTTAAGAACAAAACTGACTTCATTAGTGTAATCAAATTTATTGAAAGAAGGTTTAAACATCAAATTCAATTTAACGTTTGGTAAAATCATCACTAAATTTATAATGAATCATTAGTAAGATTTAGCTTAACTTCTAGAATTATGCGGAATTTAATGTTATACCCTACACCACCGTAGTGTAATCAAACTACAGGTCGCAATTTCAAAGATAAAATTTGCTACAAGCTTTTCTATTGCCACATGGACGAAGCCTATTGAATTTGGTTAGAATCGGTCCATTATTTCTACTAGCTCCCATACGATTTCCCTATCTAAAAATAGATAAGCTCTCATAAATATCTTAGTTATAAAGATATCTAAACCAAATTGAGCACAAATAAGTTTTATATAAGCTAAACTCACGCCTACCAAATTTTGTGACGATCGGTCCATAATTAGTCATAGCTCCCATATAAGGTCCACTTCCGAAAATCACTTTAACTAGCATAAATCTCTTAAAAATATTCGTATTCAAATAAAATTCAATCCAAATATGTTATATATATACAAATTGTATAACGATCGGTCCATAATTAATCATAGCTCCCATACAATGCCCACTTTCGAAAACCATTTTAACGAGCAAAAATCTCTTAAACATGTTGGTACATTTTAAAAGAAAACTGTTAAAAGAAAATTGTTGTACCTATATTATTAAAAATTAATTAATCTTTCAAACTGCATTGTTAGTTTTTTTCATTTTCATAAAAGTTTTAAAAGTTATAAAGCGTTATTTACAAAATTTATGGAAAACTTACGAAAAATTCTAATATAGGGCACCAATTCATTAGAAAAACTAATAGTTTTTGCACACAAAAATAAAGCTTGGACATTCTTCTTTTAAAATGTTTCCTCAAAAGTAAAGAAAATCGTGGGCTTTGACAAAGTTATAAAGAAAACTCAAAAAAGGCAGACAAACCCGATTTTTGGCTAAAACTCAACTTGAGCGACCTCTAAACCTCTTCCGAAAAATCTGAAAAAAATCTCAAAAATACATTACCCTATAAGCTTTCAAAATATGCTTGAACCCCAACAAACTATTTTTTTGGGACACACTACTGTTTAAAGGGGGGTCAGACGGCATGTATTGCTTGTGTTTTGTGCCATGTATTGGGACATTTTTCCATATGTAAACATATACATACCGTGTGATCCATATGAAACTTTGTGTATGTAAAATACATGTGTATTACTCGTGACATTTTTGGTCTTTTCGGTTATACCGTGGAGAATCCCGTGTCTGGCTTGACTAGCCAATTGCTATTCCTAATAAAGGCATTAATATCTGATAGTTCAGAAAGACTATTTAAGGAACGACGGCCCAGAAACCTGAAGCGTATATCTCCTAATGCCGGGCAATGACAAAGAAGATGAAAAATGGTCTTATCCTCTTCTTCATTTTGACAACTTCTACAAAAGTCATTATAAGGCAGACAAATTTTGTAACAATATTATAGTCATAGTAACTATTTACATGATTGTGGTAACCTAAATATGGTTAATTTACGATTCACATGATAGTATCAATCATATATATAGTTACAGTAAACAAGTATATGTTTGTGACAACCATTTTTCTAATGAATAATTTTATCATAATATGTTGTTCTCAGATTATGATATCCATAAGCCGAGAGCATCATAATATGGTAAGTCCTTCATCATATAAATGATTGTCACAAACACATACTTGTTTACTGTAACTATGATTGATACTATCATGTGAATCGTAAATTAACCATATTTTGGTTACCACAATCATGTAAATAGTTATTGTGACTATAATATTGTTAAAAAACTTGTAACAATATTGAAATGGTACAGTCTATGTCACCTTGAGGCATCATGGCGGCTTTTTTCGCAAAATCATCAGCAACACAGTTTCCCGAAGTATGTCCGTGTCCACGTACCAAACATGAGTACAACTGTTGTATTTAAGGATGCCCGGCATTCCTGGACAATGTTCGATGTTGTGTACACACCTGGCAGAGATTTTATTGCGGCTTCACTATCAGTATATATATATATATATATATATATATATATATATATATATATATATATATATATGTACGAATGATATCTGAGCTGTTATAACTGAGCCAGTTAAAAGCCATTTTAATAGCCGATATTTCAGCTTCAATAATGCAACATTCATTTGGAATTCTAAAAGATAACCTAATTCCGTATTCCTGAATGTAGGAACGTCCGTCAACACGATCTCCCTTCCTAGAACCATTCGTATAGACTGAGAGACTCGTTGTGTCATGTGAAGTTCCATTCATAATTCCATGTTGTATGAAATTGAGAAACCGAAGTTTATCGGTAGGCAGGTCCTGGTGCAATAATCAATATTATCTGGAAGATTCTGTATACTTCCAATTATACTGTCGTGACTGCATGGTACATGTTTCCGATCGCATTTAGCCTGAAGGCCGTAGAGAATTCTATTTTTCTGGCCAAGTAAAGAGTGACTTTGTTGCAGTCGTTCTTAGGGCTCCAGTTATCATGATTGCCATTGACCATAGAATATCGGCTTATTTACCATAGAATAATATCGGATTTGTAACCGTATCAAATAGCAATTCACATACTGGGGTCTAATACGTACCTCTGCAGACATACATTGTTAAGGCTTTGGATGTCCTTACTAGGGTATTGGGTTTCCAGGATAGTTTACTATTCAGAATAACACCCACGTATTTTGTGCTATCCGATATTGTTAGTTCAACACCATTTAATTTGGGTTGCGAGAAATAAGGAACTTTCCACTTTCAGTACTGCACCGACTTAGTATAGTGAGTGCAATTTCCAACCGCTATTATATCGTATGAGAACCAATTTCCTGAGCACTCAATTAATGGCCAGATTTCACAGAAGAGGTGATAAGACGCCTCCTTGAGGCGTACTCCTCGTGGCCGTTCCCTTTTCAGAACGAATGATCTTGTAGTGAAACCTCCTTCTATATCCAGAAAGGCCACTATTGTAAAATTGTCAAATTCAAGTGATTTCTCAATGTACTCAATGAGATTTCCTTCATTTCATGTAGGCATGTTGAGAAGAAGATAGTGATCCATGTTTCAAAGACACATGTCGATGATTGAAAACCCTTGAGAGTTTTCAACAAACATGTGACGTTTTCGGTCCATCGATTTGGTATGTAAGATCATGTGACACAAACATGATAAATACCTATCAGCCAAGGAGTGGCAATATCTATATTTTTCTGTAGATCAGCGGGTATTATGCCATCTGGGCCCATTTTACATTATCCTGGTCAATGTCGTTCTCAAAGAAATATGGACCAATGACGCCCAAAATCCACACCAAACAGTGACTTTTTCGGCATGCATTGGACTCTCTAAGATCTCGTGTGGATTGATATCATCTCAAATTTGACAATTTTGTTTGTTGACTTACCCATTCATGGAGAAACGAGCCCATCGCGTAAAAGGGAATGACTAAATAAATGACTGCCAATTCAACAGATGTAGCTTCAACAATATGGTCGGTATCAACTATTTCGGAAGTCCCTATTGAAATACCCTTTATATAATATTAATATTGTTACGAATTTGCACTAGCGATTTGAATTTAACGGTCGGTAGCAACTGCCAGCAACATTCATCGTGTTTATAAACATTTCCATCAGTAGAAGCTTCTACATAACAGCAATGTTGATAGCATGCGGTTGTTAGCATTGTTTGAAAGTATTGCAATACTGAATGTTTAAGCTGCAAACATTAACTTCGAAAGCTCTAGAATTCGAATATTGTAGTTGTCCTTTAAGATCATTGTAGAAATTTCACGAAAGATGGTGTGTTTAAATAGTGGCAGAGGTTGCAGTCGTGAATGAACTACATTATCAGTGTATACTTATAAAGTGTGTGTACATATTTGGTCAATTCACAAGGTCTCTTATAATGTCATATTGTCATAATGTCCTAATATTTCACAATGGTTTTTATTGTTTTTCAAGCAAAAAATGTCCTAAAATAATAGTACTTTGTATGCTATGTTTATTGTGGTATAGTAACCAACAAGCAGAGACCTGCGCCGAATGCCTAAGAGTCGGTTAAGCCGAGCAGTCGAGTTATATTAGGACATTGGGACAATATGACTGATAAGAGACCTTGTGAATTGACCAATTGTGTGTATTTCTGCGAATTTATAATCGTGTATAAAAACACTGAGTGACTATTTAAAACTGTTGTTGTGTAAATTTAAATAAATAAAGAGTTGTTACAAATTTTAAACTGCTTTTATTTGCAATCAGAAGTATACGGTTTATTTAAAGGAAATAAACCAACGTTTTAAAAGGGTTACAACGTAACAATATTTACTTTAGTTAAAATTTAATTTCTATACGCACCAAATTCGAAATTTTACACAAATTTCAGCTGAATTTTGCTGGTTTAAATAATATTGTAACAACTTGTTTTTATTTCATTTATTTTTATAAAAAAAACTCTTGCACGAGTTTTTATAGCAAATAAAATAATAATAAAAATAACAAATGTTTTGTTTTTCGCTTAAATGGCTTTTGTTTATTTATTTTTTTAACGTTGACCACTTTTGGGTTGAAAATATTTTTGCAATGGAAAAATTTACATGTGCTAAAATTCACAGGCTATCTAAAGGGTTGCTGAATCTATGAATTTATTTATATATACTGAATACATACATACAATATTTTTGAATATTAATTTATTATAATGTAAACAGTTGGGAAAATAACTTAAGTATGACATTTGGTAAAAAAACAAGCATAAAAATTTAATATTATAGAAATAACAATAGAGAATTAAAGCAAGTTTAAAAGAAAATTAAGTTTTCTTTTTAAATTTTGTTCATTATTTGTTTTGACCAGCCGCTGACTGCAGTCCCATCCTGCCCCTTCTGACTGTAAATCACACATTTTACGCAAACAAACAAAAACTACATCAACACAAACATAAAAACAGTTAAACAAACAAGTGGCGCTATTGCGATAAATTTGTCATATCCTTGCTTAATGTCCTACAGGATAAAATAATCCAAATTTATGGTTTATAGATGTTGGGGTTTTATTTCTTTGCACTTGGGAGAGTGTGTGTGTGTAAGTGTATTGCTCTACAATGGATTTGATTCTTGTTTTTTAGTCTTTATTCCCTGTATAATATTTTTTTATAGCTGTGTTTGTGTATTTCTTATATATTTTCTTTGTTAAATTTTAATCTTTAAACTTAAATATGTAAGAAAGATTGTTTTTAATTGAATTTGTTTTAAATATTAGATATTAATTTATTTTTAAATTGAGGCCATCAGCGCAATAGTGGTGTAACTTACAATTTTTTGTTCTGGTCCTTACATTACCAACTATCAATACAAATCAATACAAAAGTTGCTAAATATTCAGTTATTCTTACAAAACTTATGATTCTTTATATTTACTGACTTTCTGTTGCTAGAACGGAAAAATTCTATGTGTGCAAACGAATCAATCGATTGACAACAAATTCGGATGCCACTACGAATCAGTTTTTCTGTGTAGTAAACTCAAGTTTACTAGCTAAAGTAAACTCAAGTTTACTACACAGAAAAACTGATTCGTAGTGGCATCCGAATTTGTTGTCAATCGATTGATTCGTTTGCACACATAGAATTTTTCCGTTCTAGCAACAGAAAGTCAGTAAATATAAAGAATTTCGGTTGAAGCAACCAAACTTTTGTTCCCCCTTCTAAAATTTTGTAGCCACAACTGAATCATTCGATTGGCAACCAACCAATTTGGTTGCTACTACGAATCTGTTTTCTCTCTGTATACAACAAAACCACATAAATTATTTATCGAGATTTAAGAAAAAACACATAAACAAATTTGTAAAAGAAATTCGTTTTGAGAAGAATGTGACAAAAACAGAAATTAATAATCGTCGACATACAAAGTAAAGCCTCAAACACCAATACAACTGCATTTAATATTTTTTTTTAAACTAATACAAAAGTTAGTTGTATTGTTAATTGTAAACCTTCATTTCAAACACATATCCATTTTGCTATAACAAAAAGCCATAGGATTTAAGAAAAAAATCCTAAAGAGAAAATTTTTAGAATTTATTTGAGAATAAAAAGAAATGAAATCTAAATAACAATGGCCCATGTGAGTAAATATTTACCAACAATCAAAAACAATGTGGTTACTCACCATGTGGCCATCATAAAAGTGTATAAGTACGGGGGCTGGTGGAAAATTTATTTAAAATAGTTTAAAAACATTGTTTTGGGTTTTCGACCTGTCATGTCTTCTGTAAGGGAAAACTTGAGCAATACGTTTGCAATAGGGTAACATAGAGACGAGACGTAATTGTCAAAAACCTAAGTCTGTTGTCAAAAACCTATCTCTTCTAACAACAAAATACATGCTAATCAATGTATTCTGTTGTTGTATCAGACATATGATTTGTTGTATTTTTATTCGAGAATTCGGAGTGTCTCGTCTCTATGTATAATTCTCTATGATGTTTGCTCTCCAGCTCCTGAAATTTGTTTTATCGCTGACACTCTCCCTTATAGTTTACGTTTCACTTCACTAAAATCTTTACCTCTTTCTTCAGTTCATATCTGCTCAAATATATCAAATCCTTTGACTGTAATTTTGGGGTTCAGTACAGTGTAACGAATAAATGTCTCTCTCCTTCGAACAAAAACAACACGAGATTTACAGTCAGAGTTAAAATTTAGTATACAGCAATCATTTTCATCTATGAAGCTAAATTTTTTTATTATAGAAAGAAATATATGTTTGATTGAACTTGAAATTAAATTTAGAGTTTATAATCTTCTTATTTTAGAAAAACTTTGAAAATTAAAATTGATTTCCTGGAAAATTTAAGAGAAAAAGAGAAATGTACATAAAAACAACAGTCAAAATTTAGTATACAGTTGATGGGTAGCGCTATATATTATATCACCAAAAGCCGAAAATAAAAAGCTGATATTTTGTTGGTCCTTATTTATCTTAATTACTTCTCATATAGTTTCCAAGATATTTAGTTGTCTTTAGTGATTTCCCTCCTCTCTTCCGTTAAAGAGGTTTCGGAGTTCGTTCTTTGATGAAATGCTTCGTTTTCCAATATTCCGGTCTAAAATTTCCGACTGAAATCGGTTCATTATTTCACCTAGCCCCCATACAAATGTCCTCCCGAAATTGGACTTTATCGATCATAAATGTTTAATTTATATATGTATCTACACAAATTTCGCTCCAAATAAGTTTTATATATACAAAATTCATGTCAAAAAAATTTATTATGATCGGTCCATAATTATTCATAGCTCCCATATAAGACCCGCTTCCGAAAATCACTTTAATGTGAATAAATCTGTTAAAAATGATGGTATACATACAAAATTCATGATAAATAACATTCATATAGACAAAAATCACACGACCTAATTTCATGGTGATCGGTCCATAATTGGATTTGTAATCCAGTTATTGAACAAAAAAGGTGAAAAATTGTTAAAAAATTTAAAAAATAGGCATATTTGCGATTTTTAACGCACTGGATGCACCTTTTTCGGGTAGGTGTGTTCTGAACTTTTTTTCTACTATTCAATATCTACAACTTTGCTTCAGCCACAAAGGTGATATTCCGTACGGTATACGAGATATAACCGTGCTAAAATATAGAAAAAGTGATAAAAATCCACATTTAGGAAAAAACAAGTAAGAGTGCTATATTCGGCTATGCCGAATCTTATATACCCTTCACCTTTGTTGTGGATGCATTATTATTTTTTATAATTAGTATATATGTATGTACATTGCCCACTTTCAGCGTACAGCATCCTAAATTTATCAAGAACACAAAAAACAACAACAATGCCAAACGAAACAAAACACCAAAAGAAAAAACAAAATACGCAAGCCAATGAAACCAACACACATCCAAACATACGTTTAATTGTATAAAAAACAACAACAACGCCAAAAGAAACAAAACACAAAAAAAAACAAAATACGCAAAGCCTGCACATCCAAGCCTACGTTTTGTTGCTTTTTTGTAAAAAAAAACCAACACACAACCAAACAACCGTTTAGTTGTATAAAAAACAACAACAACGCCAAAAGAAACAAAATACGCAAAGCCTGCACATCCAAGCCTACGTTTTGTTGCTTTTTTGTAAAAAAAAACCAACACACAACCAAACAACCGTTTAGTTGTATAAAAAACAACAACAACGCCAAAAGAAACAAAACACAAAAAAAAACAAAATACACAAAACTTGCACATCCAAACATACGTTTTGTTGTTTTTTTGTCAAAGCATGCAATACATCAGACGTCGGCAAAGAGCCACCTTAAGAGCTCTCTGGTTTTATTTTCTTTCACACGTACGTAATTGGCAAAAAAAATTAAAGGAAATCATTCTTACAAACCTTTGTATCAGTGCACTGAATGCCAGAGAGCGCTACTCAAAAAACGCAAAGTGGTGTTAGTGTGCAAAGGCAATTTTACTCTCTGCCGATGTCTGCAATACATTGTGTTTTTTGATGAAATTTTCAGAGGTTGTCTCGGATTTTTGCTCATATCTCCGTTATTTATGGACGGATTTTGCTGATTTTAAATAGCAAAATTCTCGAAAGTATGTCTGACAGAATTGTTGAAGATTTGGATCCCGGAGATATCTGGGGCCTTCAGAAAATTGATTTCAACAGACAGACAGACGGACAGACAGACAGACAGACAGACAGACGGACATGGCTTAATCGACTCCGCTATCTATAAGGATCCAGAATATATATACTTTATAGGGTCGGAAATGAAAAATGTAGAAATTACAAACGGAATGACAAACTTATATATACCCTTCTCACGAAGCTGAAGGGTATAAAAATCGTATGGCCATTAAATTATTACGGCAGCCAACTTGACAAAACTAATGATGCAGAAGTTCTTATTTTTGGGGCTACTTTCACGTGCAATTGTCAGAATTGAGTCCCAAAGCAATGAAATGAAAAATGTTGTACTGTGTAATCAAAAATAATGACGATCCGTTACATAGTTTTCGATATATTGTATCTGAAAGCGGTCGAAATTACCTAAAAATGGTCTGTTTTTTTGAAAACTGAAAATCAGTCAACTTTGAAGGGCTATATCTTTTGAACCAAAAATCTGATTGTAATAAGAGAGCAAATCGTTGGACAATTTACTGTAAAATATGTTTATTCAATATTTTTTAGGGGCACATGAAATTTTTGATTTTTGCAACCTCACATGTTCAACGGGCGTGTGAAAATAAAAGAAATTGGCATCTTTCTTATTATACCCTCCACCACCATAAGTGGTGAATGAGGGTATATATAAGTTTGTCATTCCGTGTGTAACATTGAGAAATATTCATCTGAGACCCAACAAAGTATATATATTATTGATCCTTATGAAATTTTAAGTCGATTGAGCCATGTCCGTCTGTCTGTCCGTCTGTCTGTCTGTCTGTCTGTGTAAAACACGCTCACGTCCAAAATAGACAAACAAAATGGTTAAACTTGCAAAAAGAATGTTTATTGTTCTCCTAAGCAGTTTGGTATTGAAAATCAGCGAAATCGGTACAGTGGAACCAAAGTTATGAATGAAAATATGGGACAACCTAAAAAAAAATTGATAATTTTCATATATTTTTGGACATTTTTTGTAAATATATTGCAGGTAATATCATAAAATTTAGCACACGTTACTTTTATGATAAAAGGAGTAACTCTGGTTAAAATTATAAGAATCGGTCCAAGATTTCTCCTAGCCCCCATACAAATTTCTTCCCGAAATATGGTTATATGGTCTATAAATGCCTACAGAATAGGAATATCCGCATGAAATTCAGCGAAAATAAGTTTCGTGGTAAAAGAAATTATATTACAAAATTTTTCGTGGATCGGCCCATATTTGACCATAGCCCCCATATAAAATACACTTCCGAAAATCTCTTAAATAAGCATAAATGTCTTATAAATATCGCTATCAAGTTGAAATTCGACATGAATAATCCCCATATATACCAAAATTGCTGTACCTAATTCTATGAAAATCGGCCGATAATTGGTTATAGCTCCCATATAAGGACCACTTCCAAAAAACACAATAACCTACATAAATATCTAAAAAATATCAATATCAAAACAAAATTTCACACACATCCATAGTTTATATTTAGAAATCATACTACTGGATTTTGTGAATATCGGTCCATATTTGACCATAGCTCCCATATAAGGTCCACTTCCAAAAATCAGTTAAGTACTCATAAATCTCTTATAAATACATTTATCATGCTAAAATTCGACAAAAATTATACTCATATATATAGATATCACTGTACCAAATTTTATGCAGATTGGCCGATAATTGGTCATAGCTCCCCTATAAGGCCCATTTCCGAAAAAAGATATTAACCTTAAAAAGTATTAAAAACATATCGATATCAAAATGAAATTACGCACAGATCCAGTAATTTGAATCCAGTAATCATACTTCTGGATTTTGTGAATATCGGTCCATATTTAACCATAGCTCCCATATAAGGTCCACTCCCGAAAATCACTAATATCCTCATAAATTTCTTACAAATATAGTTATCACGTTGAAATTCAAAACAAATTTATTCAATATATACAAAAATCTATGTATCAAATTTTATGATGATAGGCCCGTAAATGGTCATACCTCCATATAAGAACTACTTCAGGAAAACACATTACCCTGCACAAATATCCATAAAAATCTACACTCAACCAAAATTTTACACCGATGAGTAATTTGTATCCAAGAATCGTACTACAAGATTTTTTAAATATTGGTGCATAATTCGGCATAGCTCCCACATAAGATCCATTCTTGTTAATAGCGTTGTTTATATGAAATTCTACAAAAATAGCCCTTAAATACTTAGGACCATAATAGGTCATAGCATCCATATATTAAATAAAAATAGTATACAGATCAGTAATTTGTATTCAAAAATCATAATACTGAATTTTGTGAATATTGGCCCATAATTGGCACCAGCTCTCATATAAATACATAAAAATCACGTTAAAATATTTTATAACAATCGAACGATAATAGGTCATAGCTAACACATAAGTCCCACAACCAAATATTTTGAAATTTGTCTAAATATATTTGTATACCCTTTTTTATACTCTGTTTCTTCACTTGAGGTTAAAAGGGAAAAATGTTGAGGTCCAGACTTAAACTCGACAACACTTCCCCTTTGCGCATGTGAAATTTCATTAAAATCGGACTAAGGGTTTAGAAGTTACAGATTTGTTTCCCTCTTTTTTTTCTCATACCACTGTGCGCCACTTTGACACTCAGATATTGTAGATCGTTTAACCCAGTTCCAACAAAGTGTTTACGGTTACCTATGTAAGAAAATAATAATTTACACGAAGATTTAGAAAAATTAAATTTAGACGACAATTTCTCAATTAAAAGACAATAATTAACTGTGTCAAACGTTCTAATAGGAATTTCAGTTATAAATTGCTGAATTATATACAATTTTTTGTACATTTGAAATAAAATATGTTCTGCGTAAACTAGTCTTTCTAACAATTGTTATATTATTTCAGCTTTTATACCATCATATTTAGGTGGAGGGTATTTAAGATTCGGCACGGCCGAATATAGTACTCTTACTTGTTTTTTTTTTTGCTTTTCCAAAATCGTTTAAAATTACCCTCGCATATTTTTTCACAAACAAAGTAATAGTATATGTAGTAAATAAAAACTAAACATCACTAATACAAGCAAAATAAACAAAAACCACAGCGCCTTCAAAAACTCTACATAAATTCTCATACAAAGAAAAACACTATGTAGGGTATTCAAAAACCTGTATTCCGGATAATATTCGGTTTTTCATCCAATGAGATGTCAATCAATATTTAAGAAGCCCGAAATGTGTGATTTTGAATTAAATCCCGGAATATTTGGAGATAGTTTTAATATACATATTCCCAAAATATACTTGTGTCAATTGTACTATTTCAATTACCTTAAACTTAAGCTAAATGTATTAACAACTTGACAACTTATCAATTAATTTGAATATTATTAATCCTGTCCCTATTCTATAACCTTATACCCTATCCCCAATTCCCTTGGCTTGTTCTATGTATGTTACGTTATCCCTTTGTTATGCTTGGACCAGCATTGTGTTGGAAGTAGAAAAATAGGTTATGGGTGGGGGGATAGATGAAGTAGTGTTTGTGGAAATTGTGTTGTACAATCGATCCTCTATCCAGTCGACTACGAATGGATGAGCCCATGCTGAAGAGCGTGTATTGAGTAAAAAACTAAGGGTTTAGGTAAAGAGTTCCTTAATTTCAACAGAGCATATTATACTGTAGTATCGGTAGAACAGTGAAACACAACCTACATTGCGACGATGTTCCAGTCAGGCAATGGAGCTGGATATCCTACAGTCACATATAATAAGTTACTCCAACATAGACAAATTGGTGTAACTAGTAAGGAGATCATATGTAGTGAAGTATTTTCTACATCGCACAGTGGTATGAGAATAAAAAAAGAGGGAAATAAATCTGTAACTTCTAAACCCTTACCCCGATTTGAATGAAATTTCACATGCGCAAAGAGGAAGTGTAGTCGAGTTTAAGTTTAGAATTTGGACCTCATGACCCCACCAGGAGCGGGACCAGGGGTTCCCAAAGAAGGACACCTCGGGTATGTTCAATTTTTAAAATTATCCTATTTCTTCGTTTGTGTTCCGATTACACATACAGAATCTCCTCGTCGAGCACTACTGATCAGCGAGTTGTTAAGTTTTCCCTAATTTATTTGACACGTAAAAAATATAAGATAGACATGTTATATATCAATGGATAGAGGATTTGGTCTACTTTTCAAAAATGTATATAACTTTTGACAATTAAAAAATTCATGGAATACTTTTTTGAAAAATATGACAAAAAAAAAGCTTTTTATTGAATTTTGCATAGATACAAATTTTTCAAATTGAAATAAAATTTTTATTTATGAATATTTTTAATGAAATTTCACAATTATGTAGATTTTTTCTATTTAAAATGGAAAAATAAAAACAAATTTTCAAATTTGTTATCAAGTATCCCGCAATTCCCAAAATAATCTTGAAAAATCCCAAAAATGGTATTTTTTCGGTTTTTGGCTATAATATACATACCACGGGCGGGGTTATCGGAACCCTTTACAAAATGACTAAGTACATATTGGGCCATCTAAAATAGGTTACTATATTTTGATATCGAGTATGCGATTTGAGAATTTTTGCCCTAAAGTTGAATTTTACATCAAAAATAGGCATTTTTGGAATGGACCTGATCCCGTCGGTATCAAAAATTATAAATGATTTTTTCAATTAAAATATTTGGCGTAAAGTTAGCTTTTCAAGAAGTACAAATTCATTATACATCCTCTTAGAAATTTTTTAGATAACTTAAAAAGAATAAAAGTACTTTTATCCCAAAAAAATTGCGAAAAATCGCCTTTTTTAATTTTTTTATATTCAAATGCATGTAACTTGGACTCAGTCATTATTTTTAAACACTTCTTTCTTTGTTTGATATATAGATATATTGTTAATCCTATAAAAATGGATAAAATCGGAGATTATTTGGAACCGCGGTTACCAAAAAACTGGTGTAGGGTGGTTAAAAATGTTGAAAATTAAATTTTCAAATTCGAATATCTCCTAAGCTATAAGAGATAATTGATAGCTACGACGAAGTTTTATGTAGTGCTCGGCGAGGAGATTCTGTATGTGTAATTTTTTTTAAATCGGAACACAAACGAAGAAATAGGATCATTTTAAAAATTGAACATACCCGAGGTGTCCTACTTTGGGAACCCCTGGTCCCGCTCCTGATGGGGTCATGAGCTCGAAATTCTAAACTTAAACTCGACTCCACTTCCTCTTTGCGCATGTGAAATTTCATTCAAATCGGCGTAAGGGTTTAGAAGTTACAGATTTATTTCCCTCTTTTTTTATTCTCATACCACTGTGCATCGTTTTAGAAAACAAAGTCACTTTCGACACTAGAAATATGTTTTTGTCCAGCGGACATCGCACTGAATTCTCATGACTAGAACATCAAGAGCTTCTAATTATTTAATATTTACACCACCCATAAATCATAAAATCATTCAAATCTACTCTAGTCGCTTAGCCCCATTTAGAAAATTATGAATAGAGTAGGAGAAAGAACGCAGCCTTGCGGTAAACCTGATCCTGAACTCATGTGATGAGATCCCATTTACAACAACTAGTATAGCGCGATCTCTGAGAAAGCTCGATATAAATCGATAGAAGTTATTACCGACAACTCTCCCATAAAGCGGCCTTTACGAAATTCATACTTCCGGTCGCTAAACTATTTTTGGGCTCTCCATAACTTTGGAAAGTGCAGTACAAGTTGCTGTTGGGCGATAACTAACCTGCCAACATACTGGAAATTGTGCTAAAATTTTAGCTAATGGACGAGCTAGCGTCTAAGAACACTGCTTCAAGACCAGTGATTCTGGGCCAAGAAACTTGTTAATGTTGAGATATTCTTTAAGTATTTACTTGAAGTGATCTTCGAATGATCTCACTAAAATATCGAAACTGCTTCCAAACTCCCTACATTGCCTAAAGAATGATTTTAGTACATATTTTCAAAATATCTACATATGTAGCTTTTTGAATAATCCTAAAACTTTGTGTTTTGTGAATACTCTATCTAATACTAGGTTTATATAAATAAAATAGATTTTTCAAGCCATTTTGTGTTTTGATTTCACAAGCATTGACTACTGCAGTTAATTACAAAACTGTCAAATGCAAGTAAGTAAATATTATTATTTTTAATATTTTGTATAAATCTGTGTTTGTATGTTGTATTCTTAGGGTGTGTGTTGGTATATGTGTAAATCAAATGGTTGATTCATACAAACAATTTAAACGAATTTCATATATGTACATATATGTATATAACCACACAAGGACATATTTCATATGTACGAATATGTTGCCACACAAATTCAAATTAAGGTTGAAAACACGTTTATATGTCGGCCAATGACAAAGTGATGAAATGGCATGATAATGTCTTAACATATTAAATTTTGAAAGATCTAAATATCCAATTTTAGGACGTTGGAATCTGTAGGAATCCAACACCTTGATCTCCATAAAAACTTAAACCGAATTTTTAAGACCTATAAATGTTAAGATTCATAAAAAATGTAACAGAAACACATTTAAAATCTATAATATTTTCGATCCATATTGAATACCATAACTTTTCCCCTGCACAGAGAATACGGATTCGTGATAGCAACCGAATTTGTTGTTAATCGAATGATTCTACCTTAGTAAACGAATTTTACAGTTGTGTCTACAATAAAAAGTTTGGTTGCTTTAACCGAGATTCTTCGTTATCAACTGACTTTCTATTGATAGAACCGAAAAATTCTATGTGTGCAACCGAATCATTCGATTGGCAACAAATTCGGTTGTCATAGGGGAAAAGTAAAGCCAGGAGTACGCGTACATTGAAAACATTTTGGTTGTTTTTGAAAGGGATCCCAAATATTAAAACCGCATTTCCAAAAATATTCTACAATATTTACCGCAAAATTTTAAAATAGCTTCAGTTTGTTGAATTATATTTTGGCACTCAATATAATTAGAAAAACTTCAGAGGAAACATGGGCTCGCACAAATCTGGCAATTCTACAATATGGTGCATGTCATCATCAAAGTGAATTTCTATGTTTGTGTACAACGACCTCAATTGACTAAAAATACAAAAATGTATGAAGCAGCGCACAGTGTTAGGTCAATGAACAAAAAGCAGCCAAATCAAATGCTATAAAACAAAAGAACTATTGTAATTCATTTTTTGTAGGTGAAGATTTTTGACATAGTCACTGACGCAGGGTAAATTTTACCCCTTTTATTTTTAGCAAAAAATTGTATTGGGTGTATGACTTAAAAATGCGGGATTTTTTCAAATTTTTAGCTTTTTTTTAAACATTTGTACAATATAAATTTATTCAAAGTAATGGCCATTGCACAGTGGGGCAGAATCAAAATTTTTTGGAAATAAATCTGGCATTTCTAAACGGCAGGTCCGATCGCGATAAAAATTGACGTGGGCGTAGCCAAGTTGTATTCGAGTTTAAAACATTAAAATAGGCCATACAAATGAACCAGGGACGGCGCTATGGGGTCTCAAAGTAGGTTACCTTCGATATGTAAAATTTTTAAACACGTGCAATTTTTTTGTTTCCTATCCGATTTCAAAGATTTTTATATTTTTTCGAAAGCGCTCGCCTTTTTTGCTTGCTTGTGCTATTTATCTCTTATACTTTTCGAGTTATAGGCATTTTAAAATATTGCCATACCTTGGTCCGCTTTTTTAAAAATATGGGTCGTACTTTTGGACCGAATGGACTCGAATTTTTTTTATAGTTATACAACAAAATTACGGTTTTTATCGGTTTTTATATTTATCATTATAAATAACAAGGTTAAAAAAAAACTTGTCAAAAGGTCAAAGGCAATCCCGCGGTTCCTTAAAATTGGAGCGAAAATCCCAAAAATGGTATTTTTTACAATTTTGCCTATTGGGTCCACATTTCCTTCGGGGCTGGGAAAATACTTTGGCGATAAATAGGGCACACATGAAGGTTTACAAAGCTGTTTTTTGTTTTCTGATCCCAGCTTTGGGATTTTAGAACATTTGGCCCAAAGTTGAATTTTTGATAAAAAATAGGTCAAATTCCGAAGGGCGTAGGGGGGACATATTTGAAAAATTTTACATGTTTTTTATACCAAAATGTTCTCCGTAAAGATTAAATTGTTATATCTTCTTAAAGAATGTTTTTTTAATAAAAAAAGAGTTAAGTAACCTTTTCGCAAAAAAAAACTGCAAAAATCGACTATTTTTTTAATATTGTTACGTTTTAACCTTTTCAAAACGCTGGTTTATTTCCTTTAAATAAACCGGATACTTTTGATTGCAAATAAAAGCCGAATAGTAGTTTGAAAATGGTAACAACTCTTTATTTATTCAAATGTACAACAACAACAGAATTAAATAGTCACTCAATGTTTTTATACACGTTTGTAAATTCGCAGAAATACACAACACACTTTAAGGCACTCAGTTGATGTTTATTCGAAAAGCGTCTCTGATAAACTGACTAACGACTGCAACCTCTGACACTATTTATAACACTGCCATCTACAATCTAGATTGTTCTTTAACTGTCAAAATTCGAATATTCTAGATCTTACTAATACATACGCCATCTGTGGTGTACTTTCTACAATGTTCTTTAACTGAATATTCGAAATCGAATACAGCGTTGCCAACTTACGATCAAATCAACTGAAAGCTTTTATTTAATAATGCCCACAGATATGTTACAGTTTGCTATTACTGCACTGTTATTTGAAAGCATTATGCTACTTTTTAATCAGCCCTTAAAATCGTTATATTTGAATTCAAGTACAATTTCGGAACAATATTTAAATTGAAAATCGTTTAGTTTTGGATCCATAATAGATATTGACCTCAAATCTTTTGTATATTATTACTCATTTAGTTGTCTAACTAACAAAAATTCGAATCCATTCGGTCCAAAATTACGCCTTATATTTTTAAAAGAGCGGGCCAAGGTATGGCCAAATTTTAAAATTTAAATTATTAAATGCCTATAAATCGACCTTTTCTTATATTTCTGGCAACATATGGATTCCAAGCCAAAAGAACTACTCATCTTTTGAGGCCAATAAATAATCAAACCAATATCGGATACTCTGTTCCAAAGTGAAGCGTATCCTAGAGAGAGCGCGTTCTGCATCAATCGTTGCAAATAGTAGCCGGACGGGGCAAGGTCTGGACTATCTAGTGGGTGAGGTAAAACTTCCGAACCACTTCATTCTAATCTATATATATATATAAAAAGAATCGACCGATTTCAACCAAAATTTCAGGGTACGTTTGAACGAAGTTGGCCCAGTCATTCCGGAGATATGGCATTTAGATTTTCCTATCTATCTATATACATATATAAAAATTAATGTTTGTATGTATGTTCCGAATGATCTCAAAAACGGCTAGACCGATTTTAATGGAATCTTCAGAATAGCCCAGCGGGTAACACTGTAAGTAAGATTTTTAATTTTCGGTCTGTGGATGGATGTATACTAGATCCGCAGGAGAGGAAAGATAAAGAAAATCACGGCTTCAGCAAATGCTTCGCAATGAACGAACATTGCTTACATTGCAGAGTTTTGAAGTTCCCTAAGGAATCCCCGGGAATGTGCTGTTTGAACGTTGAAGTCATTCTGCCACCAATTATTGAGCCGCCTGAGCTGCTTCTAAGTTACATTTCCGGCGCCAATCCTATTTCCAAGCACTTCCTTTAAAATATCCAAAAGTGCAACTCATGCTTTCAAATGACGTCGGCTTCATGTCCACCTTTAAAGTTCAAGGCCAAATGTACCATAGAATTGGATCTCCCGCTTCCCAATGATGATACGAAGTTCCTCAAATTTATTTCGCTGGAAATGAAGCTACGGAAGCCGAAAGCTAACAACGAACATGATGTTGACAAACTCAATGACCAAATTAAATCGAAACTGCCTGGCGAAACAATAAAATACAAATCCATTGGCACAGTAATGAACAAAGAAAAAGAAGCCGTCAATGATCCTACTGAACTTTTGAAATCATTGGAACCATGTATTAACATGGAAGGTTGGATCACCGACTTTGTCCGACACTTTATATTAAAATCGAGATCGAGATACAATATAAAACAGATGTTTTCTAAGGCCCAGCAACGCGGACCGGCTTCAGCTAGTAGTTTCTAACTTGTTTCATGTCTCGCCGCATATTCTAGGCGATTTTCGGCAAATGCTCACTTTAAACGAATCAGTTGCATTCGGTACAGGTTCCCTGTGATGGTCTGGCTAGATTTCTGCAGCTCATAATAGATAGAACTCTTTTGGTCCCACCAAATACAGTGCCTTAGCGCCATGGATATTTGGCTTTGGTGTCGATTCGGCTGGTTGGCCGAGCTTCACATACGATCTCTTAAGCTTCGAGTTATCGTAATGGATCCATTTTCATCGCAAGTAATGATTCGTTGCAAAAATTATTATCTTTTATAGCGTTCAAACATCATTTCGGACATGCAAAATCGTCTTTCAAGGTCTCTCGGCTTCAATTCGTGTGGTACTTATTTCCCTGCTTTTGGATGATTCCTGCTGCAATTTTGAAATTGCTACATGAGTAGCTCCTAATGATTTTGCAAGCTCTTGTTGAGATTGGCAACAATATTCATGGAGTGTGCCTCCAATTCTTGGTCTTAAAACTTTTTGGCTGGCTTGGGCGATCTCCAGGATGCTGTACAACTTTTCCTTCTCCTTGAGAAGGTGATGTTACATCTGGGTGTAATAAAACTGCGACTATTGCATATATATTATTAAATAGAGATTCTGTCCACAAAATTTTGCATTTTTATCGAATGTAAATCTCTACAATGTATTTTATATAAAAATCACACTGACGAAACATATGTTGCAGCACAACACTGTGCGCATTGTGTATGCCTTCAGTACCGTCTCTACGTAGTTGTACATATTTAATATTTTGGTATATTTTTTTTGTTGAAATATTGTTGTTCGTGTTGCTGTGTTCGCTACATTTTACGCTATACAAAAATTAAAGCCCCGAATCGATTAAAGCAGTGACAGAGAAACGAAGGCAGAGAAAGGAAAATATGAGAATTAATAAAATGTGTCAGTAACAGACGAAGAATTATAAAATGGTACAATGCAACAGGAACACACAAACAACTCAATGCCGCACAATACAAATGCAATCGCACCGTAAAAACATCACTATCAAACCGTTATAATAACATGCATTCTTACATACACCAACACAGATAACTTTTCTACCTTAATATTTGTGGAAAACAGTGTGTTAAGATAGTTTTGTGACGAAGCAGTAATGTAAATCGGGTTCTTCTGCTAATGACTATAATTCCCATTTAGTGGTTTAAGTATTATGAAATGTTAAAGCTCTATTACGGGAAGATCACTCCCTCGGGCTGTCAAACATAGTAACAGCCAGGGGATTTTTACCAGTGAAGCAATATCTTCCAGCTTGGTGCTCCGCATTATATTGGTTCGTGTCAGAACTGTTCGGTCCAGGTGACAAAACTGACGAATAATTCCAGTCTGCACGGTCCAGACAGATTGGGGAAACGAAGCTAGAGCTTCATAATGTCTACGTAGCCAGCTTTCCTACAGGCATCAGGACCATTATAGACGGTGATACGCTTCTAGTCCTAGGGAACTTCAACTCCATCATCTCTGACACTCTGTCTTAGTGGAAGACCAGAGAAGTGCGTTGTTGGCGAAACAAATCCACTATCTGCACCCCAAATTACGATGCCCCAAACGGATTATGGAAAACTTCTCAAGCTCACTAGATATCACTGTAACGAGTTCAGAAGAGAACTATACAACCTGGCGATTTGTAGTTTCTCTAGGTTCAGACCTCTTACCCGTATTTACATCAACCAAAAAAAATCAGACTGGCTGCAGAGAATTCAGCAATCCAACGTACACCAAGCAGAGAGGAAATTCCGCGAAACTGCCACAGCAGCAACCGTTTGTTTCATTCCCAACCGCAGCAGTGGGTTTCGTAGATGATATTCGAAGTATCGTACGTCTGATTCACGATATTAGCAGATTAGTAAATGAGGACAAGCGGGAAAAATAGCCAGATTATATGAAGAACTTGAGTTCAGGAGTTGCCAAGATATGATCCACTATTTGGTCTCTCTCCAATTTAACGAAAAGGATGACATTCTGGCACCCTCTCCTAGGGGAAGAATAGAGAGGTTCGTTGTTGGCGGTACAAAGCGATTAGTCCATTGTATGCACCCTAAATTACGATGCCTCAAATGGATTATGTATAACTTCGCAAGCTCAATCGCTCTAATAATCTACGCATTGAGCAGTAGTTTCTCTAGGTTTCTCATACCTCTTACCCATAATCGTTTATCTCGAGTGACCCAATGATTTCATCGCCTATGAACACTGTATTTATATCAATCTACAGAAAGCAGACTGGCTGCAGATAATTCAACGATCGCGTCTTCATTAATTTTCCAACATACACTAAGCTGAGCGAAAGTTCCGCAGCAGCAGTAGCTCGCTTCATTCCAGCTTGTCTATTATTCGTAATGCAGCCGCACTTCCGAGCAGAAGCAGTAGGATTTGCAGATGACTGTGATGATATCCGAAGGATCGTACATCTGAATCAGGATATTAGCAGGTTAGTAAATGAGGACTAGCGGGGAAAATAGCCAGATTATCTGAAAAAGTTGAATGGCAATATGTTGAATGGCAGATTTGTCAAAGTTCCCTGTCTTCCTGGATATCCTGCAATCCATAATGCTCAACTGGATCTTGAACTATCTCAGTGGCCTTCAATCGTTCGTAGAATTTAGAAAACAACAAGGAATTCCTCAGGGCGGTGTTTGGCGCCACTGTTGTTTAACTGCTACCTCTCTAAACTCTCCAAACGTCCAAAGGCAGTCGAAGTGATTTCGTATGCGGACGCCTGTACCATTATGTTGACAGACCATAACAGTGAATCACTGTGCGTAACCTGCAACTATCACAAACAAAGTCTTTGGCAAGACTATTCACCACCTGAAAGAAGGATCGTAGCAGTTGAGGGAGTTCAAATACCGACTGTTAACCATCCGCACATTTTGTGAATCACCTCTAACGCATGTTTATCTCCTCAACTGATGCCAGTGCATTCTTTTCGTGAATTAGAAACAAGATACACAAAGAGCTTCACCTTGTTGGCTAAATAAAATACGATAGGTCGGTTAAATAACTTCGGAGCACTATCTACTGGAGCAAACCTTCACAGTAATGAATCACAATGTTATTTTATAAAAATATTTCCTCCTAGAATGTCATCGGAGGAGTCCCTCGTGACATATCAGGAAGGATCTTCGAGTATACGAGAAATACATACAGAGATATATGCAGACCTATTGGATCGGAATTCGTAAACGGCGACATTGAACGATATTCATAGAAAGGGCACTCACGACACCATAGAAGTTACGATGACGGAGCAACAGACTTAATGCCTACTCGTCCCCATAAACCGTACAGTCCCAAATTTATGCCAGTATGTGGTCAGGGTCCCCATGATAGCCCCATTTACTCAACTGCCCAGCAAATCGTAATTTACTTTTTCCATTCGGTTGTTGGACTAACCCCGGATTGGATTGGATCTTGATACAGAACTCCCGGATTAGAAAATTGTATAGTTTTATCTGTTACAGCAACTGCGAGAAGATTCATAGATCCACTGCTAGCAAAATTTAAGCATGAGTCAATTTTGGAACATTTTTATACCGTCAAAAGATCTACTTGATACACTGTATATCTCTACAAGCGTGTATGTATGTGAGCAAACGAATAAAAACACGAATTTAAGTTGTTCTACGTGCTATTATTTGCACTCATACATGCAACACCAGCAACAACATAATATAATCGAAATTGAATTGTGTTTAAATTACAACATGATTGTAAACAACATTTTTATACAACACACATTGACATGCACAATCATGCAGGGGTATGTAAGGTAGGTATGTATGTAAAAATACATTTACGTACATAAGTAAATTCATATTGAAATATTTTGTATTCACAATTCATTTTTGTTTGCAACCAGCATTTCAAAAAACACACATTCGTAATTTTCAAACCAAAACAAAACAAAAAAAAAAAGAATCCCATTTTAATAATTTTCGTGAATTTTTTAATTAATTTTGTTTTTCCGTTTTCCTGTGTGGATTTTTTTTATTATTTTTTTTACATTTACAAAACAAAGAATTACAGCACACACATTTACACCAATACATTTGTTATCATACATACATATATGCAAAGGTATGTGTGATTACATTCACTCACACAGTTTGAGTTGTAAAGATGATAAAATATGAATACTTAAATGCCACCGGATGCGGAAATCAGTCAAATGCACGTGCTTTATGTAACGTAATTACCTTAAAATCTTTAATTGCTGGTCATATTTATTTATTTTTGGGAAACAGCCACTGAGTAATGTGTAACTTATGCGAAATTTAAATATGTAAATGCAAATACTATTGATATTAAATTTGCAATATGTGTTTTGTAAAATATAAGTACATTTGTGATTAATCGGTGCTGTTTTTAATCATATGATATGAGAAAATTCCAATTGAAATTGAGAATTTCAATTTTAAATTGAGAAAATTCTAAATGAAATTCAGAATTTGTTGTAACCATAATATGGTTAATTTACGATTCACATGATTGTATCAACCATATATATGGTTACAGTAAACAATTATATGTTTATGATGAATAATTTTATCATAATATGTTGTTCTCAGATTATGATATCCATAAGCCTAGAGCAACATAATATGGTAAGTCCTTCATCATATGAATGGTTGTCACAAACATATAATTGTTTACTGTAACAAGGAATCTGAATAAGGAGCGCTTTTTATACTTCGTATAGGTAATTGCAACAACCATGATGAATTCCTAGATTTATACAGTCAATGTATAAAACTTTTCAATATGAACCAAGTTGTGAAGGGAATCACAATGGACCTCAAGGTCTCCGAGTGGAAGTGCACATAGTGTACACCCCTTCCTAACCTAACCTAAAGTTGTGAAGGTCCTGATTTGGGTTATTGCAGTGAGTTAGCTGGTGAACTGGCTGCATTTATAGATGTTGTCTAAGATAGGCCAATGCAAATCAAGAAGATATTTCTTGATGCAAGTATGAATGAATGGTTGACGTACTGATTTAGGGTGCAGGAATCGAGTAGTAGTAAACCAATAAGCCAAGTACATCAGAGAAAATTCTGGAAACAGTGATCATGTCTGTCTTTGATTCTTAAGTGTAGATACCATCGCCCTGTAGAACTAAAAGTCCTATCAAAATGTACAAGTACTATTTAATCCGTTCGCTGTACAAAGATTTGCATGCCTTCTTATTGTAGGATGGTGCCGTCGTTAATATGGACATGCTTCAGTCCGCCTAACCCTATGGGTATTAGATCAGACATAACAGAAATATAACTAATCAGCCCAATTAAGAATAAAAATTTCCCGCGAGTTTTTTTTTCCTTTTCCCATTTTTCATATTCAAGTTCAATGTTAAAACAAGAAAAGGGAATAAACTCCCGGGTAATTTGTATTCATAATTGGGCTGAATGTATATATCGAGGGATTTAATAATAGCAAGACAGGCTAGTATATGAACCCCTCCACAATGGAGAGGAATGTTTATATGTCCATCGCTTTTAATCAAAATATGACCGCTGTGTATATCCTGTGTAAGATATTGTTACGTTTTAACTTTTATTTCCTTTAAATAAACCGGATACTTTTGATTGCAAATAAAAGCCGTTTAGTAGTTTGAAAATTGTAACAACTCTTTATTTATTTAAAAATGTACCACAACAGAATTAGATAGTCACTCAATGTTTTTTTTATACACGTTTATAAATTCTCAGAAATACAGACACTTTATAATGTACACGAATTCACTTGAAAAATACAGCACACTTTAAGGCACTCAGTTGATGTTTATTCGAATAGCGTCTCTGATAAACTCACTCACGACTGCAACCTCTGCCACTATTTAAAACACT
This sequence comes from Calliphora vicina, assembly GCF_958450345.1. NCBI lineage: Eukaryota > Metazoa > Arthropoda > Insecta > Diptera > Calliphoridae > Calliphora > Calliphora vicina. Next base: position 30,036,683 of record NC_088784.1, read on the forward strand.
GCATTATCATCTAGAAAGCTCTATTTCTACAATGTTCTTTAACTGAATATTCGAATTCTAATATACGGTCGCAACAAACAGCGTTGCCATACTTACGATCAATGGTCAACTGAAAGCTTTTATTCAATGTTAATAATGCCCACAGATATGTTAAAGTATGGGCACTGCTATTTGAAAGCATTATGCAACTTCAAATCAGCCGTTAAAATCGTTATATTTGAATTCAAGTACAATTTCGTAACAATATTTTCCTATGCATTCGGTTTTCCGCATTAGGTTTAGAGTCCAAATTTATGCCAAGTAATTTGGCATCCTTCGATCTAGTATGATCATACCTTCAACCCAGAATGTATGTAAAAAGTTTCCGTGTTTCATTATGAAAACATTCATATTGGGATCTTTAGACAGTACCTTCCGAAGATGTGATGCCTCCGTAATACTTTCGAAATCTCCGAAAAACAGTTGCCATGATTCTTATTTTTGCCCTTATGGTTTCATTTGTGAAAGTGTTGATACGGTGACGAAAGTCGCATCTCCGCAATAATTCAGTGCCGAACCAACCTGATACAAGAATAAACGAATCTAACCTCCTAAATCGACCCTCGATAAATGCGCAAGGTCCTGCATTAACGCAGTTGAATTACCCGATTGGACAGGATAAATACAGATAAGGTGTTTCTCAGGGCAACTTCTACAAACGTCATTAGAAGGAATGTTTTATATCCTAGCAAGCGCACCTATTGAGATCCCCGTTCAAAACGTCCTTCGATATCGAGCTAATAGTTAAAATAGACAATACACTGTATAACTGACTTACACCATGAAAGGAGTACACCAACTAGCAATTGAGAGTCTACTTTAGTACTGCCCTTTTGATGGCCGATCATGTGGCATGAAGCAAAACCCTTATCGAAATCGGAGAATATAAAAGCCTCCACAAATGTGTCTCTAAATGGAGCTGACTCGCTTGTGATTGATATAGAAATACGTCCGTCAAGGAAGGGTATGCAGTATATATAATATACACATCCCAAAATAATCGCATGGCCGGTACCCAGATCGCTGAATACACGGCCAACTGTTTGGTCATTAGATCTTGGAGAACTACGTAGCGCATCAAGACTTGTACAACAAACTGGTCATTGGAAGAATCTGAACATCCAATGGATGATAACTGAACATCCATTGGATGTTCAGTTATCAAATATAATTAATTAATGGGTTTTATATGTGGTCTATGATTACCACTTGAAGATTATGAACAATGCTCTGGCACTCTCTAACAATAGGACCAATACTCTCTTAGTCCTTGGTAGAAACACTTCTTAGACATCTTATGGATATAGATACTGGGTCGCAACTTTATATAGTTAATGGAATATTCTCATAAAATGAAATGGTTTTAATTTCTAATTCTAATTACCGACATAGCTGCCAAATTGGATCAGATACAACAGCTGGCAACTGGTGTTGGTCTTCATATTAACTTCGATAAAACTAAGGTTCTACATATCAATACAATTAATCTCTGCAAGTATTTATTAACCGCTGCTTGCGAATATGTTGGCCGAATGTAGTTTCCAACAAAGACATCTGGCAAAGAACAGGCGAAACACCAATCCCCATAAAAATAACAAACAGGAAACGAAGCTGGGATGGACGTATTTTGAGAAGGCCTCATAATGATATATCAAAGATGGCAATTGACTGAAGAAGAAGTAGACCCGCGAACACCTGGAGAAAGCAACTATAGTCCGAATTTAGCGAAACAGGAAGAACTTGGTCTGAGATAAGACTAATGGCGCAGGACAGATCCCGATGAACAAATTTCGTTATGGCCCTTTGTTCCAACTTGAGACCATAGTAATCAATCTATATATAATTAAGTTTTTAGGAATTGAATTGATAATTGAAATTGAATTGATAAATTCAAAGCTATTTATCCAACACTAGGGCCAATATTTCATGCTAGTAAAACTACAGCTAAAACAAGTCCACCATAAATTAACGATAAAACAAGTTCTATCGTAAAGTTAAGATGTCAAGCAATAATTATTTGCAGAAATTATTATGTCAACAGAAGTATTCGAAAATGGCTACGGAACACATTATTTTCGACTTTAAAGATTTGGGGAGTTAAAATTATACCTATACTACTATTACTTTTATAGAAAAACTCAAAAAAAAAAAAATAAAAAATGTGTTTTTAATCGTTCATAACATTTTTATAATAATTCGATTTTTATGATTGAAAATCCATATTAAAACCTATTGAACAAAAAAAAATCATCCAAAAATCCTCATCCATTCAAAAGTTGCAGATTTTTGATCAGAAAATTACCAAAATTGTCCACTGTGCGGTGGCCAGAAATTGTGCAATGTTGAGCTTAATTAGTCGAAAGTTATAAAAATCTCTATCGAATTGAATTTTTTAAAACCTTCTTAAATAAGCAAACCACTCGTCAAGATGTCAACATCAAAATATCCCTAATTTCAATATACTTACCTATGGAGTAAATATTTGTTAATTTTTACCTTTAGATATTGATTTGAAATGAATGTGAAGTTGCCTGTTAAGTAAAGTTACACCGTAGATAACATAAGACTTAGATATCTATACCGATTATGCCAAATCTCAAAACATAGCAAGTAAACCACGTTTGTGCGAATAATAATATGTTCAATAAAATTATTACGTTACTTTATTTATAAATCCAGGCTACAAAAACGACATTCAATAAACAATAAACTATTGAAACAACATTTTGTTTTAAAACCCGATAATGGCTGCCAACTTATTTATGCCACCTCTAAAATGTTTCAACTGTGTAAACAAGCAAGAATTTTGGGCCACCTAAGATAACACGCAAACACATTTACTCAAAACTGAAGGAAGGAAGTAGAAAGAAAGAATTTTCTAAGAAGTAAAAACCATAAAGGAAAGTGTTGCATACAAAGTTGGCGCCAAGATGTATTGAATGTATTAAATTCTGTCAGGATTAAGTTTTATTCATTGCCAATACATGATGCTGCTGCTGCCATTCGCCCATTTGGAAGGCGAAATTTCCCAGTTCTTGTTACTTTTATACCATGGCTTTTGGACGAACAAACAAAATAGAACATTAACGATATATTTGCCAAAATGAACAGATGAGCACGCGCGAATATTGTAAACTCGTTAACGAAAACAGCAACAAAAATAATTTTACCCACGTTTTTTTTTTGTAGCAAGTTCTTTTAGAATATTTATGTGAATGTTTGGATAAGTATCAGTGAATAAAAGTTGCAAAACTATAAAAGTTTAAAAGTTAGTTTGAGGAAATATATATTGGATTGCACTTAAGTATATAGGAAAAGGAAGTATGTTGAAGAATTTAAATGGGAGTGAAGAAATAGGATAAATTGTTGGTCGAATATTTTTGACAACTATACAAGTGATGGGATTTTAGCATTTATATTTAGTACCAAATTGACATCTAGTACATGACAAAATGGGGCAAATAGTACCAAAATTTCTTTTCAGGAAATAAACAGGATTTTTATTACTTTTTGGCAATACTTTTTTATAATTGTTAAAAATTAATAATAATTCAACTATATCTTGTAGATTTTATAAAATGAGCAAGAGGCCAAGAACGAATGAAGCCAATATCGGATACTCTATTCCAAAGTGTCCCAGAGAGAGAGCGTTCTGCATTGACCGAAACAAGTAGTAGTCGAACGGGGCACGGTCTGGACTATCTACCGGGTGAGGCAAAACTTCCCAACCACTTCATACTAAATACACAATATGCCGTGATGGAATATTACGGTTCCGCATATTCTGGGCGATTTTCGCCCAATGCTTGCTTCAAATGAAACAGTTGCGTTCGGTACATGTTCCGGGTTATGATATGCACCCTTCAAAATATCATATAAGTTATTAAAAACAATAACCGCGTTCAAAATATACGCCATCTATTGTAAATTCCGCTTTTTAAGTCATGCACCCAATAAATTTGGTACTTTTTGGAAATTCAAACTCTTAAGGGGTAAAGTATTTTGAATATTTTATTATAAACTCGCACTATGATCCTGAAATTTTTTTTAATAAATGTGGAAAAAAGTATCGAAAAGGTGTAAAAACGGGCATATACATTTGATTATCTATTATTAAGCCAATTCCGATACAGTTTTAAATAATGGTTTCTCCAGTCATACAAAAACTGCACTATTTTCTGACTTATTGCCAATTTTATGATTAAAATCATTTTAATATGAACAAGTACGAAGCTATATTCGGCTGTGCCGAATTTTATATACCCTTCACCAAAATATGCTTTAAAATAAAAATTTTAAATATTTTTAGGTAAACAAAATTTAATTTTTTTTCCAGTTGTTTTTTCGAAATTGTTTTTTAATTTTTTTTTTAAATTTAATAATTTTCTTTTTAGTTTTTAAAATTTTTTTTTAATATTTAGTGAAAAAAAATTTTGGTGAAAAAAAAAATTCGGTTTAAAAATATTTTTCCGATTTTGACCCATTGTAGGTCCAACTTACTATGGTCTTATATACGTCGTTGCACAGGTCCGAGCCGGAAGAATTTCGGAGATATTGATGTATCACTCGTGTATGTAAGTTATTTGGGGGCTTCAGAAAGTTGAACACACAGACTGACAGATGGACATGGCTATATCGACTCCGCTATCTATAACGATTCAGAATATATATACCTTGTTGGTTCGCAAATGAAAAATGTAAAAATTACAAACGGAATGACAAACTTATATATACCCTTGCCACTCATGGTGAAGGGTATAAAAATCGATTTGGGGTTGAAACTTTTCTTTTTAAACCAGTTTTTCAACCGATTTATAGCCACATTTATGTTTCAGTTCATTTTCATATGAAAAATCAATTTTGAGTTGAAAATATATTTGATCACAGATTGTAGTCCGTTTTCCATTTGCACCACTATTTGCCGACTTAAAGGCACATTTATGTTTCAGTTCATTTTCATATAAAAAATCGATATTTGGTCGATAATAAAAAGTCGACAATTTACCGACATATTGCCACGTTTATGTTTCAGTTAAAATCTAAAAAATCAAATTTAAATATGTATGTATGAAAGTGGTCTTGAGATAAATCCAATAAAACACGACAAATGCCAAGATTCCGGGCTTCAGACTTCCGCGATTGAAAAACATCGAAATCCCACATACAAATAATGCGATTGGAAACTGAATACATAATGTCATGAAAACACACACAATACAGGCTTAAGAGGGCAGCGGTGGCCTATTACACCTGTCGTCTTATATACCATTCACCAAATTATAATTAAAAATTTTAAATATTTTTATTTCACCAAATTTTTTTTCCAATGTTGTATTTTTTAATTTTTTAGAAAAAATTTTTTTTCGTATTATTTAAATTAAAAAAAAGAATTTTTGTTTTTTAAAATTTTTTTAATATTTAGCGAAAAGAAAAACTTTTGGTGAAAAAAAATTCGTGTTAAAAAATATTTTTTTCCGATTTTGACCCGTTGTAGGTTCAATTTACTATAGATATCCATATTGTCTATATTAATGACTTAGTAATCCACTAGAACATATGGCCACCTTCGGACTATATTACTCCATATTCAGATTTTGATAGGGTGCTCAAAGTCTTAGTTCCCTCCAGGAGTGAGTGGTAATCTCGTGTACTAATTTGACACTAGGATAAAATGAGTTGTTGTGTTGTTTCTGTGACGAACTTTGGATTTTTGCTATTATGGTAGCTAGTAATACACTACATGACCATAATACTCGCGGCAGTATTTGTATTTTTGTCGACATTCAGGCGGCACTTCTCTTATTGAATGCCTATACAATTTAATATTTATTAGTCAGGCAATGTAAGAATGCTCTGTCAAGGCTTAGTCGTCAATCTGACATTACTTTAGTTTGGTTCCTTGTGCATAAAGACTTCTATGACTACGAACAGGCTGACGAGTTAGCCCGAATGTGATGTGCTTTAGATATCTGGAATGCGGTTTCAGTATCAATTCCACAGGGGACTATTAAAAATATTATCTTCGGACACATTCTTACAAAGACTGAGAATAGTTAATGTGGCCTTCTTTTAACCAAAAAAGGAACTATGCAACTGATATAGAATGGATATATCAAGGTTGATGGCAATATTAGCGGGGTACTGGATGCTGGGCAAACATTGCCGTCTAAGGGTAGTTTTTTAAGCTTAAGCTAACATGAAATGTGAACGCACAAATTTAGACTAAATGGTACTTTTTGTATTTTCTATTATGATCAAACGATGTTTCGAGATACAACGCTTTTGCTAATTTTGTAAATGGTAACGAAAAATAATTAACATTACCAAATTCCTAGACTCAAATCGAATATGTACATGAAAAACAACATTCTCACTGTTACAAAAACTGAAACTTTTGCTCTTGTCCGTCCCGGCAACATCATCAGCTGCAGCAACAAGCAAAAAATATAAACAACAAATATTAAAGAAATTCCAGTATACAAACAAATACGTACATACCCGTACATAAACGGAGAAAAAATAACTATGAATAATAATAAAAATTGTTACACTAGCAAACAAATATAGCGATATAAACAAACACAGATACAAAATGTATCTACCCAAAAAAAAATATAAGTTTTGTTTGTATAAATGTATTGGTATTTTTTGTAAAAATATGTTTTTGCATTCATTTGTTCGTTCGTTTGCTCGTTCATTCATTCATTGACACACAAAAATCCTTGTGCACTTTATTTTGTGCACCCAATTGTTTCGAGGATGCTTTAAAGCGATTTAATCTCATTGGAAGGCGTTCAACAGATGTGTTCCACACACACAGTAGCCCAGCACTCTTTTGTGCCACTTACATACAAGTATAAGTGAACTCATACACAGTCAGACATAAATAGATACATGCATATTTAGATTCGGGTAATAGTACTCGCATGTAACTGATAATTCAGTTACTCAGTGGAAATCCATATACATAATAATAATCGTAGTCTAATACAATATAAATGGTTTTCATTTATGGTACGATTAAGACTGAATATAATAGCAGGGCCCGGAAACTCTCCTGTCAAAGACCTAACTCAGTTGTCAAAAACCTAAAGGTTGAGAATATATTAAAAAAAAAAACTACTAAGATTTTCAAATTTCAAATTTTTCTGTGAATACTTTAATAATTACTTATATGTTTTAACATATAATCGATTAAATATCACTCTCGAATAATTGTCTACACTATGTCTAGTTACTTGTAACAAAAAACGACCGAAATTCAAAGTTTTTAAAAAGCTTTCGAATTATTGTAAGTTTTCATTTTTTTTGCCTGTTTTACATGTGTTTAAATATATGAACAGGAGAAGAATAAACAAACAAGTATGAAAAAATAAAAACTAAAAAAGAAATGATAAATATTCAAAAGTAGAAATGTGTTAAATGCATACAAATAAAATACAAACAGCCACTAGAACACGAACGAATATTATTATATATTTTTTTAGTATTTAAAGTTTGTTAGCAGAGTATAACGACTCACAAATTGTTAGGTTATCCTACGTCGATTACAGTAAGTCCCTTGTCGGCCTATATCTTCATATAGGAAGGTGGAATGCTTAATAAAACCTTGTTATTAAAATCAAGAGTAATAATGGTACTCCACTCTGGAACTGTTTTTTTAGATATTGTTACGAAATTTCACATAGTTTGCGTGTTTTCGATAGCTGATATTTTAAAAATAAATTTCGACCTTCCATATGCCCGCCATAGCTAAATAACCATAAAAAAACCTAAATATCTCTTCAACTAAAAGAGATTACTTATATATATAGGCGTATTTTTTGTAGATCTTTTCAAGGTCTATTTATATTTTAAACTAGCTGAACCCGATCCGCGTTGCTGGCCTTTAGAAAACATCTGTTTTATATTGCATCTCGATCTCGATTTTAACATACAGTGTCGGAAAAAGTCGGTAATCCAACTTTCAATTTTAATTCATGTGGTGGCATTTCGGCTGATTCCAATGAATTCAAAAATTAAGTAGGACAATTGACTTGTTCTTCGTTCACTACTGTGTCAATCCATTTGTATTTTATTGTTTCGCCAGACACTTTCAATTGTATTTGGTCATCGAGCTTGTTAACATAATTTTTTTATTAAAAGTAGATTTCATATGGAAATTTCTTATTCATGCACCTTATATGCAAGAGTAAACAAAATTGTTTATCATAGACCGAAAATCAAAAATCTGACTATACACTGTTACCCAAAAGGCTTTTCTGAAGATTCTGTGAAAATTTTATAAAAATCGGTCCAGCCATTTTTGAGTCCATACGGAAAATACATACACACATCCATTTTTATGAAATATATTAGCGGTATAATGTAAAAAATGGATTTTTACACGCCCCTCCCTCACAGACCGAATATTAAAAATCTGTCTATACAGTGTTACCCGCTGGGCTATTCTGAAGATTCCCTGAAAATTTCATCAAAATCGGTCCAGCTGTTTTTTATATATACATATATAGATGGCATTAGCGGTATAATGTAAAAATTTGATTTTGCCACACCCCTCCGCCCACAGACCGAATATCCGGTCCAGCTGTTTTTGAGTTCATTCGGAACATACATCCATTTTTATATATATAGATGAAAAATGTTTGTATGAGAAAATTTGAAAATCTTCTTTACGAAATCACCGAATGGACCTAATGTAGTATTTTAGGTGTCCAAAACCATATTCAGAAAATTTCCTTTCCAATGATACCAGTTTGGAGCTAATCGGTTGGATGGTCTCAGAGTCTATAACGGACATTTTTTGTATTTTATATTTTATTATGTATAGATAGAATAGAATATAGAATATAGATTTGAGCTCACTCGGATAATAAATGGATTTTTGGCAATTTTTAAAAAAAATGTGAAACCCAAAGTTGAGTGTAATTTTGCTATCTTTGGTGGCCCTCACTGAAATTTTCCGCCAAAAATGTTCGTGGAATATTTTAATCCTTAAATGACCTTTTTGAAAGGACTTTTTTGATTTTCTCGAAAATGGGGGCCAAATTGACCCCTAAAGAGAGAAGCTAGAGGGTTAAGATCTTCCACAAAAATTATCCCCATAAAATTCTACAATATAACTCTGACAATAAGAATTCTCTCAGACATTAACTTAAATTTTTTTTTCATTTAGTATAATGCTCCCTAATAATCAAAAAATTAAAACTTTGACCCAATGTAAAAAAAAATTCAGACCAGCTGGACTAAAAGTTTATTCTACAAAAATGATCTACTCAACATGACCTTTCAGAATTATAGAATCGCTATTCTGTTCCAAAAATACTTTTTGACAGTGATTTCATTACTAAATAAATAATTTATTTTATATTTTTTATGTAAACTATTATTAAGTAGAAATATATAAACCGTTATGGCCAATGCCTAAGCTATGCTATGGCTAAGCTGTTGAAATAAATTAAAAATTAAAGTATTAAAATCAAATAAAACTAAGTGAATGAATGCTGAAATAATAATTTCATTCAATCTAGATACAAATTTGAAATAACAACAACTTAATCACTCAATTGTTGATTACATATTCATGGCTATTCCTGTTCTCACTTTCACCATTCACCCTATTTTTGAAAGCATAATTACAACAATATAATATAAAATAAAATTTCGAAAATTATATAATTAAGGTTAAACAAATTACGTGTAAACATTTCTAATAAGAAATTCTAAAAAAATTAGCTACTTTTGTTGTAATTGTGCTTTCAAAAATAAGGTGAATGGTGAAAGTGAGAACAGGAATAACCCTGATTATTATATGCGTTTCTAGGTTAGAAAACATACAAAATTGCCATAAAACTTTTTCCCAGAAGGACAAAACATTCCTCTGATACTTGATTCAGAAGCATACTTGCTAACTTCTAACTGGTTAAATTAATATGTATGTTTTGAAAAGGTAAACATTTTCATTTTACCTTAAACGCCACTAAAGTTTGAATTTCTACAATACTTAATTTGGTTGAACATTGCACATCTGTATTGATTTCATAATGCTAGTGTTCCAACTCGTGTCTTTGTAGATAATTCTGTATGACTCCAGTTCTTCCCCATTCTCAAAATGGACAAAACAAAAAAATTGTTGTCCCCGTAGCTGCTGACGTAGCAGCAGCTCATTATAAAGATATGTTCAATAAACTTATCAAACAAATATAAAATTTCCAAAAAGTTCTAAACTCGTGCCTTATATTTTTCCAGTATATTAAAGAAAATGCAGTGGTATGATGGATCGATCAGTGACTCAGTAAGGTTACTATAGCATATTCATATGGGGGTTTTCATCTCAAGTGACACAACTTTTGAAACCGATGTCTTCTGATCGGGATGAAATTTGCACCAAGGTTAGTCCTATATGTGTTCGAGTTCGAGATCTCACTAATGTACAAACTAAATATATCACTCGAGATTCTTTCCAAAAAAAACTTTTGTCATTCAGCTTTCCTATAAAAAGCAAATAAGCGTTGGAGCTCAAATTTTTCTATACAAAATAATTAATAAATTCTTCAGCTCCCTACCATGGACCTGAAAACAAGTTTGACCTAAAAGCTGTAAATTTGTATTTCCTAGAATGTTCAATACTTTGTTATACTTCCCAATCTCAAAATAACCTGAAAAAATGTTTCTAATTAAGTTTAAATTAATTAAAAAACCAATTTTTTTTTCAAAATTTTTGACCAACAAAATTCTAAATTTGTGTTCCAAAAATAACGAATTAAGTCTTCAAATCCAAGAAACAGAACACAATTTTTCACAATTTGCCTAAAAAAATCGAATGTAGGTATTCGCAGAAAATTTTAACAATAAGAACCTTTTACAGCAAACATTTGAGACTAATTTTTGTTGCAATAGTTCAAGAACTTCTGCACTATAGTCATATAATTAATCATAAATCGGAAACTTCTTTCCTTTGCAAATGTCTGCTTAATTCATCTCCTTCAAGACATTATAAGCTAATAACATTCATAGCGAGTGATTATATTCAATAACCTTCATATATCAATCTCCATTCTTCAGGATCCAGGGATTAACATTTTCAAAATCACGTATCCTGGTATAAAAATGTCCCGTTTCTAATCCCTACTGCTCATACATGTTCAGAGACCCCAATGCCCTAATCCAACGTTTTAGTAGGATTCCTACAACATATTCGCCAAAATAACTGCAAATAACTTTTTTAATTTTCCGGCATTATACAAATTATATACAAACTCCCTCGTAAATTGATGGCAGTTTTGTAAACACATACATATTATTTATTATAATTTAAAATAATGTAATAATACCATTTTTATGCTCATTGTAACAATTATTATAATCTGGAGAACAATCTTAAAGATATTTACTAATTCTTACCTTAAAATTCACTTGGCTTTAACAAAGTTATAATTAAAAATTGAAGTTTATTTTTTTTCACTAACATTTTGAAAATTTTTATAGATTTATAGCACAGTCACTAAAACATTGTTTTATATTAGTCCAATCCATCTCTAAACTTTTTCTTTTAGATTTTTAATGCTGGTGTGTTATTTAATTTAATTAGTTTAAAATTTTATTTATTTCAATATTTCTGATTATAAACAAAACAATTTTTACTTATCACATAGGTGTATTTTACTATCCCACTGAATAAAACACAAAAAAAAACGTAAACTTGTCATCTGGCCACACTGAAACTGCCTTATCACTATCATACAGTAAACACTGCCTTGTCTACTACATTGTTTTGACATTTACCCCCAAATATTTGACAACTCTCACAGCACTAGCAAAAAATCGAACACACGAACAGTGCAGTTAAATTGGATAGAATTTTGTTAGCAAAAAACTTACAAAATGCCTGATTTATCCAAAGCTGAAAAGGAATTTTTGCTCCGCAAGCATGAGCAAACCATGAAATTGCGTGCTGAATTCATAAAAAATTCAACCAACCCTTTCCGTCATGCTACTGGTGAAGGTGGCACTGTGGTAAGTTTATGTGAGCGACAGAGTGTTATGTCATCTGTTTATTAAAATTGTATACATTTTATTTATGCCCAATTAATGGATATTTTTTTATTTTGACTTGCAGTTCGATGCCGGTTTAGCCCGCTTCCAGTCCATGAGAGTGTCGAATTTTGAACACTTCAAGCCTACTGGTCATGCTTTCCGTATTGGCATGGGTTTGGTTATGCTGCCCATTGTTGTCTACGCCTGGGCTTTAAACAAAGAACGTGAGGGACGTGAACGTCAATACCGTAATGGTGAAGTTGCCTACAAAGACCGCCGATTTAAATTCATCTAAAGCCTTTTCTTAATAATTAACTGCCCACTGTGGTGTCATGAAAAATAAACAGTGAAACGATTGTAAATTTGAGAAAAAAATAAGTGCATTGAAATATAGTTTAATTATGTTTTAATATCTATAGTAAATAACAGTACTAGAGTTTTATTTGTCTTCCAATTGCTTGTCGCGGGCAATAACAAAGTCTTCAAATTTTACCATATAAGTGGTGCCGTTGTGCCAATGAGCAGTTACTTTGCAAGGCTGAAAAGTAAATTATTTTAAAATTAAAAGAAATACTTTTAGGGGAGTATTATTATATACATACAAAACCACAATGTGTCAAAACTGCCTCTACTATGCCCGCAGTGAAGTTGGCACAATTTAAGGTGCCCTTATCTTTGGGCACACTTATGAAGGTATTGACCAAAGGCTGCTTTTCTATAATATAATAGGTACGTTCATCATCTACTTTTTCCAATTTTTCCGCTTCTTTGCCAAACAAATTCTTCCAGACGGTGGTTTTAACAAACAGCAACATTTGTGTCAATTTTGTTTCTCTTTTTGAGCTACGTTCTCGCATGAAGTACAAATCAATAATACGTGCTCCCACATCTTGGCCCATTTCATGGAGTCTAGAAAAAAGTATTTTAAAGGATAATTCAATATATTAATATCTGAATTTTTAATTCCTTACCTATTTTGCAATTCTGGCACGGTATGCACTTTGCTTTGACTGTATTGCACTATTTCACTAAACAGCAGAGCCACTATGCTTTGAGACACCTCAGATTTACCCTTGGACAAAGGTCTATCTAATATATTGGTGCGTGGTCTCATGGAGGAAATTTTTAAGGCTTCCAGCTTTTCCATATTGTTTTTAAATTGATTTTATTTGTCGTATTTTAATAATAAAAGCAATTAGTAAATGTTTATTTACAAAACCAAATGACACAGAATTTAATGCTGCTTCTTTGTCATAATAACTATTCACTGTGAATTGATGACAATATGTCAATGATATGAAAGACAGGGTTCTGAAATTGTTAAATTTTTTTTAATTAATAAAATATTTCATATAAAGAATTCAATGCAAAATTTAGTTTGTCTAGATTTGAAACATTGCAAAATAATTATTTCTGTGATACGTTGACATTTTGATATTTAATAATATTCCTTGATTTACTGAAATAATTATAATGTATTGCATACTTTTAGGCTTAATATTATAATAAGTACAAACTTTTTAGGCTAATAGAAGGAAGAAATAAGAGAATATTTTTAGAAGCAAAAAGCAAATCAAGTCAAGGTAAAAAAATAAAATTTAAACTTAAATATTTTTTAAAGTACATGTAAGATATAATTCAGAAAAATAAAAGGTATTTTATAAATCATTTAATACCGTTCGTAAAAGTTACAAACTCTACAAAACTTTGAAAACCAGAGGCAGTAGACTTATCTTAGTTTTATTAGAAATTTAATAATTTTTTTAGTACCTATTTTCTTTTTTAATAAATACATAACTCAAAAGTGGATTTTTTTAAATTTTTTTCCAGAATATAGACGGCTTAAACCCATTACTGTTTTTGAAAATTAACAATATTGTCAACAAATCCATACATTCGTAATATGTATAGCTTTTTGAAGAATACACCCCATATGCCTTAAGAGGCTGTAATGGAAGAACATTTATAAGACGGCCGATGGGCAAGGTATGTGTCCAATTCATATCATAAAAGCTACTATTAGTGGATTCGGATATAGATCCATTTTAGATTGTAGTGCGACAATGACACCAAACACACCTCCAATGAGGTAGGTGTTTTGAAGTGGCCAATCCCATAGCAAACCTATGCAAATTTTAGATCACAAAATCATCATCAGCTTTATCTGATGCGGTTAGGAGACGAGATTGACTGTGAAGCAAATGCGGTTATAAGGGAATGGCAAAATATTTCAAAGGAGACGAGATTGACTGTGAAGTAATAATAATAAAGGGTTATCCAACAAGTTGCTTCTTTTAGGTTTCTGCATCAATTGTTTGAAGGTATTAACTCAATGTTGAAAATCAAATTTAATTTTATCTTGTATACATTCCTTTTGCACTTCAAACATACTGAATTGGATTAAAATCAAAGCATAAACAAATTGAATAATTGGTCTAGATTTGAATTAAGAAACAAGCCTGTCTACCGATTTGAAATGGTTATAAAAATAACGGTAACGATAATTTGGATTATTTCGGTTAGTCAAAGCTCCCATATAAGGTCCACTTCTGAAAATTACTTTTACGAGCATAAATCTATTAAAAAATTTGGTATCCACATAGAATTCAACACAAATAAAATTCATATAGACATAAATTACACGACCTAAAATGGCGATCGGTCCAAATATGAAAACAAATTATTGAATTTTTAAAGGAAAAAAGTTTTTGCTCATTTTCTAACATGTTTTATAATATAAATTACATTGTGGTACAAATAATTTTTTTTTGCAATAACTTGACGAATGGCCTAGTGCATGTTGTAGGTCTGGCTGAGTGTATTACAAAACCGGTTTCAAAAGTTCCAATACACCCGCAAAAGCATGTTTTTTTTACCCGCAAATTTAAACATTCTTAACTCAGTCATTATATAACCGATTTTAAATTTTTTTTAAACGACTTTAAAAAGGAATGAATGAGGTATTTCCAAGTATATATACGTTCACTATTCTATTAATATAAATATGTAGAGATTTTTCGAATAATATCACAATTTTTAATTCGTTTTTTTTTACTTTTTCAACTTTTACGAGTGTTTTTTTCAAGATCGTCTGATCGTTCTGAGTTAAACGAACTATAATTTGTTTAAGTTGGTTAAAAATTGATTGAAAGATAGTTGGAAATACCTCGTTCGAACCTTTTTAATGCCTTTTAAAAATTTAAAACCGGTTAAATAATTACTGAGTTATGAATGTTTAAATTTGAGGGTTCAAAAAAATATATTTTTGTAATGCACTCAGCCAGACCTACAACCTGCACTAGGTCATTCGCTAAATTAGTTTTGAGCGTATCACAGCGTTATTTTTAGAATATCAGTGTAGCATAAACCATATGTCAATTATACCGACAGAATATTGAAATGCAAAAGAAATAATATCATATTACCGAAACGATAAAACAGTAAACATTTTGTGTGTTGTACTAATCGTTACTTCATTTTTATGTGATTCTTGCGTTCAATGTTCTGTCCAAGTGCTACATTCTCCACTTTAGGTTAAAATGCAATGTAAAGCATTAAACACATTCAAGACAGCAGGCTACCAACTTCAATCTGTCAAAAATAAAATGCACACGTTTATATGGAGACGATTATTTTAACGACAGCACAGCTACACGGCCACACGACTACTCATGCCGATGTAGCCGAATTAGGCTAATTTCTATTTTTGTCAGCTACAAAACAGAAATAGTGTTGCTAATATAATAAACAAATGTAAATCAAATTAGTGCTTAAAAAAAATATATTTTTTTACTTAATTAAGAGAAGTTTCTGATAACCATATTGAAATAAATTAATAACAGGTACATAATTAATTATAACCATATATATATTTTTACTCAAAATAATTGTTTCAATCTTAATTACTTTGGAATTTTGTACGATTATTTTTTATTAAAGTGGCACCACTGAATTATAAATCAGCTGTTTACTTTGTAGCTGTCGTCTTTAAAATAATTCAGTAGCTGCCACACGACTACAACTGTAACCAGCAGAATTTGTGTTCGTGTAGTCGTGTAGCCTGCTGTCTTGAATGTGTTTAATGCATAAGCATTAATTTAGTATATAATCAATAAAATTTTAATAAATGGACACACATTGCATTACCAACTCTGAGCTGTAATTTAGCTCGAGCAAAGTAGTAAGAAAATTAACTTTTGTTTTTTCTTCTCTTATATCAGTAACGGTACCTATTTACTATTATGTCGGTAATGTTACTTTGGCGGTAACGGTAGTTGACCTGAAAATATATTTTAGGGGAAACGGTAGCTTAGATGCAATGGTAGCCAACCGTGATTAATTCCATAATAAATTAATTCAATAATGAAAGAATTCTATTGAAATAAAAACCTTTGAATGGAGCTAAAGAATGTTTTTCTGGAATGAATGGTTGACATTTTTTAATTCTGAATTACGATTTTAGTGAATTAGGCTTAAATTGAATTAATTCGAAGCATGTACAAAATGGTACATTATCTTGTGTCGATCAAGTTTAAATTGTATTTGAATTCATCTGAAAAGAGAACAGTCTTCCATTTCTGTTTTGATCAGTTTAAATGTTCTTTGGTAAATTATATACCAGCGAAACGTATGCTTTTTAAATAAATAATTGTTGAAATAAGCTAAACATGATGTTTTTTAAACCAGTTTCTTTCTTACATATTTTTGTTTTAGTCTTCTTTCTTGCAGAAGTTTAAAAGTTTCCATTGTTTTGCTAATGCTAAACGCTGAAATTTACTATATTTTAATGGAAATCCTAGTAATTTATTAAGAGGTCGGGTATTTGAAAACTGAAATTACGGAATATATTTTCCATTGTATTGTCACTCAATGGCCATGGGTAGGATTAATTAAGAATATTTGCTTTTCAGTTCAGCTTAAATTTTACCTTTAATATAAAAACATAATACGATTTAATTCTGGTAACTTTTTATTTACGATTTATTGTCTTTTCTTTCCTTAAATAACAACATTTATATAATAAAACTATTTAGTTTTTGCACTTAATTAAGAACAAAATAATGACAATAACAAATCAATAAAAAAATTAATGGCATTCTAGGATTTTATTACAAATGTTCGCTTTTTGAACAGTAAGGCTAAAAATGAAATTTACAAAATGTGAATAAATTTGCAAATTTGTTCAATAACTTTTTAACAAATTCTCTCTACTTAATAAATTTAATTACAGTTTATAGGAAAATAAATTTGTTTTACAAAAAAACATGTTTTCCATAAAAAAAAACATAATTAGGATTTAACGCTGCTCCTAGGGCCCAGGCCCTATACATACAATAATATACATAGCGGTAAAAAAATGGAATAAATTATTAAATAACATTATAGGCCCGCTGTGCCATTTAGCAGAGACTCGTACTGGGAACGCGTCAAAGGTCTATAGAGACCATCTTTGTTTAGGTAATACAAAATATCGTGGATTTTATCCATATCGAAACCATCCAACATAAGATCACGTTTTTTCATTTTAAAAGTGGCCGTGCGGGGTATTTGATCCATGACTCGAACAAACAAAGGCTGGGCATAGGGAGGAAGACTAGCGCGAATGCCAACGGAAAGGTGTTGTAAGTCGATTTTATGATCGGGATCTTCAATGGCGGCCATACCAGCTTTGCCCTCTACATGAGGTATCTGCAATGGAATAATGATGTAATTTATAATGAATATGAATTAAAAAACCTTTTTGGAAGTATTTACCTCCACTCCATACACCACACAATCCTGCAGTCCTATCACATTTGTTATTATGGCCTCCACTTCCTGTGTGGACACATTTTCACCACGCCAACGAAATGTATCTCCGGTTCTATCTTTGAAATAGAAAAATCCCAATATGTCTCCCACAACCATATCGCCAGAATTGAAGAAAACATCTCCCTTTTTGAAAACATTTCTTAAAAGTTTCTTTTCCGATGCTCCCTCATCGGCATAGCCATGGAATGCTGTCACTGCTCTACGAGGATCCACCTTACCTATTAGTAGGCCCGTTTCACCGGCATTACAGCGCATACAGAAACCTTTGGCATTGCGCAGTGGTTCACCGGACTCCTCGTCCACGCGTATGACTTGTACAGGGTAAAGGGTACGCGCAATAATGGGTATGAATCCGATGGCACCGACTTGATTGGCAATATTGGCTAGAAATATTATAAATAGAAGTGTTATTAAAAAGTTTATTATGTTTCTTTCCTTATCCCACTTACCCAAATTAGAATTACCCTCCGTCGAACCATACAACTCTCCTATGGAGGGTATATTGAAACGTGTGGTAAATTGTGACCAAATTTGGGGTCTCAAACCATTGCCATACATTAAACGTAAATTATGTTGAGTGTCTTCGGGTCGCGAGGGTGAATTCAATAAATAACGACACAACTCTCCGATATATTGAGCACAAGTGGCATTATATTTAATACAATCTTTCCAGAAATTTGTAGCCGAGAATTTCTTACGCAAAGCCACAGTACAGCCATGGATTAGAGCATTACCTATGCCCACAATACCGCCAGCAGTATGATAGAGAGGTAAAGCATTATAGATAATGTCATCTTTATGAATGCCGGTCATATGATGAGTACCAGCGGCCATGAAAAGATATCTGGAAAATAAAATCACAAAATGAGTTACAAACGTTTAAGGAATTATTTAATACCAACACTAACCTTAAATTATTTATAACAGCCGCCTTAGGCATGCCTGTTGTACCCGAGGTATAGACATATAAAAGTTTATCTCTAGGTTTACACTCTTTTATATATAAAGATAAATCTTCCAACTGTTGCTTTTCCAAAAGATCGGTTAAATCACAGGCCCCTTTAAATAATAAAGATATTTAATTAAAAAATAAATACAAGATTCAAATAAATTCATTTTCGAAAATTACCCTTCATTACTTCCAAATTGGCATTGATTCTTTGTTCTTCATCGCTAAACTGATAAACCGGTAAATCATTAATTTCTTCCTGCTGTGAAATGTCTTTAAAAACTTCCACCAATTCAGTGCCCACTATAATGGCTTTTGCTTTGGCCACCTTAACTGAGTGCAGTAAGGTCTCCTTTCTTAAATTGGTATTAATCAAGGCCGTTATTACGCCAATTTTTGAGAGACCCAACCACATGGCCACATATTCTGGACGTGTGGCCATTAGCAAAGCCACACAATCACCTTTACCATAGCCCTTATCTTTGAAAAAGGCTCCCACTTTATTCGAGTAATCCTCCACATCCTGAAAGCTTAATTTACGATCATCTATAAGTAGGCAAGGCTTGTCAGGATGTTCTCGGCATCTCTGCTGGAATATTCGAGCTATAGACCATTTTTTATTTTCCAAATATAAAATGTAAATATTCAAGATGAGAAAACGGGTGCCGGCTCTGTAAATATAGGAAATTTAATTTTAATTAAATTTTTATATACAATTTTATGGGTTTATATTAACTTACACTATATCCCGTCCCACAGTATTGTAGAACGCATATACAAATGTGATATTTCTAAACATTAACGCTAAAATAGCTCCCAAAGCCATACTCAAATTGGTGTTGTCTTTAACCAATAGATATGTAAGGAAGCCACCCAAAGCCGTAAAAAGTCTGGTGGCATTTCGCTGTTTGAAATTCAATTCCACAAGGACGTCCATTTTGGATTAGTTATCTGCAAATAAAGAAAACATATGTACATATGTAGTATCCATTTTAAAAGTTATATTTTATAAATTTTCAAAACTGAAATACTGTAGAAAGGCTACTCAATTTTTAAGCTGAACCTGCAGAATGATCACAGATTACACAGATACGAAACAAATGATAGTTCCCAAAAAAGTAATATCGGAGCGTATGGTTATTTTGACGTTCTACAACAATTTTTATACCCTTCACCATAGACAACAACTAGATAGGTAACTGAGAGCCAAAAACCTAAGTCTGTTGTCAAAAACCTAATTCATGAGAATGTATTGCATGTATTTTGTTATTGTATCACCCGTATGTGTGAACAGAGAGTAATTTTTCCATATATATTACTCTCTCCTTCCGTTCTATGTGTTTATTCTATGCCCTTCACCTTCGTGAGAAGGGTGTATATAAGTTTGTCATTCCGTTTGTAATTTCCACAATATAATTTTCCGACCCTATAAAGTATATATATTCTGGATCCTTATAGATAGCGGAGTCGATTAAGCCATGTCCGTCTGTCTGTCTGTTGAAATCAATTTTCTGAAGACCGCAGATATCTTCGGGATCCAAATCTTCAATAATTCTGTCAGACATGCCTTCGACTCCGCTATTTATAAGGATCCAGAATATATATATACTTTATAGGGTCGGAAAATTATATTGTGGAAATTACAAACGGAATGACAAACTTATATATACCCTTCTCACGAAGGTGAAGGGTATAAAAATCATATCGACCCCTTGCGCCAAATTATCGTAAGCGACATTTTCTAATTTTTTTTTTATTGCAAAAATTAAAATTTTATAGACCGACTGATGTTTTAGCGTTCTTAGAATATCAAAATTGTTAATAACTTCAAAATTATAGGGGGTAAGATTTTATCGTAAGTCAATGTTTACATTTTACAGTAAACGAATTTTATAGTAAGCGAACCATAGTGGTATAGAAAAAAAGAGGTAAATAAATCTGTAACTTCTAAATGGTTAAATTGGTTTGAATGAAATTTCACATGCGCAAAGAAGAAGTGTTGTCGAGTTTATGCTCCGAACGTGGACCTCATGGACCTACCATGAGGAGCGACCTTAGAGCGACCAAGGCTCCTCAAAGTAGGACACCTCGGGTATGTTACATTTTTAAAACGATCCTATTTCTTCCTTTGTGTTCCAATTTCAAGCAAATTATATATATAGAATCTCCTCATCGAACACTACAAAAAACCTCGTCGTAGCTATAAATTATCTCTTACAGCTTAGGAGATATTCGCATTTCAAAATTAAATGTTCAAAATTTTTACCCACCCTACTCGAGTTTTTCGATAACAGCGGATCCAAGTATTTCCCGATTTTCTTCAATTTTCCTTTATTGGACTAACAACAGATGTATGTGTCAAATAGAAAAATAATTGTTCAAAAATAATGACTAAGTCCAAATGTATATGAATTTGAATTAAAAAAATTTAAAAAAAATGCGATTTTCGCTAATATTTTGGGAAAAAAGTACTTTTTTTCTTTTTATATTATCGCAAACAATTTCTAAGACGATGTATAAGGAATTTATACTTTTTGAGAAGCTAACTTTTCATCACATATTTTAAATGAAAAAAAAAATTAAAAATGTTTGTGACCGAGGGGACCAGGTCTATTCAAAAAATACTTATTTTTTATGTAAAATTAAAATTTAGGGCAAAAATTCTCAAATCGCATATTCGGTATCAAAATATAGTAACCGATTTTAGATGGCCCAATATGCTTTCAATTATTTTGTAAAGGATTTCGATAACTACGACCCTGGTATGGATATTATAGCAAAAAAAAATAAATATTTCCATTTTTGGGATTTTTCAACACTTTTTTGGGAATTGCGGGATTGCTGATAATAAATTTCAGCGGGATTCAAAATTCGTTTTCATTTTAAATAGAAAATTTAACATAACTGTGAAATTTCATTAAAAACTATTCATAACCCTAGGTCTCCACGTAGCAATTTTTATTGCTAAGCTCAAGCAATAACGTCGGCAGAGCAACAGCAGAGTGATTGCTGATTGCTTTAGGTGGAGAAAACGTTCGTCACAAATACAAAATTTTCAAAGCGAGAAGTTCTATGAAAAACTGTGGCTTATTTTACGTTAAATGATTTTTTTCACTAATTTCTTTGTTTTTTTGTTTGTTTTGGTTCTTAAATAAATTAAATATGGATGAATTAATCGCATCGAATCATAGAAAGAAGAAATTTTACATTAATGACAACTGAACTGACAGCTTATTGCTTAGCAATAATTGCTCAGACAATCAGCAGAGCAATCATTGCGCAATGGATTGCTACATATGGCAATTTGCGGTCTACACTCGCAAATTTCATTGACGCAATCAAATTTGGCAATTGCAGCAATAAATATTGCTACGTGGAGACCTAGGGTAAATAACAATTTTATTTCAATTCGAAAAAATTTTATCTATGCAAAAATTCAATAAAAAAACATTTTTTGTCATATTTTTCAATAAAGTGTTCCATGAATTTTTAATTGTCAAAAGTTATAAATATTTTTGAAAAATAGACAAATAGCTTGAACGAAATTATATTATATCGCATCAAAACATTTTTAATTCTATCTACATATAAATTTCAAAATAATCGAAAAAAACTTCTCCTGTAAAATTTGTGTTTTGTCGTTTACGATAATTTGGCGCTAAGGGCTCGAATATAATAGTGTTATATTCGGCTGTGGCGAATCTTATAAACCCACCAATATAATACGGGCACCTATTGTGACGCATTTTGTATAAAAATATTTATGTGGTTCTCCCGATTTGGTAAGTTTTATATTTTCTATTACTATGTATGTAGAAAATATCAGTGGTAAATTTAATCTTGTTAGATTCATGCATTTAAATGTTAGGTATATTAGTAGGTCCGTATATAAGTTTGTCATTCCATTTGTAATTTCTACATTTTTCTTTTGCGACCCCACAAATATATATTCTGTATCGTTATAGATAGCGAAGTCGGTATATCCATGTCCGTCTGTATGTTGAAATCAACTTTCCGAAGCCCCCAAATAACTTACATACATGATTCATACATCAATATATTGGGAATTCATCTCAGCCCATAAATGGCTGAGATATTAGGTAAAACCCGGAAAAACCTCGATTTTTGGCCTATTTTTGATCTATATCTGGATAACTAAGTCATTGATATAGACGATATGGATATCTTATGATAGATATTTCAAAGTCCATTACAATGATCGGGAAAAATATTTTTAACCCAAATTTTTTTTTCATCAACAAATTTTTTTTGTCATAAATTCTTTTATGAAAAATTTTTTTTTTTAAATTAAAAAAATTAACAAAAAAATTGGAAAAAACTTTTTTTAAAAAACAATTTAAAAAAAAATTTTTAAGTATAATTTGGTGAAGGGTATATAAGATTCGGCACAGCCGAATATAGCTCTCTTACTTGTTGTTGTATATTTTGTTGTGGTTGGATCGATTTTTCCCATTTTTAATACCAAACATTTCTGATGAACAGAGAATATTTGGAGAAATTTTCATAACCCTAGGTCCTTCTGTCTAGGCCATATCGTGCCTTTAACAGACAGACGGACATAAGTACATGGTCATATAATTCTATAAGAATCCAGAATATATATAGTGTACTTTTGTGGATGGATGAGTTACAAATGGAATGACAAAATCAATATATCCCCATCTTTATAGTGGTGGGTATAGAAATCATTGAAGCGTATATGCATGTACAATTCGATTTTAGTTCCACTGATAGAGAAATACTCATAGAGCGGAAACTAGAAAACTACTCAAACAAACAAATTATTCAAAATAATCACACATTTGGTGTTTGACAGGAGAGTTTCCGATCTTTGTGTATTTATCTATGGCTACTACGACAGGAAATAAATAATAAAATTTGAAATACAAATAAAACAAATTATAAATTGAAATATTTTTAGCGGTATTTTAGCAATAAAAATTCGTGTCTATTTGTAAACATTAATATTAATTCGCTGTTAATTAACAGGTTAAATTAGTTCAACCAAATAAAATTGCAAATTTTGTGATTAAATTAACGAATTGTTCAATTACCAATTAATAAGATTTTGATATCAATCTTGAATGAATATAAAACAAACAATAAAAAAATTTTAATATCGTAAAAGCTCATCAAGAAAATTTATTTGGAACTCATTATAAAAATATTAGGAAATAAAATTAAATGTTTTTTACATATCTACAATAATATGAGAAATAACTAAATATAAATACTTTTTAATAACAATGTACTTATAAATAGTATTTTAAAATGTTCTTAATCTCACCGATTAGAAGTAATGGATGTATAGAACGTGTTATATATAGAATATGTATTTTAATAAATATGAATTTTTAAATTAATAACTTTTGAATGAGTAAACAATACTCGTCATATGTAGGAGCAAATTTTAATGAATCAAAACTTTTTAAACTGTGTTATTAATAACACAGGGCAACAAAATTGAAAAAAGGCTTTTGTGTCATTAATATAGACAAAATGGATATCTAATGATAGATATTTTAATGTCCATTGCAACGATGTTAGTTGGACCTACAATGGGTTAAAATCGGGAAAAATATTTTTTAACCCGAATTTTCAAATATTTTTAGGTAAACAAAATTTATTTATTTTTTCGAAATTTTTTTATAAAAAAGTTTTTTTAATTTTTTTTTAAAATGTTTTTTCCAATTTTTTATTTAAAAAAAAAAAAATTTTAAAATTTGAAAAAAAAAATTTGAAAAAACTTCTTTTTAAAAAAAATTAAAAAAACTTGTTTATAAAAACATATCGAAAAAAAAATTAAATTTTGTTTACCTAAAAATATTTTAAAATTCGGGTTAAAAAATATTTTTCCCGATTTTGACCCATTGTAGGTCCAACTAACATCGTTGCAATGGACATTAAAATATCTATCATTAGATATCCATTTTGTCTATATTAATGACTTAGTAATCCAGATACAGATCAAAAATATTCCAAAAATCGAGGTTTTCCCGGATTTCTCATATCTCGATTTTAAATAGCAACCGAGCCGGAAGAATTCCCGACATATTGATGTATGAATCATGTATGTAAGTTATTTAGGGGCTACGGAAAGTTGATTTCAACATACAGACGGATATGGCTATATCGACTTCGCTATCTATAACTATCCAGAATATACAGTATTGGCCATAACTAAATCACCCCCTCGGTGCATTTTTTTCATATGGTATTTTTTTGTATAAAAACAAAGTTTTAAATATCTATTATGTATTATTTTCATTTGTTAATATGTTTATTATTGATAAACAAATACTTTCAAAGTTAACCTTTCTATAAGAGGTAACTTAAAATCAAAAAATATTTTAAGGTAGAAAGCAAAGTATACCAAGTAGTCCAACTCTCTATTTTATAAATTTACTTTCTCACATATACGGGTACTGTGTAAATTCAACACCCTTGTGAGAGAATTATACACATCAAAAGTCTCGAAATTTTAACTATAAATTGTCCAATAAATATAGTTTGATACGCGTAAATTCACTAACACACATTATTTTATAATTTTTTTCAACACATTTAGCACTTTTTTCTTTTCCGAAGCACGTCCATTTCGTACAAACTAAAACATATTTTTTTGCTTTCTACCAAAGTATAACAAGTAGTCCAACTCTTTGACAGCAGTACCTAACTCTATATATGTGTTAGTGAAAAAGTACCTAAGTCTAAATATGTGTTAGTAACAAAAATGTATATGTGTTGGTGCCTTTTGAATTTTCACCAGACACACAGAAATTTTAATTTATTTAAATTTTGTTCTATTTTCAATACCAAAAATTGAAACTCTGTATTTTAAAACCTACCACAAACAAAATGAAACGTTAAAATTAATAAAAAAAATATTTTTTAGTTTGTACGAAATGGACGTGCTTCGGAAAAGAAAAAAGTGCTAAATGTGTTGAAAAAAATTATAAAATAATGTGTGTTAGTGAATTTACGCGTATCAAACTATATTTATTGGACAATTTATAGTTAAAATTTCGAGACTTTTGATGTGTATAATTCTCTCACAAGGGTGTTGAATTTACACAGTACCCGTATATGTGAGAAAGTAAATTTATAAAATAGAGAGTTGGACTACTTGGTATACTTTGGTAGAAAGTGAAACAGACAAAACTAAAGCACCCCTTCAAGGATATACTATAAAAAAAAATTTAATTAATTTTTTGTTGCAAATCCTATGTTTTGGATGGCGTTTATGTTTTTATGGCGTTTTTCGATATTCCTTCCCAGGCTATTTTAACGGCATGAAATAAATCGTGAAAATTGCCGATCCTTATTTCAGCAATTTTCACGATTTTTTTTCATATTAATAATGTGCCACAAGTTCTCAATATGATTAAGATCGGGAGATTGACCAGGCCAAGTCTTACAAACTTTGGAGGTGTGCTTAGGATCTTTATCCTGTTGGAAGTTCCCTATAAGTGGCATCTCTTCACTGGCATAAGGCAACATTACAGCTTTTACATCACATGAACCGATCCATAATCCCATAAATTTTATGATTTGGCCAAAATCCTTGACCAGAAAAGCAACCTCAGACCATTACATTGCCTCCTCCATGTTGAATTGTTCCTTTGCAATACTTAGGATTCAGTCTTTCTCTTTTTGGTCTGCGTACACGCCTTATTCCAGCGGAACTTTTTAAGTTGTATTTGGATTCGTCAGGGAACAGTACTGTCTTCCCTTTTAGGACACTCCAGTCGATGTGGGCTTTGGTAAACTTCAGTCTAGCTTTCTTGTTCTTAGCCGATGGAAATGGTTTTTTTGCTGGTCGTCAGCTGAATAAACGGGCTTCTACTACTCTTCTACGGATTGTTCTTTCGCTAACGCATAATCTTAAACTTGTTCTTACTTGACTAGCGGATGCTGTACAATCTTTTTGTATTGTTCTTTTGATCAAGGAATCATCATATCTATTTAAAACAAGATTTTATAAAGTCACGCGTTGACTATACATTAAGAATAATGTCATACATTTTATGACACACTGCGCATTCTATTGGAATCTTGCATAATCGCTTTTTTTTAAGATATTCTTATATATCTGTAGAATAACTTCTGAAATTATTATATATTACATGATACAATAGAATATCTTGATGTCTATAATTATAGACATAATTATATTCCATATTAGGACAATGAATTGAAAGTGAAAATCAGTTTTTCTGTAGCAACTCGAGTCTTTAAGAACGTGAACTCTTTTGTGATTCTGAATTTTTAGTTCTAAATTTTAAAGAATTTTAAGGGTAATATCGGACCTATAGTTTAATAATCACTGGTCCAAATTCATGTATCTATACTGTAATCGACAACAATGTGGTTGATATTGTCGCTAAATGATCATCAACGATGTCATTAGAAAAAAGACATTTGTATAGTCTTCGATGACAATTGTAATATAGACTTAAGTGCCCTTTGTATGAAAATGTCGTATGTGATTTGCTTGAGCTGTCGCCAGCGTGACCTCAAGGTTTACTCGAGGAAAAGAAGACATGGCCAACTGGGTTTTTATATTAATTTTTTATCTAATGCCCTACAACACTGTCTTTTAGCATTTAATTCATTAGTTAAAAGTCCATATTTATGTTAGGAAACGTTAGAATATTTACACAGAAATAAAACGCTGAAATACTTATAATTTTGTTAGTTTTATAACATGTTGTGACCAAAAAAATATTCATGTTCGATAAAATAATTATGAATAGATTAATAGTTTCTGATAAGAAAACTAACATCAATTCTAATGGCCATAATTTACACCTAAAGAAATGTGCACGCAGAGAAAAAATATAATTGGGCATGGTTACTGTAACCATTTATATAGTGTTACAAGTTTTTTAACTATATTATAGTCACAGTAACCATTTACATGATTGTGGTAACCATAATATGGTTAACTTACGATTCACATGATTGTCTCAACCATATATATGGTTACAGTAAACATATATATGTTTGTGACAACCATATTTATGATGAATAATTTTATCATAATATGTTGTTCTCAGATTATGATAAGCCTTAAGCCGAGAGCACCATAATATGATAAGTCCTTCATCATATAAATGGTTGTCACAAACATATATATGTTTACTGTAACCATATATATGGTTGAGACAATCATGTGAATCGTAAGTTAACCATATTATGGTTACCACAATCATGTAAATGGTTACTGTGACTATAATATAGTTAAAAAACTTGTAACAATATTGAAATGGTTACAGTAACCATGCCCAACTATATTTTTTCTCTGCGTGTGTGAGGTAGAGGTTGAGCGTAAAAGTATTTCTTATACAATTTTCTCACACGTGTATAATATTTTTATTTTTTCAGTCACTAACCTGTAAAATTCTTTAATAATAACTTAAAGCGTTATATTCGGCTGCACCGAATCTTATATAGCTACCACCAATATAATATGGGCACTAATTGTTGTTGATTTTGTATAAAAACATTTATCTGGTTCACCCAATTTAGTTAGTTTTATATTTTTATACCCTTCACCTTCGTGAATTCCCTTTGTAATTTCCACAATATAATTTTCCGACCCTATAAAGTATATATATTCTTTATTCTTATAGATAGCTGAGTCGATTAAGCCATGTCCGTCTGTCTGTCTGTTGAAATTAACTTTCCGAAGCCCCCAAATAACTTACATACACGATTCATACATCAATATCTCCGGAATTCTTCCGGCTCGGTTGCTATTTAAAATCGAGAAAATCGGTCCACAAATGGCTGAGATATACCTACAATGGCTAAAAATCGCAAAAAATATTTTTTAACCCGAATTTTATTTTTCACCAAAAGTTTTTTTTCGCTAAATTAGCTCTCTTACTTGTTTCTTACCCCCTGTCTATACTTGACAAATATTCATCATAACAATAAAAGACATTATTTGTCAAAGTTGTCTAAGCAAAAGCACTAATAATTTTATCATAACGAAGCATTCAGCTATAAGGCCTTCAGTAAGACCATCTTGGACCTTTTTTTAGATCCAGTACTCATGCTCGCTTGCCTTCTCAGGAAGACCTTATGGAAGGCCTACCTGCTCCCTTCTTTTTGTTGCTACAAACGTAGTACAAGCAGAAAATACCGTTAAAAACTCACATTCCAAAGACAAAACTACAAATACAAAAAAATGCAAAAAGTGAAGAGAAAAAAAGAGGTAAACTTAAAATTGTTGTGCTTTAATTCTTGGACAAAGCGGTTGTGAGAATTTTTTACTTGGGCATTATTGGATTTTATTATAAAAAAAATAAAATAAATAAGATATCGCGTAGGCCGGGCAAGTTATTAAATTTTAAACATAGTTTAGGCTTAATCAAAGATACAATTTATTTAACAAAATTTATTTACAAAAGGCCTGAAAACAAGCCTGTGAAGAAGGCCTGCTACCAGGCCTGTTGAAGAAGGCCTTCTATCAGGCCTGTTAAAGAAGGCCTTGGCATGTGTAAAAAATGTATGAGTATGGAATGGGTCAATAAGTCCTTGTGTCTGCTAAATAAGGCCTTCCAGAAGGCCTGCTTACTACTTCTTTTCGCCGCTGGGTAATAAATGGAGACAGTACCTAATAATTTTTTATCTAGACAACCATTTTGAAGTTTATCATGATAAAAATTTATCAGGTATAACCAAGGGGTTACAAGAAAATATCAGTCCGAAAAAAGTTTTTCATATATGGGCAATTCCATGTCATCGTACGTGACATTTGTACGCCTATAGAGTGGAATAGATTTTGCAAAAGTAAGAGTATCTAAAAAATAATTTGGTCTTTATGTTCCATTCAGAGGGCACTACATTTTAAAAAAATAATAAGTTCTTTCGAAACATTGTTGTCCAAAATATCGAGCGAAATAAAACGAAAGTAATTTTGATTTACATGTAAAAATAAGCGAAAATTTGCGAATCGTGAGGTGTTATGTTTTCTTTTAATTTATATTTCAATAAAATCAATCTTTGCATAATTTTATAATAAATACAATTTAATATCGTACGTGACATACCGCACGTGACAGATTTTTCACTTATAGTAAAACAATATATAATCTGTAAATATATGTATGTATGTATACAAAAAACTACAAAAAATTAATAGAAAATATATATTCAGTTTCAATAAACAATTTTTGTAATAGCAAAAAAACAATCAGAGTCAAATACCTATATGCCTAAAACATACCAATTAAATTAAAAAATTTAATATACTCAGTTTAAACTATTATGTTTGCCCTTAACCACCTGTCTATACCTGATAAATTTTATCATGATAAACATCAAAATGGTTGTCAAGTTAAAAAATTATCAGTTATAGTCTCCATTTATTAGTTATATTGCTCCGTTATGACAAAATTGTTAGTGCTTTTGATTATACATCTTTATCTTGAGAAAAAACGTCATTTATTGTTATGATAAATATTTGTCAAGTGTAGACAGGGGGTAAAATGTTGTAATAAGTTCTAAATACTTTCACATACATAGTAACATTTTACTGTTTTCTCCTATTCAAATCATCTTGAAAAAAAGTTTTAAGTGTTTTTGTTTTTTCAGTCGTGGTTGTCTTTCTCGTAGAATTGCCCATATTTGAAACCTAACATACAACTAAGGGACATCGTATTCTGCGGCAACTACAGGTTGATATATCTCCACTACTTATGGTAATAATGATTGTCTCCTTGCAATGGACTCTCAACAATTAACCTGTCTGCTACATACAAAGAAGGATTCAAAGCTGTCTGATATGAAGATGGTAGAAATTCTGATGAAATAAAAGAATCAAAAAGCTTTCGACATAAGTATCTTACAAATAGACAAAATACAGAAAATTCTGGTCATTAACCCAATTAAATTATTTGTTTACCTCACTTAAGGTAAAAATTGTTTTCGCTACGACAATAACAATAGTTTATATACACGAATATGTAAAAAATCAGTAATCGGTCACTAGGGGGCAGTTTGTAAATCAATGCTTTGATTACATTAAATATAAATAAATATTTAAGTTTGACGTAATAAAGCATTTTATTTGTTTTCGTTTGATTATTGTATTGGAACAAAATGTCTTTATAAAATTCTAATCACTGGTTAGAATAATCGATTTATGTATTATATTTTCTTTATTAGGTCTTAGTTTAGCATGTAATTTTGCGATATATGTACATTAGATCAGCGATTCACATTCACAGCCCCCAGTGGCCTGTAAACAATAGGAATGCCAACAATGATCATTAAATGTTTAAATTTACAATAACAAATCAAAGTGCATTACATGTTTTTATAATCAATGTTATCTTTATGCCTGCCACTGCATTAGATGATAGAACATATATGATTGATTAAGTAAAATGCAAATGACTTAACGGTTCAAAATTAAATGTTAATTCGAATTCAAATCGGTAAAATTATTTAAAACAAATTTCAATGAAAAGACTTGAATATACAGTGAGTGACAATGCAATGTAAACCCTTTTTGAAAACTGTATTCTGATGACACCTAGATAGTTAATTGAGAGGCAAAAACCTAACCCCCATATTCATAAATAATTTTTAAATTAATCAATGATTTATGGAAGAAATTGTTTATGGAGATTTCGTTTCATAAACTTTTGATAAATTTAAAAATTGTTATGAATATGGGGGTAAGTCTATTGTCAAAAACCTTATTCATGAGAATATATTGCCATGTATTTTGTTATTGTATCACACATATTTGTTTATATTTGTTAATTGACATTTCTTCCTCCTTCCGTTCTATGTATTAATTCTATGCCACCATATTCATAGATAAATACACATAGATCGGAAACTCTGCTGTCATAGACCTAACTCAGATAACATAAGTGGTGAGAATGTATTTGTAAAAACCGATTATTAAAGTTAATAATGGTTCATTAAACAATTTCTCCATACAATGCTCCTGTTTCCTTTGATAAATTTAATAATAATTTTTTATACCCTTCACCATGAGTGGCAAGGGTATATATAAGTTTGTCATTCCGTTTGTAATTTCCACATTTTTCATTTGCGACCCCATAAAGTATATATATTCTGGATCGTTATAGATAGCGGAATCGATATAGCCATGTCCGTCTGTCCGTCTGTCCGTCTGTGTGTTGAAATCAACTTTCCGAAGCCCCCAAATAACATACATACATGATTCATATATCAATATCTCCGGAATTCTTCCGGCTCGGTTGCTATTTAAAATCGAGAAAATCGGTCCACAAATGGCTGAGATATAAGGAAAAAACCAGGACAACTTGGTTTTTTTACCTATTTTTGACCTATATCTGGATTACTAAGTCATTAATATAGACAATATGGATATCTAATGATAGATATTTCAGAGACCTTTGCATCGACGTATATAAGACCATAGTAAGTTGGACCTGGGCTGAGATATAACCAAAAAAACCAAAACACAATGTAATTTGTTATTGTTTCCCATGACGTCATGCAAATATATGTATAATAACAAACAAATCTTTATTTGTATGTATGTATGTATGTATGTATGTATGTATGTGTTTTTTTGTCAATCTTCAGCAATGCGAATTTATATACCAGGTGGTGTCGATTCTACAACAAGTACAACATTTACAAAAACCACTTGCAATTTGTTTTTGTTTATGTGGTTTAAGCTGTCAAAGTTTGCCTGTTGTTTGTGTTACTTTTACGTTTGTTGTAGCATTCGCCGCAACAATCACAGGATAATTGACAGCTCAAACAGCATTAATCAGCTGTGCTATCAACACCACCTAGTATATAAATTCGCCTTGAGAGAGAGCTTTTTATAATGTGTTCTCAAAAGAGCAACTCTCTCACGCGTACACAGAACCAGTGTTGCTATATGTTTTTTGAAGAAAACTTTTTATTTCTAAGTACATACTAAAATTACAAAACCCAATTCGTACATATATGTAATCAAACTGAGATAATTTATGTGAATTTAGTGCTGGAGACACTTTCAATATATTCAAATCAATCTCCCCATTTAGTGAATGAATTTGGGGACTATCATTTTGAAATCATCGGTTCAACTTATTGATATCAATATTCCAAAAAAAATATTTTTTTAAAAATAAAACTTTTTGCGTCTCAAAAACCTTGCTAAAAAGGGAAAACTTGACATATGGTAACACTGCACA
Organism: Calliphora vicina; assembly: GCF_958450345.1. NCBI lineage: Eukaryota > Metazoa > Arthropoda > Insecta > Diptera > Calliphoridae > Calliphora > Calliphora vicina. Next base: position 30,069,740 of record NC_088784.1, read on the forward strand.
GAACACATATTGTACAAAAACAACAACCACGTTGTTTGAGCACGTTGCTTTTGCGCTTATTTCATTTTTGTTGTTGTTTGTTGCTATTGTCAACAAATAATTGAGCAACGCAACCACTCCCAGCAAGGCGAATCTATAGAAGGTGACTACAACATGTACAAAAACAACAGGTACTTTGTTTTTGTTAAAAGATAGTCGAACTGTCAAAGTTGCCTGTTGTTGTTTTTGCTTTTGGGTTTGTTGTATGTTTCGCCACAACAATCACAAGTGAATTGACAGTTCACTTGTCTAAACAATTCGCCTTGACTACCATATTGTTATTCTATTTTTTTAGCCGTTTTTAAACATGAAAGTAAATAACAAACATTTCAGAAAAAGCTTTTTGTTCGATTGTTGTGTTTAATTCTTTTAATACCCTTCATCATAAGCAAGGCTATATACATATGTATATGTAAGTTTTTCATTCCGTTTGCAATTTCTATAAAATTTTATGAAATTTCAACAGATTATGTAAACGATTCTATATTGGATTTGCTGTTACGGTTCCATATGTGTTCTCCTATTTTAAGATTTAATTTTAATCTTATATACAGGGATGGAAAATTATATTTTTGTTCCGTATTAAAATAGTATTAGAAAATTACTTTCTTCATCACCAGAGTACTTAAAATTTTAATATTACTGTAGCTTTATATTGTAAACAGTCATCTGTTATCACAAAATTGTCTATAGAAAGTGCTGTTGAATACGAGATTTTCTATAGAAAATGCTGTTATAATAGACAAGATTTTTTATGAAAATGCTGTTTTTCATACGATTTTCTATAGAAAAAATACTGTTATACACAACATGTCCAAAAAATATAGTTATAGACAAGATTTTCTATAGAAAATTATTTTATTTTCTATAGAAAAATGTTACACTCAAGATTTTCAACAGAAAATATAGTTATACTTAAGATTTTCTACAGCAAATATTGTTATACACAAGATTGTCTATAGAAAATATTGTTCTACGCAAGATTTTCTATAGAAAATATTGTTCTACGCAAGATTTTCTATAGAAAATATTGTTCTACACAAGATTTTCTATAGAAAATATTGTTCTACGCAAGATTTTCTATAGAAAATATTGTTCTATACCAGATTTTCTATAGAAAATATCGTCATACACAAGATTTTCTATAGAAAATATTGTTATACTCAAGATTTTCTACAGAAAATGTTGTCCTACACAAGATTTTCTATAGAAAAAATCGTCATACACAAGATTTTCTATAGAAAATATTGTTATACTCAAGATTTTCTATAGCAAATATTGTTATACTCAAGATTTTCTACAGAAAATATTGTTCTACACAAGATTTTCTATAGAAAATATTGTTCTACACAAGAAAATATTGTTCTACACAAGATTTTCTATAGAAAATATTGTACTACACAAGATTTTCTATAGAAAATATTGTTCTACACAAGATTTTCTATAGAAAATGTTGTTCTACATAAGATTTTCTATAGAAAATGTTGTTCTACACAAGATTTTCTATAGAAAATATTGTTCTACACAAGATTTTCTATAGAAAATGTTGTTCTACACAAGATTTTCTATAGAAAATGTTGTTCTACACAAGATTTTCTATAGAAAATGTTGTTCTACACAAGATTTTCTATAGAAAATGTTGTTCTACACAAGATTTTCTATAGAAAATGTTGTCTACACAAGATTTTCTATAGAAAATGTTGTTCTACACAAGATTTTCTATAGAAAATGTTGTTCTACACAAGATTTTCTGTATAAAATGTTGTTCTACACAAGATTTTCTATAGAAAATGTTGTTCTACACAAGATTTTCTATAGAAAATGTTGTTCTACACAAGATTTTCTATAGAAAATGTTGTTCTACACAAGATTTTCTATAGAAAATGTTGTTCTACACAAGATTTTCTATAGAAAATGTTGTTCTACACAAGATTTTCTATAGAAAATGTTGTTCTACACAAGATTTTCTATAGAAAATGTTGTTCTACACAAGATTTTCTATAGAAAATGTTGTTCTACACAAGATTTTCTATAGAAAATGTTGTTCTACACAAGATTTTCTATAGAAAATGTTGTTCTACACAAGATTTTCTATAGAAAATGTTGTTCTTCACAAGATTTTCTATAGAAAATGTTGTTCTACACAAGATTTTCTATAGAAAATGTTGTTCTACACAAGATTTTCTATAGAAAATGTTGTTCTACACAAGATTTTCTATAGAAAATGTTGTTCTACACAAGATTTTCTATAGAAAATGTTGTTCTACACAAGATTTTCTATAGAAAATGTTGTTCTACACAAGATTTTCTACAGAAAATATTGTTATAGACAAGATTTTCTACAGAAAATATTGTTATAGACAAGATTTTCTACAGAAAATATTGTTATAGACAAGATTTTCTACAGAAAATATTGTTATAGACAAGATTTTCTACAGAAAATATTGTTATAGACAAGATTTTCTACAGAAAATGTTGTTCTACACAAGATTTTGACCTATATCTGTATTATGGATATCTAATGATAGATATTTCAAAGACCTTTGCAATGACGTATATAAGACCATAGTAAGTTGGACCTACAATCGAAAAAATATTTTTTAACCCACATTTTTTTTTCACTAAATTTTAAAAAAAATTAAAAAACAATTTCGAGAAAAAATTCCAAAAAATTGGAAAAATAAAATTGAATTTGTGTTTACCTAAAAATATTTAAAATTTTTATTTTAAAGTATAATTTGGTGAAGGGTATTTAAGATTCGGCACAGCCGAATATAGCTCTCTTACTTGTTTTCTATACCACTGTGCCTCATTCTCATAGAAATATGGACCGATGACGCCATCAGCTCAAAATCTATACCAAACAGTGACTTTTTCGAGAAGCATTTCACGCTCTTGGATCTCATGTGGATTGAAATGGTGCCAAATTCGACAATTTTGTTTTCATCAGAAATGGGTTTGTGATGATAAAACAATTTTATCACTAGTTGTTGAACGCTATATCTGTCCTTGGTGATTGGGCAAAACAAAATAAATGACAGCCAATTCGAAAGATTAAATTTTGTCAAATTTCGGAAGTCTCTATTGGAAGTATTTCCGTACTTTTCCAATAAAATTTAATTCATACATGAGAACCTCTGCATATTTATTTCTTCACTTTTACATCACTGTGTAATTTTTGTTTCCAATTTATTTTAATTCAATGAATTAGTTTCAGTTTTGTTTTATTTAAATATACATATCGCTTATTTGCTGCAACAACGTCATAACTCAAAATCCGGGTGTTTTGAACTGAGTAATACAAAATATGTGCCGTTCTTTAGTATTTCATATAGTTTTATCAGTTTTAAAAAAGACAATTATTATACCCTTCACCTTCGTGAGAAGGGTATATAAAAGTTTGTCATTCCGTTTGTAATTTTCACAATATAATTTTCCGACTCTATAAAGTATATATGTATATTCTGGATTATTATAGATAGCGGAGTCGATTAAGCAATGTCCGTCTGTCTGTTGAAATTAATTTTCTGAAGACCCCAGATATCTTCGGGATCCAAATCTTCAATAAATCTGTTAGACATGCTTTCGAGAATGTGAAATCAGCTAAATCGGTCCACAAATGGCTGAGATATGAGGAAAAATCCAGAACAATCTCGATTTTTTACCTATATCTGGATTACTAAGTCATTAATATAGACAATATGGATATCTAACGATAGATATTTCAAAGACCTTTGCAACGACGTATATAAGAACATATTAAGTTGGACCTACAATGGGTCAAAATCGGAAAAAATATTTTTTAACCCAAATTTTTTTTTCACAAAAAAAAAAATTTTAAAAACCAAAAAAAAATGTTTAAAATTTCCAAATTTAAAAAGAAAAAAATTTTAAAATTACAATTGGAAAAATTTTTTTTCCAAAAAATTAAAAAAACAACTTTGGAAAAAAAACATTTTTGTTTACCTAAAAATATTTAAAATTTATATTTTGAAGTATAATTTGGTGAAGGGTGTATAAGATTCGGCACAGCCGAATATAGCTCTCTTACTTGTTTTTTGAATTAAATTTCTCGTATATTTGACAAGTAAAAATTTGGGTTAAATACAGATTAGAAAGATATTAATATCTATTATTTAAATCAGGTTTTATTTCTGAAATCGCATGATTTGTTGAAAATTTATTTAAGAAATAGTAAAATGTTTTTTTTTTTTAAATATGACGTTGTTGCAGCAAATGAGCGATATGTACACTTATGAAATAAATTGTTTTCATTGTTAAATTGGATGTTTTTCAAGGTGAAACTAAAGTCCCGAATATTTCAAAGGGAACGATTGAACCTATAATTGGTGCAATGCATCGTCGTATGTAGCAGTTACAAAAAATAAAATACTGTGTCACTAAGTTAGGTTATAAATGAACACAGTATTAACCAGCTCACTTGGGTCCATGAATTTTTCACTTTGTGATACCCTAAGGATCATGCTAAGGTCCTCAAGAGGTCCTTCACATGTCAGAAATGGGTTTAGTGCCTAGCCAACCTGACGCATGAATGAACGAATCCATCATCCTGACATCCCCAGTAGATAGATCCGCTAGGACATGCAAAAAAGGACTACCTATTGTCGCAGTCTCAGCTTGAATTACACTACATTAATCCTGTAGCCTGAAACACACCACCTTTTGAAAATGGGGAATATAGAAGCCACCACCCACCCCTACCGCAGACTTGGAGCCATCTGTATAGATGACAAGCGTGTCCATAGAAGAAAGTGACTCGCCCACCAATGATACAGAGAAGCGCCTGTCGATAAAGACTAAGGAAGTGCAGTAGTTAATTTTAACAGGTACCAGACCTCCATAGTCCTACAGTACTTAGCCCAACCACCGAATTTATGGCCAATATCCAGTGCCGGTATCCAGTGCATCATAACGAACAGAGCACGTATTCATTAGTGCAGAGATTCGCAGGATTCCTTCAATCATCCAACAGTAGGTGGATATACTTAGAACCTTCCACCATACTAGTGCTTTATACATTAGTATGGGCTTTACCACCATATCAAAAAGGCATTTCGCATTCCTAGCGCTTATTCCTCAGGTCTTCCCAATGGCCCTTCTGCAGGCATACATAGCGATAGCCGCCTTGGATGCTCTCGCATATTCGGGCTCCTCCCTGTGTTGTGCCTCGGTTCGTTAATCTAAAGATAGTAGCAGTCCCCATAGAAGAAATAATGACGCTATTGGTCAGAAGTCTACCTATGAAGCAGATAATAGACTGATCTATATCTATACCGCCTAAAGCCGAAAGAATTGTCTCTGGCGTCACATTGTTAAAGGCCCTTTCAACAAGGCCACCAATGCATATTATTTGTGCTCGAGTGATTTATCTACAAATCCCACAAGCGAATGTAAACCCGTCTCAACAGATCTGCCCTTCATGTAGGCATGCTGAGACAAAGAAAAAACCAAGGTGCAGATCAATTAACCTTTCCATGATCTTCAAGAGGAAGGACGATAGACTAATGGGCCTTAAGTCCTTAGGTCTATTATAAGAAGCCTTCTCTCCCTTAGGGATGAAGGCTACAGTACATCTGGTCCAGGACTCCGGAATATATGACCAATCTACGCAGGTCAACCAGGGTATGATTAAATCCTCATATCATTGCAGATCAACCGGAATAATGCTCGGAGATTTATATGGGTCAAAGCTACGCAGGGCCCATTTCAGTCTAGGCTCAGGTTCCTTTCCCGCTAGTAGTCCAGCTGTCGCTCGATGTCTGGATATAACTCGGGACAGCGGCCGAAGATGACAAGATCCTTTTTCGCTACAAAAGGCCCTCCAGGATTTGAATCAGTAAAGGTCCCAGAAAATTGTTTTAATTAAACATAACCCCCTGTCTATACTTCACAAATATTTATCACAACAATTAATGACGTTTGTTGTCAAGACAAAGTTGTCTGAGCAAAATCACTAACAATTTTGTCATAACGAAACAATAATACTAATGACAACCATTTTGACGTTTTGATCATGATACAAATTTATCAGGTATAGACAGGGGGTAAGTTTTCATTGTCTTGTCAATACCATAATAATGAATACTTTTCAGTTTGTTTTCTAATTGTTAGCAGATTAGTATTCGAGCTTATGTCACTTCTGAAGCGTCGCTGTGGGGTCTCAAATTAGGATATGCAAAATTTATAAACGTTTGCGAATTTTTGGTTTGTCGAAAAGCAAAACTTTTATATTCTTTTATTATATATTCTGATAGTGCTTGATTATGCCTATAAAAAACATACTGCCGTGTGCAATTTGTCTCTTATAGTTATTGAGTTATAAGCATTTTAAAATTCAAATTTCATCATACCTTGTCTACAATTTTATTAAAATTGTTTCTGGAGTCCGTAGTCAAAACATGAATGGGTGGATAGATTTATTTCAAAATACATATATTTATTCTGCCCCACTGTACATTTAATGAATAAACATAAAATCGAATACTACGAATGAATAGTTCATACAAAATTATGTCATATTAAATATAGTAAAATTTGAATGCACACTTGTGGAATTAGAACAATTGTAACATTAAGTGAATCGATTTTTTTTAAATTATAATATTTAAAACTAGAATTATATTAAGTAAATGTGGACAATAGTACTAGATATTGTCTAATCTAAAAACTAAATATTACATGATCATGCAAAAATTAGTCACTACTGACAGAAGTTTTATGGAAAACTAAAAACGCTTACTGGATAAACGCAATTACTTTTAATTAACCGATAAGTTAATGTAACCCTGACCGTAGAATTTTACATTAGCATGAAATCGAAAGCCAAAAACTAACAATTTGTTGACAATTTATAAAAATTTCCTAAAATCAATATCAAACACCATTGCCAAGTTCTAACGCATAAGAAAATACAAACAACAAATCGATCACTATCGCATGCGTGATTTACATACAATGCGCGTATTTAAAGTTGCCACATTGTTTTTAAATCGAATCAAAAGAATTTCAAATCCAAAAACACCTTGAATCCATTCTAAACAACGTAACGCATACTGTGGGTGTTGGTTGTTTTGCGCGCCAAAGTAAATTATACATGCGCTGTGTGGCATAATAATTATGATGATGATGATAAGTAATAACAACTAACAATTAGAAACCATAAAGACTTGACTTTTGGGGTTCTACAGAAAACAAAACATGCATAGAATAATACAATAGAAAAAAAAAGAAATAATATACAATAGAGCGAAAAGCAAATACGAAAAAAACAAAATAATAATGAAAATATTACTTACAAGATACAAAATTGATATGTACACATGAGTGAACACATGAATATAGATTTGAATTGAGTTGAGTGTGTTTTCCGTAGAGGTCTTTCTTTCCATTAATTGAAATACTTGTTCATTTGTACATAAATTTAAGTGAAAATGTCTAAATTGGTGTTCGGTTCAATGTTAAGGTTGTTGATTGGCAATTTTGCTTTTAAGCTTAATAGAAGATAAAAGTTTTTCTGTATTATTTATTTATTTTATTTTGTATTAAGTATTAAAATATGGGGGATTATTATGTGAAATTGTTGTGTTTATTCTTTTATTATTTTAAGTGGTTTCAGTTGAATTTATTTCTATTCTCGTTCTATTTGGTTCCGTCACTTAGTAATAAGAGATGATTCAAATTTATAGCGCTTCTTTACTTCAAATGAATATCACGTTGAAAAGATCAAAGACGTGAAATATGTTAACGCGAATGTTTAGAAGCAATACTTCTTTTGTAATTGTAATAAATGGGAAAAATTCAAATTAATTAAAGAAATCATAATAAGACATGGAACAACTATATGAAGAAGAATGAATGGCATTAATAAGTAAAGATCACAGGATCATTTCACATGCTCTAGCTCAAAATAGACTCTTTGTACCCATAGTCATAAGTGAGTGCTGATCTTCAACGATGTGCAGTTGGGTCAAATGTGCAAATGATCAAATTTTCTTATCAAAATGGGTGTTCTGTTCGGGCAATGTTCCGCGCGCTTCGCTCATTTTACACGATGAGGCCAATTTCTGGATGAATGAGTACGTCAGCAAACAAAATTGTCAAATTGGGACGATACCAATCCACATGAGATCCAAGAGCGTCCGATGCTTCCCGAAAATGTTACTGTTTGATGTGGATTTTGGGCGTGCGGCATCATCGATCTATATTTCTTTGAGAACGACTTTGGTCAGGCCATCACCGTCAACGGCGAGCGCTATAGGTCGATGATAGGCCCTTATTTATTCGACTATTCGATAAATCGACAATAATTTAGGGGTATGTCAGCAAACAAATTTGGAACGATACCAATCCACATGAGATCCAAGAACGTTATTTATTCGACAAATCAACAATAATTCATGGGAACGTTGCAAACAAATTTGTCAAATTTGGAACGATACCAATCCACATGAGATCCAAGAGCGTCCAATGCATCCCAAAAATGAAGGTAAATGTTTAGTTTAGATAGAGACAAGTGGATTCCTATAAGAAACTTAGTATTGGAGATGTTGGCAAGAAGAGTTATTAAATGGATTGTTTAAGACTATACGGACGGAAAATTATATTGTGGAAATTATAAACGGAATGACAAACTTATATAACCGTTCTCACGAAGGTGAAGTGTATAACAAGAATCTAAATAGATGAACTTATTAATTAATTTGGCACTAGAGTATACTCTTGTGGGTCAGAGATGATCTGACATCCAAGTTCCAGGTATATTGAGAATATTAAAAACCAAGACTTATAAGGCAAAGAACAAGCAGATTACTAAGTCCTTCAATTTTCCCTATGGAAAATTGTAACGTGGATAAGTATCTGATACTGATACAAATCGGTCAACCCATTTTTTTCGGTTGACGATGAATACATTGTACCAGCGACTTCGGTCGAATGTTCAAGACAGAGGCTTCGTCCAACTGTTCAATATAGAGACTTCGGTTATCTGTTCAGTACAGGAGCTTCGGCAACTGTTCAATATAGAGATTCCGAAAAATCCTTCTGCATCCGAACGTATTGACGTTGCTGTTCGGAATATAGTGTTAGTAATCACCCGATCCTGTACCGACGAAAGGCATCACCAGAAATCCGTAGCTATTGCTTGTGACAAACTGCCCAGTTAGTGAGTCATGGCCATACATTGTACATTGAACGTATTATCGCAGCTGTTCGGAATAATATGTTAGTAATCACCCGATCCTGTACTGAAGAAAGGCAACACCAGAAATCCGTACATTTTTGGATATCAGTATTCAGAGTATTCTCACAATTCCCAATGAAATTGTTCTGTATTAGTTCCTTCTCCTTAGGATTATTACACAACAAATAATATGAATACAATTAACATAACCAACACTTTCCGATATGACCTGTGGCAATCACACTTAACACAACGCGCGACAGGTGTGAAATAAATTTGTCAAATTATCCAGAAAACTGCAAACATTTATAGAATAAATTAACTTAGCCAGGTGTAAGAATGAAAGTCAAGCAAATGATTGTACTCGTACTCGAAGTTTATCTACTGATAACAATTTATATAAATATTATCTCTATTTTAACACTTTCACAACCAAAATATGACGATGTAAAGAAACAAAGTCCATATGTAGTATTTAATTGAACAAATTCCGAAAGTTTTGGAATACTATTTAAGAAATTCCTAAAGTTTTAAAACGATTTCATTCAAATCAACCTGTATTCATAAATTTAAATTATAATTACACCCAATTTACCGGTATTTATTCATTGTTATTTATCTGTCTCTGTCCCAAAGTATCACACCACACGCGACAACTAATTGCACTTGTATGAAGAGTGAGTAGCCAGAGAACAACTTGCATGCAATGTTATTTAAATTACAACCACTTGTTGTTGGCCTTTGGATTATACATTCATAGATACAAACAATTATAAAAACAAACAAATAAAAAATGATTCTGTTCTACGAGTTTTGTATCTCTGGCATTCTCTTGATTATTGGTTTAGTTGGCTCAATGTTACGTAGTGGTATACATACGTCATTAAAAGCCAGAGTGTTAAAATAATTAGTTATTGTCAAAATCATTAAATTTGTTTATTTTATAAAAAAAACGATTATATTAGACAGCTTTGTGTTTTAGATAGAATTGTCGAATTTTTTTCAAGGAATTGTTACTTGTTCGAATCAAGTATCTACCCATTATTCAATACTTTTGCCAGCACTATTATTCAAAGTACAAACAATGATTTCAATGCGTAAGACAGTGCTAAATTAACTCATTGATCTATGGATCATGCAGAATAAAAACAAATTAAAATTAGAAATAATCGGAAGCAAAGTACAATTGTTTAACATAAATGCATTTATAAATTATATACCTGTAATTCAAATGGTACTAAAATTGTGTTAAGTGTGGTTTGTCAAGGTCGACAACCACAATTTAGCTGCAAAACATTTGCCAAGATACCTATTGTGTTTTTTTTTTATTTGAAAGAAGCATGCAAATGGCATTGTAAAAGATTTTTACATCAAACTACATATTTCATTTCATTTATTAAGTCAATGGAAATACAAATTCCTTATAGACTACGATTAAGTATAAAAATAAAATTAACAATGTTTTTGAAAATATTGGGTGTATAATTAAAAAATGGGGATTTAGGTATCTTTTGAACGCCGTTGTTTTTAATAACTTATAAGTCATTTTGAAGGGTACATATCTGCAATTTATTCTCACATAGTTACTGAACATTATAGTGTAAACAATAGGGTATTCAATTAATCGGGTTTCTGGTTTAATCGGTTAATCGAACAAATAATTAATCGGGGTTTAGATTTAATCGGTTAATTTTAAATTATTCGATTAACCGAATAATTTCTATTTAAATGTTAAACTGAAACTAAATCCCGAATTTTGTGTACTTATTGAAGTATTTTATTAATAATAAGAACAAAAAACATAAAAAATAAACAAAACATAACAATTCAACGAAAAACTAAATAATTTTCTTTAGTTTTAATAAAACTCGACTTGGAATAAACTCTCTCGCTGATTGTAGATGTTGGAGAAATCGATAGTAAAACATGATAAAGAATATCCAATTTGTCAGTTATTTTTTTAGTTTTTTCTAAGCATATAAAATCCTTCATTATACCATTGGAGTCCTTTTTGGACTTTTTAGATTTTAAATACTTTTAATAATTTCAATAAATTCTAATAAAAACTCGTTTCAGTAGTGGCTCCAGTTTCGTCTATTATCATGTTCTCATCCGACAATTACTAACCGATTGAATACCCTAGTAAACAACAGAATTTTTTGTTTCGAAAATGTCGAATATTGTACCAACAAAGCTTCACTTTAATTTGAAAAAAGTGTTGCTGAAGCACAACGATTGCTCTCCAAAGCTTTTGGTGAATGTGTTCCATCGTTTTCAACGTGCGAGAGATCGTTTGTGCCATTCAGAAGTGGTGATTCTGACACGGAAGCTAAAGATCGCCCAGGTCAGCCTAAGAAGTTTGAAGACACAGAATTGGAGACATTACTACATGAAGATTGTTGTAAAACTCAACAAGAGCTTGCAAAATCATTGAGAGCTACTCAAGCAACAATTTCAAAACGCTTGCAATCAGCAGTATTCATCCAAAAACAAGGAAATTGGGTACCATACGAAATGAAGCCGAGAAGTACCTGGAATGATTTGGCATGTCTGAAATGCAACTTGAACACTATAAAAGAAAATAATTTTTGCACCGAATCATAACATGCAATGAAAATGGATCAATTACGATAACCTGAAGCTTAAGAGATCGTAAGTGAAGCCCTGACAACTAGCCGACACCAAAGCCAAATATCCATGACGCCAAGGTAATCCTCTGTATTTGGTGGGACCAAAAGGGTCCTATCTATTATGAGCTGCTGAAATATGGCCAGACCAACACAGGGAAACTGTACCGAACGCAACCGATTCGTTTGAATTGGAATATCATCATGAAAACATTAGGCCACATGTTGCAATATCTGCTAAAAAGTATTTAGAATGATGTGGTTGCGTAGTTTTGCCTCACGCCGTGCCGTGCTATTTGTTTCTATCGATGTAGAACTCTCTCTTTGGGATACGCTTCACTTTGGAACATAGTATCCGATATTGACTTGATTTTTCTTGGCCTCAAAAGATGAGTAGTTCTTTTAGCTCGGAATCTATATTTTGCCAAAAAGATGGGAAAATGTCATAGCTAACAATGGCAAATACTTTGAATAAATTCATATTGTACAAATGTTTCAAAATAATAAAAACAATACCGCAGTTTTAGAGAGAAGGAGCCGGATTTTGACTTTAAGATTAAATGACAAATAATAAATAGATTAGCACTGGAATAATCCATTATATGTTTGTTTTAATACATAATTTAATTTATGGTTTACACATTTATTAGGTCACATAAACTAGCAATAAAAACAAAATAATCTAGAACTGAAAACTAACATTCAATGATTAATCTTAATTTAATCGCATCAACAAATTTCAAGCTATTTAAAGTCAACGAAGGGACCTTTGATCAGCATAGTTAATACTGGATGATTCATTTAATGTTTTTTTACCTTACACTACCATAGTGGGGAGGGTATTATTTTATTTATTTTTTGATGCACAGATCTCAAATAACTATACGTTAATTATATTTATATTCAGTATTGTTTGAAAATCAGCGTTCTATGTACTTCGAGCATCAATGTCGCGTTCCGGACCTGTTAACTGCTAGCCTAAATCATTTAGGCGTATGTGAAGTCAATAGTCATCGTCAATATTCCAGATACGAGTCAAGACTTGGTAGCCATATATACATTTAGCAGCGTTTTACATCATTGGAAAGTCTGGTATCTCAGATACAGCCAAAAATATTTTGCTGATATCCCATATATATATCTGATATATATATTCCACATGTTGATCCGTAGGAAATCTAATGTCTAAACAAAACAAGTTACAAACGAATACCCTACATATGTATATACAATAGAAATTATAAATGGAATCAAAACTACTCGCAGAGATTAAAATTTATTTTCAGAAATAGTCCAAATTCGGAAATTGTGCTGAATTTTACATTTATAGCAATGTATTTTACATCCATAAGCATTAAAGTTTATTCCGGAAGGATATTTGTAGGACATAGATGAAAACATGGACCAATTAAGTACATTTTCAATAGCGTTAGTCCTTGAGTCAGATTGTATCAAATTATAATTAAGAACAAATTATGTTTATATTTTATATTAGAATTTTTGTGGTCATACAAATAAAAAATTCTTATCTTTAAAACAAATTTTATCGCTTTTTATCTCTTTCTGGTCCATGTTTTGAAAAGAGATATTTCCTATTGATGCTTCCAAGTAACGAACTATATACAACCCCTCCGTCAATACTATTTAATAGACAATTAAACTCAATTCACTCAAAAAACCAGTCTATTCTTATAGTGCTGTGTATGTGCCTCCTGAAAAACTGTGTTTTTAAAAAAATGCATGATAAATCTTTCATTATTTAAAGCGATCACTCTCTGTTGTTAGTGAAGGCACATCAAAACTTCTAAACCATAAAAAAATTATGATTTTAAAAGTTTGGGGTCATTTTAACCCCAAGTGCCATAATGGGTTAATTTCTATTCTTATGCTGTTATTATAAACCCTAGAGTTATATTTTTATGTTATATTTTTCTTTAGCTTCATCAAAATCGGCCCAAAAATAAATAACATTTCTATATCTTTGAATTAGAAATTCCAAATATTGAAAAATTTGACCTTTGACCTTCAAGATTTAAGGTTTTACTTAAAATTCATAACAGTATAGACCTCATTCGCCAAAAAATTACCAAGTAATTGGTTTTTCTCGAAAATTTCCAAATTTAAATCGCAGGTACGGAAAAACTATAAGAGATATTTTCATAATTTTTTCACATTTTTATTCCCTATTATACAATACATCCCCATGTGATGATCAAAAAATTCCAAAATTTGTTTAACAAAATTTTTAAAAATTTGAAAATTGAGTTTTGAAACTGCCGTTAAAATTTTTTTTTTTGGTCTTACCTGGGAATAGGTTAGCGATATCCTATGAAGACAAAAACTCATATACAAGTAAATATGGATATATTTTAAGTAAAAATGAGCTTTTATTTTAATATTTATCAAAATATATTAATTTTGTTCCTACATTTCTTGTTCTATTTGCCTGAGACACGTTAATGGCCTGGCGAATTTTTAATAACTTTAACATTTTTTGACCAATTTCTGTTTTTTATGTCTCATTAGAACGACAATTATGTACACATTTCAATTCTTTTAAACAAAATTGCAAAAGTATTTTTTTAATGGCAAAATTTTTACAAAAACTGAAAAAAATGCATTTTTTCCCCTTGTAAATGCATCTCAAAACTTCAGACGGCTTGCGGCACGTCTTAACCCCAACCGATTTACCTAAAATTTTCAGTATGATTTTTTTACTAATATTCACCAAACTGGGGGGTGAGAATGGCCAAAATCCAACATTCGTTTATTAAGGGCAAACCTCGACCATAAAAAAAAATTTAAAATTCCCTACACTAAGTAAAAGAGCATAAACATTTTTCTTTTAAAATTTCAATAATTTATATTTTTGAGTAATTTTCGGAAGTGGGCCTTATATGGGGGCTATGACCAATTATGGACCGATCACCATGAAATTAGGTCGTGTGATTTATGTCTATATGAAAGTTTACTATGTTGAATTTTGTGAGTATACCAACATTTTTAAGCGATTTATGCACGTTAAAGTGATTTTCGGAAGCGGGTCTATATGGGAGCTATGACTAATTATACACCGATCGTTACAAAATTTGGTGACATGAATTTTGTGTATATAAAACTTATTTGGAGCGGAATTTGTGGAGATACATATATAAATTAAACATTTATGACCGATAAAGTCCAATTTCGGGAGGACATTTGTATGGGGGCTAGGTGAAATAATGGACCGATTTCAGCCAGTTTCGATAGGCTTGGTCCTGGAGCCGAATAAATAATATGTATCAAATTTCATCGAAATATTTTCAAAATTGCGACCTGTACTCTGCGGGACGGACATCGCTTAATCGACTCAGAAAGTGATTCTAAGTCGATCGGTATACTTTAAGGTGGATGTTAGACTAATATTTTTGGTCGTTACAAACATCTGCAGAAACGCATAATACCCTCCCCACTATGGTGGTGTAGGGTATAAAAAGTCAACAAAGTTTTTCATACAAAGTCAACATACATGTTTTGAGTTACAAAACATGTATGTATTTTCATATATATCCAAATCGCATCCTACTAAGCCCCCAAAAAGCTCTTCAAGTAAAAGACGTAAGCTTTCTTTTGAGAAAAAAGGGCCAATTTTTTAGAAAGTTAAAAATGTTTTTGATTTTGGAAAAAAATGTTAAACATTTTTTGTTTTTTTTTTCGAAAGATTGAAGAAATAGCTCTCTAAACTATTTCGGACAAATTTTGCTAAGAACAATAGGTAATAAGTTACTTGGATGAGAAAAAACACCTGTTTGACCAAAATGTCAAATTCTAACTCAGAGAGTGCTTGACCGATCTTGTTAAAAACTTCTGTCTGAATTAATATTCAATAGTGCTAATCTTGGTGCAAATTTCATTCCGATCGAAAGACATCGATTTCAAAATGTATTAAATTTATTTTGTTCGTAACATATCGAAATATTGGTCGGAGACCCTTTTAGTCCAGACCTTGCCTCGTCCGACTACCATTTGTTTCGATCAATGCAGAACGCTCTCTCTGGGATACCCTTCGTTTTGGAATAGAGTATTCGATATTGACTTGATTCGATCTTGGCCTCAAAACATGAGCAGTTCTTTTGGCTCGGAATCTATATGTTGCCAAAAAAAGTTCTTAGCTAACAATGGCTAATACTTTGAATAAGTTTTATTGTACAAATGTTTCAAAATAATACCAAAAAAATTGGAAAAAATCCCGCATTTGTAAGTCATGCACTAATAGATAGACCTGAAATTTTGCAATTTCGTTGCTAGTTGACACAAAATTATTTGATGTTTTGTGAAAACAATAAACACTTAAGAACTAATGAACAATTAAGGTTGGTTTCATAGATTTTTTAAGAAATAGATAGACATTTATGTTTACAACCGGATTCAGAAACAGGGAAGGAAATGTATTTAATTAATACACCCATTTATTGATAATATTTCAAAAATAATTTTCCATATTTTTTTTATCAATATCATAATTAAGATATGTTTGTACCTACTTAATTTGTTAATAAGCTAAAAATACTGCAAAACAATTTGCTTACGTGTTGCCTTACGTTTTATGACCGAATTAGCAAATAGATTAAACACTTTAAATGTTGTTTTTTTTAGAAATCTTTTTTTAAAAAACTGATTTTAAGCACTTATTAGTATAAAATATAAAATTAATATTTCCAATTGTTCTATTAGTTTCTTATTAATGAATTCACTTATTTATATTATGATTTTCACTGTTTTGCTTTAGTGTTGCAGTTGCAAATTTATTTTTTATACAACAAATTCATTGATGAAAGAAAAAAAAGTGGGGAAAAACTCTCTGCTCCCCATAGACGACGTTACGTCGCTTCATTCAACTAGATATGAAAATGCTGTCGTTTATCAGTTGTTTTTTTTTGTTGTTATTGTTGCACTTGGTTTATGGTTTATTCCACCATAATTTTCTTTAATACACTTTATTTTCACAATATTATTTCTTTCATTATTTAATCATATTTATGTATTACTTAAATTTATTTTATTACTTTAACACAATGCAAAAAAAATACCTTTTATTTTCTGTATTGTATTGTTATTTATATTAATCAATTGTAATAAATTTATTTAAAAATTGTATTCATTCAATTTAATTTTTATTTTTTCAGATTTGTGTAATTTTTTTTATTATTTTTTTTTTGATTATTCACTTCCACAGGTTTCTTCCATAAACAAACAGCTGAACCAGCCGTTTCTAACGACTCTCCCGTATAGACTGACTTGATGATTATGATGTTCTTCTAGCCGTTGCTTAACGATACATTTACTTTGTAAGCTTTTTGTTGTTGATAATACTATTTAGTAACAACTAGTTGTTCTAGTACTTGTTGTGTTGTTGTTGTTGTACCCGCATGGAGAGAAAATTTAAATGAGTGAAACGTATATAATATTTTGGGGGCAAGAGATAATACGTTGACAAGCTTGCCAGACTTGGGGATTTGTCCCCAATGTTGGGTACTATTGACTGAATTTTTATTCGGGAATTGACATTGATTGAAAACAAGTAAGAGAGTTATATTCGGCTGTGCCGGATCTTATATACCCGTCACCAAATTATACTTCAAAATAAAAATAAATATTTTTAGGTAAACAAAATAAATTTTTTTAATTTTTTGGAAAAAAAAAAACATTTTTTCGAATTGTTTTTTTTTTAAATTTTAAAATGTTTTTATTTTTTTTTTTAATATTTTGCGAAAAAAAATTTTTGGTGAAAAAAAAAAATTCGGGTTAAAAATATTTTTTCCGATTTAGACCCATTGTAGGTACAACTTACTATGGTCTTATTACGTCGCAAAAAGGTCTTTGAAGTATCTATCATTAGATATCCATGTTGTATATATTGTTACGAAAATGTACTTGAATTCAAATGTAACGATTTTAACGGCTGATTTAAAAGTAGCAAACTGATTTAATAGCAAACTGTAACATATCTGTGGGTATTTGACCCCTTTTACAATGCAGAAATTGAAAGGCAGACAGACGAAGTTTGTTGGCGAGTGGTTGAAGAGGTAGAGTGTGTTTTACAAAGGTTTAGGTTAGTTCAAAAGAGAATGAGAAAAATGTCTGCCTTTCAATTTCTGCATTGTAAAAGGGGACTTATTAACATTGAATAAAAGCTTTCAGTTGACCATTGATCGTAAGTTGGCAACGCTGTTTGCTGCGACCGTATATTCGAATTCGAATATTCAGTTAAAGAACATTGTAGAAAGTACACCACAGATGGCGTATGTATTAGAAACCTCTAGACAGTTAAAGAGAAATCTAGAATGCAGATGGCAGCGTTATAAATAGTGGCAGAGGTTGCAGTCGTTAGTGAGTTTATCAGAGACGCTATTCGAATAAACATCAACTGAGTGCCTTAAAGTGTGCTGTGTTTTTCAAGTGAATTCGTGTACATTATAAATTGTGTCTGTATTTCTGCAAATTTATAAACGTGTATAAAAAAACACTGAGTGACTATTTAATTCTGTTGTTGTACATTTTAAATAAATAAAGAGTTGTTACAATTTTTAAACTACTAAACGGCTTTTATTTGCAATCAAAAGTTTTGAAAAGGTTAAAACGTAACAATATTAATGACTTAGTAATCCAGATATAGGTCAAAAATCGAGGTTGTCCTGGTTTTTTCTCTTATATCTCAGCGATTTGTGGACCGATTTTCTCGAGCCGGAAGAATTCCGGTGATATTGATGTATGAATAGTGTATGTAAGTTATTTGTCGGCTTAGGAAAGTTGATTTCAACAGACAGACATGGCTTAATCGACTCCGCTATCTATAAGGATCCAGAATATATATACTTTATAGGGTCGGAAAATTATATTGTGGAAATTACAAACGGAATGACAAAATATACCCTTCTTACGAAGGTGAAAATCAATATTAACCCTTTCGCTACAAGTTTTAACTGGAGGTGTTAATAGATGTTTTAAGTTTATCATTTGGTTGGTATTGATATCAATATTGACTGATATTAATATTAAGGTCCTACGTGTCCTGGTTTATCCGTTATACCAAATTAAATTTTTAGTCCTGGAAGCTTATCCTGAAGCCCCCAATGATTTTTTTTTAAATATTTTTTATTTTTATATTTCCCTAATATGTTTCTAAGCATTCTAAATAATTTTTATTACAAAATTATAGTTTTTACAAATTTTATATGCAAAAAATCGAAGCCACTTTTTAAAAAAAAAAATGTTGGATTCAAAAATCAATTTTCACACATTTTCAAATTGCTATAAATCGAACACGAATAGCGATAATTCAATAAAATAAATTGTAAACATCTTTAAATATATTCCAAAAATAGACTCAAAGACTATTTTTTAAAAATATTCATAATTGTCGAAGTTATGTGCAAAAATCTAAAATGTATCCATATGGATACAATGTAGCGAAAGGGTTAAATATGATATTTTAATTATATTTTCGCATTATTTATCTTGATTTAATTTATTACAAGTCTCGACATATTTTTCACACTAGAGATGGGCATTGAAATCAACTTTCCGTAGTTCACAAATCAATTCCATGCATGTTTCATACATCAATGTATTCGAAATTGTCCCAGTTTGGTTGCTTTTTAAAATCGATAAAATCGGCCCACACATGGCTGCGATATAAACAAAAAACCACAAATTCCTCGATTTTTTATATATGGGGGATGATGTGAACCTACTTTTGATATCGATGTCTTCCGATCGGGATGAAATTTGCACCAAAGTTAGTTCTATTTTAGATAGTAAGACAAAGACGCAATTTTTAACAAGATCGGTCGAGAACTCTCTGAGTTAGAGGGAGTCAAAACTTAACATTTTGGCCAAACAGGTGTTTTTTCTCATCCATGTAACTTATTACATATTGTTCTTTGCAAAATGTGTCCCAAATAGTTTAGATAGCTATTTCTTCAATCTATCCAAAAAAAAAAATAAAATTTTTTTAAATTTTTTTTCCGAAGTCAAAAACTTTTTTGATCCGAATGGAATATATGTATATCCAAACAAAAGTTTTGTAACTCATACAATTTTTGAGTTAAAACATTTATTTTATATATATACCACTTGCATCTCACTAAGATACAAAAAATCTCTTAAAGGAATAAACCTAAGCTTTCTTTTGTGCAAAAAAAATTAAAAAACGGCCCATTTTGAAAAAAAAGTCAAAAAAGTTTTTGAATTTCTTTAAAAATCAAAAATTTTATATCTTGAGGAATGGACCAAAGCTTTATTTTGAGCAAAAAAATTAAAAAAGGGACCATTTTGAAAAAAAGTCAAAAATATTTTGATAGTTATCCCACTCGCATCCCACTAAGCGGCCAAAAACGTCTTTAAGGAAAAGAACTAAGCTTTCTTTTGATCGTTGCCGCACCATGATCAATGATTTTTTGTTTTAAAATATGGATGGCATTGATCCGTGCGAGATCTTGTTCCAACAGGATGGAGCTATGTGCCATAGGGCGACCGCACCATCGATTTATTGAAATAAAAATTTGGCAATAACTTCATTTCGAGAAATGGTCCTGTAAATTGGCCTCCAAGGTTGTGTGGTTTGACACCTCGCGATTATGGCCCTAGCATAGTCGAATAGACCATTGAAAGTTATTTAAAAGAAAATGGTATTACTTTTTCGCTATTGTCAAAAAAGTTCACCCATAAAACGCGGTAAAGTTTGTAAATAATTTTTTTTTTACCCAGAAAAACAAAATAGGTTTTTTTTTATAAATACATCAACCTGGCTTGAATCTATATTTAAAATGGGAAAAAATCCGCTGTTTTACTATAAAAAATTAAAAACGTAATAAAAATTTGAGAAAATTTTGACTTTAAAATTTTTTTTTGTGGGTGAGGTTTTTATTCCTAGCACCATCGCGTGGTGCTATGGCCAACAAATACAATTTTTTTTTGTCAAAATTCATATTTTTTTTTAATATTGATTTTTATTATTTTTCACGCTTTGTCGGATTGAGATATTGCCAAAGAACTTTTTACGTGTTATTTCGAAATTTATTAGAAATTATGGCGATATTTTTATGTTTTTTTTTTAAAACACAGCTAAGTAAAAGTATCTGGCATCTTAGTACATATAAAGAGACAGCAATAACAATAAAAACAACAATCTTCTCCAAAAAAAATTGATTTACTCAGAGAATTGTGTAGTAAAATAAAAAATGTTGCCATATTATGTGGAGTCCACTAGTTAGTTGGGTGAGTATTTAGTAAACACATTGAACTGGTTTCTTACAGTGTGTGTTCAACTTATTAATGATAAAAAATTAAAAAAAAAAAATTATTAACAAATAAGAAGGTCAAGACCGAGCATATGAGCAATGAATATATGAACAAAGAAAATTTAAAATAACATTTTTTCTATATAAAAAATTATGGACCCATCATAATCAAATAAGGTGGCATAATTTGTCTATATATGCAATTTACTTGTATGAAATTTTATTAAGATACCAAACTCGTTAAAATATTTTTCGGAATGGACTTAATATGGGAACTGTGACAAATTATCACTACTGTCATTAATTCTCGTTAAAGTTATTTTCTTTTAAACACAATAATGAA
Organism: Calliphora vicina; assembly: GCF_958450345.1. Taxonomy (NCBI): domain Eukaryota; kingdom Metazoa; phylum Arthropoda; class Insecta; order Diptera; family Calliphoridae; genus Calliphora; species Calliphora vicina. The sequence goes on from NC_088784.1 coordinate 30,091,229, forward strand.
CCAAACAATTGTCCTTGAACAAAGGATATCTAAAAAAGCTATCTTCCATTTGCTGCTTAACTGCTGTTAATTTGCCTGTAAACAGTTACACAATCAGAAGTTTCCAGAAATAGAAAAGTTGAGAAACATGATGTAACTGTGGGGGGACTGAAATTGGAAATAAATCTGTAACTTCTAAACGGATAGCCCGAATAAAATTGCCCATGGCTATAGAGGAGGTGTTGATAAGTTTTGAATTTGAGCTTAAAACACCAACACAGTCACCCTTATCGTGGTTGGCGTAAACGTCTTACGCCTACGACAGTTTCGTACTAGATTAAAGATAAAATGCAAACTGTTTCTTTAATCTAGTTCGAAACTGTCGTTGGCGTATGACTTTTACGCCAACAACAATAAGGGTGAGTATCTTAAAGTGGGGGACCTAGAGTATATCAAAAATTATGCATTATTTTTTTCGATTCAAAGTTGACTTCTTTTTTGCGTACGATCGTGACCACATGTTTATAACCAAAGTATACCAAGTAGTCGGACTCTCAATTTTTTAAAATTACTCTCTCACATACACGGGTACCGTGTAAGTTCAGAGAAATGTTAACCAATGAAATGTCTTGAAATTTTAACTTTTAAATTTTGATAAAAATAACGTTTTTTACACATTATTACACTAACACATGTTATTCTTTATTTTTTTAAAACACTTTTTGCATATTTTCATTGTTAAAACGTTTCTATTTTGCACAAATCAAGAAAAAATATTTTTGGAATTTCTGACATGTAATTTTTTGTTATTGTAGAATTTAAATTATAGGACAGAGTTCCAATATTTGGTATTGAAAATTCATACAAATTAAAATTTAAAACATTTTTATAGAACTCTGTTGCCTTGAGAAAATTTAAAAGGTACCAACACATGTGTAATTTTGTTACTAACACATAGAGTTAGGTACTTTTTCACTAATACATGCTTATAGTTAGGTACTGCTGTCAAAGAGTTGGACTTTGACAGCAGTACCTTTACGAATGTACGTTCGAGACCCCAGGAAATGCCCATATATGGAATCTAGAGATCTAAAAAACATTACTGTAGCTCTTATCTCTTATAGTTTACGAGTTATTCGCATTTGAAAATTAAAATATTAGTTTTTTACCCACCACAGTCTGCTTTAGTCTGCCAAAAAAATCAGGTACCGTTTTTTATTCCCATATTTTTGAAAAAAGTCTTCTATCAATTTTTCAATTCTTAAAAGTTTTATACATTTTTGAAAAGAAAACACAATTTCTTACACGTTGTTGTCTAAAAAAAGACATTATACTAAGTTAAGTAAATAAACTAAAATTTAAATTTTCAAATGCGAATAACTCGTAAACTAAAAAAAAAATAAAAAACACATAAAAGTCTTTCAAACCGAATAGAGAAGAAAGCTCGAGTGTCTGTAATTCTCAATCACTCTATGTTTTTATTTGTATAATATCTTTAGTTTTTCTAAAGACTTTTGGGAAAAGGTTTCCCGATGATCTGTCCTAAGCAACCAGTGAAATGCGCATGGGAACTAGCTTATCCCCACCAATAAATTTCAGTGAATTTATCAATTAAATTGCATTTAGCATTAAAATTTTACTAAAAAGAAAAATTTGGCATCATTTTTAATTTTAAAAGCAAATTTTCTAAATTTTTATAACATAGAAAAATTTAATCTTGTTCATGTGCAATGAAGACTGAAACGCTGTCAAAAAAACCGAAAATTTTTTTGGAGTGACAACTTTGTAAATAGTTTTTAACAGTTATTACAACATGTTGGACGTTGGGCATATGGCCTGCTCAGATTTCAGCAGCTGATAATAGATAAGACCCTTTTGGTCCCACCAAATACAAAGCATTACCTTAGTGCCATGGATATTTGGCTTTGGTGTCGATTCGTCTGGTTAGCAAGGCTCTACATACAATCTCTTACGCTTCGGGTTATCGTAATGGATCCATTTTTCATCTCAAGTTCTGATTCGGTGCAAAACTGATATTATTTTATAGCATTCAAGAAGCATTTCAGATATACAAATCGTTTTTTGAGGTCTCGTGTGATACCCAATTTCTCTGCTTTTTAATTAATCCTGCTGCTCGCAAACGTTTTGAAATTGCTGATAGAACAGCTCCTAATGATTTTGCAAGCTCTTGTTGTGTTTGACAACTATCTTCATGGATTAATGCCACCAATTCTTGGTTTTCAAACTTTTTTGGCTGACCTGGGCGATATTTGTCTTCCGTGCCAAAATCACCACTACTGAAACGCAAAAATTTCCGCTTATGAGGCTTCGTTGGTACAAAATGTGTTCAGTGATTATTGATAATTACTCTCTCTAATATTAATATGAAATAACAGTCGTATAATGATTATTTCCTGGACGCTCATAAACAGATTAGTATAGATTTGCAAGTAGAGACACATGTCAAATCATGTCTACATTTATATGTGCGCTTATATTTAGAATGTAGTATGATATATTATATATTCTATTAATTTCAAAATAAAATCGGGTAAAATGTAAAAAATTCACTTTTTTACCTCTCATAAATCTGGTAACACCAATTCTCATTAGCTGGCTGTGTTCAGTACATGATCATCTAGGTTTGTGCACCAGCTAACAAGCTTAGCAAGTCCAACAACCTTTCAACGAAAAGAGGATATTAAAAAGCCACACACAGTGACAGGTTATTAAACAAAGGCATTTAATTTTACAAATATTTATGTAATAGAAGTGGAAAAAAGCTATTTAGGGAAATTTTTGTTAATAACCACACACATTTCTGTGACACTTAAGAGAAACTGATGTGTATTGTGTGTTATAATCACCATGATATGTGAAATATAAATGAATGAGTGTTTGTACTCGAATGTGTATTAATTTACATACATATCCATACACACATGCAAAACATACATGAACATTTTCAATAAAATTCATAAATTCAAAAGCAGATCTGCCATTTTTGACTGTGATGCTAAATTAGTTCTGTCAATCAAACTTAAAAAGCCTTCATTATTTACTTACATACAAACATACAAACATATGTATGAATGTGTGTGGGAATATGTATCTGTGTGTGTGTGTTTATATTTAAGTTTGTGTTAATATTTAATTTTTTGTTTATTCTTCTTCCTAAACACATTATGTGACAAAATAAAAGCCCATGTATTTGTGTGTACATATTTCCCTTTTGAAGAGCAGCCGAAACAGTTGTTAATTGTATTGAATCCTGTAAATGACATGTAAATTGTGTAAAATATTTCCAATACAATAAAAACATTTAATTACCTGTAGGGTGTATGACTATGCAAAAGTTGTTGTTATTGCATTTTTATTTGTTTGTTCTGTGGCTGAAAACATTTCTGATAATTAATTTGTCAAACTTGTTTTCTAAGAAAACTGTATGTGGTTGGAAGAAGAGATTTCTTTTGGGTGGAAGGGAGGAAGGGATATACAAATTATTAAAATAATAATTGTTTAATAATGCAGTTTGTATTTTAAATGTACATAAGATGGTGAAATTATTATGGATTATTTTTCACGAGCTCAAAAATCTGTCTGTAAATCGAAACTATAAACCTGGCGAGAGGTTGTCGAGATCTCTCTTTTCTCGTTCGTAATTATCGTTGAACAGAGCCAATGGAAAATTTTAATTCGTCAAACTCATTCTTTCTTTTACATTAAACTCAGGAAATGTATTGTTAAAGGGATATCCCACTATATTCACACAAGATTGCTCATACAAAAGTAATTTATATTTAAGAAAGGTGAATTTTCACATGCTAGTACACCTGGCCGTCAAGTCTGACCAATCGATGGGTATAAGAAAGAAAAGGAAAACAAATCGCTATTCATTATTGGCGAGATAGATAAGAATCCAGCGAAGAATCCATCAACGCGAAGCGGAAGATCAGGTTAAATTTCAAGCTGTGGTGGATGAGTATACTCGGCACTTCCCAGAGAGCAACTGAAGGAGTTCATGTGATATGAGGAGATACCAAATATATCTCTAGAATCTAGAATATCTTGAGAATTATAATTGCAAGATTCTTTAAACTTTGTCCGAAAACCTCTTTTACCAATTTACATAGTTTGAATAAAAATGTTCGAGATTCGAGTAGTAGTCTGAAATATTTTTAATTTTGTAATTTTATGTAATTTGGCTGAAAATGGGCTGGTTGTTATTAAAGAACATTTAACCTTACATTCAAAAAATGGATATTATCAAATATCTGTTGAACTGTATTGGAGAAATCCGTAGAGCTCTGAAGGATTTATTTTGTTACTATGGTGGCTGTCCCTAGTTACATACAGACATCGAGCGACAGCTGGACTACTAGCGGAAAGGAAACTCTAGAGGTTTTGATGGACGCTCATTTCCCTGGCAGTGTTCCCCTATCTGAGGGTAACACTGCGGTATCTTCTGCTGGGCCTTTTGAAGTCATAATTCTCATAAATGAGGTGAGACTGAAATGGGCCCTGAGTAGCTTTGACCCATATAAATCTCCGGGTCCTGATGGAATCATTCCGGCGGATTTGCAACGGAATGAGGATTTAATCATTCCCTGGTTGACTCGTATATACTCGGCCTGCTTAACTTTGTCATATATTCCGGAGTCGTGGATCAGATGTACTATAGCCTTCATTCCCAAGGGAGGGAAGGCATCTCATACTAGACCAAAGGACTTTAGGCCTATTAGTATATCGTCCTTCCTCTTGAAAACCATGAGGGGTTTTATCTCCACTCTTGTGGAATCTTGCCATTAATACATTACTCATGAAATTAGATTCCATGAAGTGTAAAACTGTTGCATATGCTGATGATGTTGCCGTAGCTGTTTGTGGGAAACACCTGGACACATTATCACAATGCCTACAAACTTCACTTAGTACTCTCAGCCAGTGGAGCACTGCTAGTGAACTGGGTGTGAATCCTGGGAAAACGGAGCTTATGGTTTTCTCCAGAAAGTACAAAATCCCCTCGTTCCCACTACCGCACCTTAACGAAGTGGAACTTAAGCTCTCGGATAGTGCTAAGTATCTGGGAATTATTCTAGACTCTACGCTATCCTGGAGCCAGAATATTCATGCGAGAGCGTCCAAGGCGACTATCGCCATATATGCCTGCTGAAGGGCCATTGGGAGTACCTGGGGAATAAGCCTTAGGAATGCGAAATGGCTTTTCGACATGGAGCACTAGTTTGGTACGAGGCTCGGAATAAATCCACCTACTGTGGGATAATTGAGAGAATCCTGCGAATATCTGCACTAATGATTACGGATGCACTGCGCAGTACTCCGTCTCGTGCTCTGTTTGTAATGATGCACTGGCTACCGGCTGATCTAATGGCCAAACAATTGGCCATAAATTCGGCGGTTAGGTTAAGTAATGTTGGAGCATGGAAGTCCAGATGTACTGGCCATGCGTCTATTTTGGGTAGTATATCTTATCTCCCTGTTAATATTGATTACTGCACTCCCTTACCCTTTATTGTGTTATTGGCGGGCGAGTCTCCTTTCTCTATGGACACGCTTGTCATATAAACAGATGGCTCTAAGTCTGCGGATGGGGTGGGTGGAGGCTTTTATATTCCCCATCTTCAGAAGAGGGTGTGTTTCAGGCTACATGATCAATGTAGTGTAATTCAAGCTGAGATTTCAGCGATCAAAAGGGCGGTACACTGGATGAAGTACTATAGGCTATTTGGTGTGAATATCCGAATATGTACCGACAGTAAGCCTGCTATCAAATCCCTTTCTGGCGTCTACTCGACATCCAGATTGGTACATGAATGCCGGGTATCTCTTAATGAGATGGCGAGACATTCTAACCTGGAGTTATTCTGGGTGCCTGGTCACTCTGTGCTATTGCGGATGAACTGGCCAAAAGAGGCTCACGTCTACATATTGACGAGATCGATTACTTGGTCGGTTTACCGATATCTTGCTGTAAGTCAACTATACAGCGTAAATTATTTGAGTCTGCTCAGCTCAGTACTCACCGGGCATTGCTTGATAGGTGCGCATGCTAGGAGATTGAATACTCCATACAATGACTTCTGTAGGAGTTGCCATGATGAAGACGAGGATGAGACGATTGAACATCTCCTCTGTCTTTGCCCTGCCCTAGCAGGGGTGCGGACTGCGACAATAGGTGGTCCATTTTGCATGGCCTAGCGGATCTATCTACTCTGGATGTCAGGAGGTTGGATTCGTTCATTCGTACGTCAGGTTGGTTCGGCATTGAACCCATTTCTGACATGTGAAGGACCTCTTGAAGCCCTGAGCATGATCCTTAGGGTAACACAAAGGGACCAATTTAATGGACCCAAGTGAGCTGGTTGATAACTAGCTGCCTTTATAACCTAACCTAACCTATGGTACGTATGTAGTTGGTTAAAAATATGCCGGATTGGATTAAATATTTTTGAATATTTTGAGAACAATAAAAGAAAATTGAAATTTCGAGAGTCTTTAAGATAAATCAATTTCTTATATTTTCATGATTTTCTTAGAGTTGTACAAAAATGATATAAAAATAGTTGAGATCAAAACAGTGGAGTGTTATCTCCTATACCAAGTATATTGTTACGTTTTTACAATTTTAAAACGGTGGTTTATTGTAACAACTCTTAATCTATTTAAATTTACAAAACAAATTAAATAGTCACTCTGACACTTTATAATTTACAAGAATACCTAGTTGATGTTAACTCTAACAGCGCCTATGATGCAACTTGCTCTTACTATTTATATACACAGTGTCATCTTCAGGAAGTTTCATGAATTGTCTAAAGGACAAAACTGTCCAATTTCGTAACACTGTCCTTTACTTAAGCATGTTCGCCCCGAATATGCATAGATTCACCTTTACTATAGGCAGATAATACTTCTAGATGTACAACCTTCATTTTAGATCTCGGGCTCTTATATTTCTGTATTCTGTATACCACGTCGTTTATTCTTTTAATTGCCATGTATCCATCCCAATGGGTTTGAAGCTTGGGATACAGAATTCACAGCTTGATCGTATTTTGCTTTCATTTTGTTGTTGGTTATTTTAATCTGCATCGTCTCAGATTCATCACTCATCGCTCTCCGATCAAATAGGGCCCCCGAGTTGTACTGCTTTTGCTCTTCTAGAGGATTCTGGAATAATTCGTATCGGTCCGTCTTGGCATTGCAGATTATTTACCATTATTTCTAGATTATGTAGTTTATTATCGACAACTTTGGCTATTTCATTCTCTAAATCGGGCAACTTTTCATTAACAACTTTGGCTTGTATATCTAGGTAGCCCTTTTTTGCCTTTTTGTCAATGGAATCCACTCTGCACAAAAATTTCTTGAAGTTTCTCGTATGTAGCTTTAGTAGATGTCTGCAATTTCTCGTCCATTTCAACTAATAGTTTCATGTTGTTGACTCTATAAGTTTCTTGAACTTAACCAAGAAGTTTATCGGTGTTGGATTTAGAAGTTTCTTGAACTACAGCTTCAACTTCAGCAAAAAGTTTCTCGTTATTCGTTTCTTGTTGTTGGTTCTAGAAGATTCGTGGGCTTCAATGAATTTTATTTTAAGTTTTTCCATCATAGCCGCAAACATTGGGCTTAAATTTATGCTGCTTGTTGTTGCTGGTCTATACCCGGATCTCCATTTCTTCTTTGTACTAAAATTTAATATCACGTCGCTTGAATTCATCTATCAGCGTCTTTTGCAATTCTGCGCTGTTACCTGCTGTCGGTAGCTCCAACTTACTCCATTCTGTCTTGATTTGTTCCACTTTTAGCTCCTCAAACTTGAAACATGACTTCTTATTATTTTGTTTATTCTATACAGCTCATCTTGAGGCTTCCATTAATAGTAAACATTTTCTCATTAGGTTTAGAAAATTCTCTAGTGAATAAACAAAATAATAGTCTCAATTTAACTAAATTTACGAGGGCGTGTCAATAAGTTCGCGACTTTTTGAATGAAACACAGGTTTTTGGAGCTCTATAAACTTTGTCCAAAGTTTCTTCAATTTTTTGTATACAATCCAAACAATAAGATTTGCCAAGGTCATCAAAATAGGTCAAATCTCTTTCTTCCGAGCCATTTCTTCAGGTTTGGAAACGGAGAATAGGGCGGATGAGGCAGCAATTCGTAGCCTAATTCATGCGTTTGTGGTCGATTGTAAACTAACGCGGCGCCCATCTTGCGGAAAGCTTTCTCATACCCCAGTGATCATTTAGAATTGAAACCACTAACCCATGTGAGAAGTCTATGGCTTCCATAAACTCTCGTACTTTCAATTTCAAATCGGCCAACACCATATCGAATTTTTCGATTTATTTTGGTTGTAGAGACCTCAACTGTGCATCCAGAACTAATTGATGGTGCAGAGTTCCCATAGTTTTTATCAAGCTTAGCCTTGGATTGAGAATTATGTTGATGAGAACACGAAATTCACTTTTTTATTGTTAAAGTTTTGACAGGATTCAACTGACAGATGCCTGTTGACAGGAGCAGTGTTGCCATATCAGTTAAGTGTAGGAATTCTAAAAGTCACTTAGTGACTGGCCCTCGTATTTAACTGACTATATTTTAGTTTTTCATTAAGTCTTTTTGTGCAGTAGAGTTTAAAACCTAATGTTAGAAATCAAAGCCTAATATTTTCCCTATGTCACCAGTACTTAGAAAACATTTGTTGTGGGTCATGGTTACATAATAGAAATAATTTATTTTCTTAACAAAATACCTTAGTAACTAAACTTCAAATCATTTTCCCGAAAATAATATTCTATCTTATCACTCTCTTGCTCTCCTCAAAGCTTTTAGCAAAAATTTGTTAACCGCATAAAACACCACTGGGTGCCATATGTACAATATTTAATAATAATAATAGAAATAACAACAATAATAGCACAAGCAACAGCAATAACAACAATTTCATTCCTTTTGACCTCATCAGTAAATTAACATGCCAAAACAATCTGCTAAAGTTCAATACACCACATGTGTGTTTTGTTGCTCTGCCACTACTCTGCTTCTGAATCAGTTTCTGCTGTTTTTCCAAAATTCAAAAATGGAAAAAAAAAAACGAAAACGGAATAATGGAATGGAAGAAAAAAATTAAAACAACCAAAACAGGCTGTATTGAAATGAAAATCTTTTGTATTTGTATGGAAATTGTTTTTTTTTTTGTTGGTCTGTAGGAGAAGACAGTGGAATATCAATTGTGTGGTATCAGAGTTAGCAGAGTTAGGTTGTGGAATTAAATTTAAATGTCTGATTTTTATTCCAAATTATCATCTTCGACATCAGTTTTAGTACAAGCATTACAGAGCAAATACAACTTCCTTAGAACCGATTTAGAACTAGTTCTTCCATTAATGATATTTGTTCGAACAGAACCATTCTAGAACTAGTTGTCAGAATGAGAACCAAAATATGATAACTATAGAAGAATCTGAAATGCTAACTGATTTTAAAAACTTTCCTTCAAAGAAATAATTCATTCGAATCGTAACCCTACTGTAAACAATTTATATTCGTTTGCATTTGTTTTTTGACTTTTTTCTACTTATCGTCAGCTGTCAATTGCATAAATCGAACAAAAATGTTTGTTTCATTGTTGATTACATAGAATTTATACAATATAACCTCAACATCCATACATACACTCTCATGTACATATAAATTATTAAAAATTTTGAATATCTATGTTTGTTTTATGGCAAAAATAAGTTGAAATAAGTGTGCAACTGGCATGTGTTACTTTTCGAAAATAATTGCAAAGGTTGGTAACGTCAACAGAAATATTAATACATGAAGACATTTGGGTTTGTGTGTGTATTTGTAAATACAATACAACGATAATAAATTCAATTGTATTTTTCTAATAGACTTTGTATGAGCTTAAGTACATACAAACGTGTTTTCTATTCAAAAATATATGTATTTTCTCTCGAGAAAATTCTTTCTCATTTGGTAAATCTAAGTACTTATGTAGTTTATTAATATTTCATATATATTTTTATCGAAGTATTCCATTCGATTCTTCAAATATAAAGCTTAAAAAGCGGCTCATAGTTTAATCAGGTGTTAAAACGACGAAAATTGTTTCGAACTGAATAGCTTATTAGTTTAATTATAAAATGGAGAACCAGATGAATTGATGTCAATAAAATATCACCTGATTAAATCGATGCAATTAGTGACAATGAGGAATTGTATGACAATGTGCAATTTTTGCACGACGCACAGTGGCGCCATTTGAGTTTTTTTTCGGTGCAAAAATCATAAATTTTGAACCAAATGAGATAATCAAAAAATTTAAAAGGCATATGATAGATAATTGACAACCCTATGAAAAAAGTGTTTGAAAATGGTTCTACGAAAAATCTATTTTATGGAAAGTAAAATAAAATATTTTTAAAACTTTTGATTTGTTATGTTTCCTTTTAAATTGAGATATATGTAATTTAGTAAAGCAGTAAAATATTAAAAAAAAATTAACGAAAATATGATTCAAAATTTGTTGAACTTCTGGCGCTTCTGTCGAGAAAATGAAATGTCCAATTGAAAAACCCATTTGTATTGGAGGAGAGCAGATTGTCAGCTTCCGAAAAAACTTAGTTTTTCCAAATTCTGAAGATACCGATTTTCATAATTTTGTCCACCTAGATGTGGCTTACGTATGATCGAATCATCATTTAATCGGAAAACTATCAACTCGTCCTCGTTGTCCACAGTGCGGTGGCATAACCGATGTGTAATGCTTCCAGGACTACCACAATGGAGCAGTTTCAGATAAATCAAAAATTGCAAGCACTAAAGAATTTATAATTTTAATTAAATAAATTAAAAACTATAAATTCGCTTTAATTTACGCCAAAATAATTTTCTTTGATATAGAAAAAAATAGTTAAATTTGAAACTCATAAAAGATCCTGTGTCATACAAGTGTGTTTACTAACCACTTTTAATTTGTTTATATTATAGAGGGGATGTCTAAAGCTATCTAAAACAGGCGATATTTTTGGCTTATCGCATAGTTCTTTATTTGGCAACGCATTTTCCGATAATTTTCCGACATAGAAAAAAACATAAAGGCAAAGAGCAAAATATTTTACATTTTTTTCTCGGCTAATCAATCTCTACTTCTAATCAAGTAAGAGAGCTATATTCGGCTGCGCCGAATCTTGTATACCCTTCACCAAATTATACTTCAAAATAAAAATTTTAAATATTTTTAGGTAAACAAAAAATTTTTTTTTGCAGTTTTTTAATTTTTTGGAAAAATTAATTTTTCGAATTGTTTTTTAAATTTTTTTTTTTAATTTAAATTTTTTTTTTCGTTTTTTCAATTTTTTTTTAAAAAATATTTTTCCGATTTTGATCCATTATAGGTCCAACTTACTATGGTTTTATATACGTCATTGCAAAGGTCTTTGAAATATCTATGAAAAATAGGTCAAAAATCGAGGTTGTCCTGGTTTTTTCCTCATATCTCAGCCATTTGTGGACCGCCCAAAAATATTGGCCTAACATCCACCTTAATGTTCCGATCGACTTAGAATCACTTTCTGAGTCGATTAAATGATGTCCGTCCGTCTGGCTGGTTGGCTGGCTGTCCATGTAAACCTTGTGCACAGAGCACAGGTCGCAATTTTGAAGATATTTCGATAAAATATCTGAAATCGGTCCATTATTTCACCTAGCCCCCATACAAATGTCCTCCCGAAATTGGACTTTATCGGTCATAAATGTTTAATTTATATCGATATCTACACAAATTCTGCTCCATATAAGTTTTATATATACAAAATTCATGTCACCAAATTTTGTTACGATCGGTCCATAATTAGTCATAGCTCCCATATAGACCCGCTTCCGAAAATCACTTTAACGTGCATAAATCGCTTAAAAATGTTGGTATACTCACAAAATTCAACATAGTAAACTTCCACAGAGACATAAATCACACGACCTAATTTCATGGTGATCGGTCCATAATTGGTCATAGCTCCCATATAGGCCCACTTTCGAAAATCACTCAAAAATATAAATTATTGAAATTTTAAAAGAAAAAAGATTTTGTTTGCTCTTTTACTTAGTGTCGGGCTTGACCAACCATACTTTCTTACTTGTTTTATATTTAAGATGTACTTAAAAACGCTCTTGTCTGTACTAATATCTTCTTATCGTTATTTTAAGTGTAGATGGAGTGTTGTATGGAACACACAAATATGTTTATCGAGCAAATATATGAGTTTATTTAGTAACCCAGCAGTTAAGTAGTAAATGTATGACATTAAATGTCACTAATGTCTGATCACGTGGAGTCATTTGTCACGTATGTGCTATTTGTAATGCAGAGGGAAGTCAGTTGGTTACTTTATACATCCCAGGTAATCTAGCGTGAAGACAATATACACTTAAGTGTCTCTAAGTAATCTAGAGTTTAGTCATTTTAAACGTTTAGTGAGTAATACATACATATTGGTTTTATATAAATTGTGTTGATATAATTCTCATACAGTTCATTTACTTTTTGCTTAAGAATCTCATGTAACCTAGTGTAAAATCAATTGCCACTTTAGTATTTCTATGTAACCTAGTAGCAGAAAGTAGTTATTATTGTCAACAGATTTAATCTATTGGAGGGTTGTCGGACGAGGTTTGTTTATAAGCAAACTGTCTGATCAAGTAACCAGTTTGGTAGCTACTAAGTTAATTGACTCTATGTAGGTATGTGAATCCAATGAGTTGACTACTTTGCACCAGTTATCAAACAGTCTCATTGTAATCCAAAAGGGTCAATTGACGCTCTGCTTAGGACATGTACGTGTTAAAAAAACCTAGTCATGTAGCGGTTGAAGTAAATAGTTCCCACCCTAAATGATTGGTAAAATCACTAGTTCGGGACGGTCTCCTAGAACAGCTGGGAAGTGCAATATATGTATATTAGGGTCTCCCAAAAAAGTTGTGAATGTTAAATAAAAATTTAGTTCATTCTAAGAATATGTTATACAAAATGTTTGTTCTGGCGTCAATATCTAGTAGGTTGGATTAAAGGATGAAAAGGTCCTTTGATTTTATTATTTTCTCGCAAAGGAAACATAAAATGTTGGTATCATGTGAATCATACATATCACATATACCTCTTAAAGTAAACAATAAGTATGTATGTAAATATGTATATGAATGTATGTAGTTTAATATTCGCCCGTGTATCGGTGTGTTGTAAAATGGTTTTGTACAACCAACACAAAACAGGCAGGAAGGAAACGGAAGTGTTTAAGAAATACTTACAACTACACAATAACTTATTTATTTGCATGTGTATATAAATGTTTGTTTATATTTGATGACGACAGTGTGTTATAATATGTACTTACATTTAATATAAAGCGTGTCTTATCTTGTTGAGGTATTTAACACGCGTTTTCACATGACAAACACTGAAAATGTTAATTTATAAAAGTACATAAACTTTATATTGTTGTCTTTTGGATATGTTTTGTTTTTAGCAAAAATTTTAATTCTGTTCTAAATAATTTAAACCAGCATATTTTTTTTTTGCCAACTCATACCTCCTCTTGTATTTTCCACCCATTATCATTACCTCTTGTAATACAAGTAGCTAGGCATTTGGCGTTATGGCAAAAAAAACAAAATATATTATTTAATGTTGTCAATGCTGAACATCTGCCAAAATAAAAACAAGAACAACAAAGCTAAAAAAAAAGTATTTTTATTGCTTTTGGCCAAAGCCAAAAACAAATTCCCACAAAACAATGTTGTGACAACGTGTGCACACGTTCAAAATTACACGAGGCGGCAATTAATCTTCATAAATGTTTACCGCGAAAACATTTTTGCGGTTGCCCCACCAACAATGTTTTTGTTGTTGTGCGAAAAAACAAACAAATAACAACAAATAAAACTGGGCAAAATATGACAAAATCAGAAACATCCCAGCAGTTCTAGCAGACTGTGCCGAACTAGTGATTTTACCTATCATTTAGGCTGACAACTAGTTACATAACTAGCTACGTGACTAGTTATTTTAACATCTTCATGTCCTAAGCAGGGGGTCAATTGACCCTTTTGGGTTACAATGAGACTGTGTGATAACTGGTGCAAGGTAGTCAACGTATTGGATTCACATTCCGGTTACATGGAGTCAGTCACCTTACTAGCTATCTAACTGGTTACTTGATCATCTACATTACTAATTATTTTAACTTGTACCTCAAATAGTCAGCTAAAAAGACTCTCCTATAGATTGCTTCTGGTGAGTAAAATAACTACTGTGTAAAATGCAGTACAAAATAAACGTTTAAAGTGACTACACTCTAGGTTACTTAGAGACAATAAAGTGACTATTGACTACATGCTATGATACATGGGATATCAGTATACTTAAGTGAAAATAACTAGTTAGAGAGCTATATTCGGCTATGCCGAATCTTATATACCCTTCACCAAATTATACTTCAAAATTTTAAATATTTTTAGGTAAACAAAATTTATTTTTTTAAAACTAGCATAACACGGTGCACTTCGCTACCCCTACCCTAGTAAAATTAAAAAATATGAATGATTTCTGATACAACCTATCTACGTACAATGGTACGAAAATAACACATGCAAAATATAACTAACTAATTTGGTATGGGAGATACCACTCCACTGTTCTGATCCACCCATTTTTAAATCTTTTGTGTAAAAAAATAACTCATATCAAGCTTTACTTTAACTTTCCTTTATAAGGGAGGTGTCATTCCTAATACGCCGATCACAGACAATCTCTGTTAAATTGTTGAATAACCTTGCAGTCATTACTTTGTATGGAATGTGATTCATCTCCTTTTCCGACCCCTCCCATTTTGGTTCCTCAGATATTCGAAATCAATATTTACTCTGTATGGGAGGTGCTAATCTAATTCCGTCTATATTCAGCTAAACTCCGCACAGTAGTAAGAAATTAATTCGTAAAAAGTTTAAACACTTACAATTATAGTTCTACAGATATTCGAAATTAATTATCTACTTTGTTTAGGGCCATGCCCACTATTCAAATCCTGAACAATTTCAGCGAAACTATGCAAAATAATAAATGAGCCATTTAGAGTTCACAAAATAGTAAGAAATAACTATTTAATTTATATGGGAGGTGACTCACCATTTGTTCCGACCCGTTCCATTTGTTTTATTAAACCCCCATATGCATAAACAGTTTTTAAATTTGTCAAAGGTTTATAAAACACATTTTGAATGGAAATTTTGTTTTATAAACCTTTTGATAAATTTAAAAATTGTTTATGCATATGGGAGTTAGAAAACAAACAAAAAACAACTTCAAAATATAGTTTTTTAATTTTTTTAAAGTCTTCTTCTTTGTTTTCTATAACAACTCTCACTTAAAACAGAGCGACAGTCGTAATTCAGCGGCCAACCATTCGAACGCCAATTTTCAGCGAAACCAGAGGCAATATTTCAATGTGACTAATTTTAGAATATTGTGCATTGATGTCTGTTAAAAATGGTTTTGATTTTACGCAAAAATTTGTTATAATTTTTTTTTTAAATTAATTTTAATGACAGTCGCAAGGGACATGTCGCACGGGACATTTTTTTCCATCATGATGTTAATGTAGTTTCTGTTGATTTTTTACGAAATAATGCGTAAACAAGCTTAGTATAAATGTTTTTAAATTAATAGTATTCAATGTATTTATTTCAATATAATATCAACAAACTAAAAACGTAAGAAAAATATTTAGTACGAATAAGCCTATGTCTATACTTGACAAATATTTGTCATAACAATAAATGACGTTTGTTTTCAAAACAAAGTTGTCTGAACAAAAACACTAACAATTTTGTCCTAACGAAGCAATAACACTAAAAAATTATAATTTTTTATCTTGACAACAGATATAGGGAAAAGTATTGTATATTAGTACCCAGAAAAAACTTTACTTACTTAGTAAGCCAGCAAATAATATTGGAGCCAAGGCATAACTACTTATTATTTGACTGAAACACTACTTATCTTTGTTCGAGATTTTTTAAAAATTCATGAGTCAAGCTTACAAATGTACTTACAATCAGTTGAGAAATAAGTAGTAAATTCACAACAAGAATATGTAGCTAAAAAAACACAAAAAATATTGCCTTGTGTGGGAATCGAACAGTCACATTATTTGCTTGTGTTTGATAGTCAAGCTGCTAACTCACTGCTCCATGTACGAGTTATTATATTGTAAGTTAACAATAGTTTTAACATCAACATATAAATGAATATGATATGAACAAAAAAATTAATGGCTTCGACAGGTGGCGAACCACTAACCTCCTGTTTTCCAGTCAAACACACTAGATTGCTGTGCTAAATGCAAAAGTTCATTACCAGCCTGTATACAAATAAGTACTTATTCTAGTAAACTCATTACAAAATTATGCATGAAATAACTAGTTATCATTACAAAAATTCACAAAAATTTAGCTGGGTAAATACAATAAAAAAAAATAAATTTAAATGAAAGTAGTTTCAGGAATATCAAACATATATTTTTTCCAGAATACGCAGTTCTATCCGCTTTTCCTTCTTGCCCATTGCAACAAAACTAGTCCAACCCAGGTATAGCCCAGTTGCTTTTCATTTCTCTCCATTTTTTGTCTAAATTATATAACAAATAATGCTTTTCAATCTGGTCAGACGTCAAAAGATATAATTTTACCATATTTATGTGATGTTGTGCATATTTACATGATTTATTTCATTTATGTAAGAAAAAATTATTTTAAAATTTTTAAATTTCACACTTACGATGTCGCACGGGACCAACTTTATATGAGTACCAAAATCATAAATGTTCTTATTTTTCAGTAAAGTTTATTTTATTTTAATTGTATTAAAAATCTCAGTTTGGACTCAATATTTGATAAAATTTCTGGAAGTACTTTCGACGCACAGAAACCAAATGTTGTTTTTCAATGTCGCACGGGACATCGAAATATGTGATAATGCAAGCAAAAACTTACAGTTATTTGCAATCGCATAGTTTCTTATGCATTCCATTTTGACTCTTTGTACCTTCAGGAAGATTTTAGATATCAAAAGTCAATGCATAATGTCTCTCTTTAAGAACTTGTATCAAAACAAAATGTGCATTATAAATATTCAAATCAGAAAAATTGCCATTGGTCGACTTTGCATTCGAATATCTCGAAATGGGTTATGAATAAATGGAAAATGTCTTTATATTATTTAAATTTGATTGTTTCCCTATGAACAAAGTGTTTTCAAACACTTTTAATTTTCTGGTCTCGGTGGAAATGCCCATATACTTTATAGGGTCGGAAAATTATATTGTGGAAATTACAAACGGAATGACAAACTTATATATGCCCTTCTCACGAAGGTGAAGGCTATAAAAATGAACTGTATGCGAATTATATCGACACAATTTGTACGAATTACTCACAAAACATTCATAGTGACCACATCCTAGATTACTTAGAGACATATAAGTGACAATTGTCTTCACACTAGATTGCCTGGGATGTATAAAGTAACCAATTTACATCTCATCAGTTAAACAAGTAGTCAATGTATCCCTTATAGACAGTAATTGTTACTAATGTCCTATCAGTTGGATGTCTTCAATTTATATATTTGGGTCATTTGACATGTACTCTTTGTAGTGCAGAGATAAGTCAATTGGTTACTTTATACATCCCATGTAATCTAGCTTGGAGTCAACTGTCTCTAAGTAATCTACAGTGTAGTCACTTTAAACGTTTTGTGAGTAATTCGTACAAACTGATTTTATACAAATTGAGATGATATACTTCTCATACAGTTGATTTCCTATTTGCTTAAGAATACTTACATCCCATGTAACCTAGCAAGAAGTGAATTGTCACATTAGTGTCTCTAAGTAACCTACAGTGTATTCACTTTAAAAAGTAGTTATTTGAACCACCAAAAGTTATTTTTTGGATAGTTGTCGGAGGAAAGTTTTTTTATAATCAATTGGTTATTGGACTTTCTATGAAATGTTTTTTAACTGTCACGTAGCTAGTTATGTAACTAGTTGTCACCCTAATTGATATGTAAAATCACTATTCCGGATCAGTATCCTAGAACTGCTGGGATATATACAAATGTATGGGTGTTTGTGTATGTGTACTTGTTTATGTAATTGTGTAGACATGCATTATGAATATCCTGTTACAAACAACAACAACAGCAACATTAAAAGTATTAAATTATACTTGTATTTGTTATTAGATTAAAATTAGAAAAAAAACACAAAAACATTAGAATAATATTACCGAATTTAATTTAATTAAACGTTTAAATTAAATTGACAACATTTATTGGCAGTGGTTCAACTCTAATACGAATTGCAGGCTAAAGTATTACAGGTACCATTATAATGTAGGCAACTGTTTTGGCAGCTTTGATTTTCAAGAGTTTTATTTCATGTAAAAAATTTAATTTGTTTTCATTGTTTTTATTAAGCAGAGACAAATGTGAATTTTCCCATATCTTAAATTAATTTCTTTCAGTTAACAAGTAAGAGCGTTATATACGGATGTGCCGAATTTTGTATATCTACCATCAATATGTGACAATAACATTTTTTCTGATATAGAGGTTATAATGATCCAGAAAAAAACTTATGTACTTGCATTAACTTAAATAAAACTTAAAACCTTCAATATACAAATTCTAAAAACTAAGTAAATTTATTCAAATATTGTACAAATTCATTAAACATTAATTACTCGGAAATCCTTCTCGGACGAGATGATCCAATACCTTTCCACAGGCCGAAGTTCTGCGGCCAAATTACTGCATTTGATATGGAGTAAAATTTATCGTAATTTTCAAATTTGAGATTATGGCATTCGATATAGAGTAAGAAATTTAGAACATTTTATCATAATTTCGATATCGAAATCTGTTTTCGATACGTTAGCTCATTGATCACGAATGCGGTAATTTGGCTCCTGGACAGTTGGGTGAATTTGCCTCCCATGGTACAAAATTTTCATTATTGTGTGAATACTACTTAAAGATCTTTTTTCCATAATGGCATGATGCCAAATCGGGCCAGAAATATGAAGGCACTCTGTGCTGTTTTATGGAATGTAAAATCCGTTTTTGTAGATACTCCGTAATATATATTTCTGTGATTATCGTGCCTGATGTCACAACTGCAAATGGTTTGCCATACAAGAATGTTCTTGGGAAATTTTGTTTGTTTTTTTGTCCGGTATTGTTCGTGAACATGTTTTCCATCAGCAACATAAAAATCGTGACCCGGAAGTTATGAAAAGTCTTCCAGTACGTTTCATCAATTTTCATCATCCATCACACAACAGGTGTATTTTTTATAATATTTGGCCTTATTTTTTTCGCTCGTTCCATTGCTTCTAAGTTCTTTACCGCATTGCGATCTTGAATTTTCTGAACTTTATACTACTTCCCAGCAAAAACTTCGCTTACAAATGCTACAATGTCTTTTTAATAATGTCTTTTTTAATTACTTACTTTTTAAGTAGTAAAGTCTAAAAAAACAAAATAAACAAACAAAACACAAAACTGTTACTTTTTTTCAATTTGCCCATTTTTTTTTATTACATGTTTATTTTTAGAAAAACAGAAAAGAATATTGCATTACTGTGTGAAAACCATTATTTGATGCACAATGAAATAACTAAGCAGTGGTGTAGTGAGCACGACGGAAGACTACCAAACAGAAGGTTGCAGGTTCGAATCGGGTCTGCGACTTATTTTTTTTTTATTTTTTTGTGTAAATAAAAATTCTATAAATAACTCTACTAACAAAACAACTTATTTCTGGCCTAAATATAAAGGATTACTTTTGGGACATCGCGAACAAAAATAATGACTTCTTACAGTAGAAAAATAAGTAGTTGAATCGTCAAATTCCCCTTATTTTTCGGCTTATTTGTAAGAAAAGTTTTTGCTGGGTTCATCCCAGCATTAGCTTTTGCTCTGATTTGTTTTGACACACTCTTTATGTGGGGTATGGTCAATTATGGAGCGATCCTCACGAATGTCAGTAGAATGATTTAGGTTCATATAAATCTTGTTTATGTCCAATTTTATCACGATATTAATTATTATAAGAAAATTGGGCCTTATCGTGTTTTCTACAGACAGATACACGGTAAGACGTACGGACATAGCATGATCATCATAGAACAGATTCCTGATAGCAACGGAATTTGTTGCCAATCGAATCTGTTTTCTTCATTAATACTTTTGTAGGTGTGCGATTTATTAAATATTGGTCATTGTTAGCTATGAATTCCGTGCCAAAAGAACTGCTCATCTTTTGAGGCCAAGAACTAATCAAGTCAATATCAGATACTCTGTTCCAAGTGCAGAGTATTCCAGGGAGAGAGTTCTGCTTAGATCGAAACAAATAGTAGTCGGATGGGTCACGGTCTGGACTATAGAGTGGGTGAGGCAAAACTTCTCAACCACTTCATTTTAAATACTTTTTAACATGTATTGCAACATGTTGCCGAGCGTTGTCATGAATAGGAATATTACGGTTTCACGTATGGCCGCATATTCTGGGCATTTTTTGGCCAATGCTCGCTTCAAACGAATCAGTTGCGTTCGGTACAGGTTTCCTGTGATGGTCCGGCCAGATTTCATCAGCACATAATAGATAGAACCCCTTTGGTCCCACCAAACACAGAGCGCTATGGATATTTGGCTTTGGTGTCAATTCGGCTGGTAGGCCGGACTTCACATACGCTTCGGATTATCGGGTTTTCGTCGCATGTAATGATTCCGTGCAAATTTTTTTTCTTTTATAGCGTTCAAGCATCATTTAGGACATGCAAAATCGAAAGACGATTTTGTATATCTGAAATGCTTCAGTGTAGTGTATCCGAAATTTACTTGACCTCAAAAGATGAGTAGTTCTTTTGGCGCGGAATCTATGTGTTGCCAGAATGATTGGAAAAGATCATAGCTAACAATGGCCAATACTTTGAACTAATTTATATTGTACAAATATTTCAAAATAAAAGCTAAAAATTTAATTCCGCATTAAAGCCCAATAAAAATATAACTGCGAGTAATCGCGATTAATTGAGATTTTTTAATTGTAATCGAGATTATAAAAAAAATTTCTTCAAGAACATAAAGGAACAAAGCATTCTGTGATATTGTATATGCAGCCAGCTGGACATTCTTAACCAAATTTAATAAAAAATATTATTTATTTATACATTTTTCTTTTCAAATTCATGAAAATAATTATACTCCTGGATGAAAATTGATTGATTAGGAATGGAACTCCATGAAGCACTACCAATCATTTGTAATGCATAGAAACATGCTAAAACAAGTAAGAAAGTATGGTCGGTCAAGCCCGACCATATAATACCCTACACTAAGAGCAAAAACATTTTTCTTTTAAAATTTCAATAATTTATATTCGTGAGTGATTTTCGGAAGTGGGCCTTATATGGGAGCTATGACCAATTATGGACCGATCACCATGAAATTAGGTCGTGCGATTTATGTCTATATGAAAGTTTACTATGTTGAATTTTGTGAGTATACCAACATTTTTAAGCTATTTATGCACGTTAAAGTGATTTTCGGAAGCGGGTCTATATGGGAGCTATGACTAATTATGGACCGATCATAACAAAATTTGGTGATATGAATGTTGTATATATAAAACTTATTTGGAGCGCAATTTGTGAAGATTTCTATATAAATTAAACATTTATGATCTATAAAGTCCAATTTCGGAAGGACATTTGTATGGGGGCTAGGTAAAATAATGGACCGATTTCAGCCAGTTTCAATAGGCTTGTTCCTTGGACCGAAAAATATGTACCAAATTTTATCGAAATATCTTCAAAATTGCGACTTGTACTCTGCGCACAAGGTTTACATGGACAGCCAGCCAACCAGACGGACGGACGGACATCGTTTAATCGACTGAGAAAGTGATTCTAAGTCGATCGGTATACTTTAAGATGGGTGTTAGACTAATATTTTTGGGCGTTACAAACATCTGCACAAACGCATAATACCCTTCCCACTATGGTGGTGTAGGGTATAATGAAAGTCATTTTAGCCGCTTCATTTGTGCTTTAAGCCAAACTTCGAGTGGCAATGACTCTTCTCTTTCCATTAATTCTTCCACTTTCCATATTTCCTCTTCAAAAGCCAAACAATTTAGTTCCACCTCATTTTCTTCATCATCAGAACTATTTTCAATATCGCTTTCCATGAGCAGGTCAACAATCAGTAGCTCTGCATTTTGTTATGAACATTACCTTACTTTGATTATTGAATTGTTAACAATAAAATTATATATTTCTTTTAGTTTTTATACTTCACATCTTTAAAAAAATTAATTGGTTAAGTGCTCAAGATAACGTATTCTACGAACAACTGATCACAAAATTAATTAAAAAATGTTTAGTGTGGTCTGCTAGAAAAATATTCCCGGTTTTTAGAACAAAAAACATGTTCAGTTAGCTGTATTAATGGTAGTATGTCGAAAAATTATATTTTTAAGCAGGAGATTATATAAGTCAAGTCATGTCACATAATTGTATGATGATCGGTCCATAATTAGTCACAGCTCCTATATAAGGCCCACTTCCGAAAATAATTCATGAAAATAAATTTTTTAAAGAAAAATGTGTTTGATAATTTACACAGTGTAGGGTATAATAGTTTTTTATTTGTTTTAAGCTTTAAATATGTAAAACCAGTGTTTAAAAAACTAGACTACAAGTAGCAGTAGCAACGAAAAAACACATGTAGTCTAGTTAAAAAATTAATAAAAACTCGGAGTCAATAATTACTACTAATACTGCTACCTTCACATTTTGGTAGCAGTAGTTGTAGTAGTACTAATAAAAGAATAATTTAAAAGTAGCAGAGTAATTTATTTTCTATGGCTAGCTTAAAAAAGAAAAAGTTTTGATGTAGCAGTCATTAGTTTTTTATTAATTCTGCTACTTTTAAAATTTAGTAATAATAGAAGTAGCAGTTGAGGTAGTAGAAGAAGTAGCAGTTGAAGTAGCAGCTAAGTAGCAGTTGAGGTAGCAATAAAATAAGTCAAAAATAAAAATCTTCAGCCAAAAAAGTATATTATGTGTTGTTGTTGTGAATGTATATTTGTGTAAGTTGGTCGTGTTGTAAACAAAAGTTCGTTTTTTTGCTATACACACAGAAAACACGATCTTTCTGTTAGCAACACGAACATCTGAGACGAATAAAATCGAATAATTCTTTCAAACTCTCTCAAAACAAAAACAACACACAGTGTTTAATTCTGTCAATTTTGGTGTTATGACTGAAGATTTTCTTTTTTGACTACTTTTATTGCTACCTTAACTGCTGCATCAACTGCTACTTTACTGCTACCTTAACCTTCGCTTTACCAATACCCACCCGGGTGACCACATCGATTTTATTGGTTTAATATTTTTTTAATTTTGTTTCGATTTAAATGACATTTGTACTCACTGAACAAATTCTAGAGTTCTATAGAATTTAATAGAACCATTTTAAACTTTTTATAAGGTTTTTTAAATTTTTTAAAATTTCGTTCGTCGCATATATTTATAGAAGTGTAGTGTCACCCGGGTGGGTATTGGTAAACCATGTACCTTTGGTAAAGCGAAGGTTAAAAATTAAAACTCGATATAGAGCAGTAGCAATGATTTGTATTTTTATGTTACTACTCCATTTACAATTCATGTTTTATTACTACTGCTCTGTTAAGAGTTTTATATTTTGAAGGTAGCAGTTGTTTTAAAAAAACAAGAAAACGGAAAAAGACAAATGCTACTGCTACCGCTACATACACTTTTTTGAAGCAGTAGTTGTAGCAACAGTTAAAAATTTTTTAGTTATCGTAGCTTTTTAAACACTGTGTAAAACAAAGTTTCGGTTTTGTCAAAGCACCTTCTTATACAAAGTCGAGTGTCACCAAAATAGAGTTTGAAGCACAAATCTGTACATGAAGAACACAACACTATATTTTCGATATGAAGGCTAGCTAAATATGTTTATTGTTGAAGAGTTTAATTTTCTTAAAGTCTGAGAATGCTTCTATAATTGCTTATTAATCAGGTCAGCTGGTTAGATTTACATAAAAGATTATTAACATTATTTTATGATCATCTCCTCCGTAAGCCCTTTTGTGAGTTATTCTCTGTGGACATATCAAGTTGTGAGCATTTCTTTTCTACTTTAACCTAAAACTCCTTTAACAGCATAAATTTCCTTAAAACTTATTTATATTCTTTTAATTAGAACAAAATTCTAATTTATTTCTCACTAATTAAACTAATTTTAACAATATGTCACCTCTACTCAATTTGCACCTTCAATGAAAAAATAAAAAAAAAATATATAGAAACAAAAAACATTATTTTTTCAAACAACTTCATTTAATGGCATTCGCTGTGTTCGACAAAGTGCTGAAAAAATACCATAATTTTGCTGTTGGCATTTTTTTAATTAATAAAATTTTCAAAATAAAAAAAAAAAAACAACGAGGCGACAATTATATTTTTAACGCCAATTGCAGGTGACGCCTTGTCGTTTCCATACTCCAGTTCAACCACTCAGACATTCATTCATCTGTACTCACGTACACACCCCCACTAGTGTATGTTTGTGTGTATGTTGGTTGTTGCTTCTTTTGTTTATGCCACTTTACCCAACATCATCATTAATATTTGCCATTTCCCATTTCCCAGCAACCACACCCTCTTCTCCTGGTCACGATAGAATGCCTAAGTTGAATTGAAAGTTCTTAAAGAAAATGTTCTTATAAATTCATTATTGAAAGAACTTTGAACGTTATTCAAATACACACGTCATTTGCACGTAGCCATAGTTCCATATAGTAGTCCTACTTGAATGGTATGAATTATTTGTGTTTTTTTCCCGTTTTGCTTTCTTCAATTGCATGTCGAAGATTTTGGAGGACCCAAAGGAAATTCACAGGGAAATGGTTAAGAAGAAACTTGTGAACATAAACAAATTTATAGTTTCAAAACAATTTTAAATATCATGGATATATTTTAATGAATGTGTATACTAACTGTGTTTTTTTTTTTGATTTTAAAAGTTCAGGGTCATTTGGACCCCAAGTGCTCTAAGGGTTAATTTACATTTTTGTGCTGTTATTGTAAGTACTAGACTTCATGTTATATTTTTCTTATGTTCCATCAAAATTGCCCCAAAAATGTATAACATTTCGCTATCTTTCCATTAGAAATTCCAAATATTGAAAAATTTAACCTTCACGATTTAAGGGTTAACGTTTTCCGATTTTAGGAAAACTTTTAGACTATCTTTAAAATTACCTGTAGTATAATATTCTGAACAGATTTTACTTAAAATTAATAACAGTAATTCATTAGCCAAAATATGGCCAAAAAATTAGTTCTCGAAAATCGCAAAATTTATATCGCAGGTAAGTAAAAACTATAGGAGATATTGACATACCTTTTTCACATTTCATGTGATGATCAAAAAATTATAAAATTTGTTTAACAAAATTTTTAAAAATTTGAAAATGGAGTTTTGAAGCTGCCGTTAAAAAAATTATTTTATTTTGTTCATACCTGCGAATAGGATAACGGTTTCATACTAAGACAAAAACTCTTATACAAGTAAATATGGACACATTTTAAGTAAAAATAGCTTTTATTTTAATTTCTCAAAATATGTTAATTTTGTTCCTACATTTCTTGTTCTAGTGGCCTGAGACACATTAATGGCCTGTCGAATTTTTAATAACTTTAACATTTTTTAACCAATTTTTGTCTCTTGCATCTCATTAGAACGACAATTACGTACACATTTCTATTCTTTTAAATTAAATTGCAAAACTAAGTTTTTAATGGCAAAATTTTTACAAAAACTGAAAAAATTGCATGTTTCCCCCTTGATGCACCTCAAAACTTTGAGCAACGAACGGCACGGGTTGTCCTTCTTAGAACAAGCTAAAAAAATGTTGCTAGTATTTATTTTAGGTCATTGCGAAAGTATTCAGCGAGTACTGTTTCAACATTTCAAACATTTAATTCTAAGGGACAATCTAGTTTATAGGGAAGAAACGAATTGAATTTCTTTTGAATTTGCTGCTTCAACGCTATAAAATAAAATAAGTTTTGCACTGAATCAGTAATTGCCAAGAAAAATGGATCCATTTCGAATCGTAATAGATCGTATGAAAGGCCAGCCAACCAGCAAAATCGACACCAAAGTTAAATATCCTTAGCGCTAAGGTAATGCTCTGAATTTAGTGGGACTAAAAGGGTCCTATCTATTATGAGCTGCTTAAATCTGACCGGACTATCACAGGGAACCTGTACCAAACGAATATCGCTCGTTTGAAGCGAGCTTTAACCAAATAACGCCAAGATTTAATATTTCATCATAACAACGCTAGGCCACATGTTGCAATACGTGTTAAAATTTATTTAGAATGAAGTGGCAGGCAAGTTATAGTCCAGACAGTGTCTCGTCCGACTACTATTTGTTATGATCGATGCAGAACGCTCTCTCTGGAATATGCTTCACTTTGGAACAGAGTATCTGATATTGGATTTACTCGTTCTTCGCCTCAAAAGCAGAGCCTAGTATCCCACGAAAAATACCGAATGTTATTGATTTTAGCGTGATGAAAAATTTCCCTAAAGAAATGATTCAAGTTGGATCCTCGCTGGAACTATTCAGATTACTCACTCACTATTGTTACATTATTGAGCCTTTGATACCCTTCGGCATAATACCCCAGTTTTTACAAGTGATACATTTGCTACTATAAGAGATTTTTGGAACCGTTGGAAATCAAATCTGCGGAAATCGTTCAATTCTGGTGAATGTAGTGTACGATGCATACTTATAGCGTGCGAATACCATGGTACCTGTAATGTTGATATATTGAAATATTTTTTTCCTACTGGTTCTTAAACATACAACTTTAGCTCTTACGTCTTATAATCGCACAATATATTTTTCTTTAGAAATTGGTAATTAGTCTTAGTCGCCGTCCACTCGCCATTTATTATTTATGATTGTAATAATTCTTGTAAACACCTACAATTCATTGCCAACAACAACAACATAACTAATTCCATGTAATATAATGTTGTTGACCAACTTTGGAAATTTGGTGTTGTTGTTATAATACATTTAAAATGGATGGGCGTTGGAGTTTGATATTAATTGATAATGTATGAGTCTTGATGTTGCTCTTTTTCACATGGAGTCAACCTGTTGACATGATGGAATATTCAATAGCCATTATGACATTAATGGAAAAATAGGTTATTGGTATCAGTTGCAAGCCTATCTACAAAATGCACTATTCAAAGCTATGGTCAAGGCCTATATCAAACTACCTTGAGAGACCGGGGAATAGACGAATTCTTGATGCTCCATACAAAGCCAACATCACTTTGCTTTGAGAGTTGAGGAGTTATGCAAATATTCGAGGTTTTTGACAAAGCATCAGACATTGATTCCCAGCAGTTTGAAAAGTGCCAAGCTATATTACTACTTGTACAATTAACTAGTTCGATGTGGCTGCTAAAGTTGTAGTTAAATGGTTATCATTTGCACTACATTTCACCAGCATATTCAGTAATAAACAATAGTCAGATATTTGTCTTTAGTTTTTGAAAATAAATTCAAGAAAAATAAAATCTTCTAAAATATACCACTTCGATGGCCACATGTAATGCTGAATGTGGCCGTTTGTGTTTTCATTCTCAATAATGATGTAGAAAATGCAAAAATGGAGAGTAGACTCACATGTTATTCTTAATAACAATTAGAGAGCAGTACAAATAAGAGCTCTGTGGTTTAGTGGTTACAGCAATTGACTAGAAAACGAGAGGTTATGTGTTCAACCCCGCTCTCTGTAAAATTTCTTTTTTCTTTTTTTCTCAAATGCTGGAGTATTTTCACTATTGAATTTAATAGTGAAGTGTTATGCAGAGTGTGCCAATCGGCCACTTGCAATGACATCCCCGTGTTAAATTCACCAGTCAATAACGTTGCGAGTGGGTTGAAAATTCACTAGTAGTAGTTCTTAGTGGCCAACGAATTCGACGTGGCGGAACTAGTGCAATGAACTACAAGGAATTACTACAGAGATGAAAGGATGCAGAAATATTATGCGCTCTGAAAAAGGCTTTCGCCAGTCTGTCTTGAAAGATATACAGACGGAATAGCTCTGAAAAGAGCCAACTTCGTTAATTATGATAGAAAATAAACTTTTGAGTAGTATTACTAAAGATACATTGCAAATGCAAAACGCCAAAGCATCAGATATAGAAGAAAATGAAACTATTCCACGCACTGGTCAAAGCCAACGTCAAACTGCATTGAGAGCCGCAGAGACGAAGGAACAGCTGAATACTCGTCAAAGCAGCGGTCGATCGCTTTAATTGTTTTGGCATGTAAATCGTCTATAACTTGATGAAAAACAGTTCCAATAAAGTTTGCGGATATCATCTTAAGTGATCTTAAATTATGTACGATGTTTTCTAGGTGATTATTTATTAAAATCTCTGAGATCGACAATACAAATCAATGTGTTAATTACAAACCTTCTTTACGGCAGGTCTTATGATATTGAAATATAATGTCATATTAGTTAATAATCTCATCTTTAAAACACAGTATGTATTGTACACTAGAGTGTCTCTTATAAGACAACCATTTTTTTTTGGGAATTTTGGAACGGGTACCCTCTATTTTTTAATAGAGTTTTGAGGGGAAAAATGCAATTTTTTCAGTTTTTGTAAAAAAATTTCTATTAACTAATTACTTTTGCAATTTAATTTAAAAGAATCGAAATGTGTACGTAATTGTCGTTCTAATGAGATATAAAAGACAAAAATTGGTTAAAAAATGTTAAAGTTAAAGTTATTAAAAATTCGCCAGGCCATTAATGTGTCTCAGGCCACTAGAACAAAAAATTTAGGATCAAAATTAACATATTTTGAGAAATATTAAAATAAAAGCTCATTTTTACTTAATATATATCCATATTTACTTGTATATGAGTTTTTGTCTTATTAGGAAACCGTTAACCTATTCGCAGGTATGACCAATAAAAATTAATTTTTTTAACGGCAGTTTTCAAAACTCCATTTTCAAATTTTTAAAAATTTTGTTAAACAAATTTCAGAAATTTTTGATAATCACATGGGGATTTATTGTCAACATAATAGAGAATAAAAATGTGAAAAAGGTATGTCAATATCTCCTATAGTTTTTCCGTACCTGCGATATAAATTTTGCGATTTTCGAGAAAAACTAATTTTTTGGCCATATTTTGGCTAATGAATTACTGTTATTAATTTTAAGTAAAATCAGTTCAGAATATTATACTGCATGTAATTTTAAATATAGTCTAAAAGTTTTCGTAAAATCGGAAAACGTTAACCCTTAAATCGTGAAGGTCAAAGGTAAAATTTTTCAATATTTGGAATTTTTAAGGAAAGATAGCGAAATTTTATATATTTTTGGGTTGATTTTGATGAAACTTAAGAAAAATATAACATGAAGTCTAGTATTTACAATAACAGCACAAAAATGGAAATTAACCCTTAAGAGCACTTGGGGTTAAAATGACACCAAACTTCAAAATGTATTAAAACAATTGTCAATTTCAATAGTGCTGATCAAACTTTAAAATATTGTATTGTGTATTAGAAAATAGTATTACTAAGCCATTTTGAAAAATGTTCACATTTTTGTTCAGTTTTGACCACACATTTTTCAAACGGCAAAATATTGCATGTATACCTTATTTTTGCTTTAATAACGAAATTAATATTTTATTGAGGATTTTTGAATAATCAAATTGAAACCCTTTAGTGTACTTTTGATTTAATAGATTTAAAAAATAACTTGAATGATTCAGTTTATTTAATTCTGAAAAACATTAAAATTAGCACCATTCATATTGTCTGTGTTTTTCGTGATTTTAAAAGTTAAGGGTCATTTTTAACACCAAGTGATATTAAGGGTTAATTTTAAATTTTGTGCTGGTATTATAAACCTTGTCTTCATGTTATATTTTTCTTAAGTTTCATCAAAATCGGCCCAAAAATATACAATGTACACTTCATCTCAAAGTTTCCAATTAAAATGATTTGTATGTTCTAAAGGCTACTTACTTGGTAATAAACTTAATGTGAATAATTAAAAAATTTTAATTTAACAACTCCTTATTTATGCTGCTGCAGCCACCACTACTGGCACTAGCTAAATTTGACTCATTCTTTGCAAATGTTGACACATCATTGTTGGTTGGTTGGTTTCTTTTGCTGAATTTTCATTTTGTTGATCTTACGACTTTAACAGTCGCTCATTGCTGTTCCTAATGTTACGATTTCTGACCATAAATAGAAATGTCCATTGCATACATACAAACAGACATGTTTACATATGAAACACTTACAGTCGTACACTTTTATTCCGTTGACACTTAAAACACTATGTCGGATATAAACACAAAAAGCACTCAGTTCAATATGTCAGAGCAAAAGTTCGATTTGGTAAAATGTTAGTTTTTTTGTCCTTGTTTGCTATATTTTGGGCTATAAAGTCCGAAAGTATCATCACACAAAAAGCACTTGTGACAATAACAAAGCAAAAAAAAAAAAGAACACATTTCATTTTGTTTCATTTGCATTTTCATGCCGTTAGCGTAAGTAATCATTCATTTTATTTTCGGTCGTTTCGTTTATTTTTTTTATGTTTTTTTACTGCTTCTTTTGGGAGAGGTTGTTGTTGGGAGTGAATGATTCCAGCAGTTTTTAAGGGTGTAATTGCCAATTTTTCACTGTCTACAATTCCATTAGCTAGAACATTGTTGAGATTCTGCCAACACTAGTTACCTTTGGGTTTACTGGTATCCTATAGAGTATATCATGTAATGAATTTAGTTTAGCCCGTACACACTCATTTGTACAGATGAGAAAATCGGTACATTTGAGAGAGCAGAGAACTTTCGTAGTAACACTGCCTACTCAGTTTTTCTTGATCAGGTCAGATATTCTTTTAAGTGGATGTGTAAAATCGTTACAGTTTTATCATTGGGTACATTTTGTGATACCTGAAACGATATCAATTCAGAACTGTTATATGTTCGTTTGCTATTCGATGCCGAACCAATATGATGTACGACTGAATGAGTCCATCTTCCTAATATCCACCCTCGATATATTCTTTAAGTCGTATAGAAAATGACCACTCATTATTGCAATCTTAGTCATCGATAGAGAAGATCAAAGATGAAAAGAACTTCCCATTAATGAAATCCTAGTCCTCGATGGATCATGGTAAAGACTTCGAAAACAAATGCTCAAGTAATTTCAGTAGAAAAAGCGAGTTCACGCACTACGACCCGTATGATCTTTTGTGCAGCCTTAACGTTTCATCATACCAGATTTAAGCTACGTATGAAGCCAATTATTCTATTTGATGAGAGATCAATTACGCCCTCCAGGGCCATAAGGGCTCTTCCGAGCCATTTAGTTCTGCACATTTCAAAGGTTTCAACATGAAGTTTACAAAACCTACACTGATCATTCGAAACATTAGCTAAAATAAATTGGTGATATCTAAAACCACAGTGTCCGGTGAATAATCCAGTAAGTATTCCCAAGTCACCCTTTCCAAGCGATAGCAACAATTGATATCTACGTTTGGACAGAGTAATGAACCTTTTAGGCTATCTAAGTCTTGCTACGTTTTATAGTATATCCTCGTGGGATGCCTCCCCTATTACCATCGTGACCTTCATTGCCAGGTACCCAGCACAAGGTGAGTTCATTGTGCCCATCGAGTTCATTCAAAGATGTCCAGTTGTCCATAACAACACCAGACCTCACTTCGTATGATGATATGGATCTAAGAGCAGTCTGGCTATTCGACATAACAAATATCCTAGTAATCCTTAATTTCCTTCATCATTCATATGTCAAATTCTTCCTTGCAATTAAATTAATAACTAATGGCTGCAAGATTCTTGAATAAGGAACAAATTTCAATTAATAAGTGAAAACTTCTCGATAATCTATGAGACTTATTCATAACCCTATGATGATAAAATATCCCCATGATATTTGGTTTCACTATCCAGTTACGTTCAGTCAGACAGCTGTTTAGCCAGTGGATCCTAGTAGTTCATGAATGGAGAAGCATTTTAATTGAAAACTTCTCGAGAAAGACGGCATAGGGATCCAATAATTCAATAATTATCCCTATGATCCTATCATGTTTCCATGATCATTGGTTTAAATCTCCTGGTACATTCAGCCATATTGCGGTGTTTATTAGATAGAAGATCCTGTTCAATATAGTACATGTCGTTATAATGCTTAAGGACGCCTCGAAGATCTCGATTATGCCGACGACATATTCCTCCAAACCACACATTAAACGACATCAGAGTCAAAGTAGGGGAAATATAGACAACGGCATGTCATGCTGGTTTATATTTCGCGACTTGTTTTTGCAACTTGCGAAAACATATTACAAATTCCATTAAAAAGGCAAACCAAGCATTTGGGGCACTGCAAAAAGTACGAAAATCACCACAAATTCTTCTGAGAACCAAGCTCCACCTCTTTTCATCTAACGTGCGTTCCGTTCTGTTGAATGCCTGTGAATCGTGCAGCTCTAAAGCTAGCGACAGAGACCTGTGGGAAAGAGAACGTGAAACACCAATACGTATCCAGATCATCAACCGTTGGATTGGTTATGTTCTCAGACGCACCAATGACAAAGTAGTCTAAATGGTAATTGAATGAAATCCCCAAGGCAGTAGAAGAATCAATACTGAAACAAACTCAACTGGAAAGAAGAACGAAGTTAAGCAAATATCATAGGATATATCACAATTTGAAAATATTTGTTGTGGACCTTTGTTTCACCTTGGAACCATAGGAATCAATAATATTTAGATCCTAACTAGTACAACATAATGGGTACATAGTTTCTTTGCAGCGGTGGTTCGTTTTCAGGATTGGCATAATGCGTAAAACACTCATGAGAACAATATCGATAAACATTAATATACATTTTATTACTTTCTCAAATGGCCAATTAACATTTCCAGCTCCATGTCCTGGCTTGAGTGGATGCCAGAGACTGCCACCTTGGCGTTATCCGCTTAGGTAAGACTTTTAATTTTTTTCATTTAAACAGATAATTTAACTAATCTAACCAAAATGATCATACGACACATTTAGGTTCCATGCTCTGCTGGGTAAGATAACATATAAATTCAAATGTACATTTGTTGCGTTTAGATTTACAGTGGCGTATGCTTATGTATGGAGTTGGTATTCATATTTAATAATTTTGAAAATTTGATACGAAACAAGTTCTACTTTTAGATCCATGTATGATATACAAATCCTGTATTTACAATAGATGACGTATCTTTTGAACGCGGTTTTTGTTTTTAATAACTTATATGTCATTTTGAAGGGTACATATCTGTCATTCTCACTTAGTTATTGAACTTTATAGTTTAAAAAACAAAGTTTTTTTTGCTTCTAAAAGGTCGAATTTTGTGCTAACAAAGCGTCATATGCGGGAAGTTTTCTTTAAATTGAAAAAAAAGTGGTGAAGCACACCGAGCAGAAATTTCAAAACATTTGCAAGCAGCAGGATTCATCCAAAAGCAGGGAAATTGGATCCATTACAATAACCCGAAGCGTAAGATATCGTATGTAATCGACACCTAAGCAAAATATCCATGATTCTAAGGTAATTCTCTGTATTTTGTGGGAGAAAATGCGGTCAGACATGAAACCGTAATTCTCCATCATGACAACCCAATGCAATACCTATTAAAAAGTATTTAGAATGAAGTAGTTGGGAAGTTTTTGCTTTATAGTCCAGACCGTGCCCCGTCCGATTACTATTTGTTTCGATCTATGCAGAACGCTCTCATTGGGAAAAGCTTCACTTTGGAACAGAGTATCCGATATTGGTTAGATTCGTTCTTGGCCTCAAAAGATGAGCAGTTCTTTTGACTCGGAAACCGTATGTTGTCAGAAAGATGGGAAAAGGTCATAGCTAACAAATAAAGTTATATAGGAACCTTTAAGGTCATTGAAATTTTAGTAGAAGTAGCTAAACAGTTATATGCATCCAGGATGTAAAATAGAGAGAGAAGAGACAATAGGAGTATAGTAGAATAGAGTATATATATGTATATATAGAGTATAGTAGAAGATAGTTGACAAGGAAGGTGTACTATCAGATTAACACCCACATCGAGAGATGTCTGAATGGCGTGTAAATTACTATATATTACCATGTTATATCTGCGCCTGAAGGATGTAAAAGATAACCAGAATGACCGCATGGAACTTGTAATGTTCTAATGTCCACGTTTCATTTAGATAAGATCGTCAAGTGGCAGAAAAAGTTGTTGGAAAGCAATTGTGTACTAAAAATACTGTTGAGATCTTGATATATAATATGCGAAATGATAAAAGGTATCCAAGAAAGTAATTTAGGTGAGAGTTGCCAATAAGACACACACATCGTAAATAAGGCCATCCGATTCTGTGATACAATATCTTTGCAAGAAGGTCCGCAGGGATTTAGGATGACGAATGAAGTGATTTAGTCGGTAAAAATCCGATATTTCGCAATATGATTTGCCAAACATTTTGTACGAAATAGGCTTCCTTGGACATGACCTCATACAACAGGGAATTACGAATCCAAATGTTGCAACAATCGACTTCGGTAATACACTCCAATTGACAGTTTGCTTGAAATGTAGACAGTCTTTGCAAATAGATCTAAGATATAGATTGGTGCGAGTGCTTATGTTTGGCTTACAAACTTCGCCACGAACTTCAGGTCTCCTGCAGTGTCTTCCAGGCTAAGATTCTGGTGATCTTTAAGGCCTCGAAACTGATAATTGTTAGAGTCTCTAGGAGGAAAGATATGACTATTTACATCGCCATCAGGATTGTAACAAGGTCTCTGAATGGGTTAATGGTCCCATACAAGGTTCAAATGGGTTGGCTACAAGGGCAATGTATAGTGAAAGGAAGGATCAGAAAGGTTACAAATGTTTCGACTTGGAGGTCAGGGAGATGGCATGTAGGGTGGATTACGATTTTGAAATGGCAGGATCTAATCTGTTATTAGGGTTGGATAACTGCACTCTGTGGAACTTTGTAAGTGTGATCACTGATTAATGATTCTAGTAAATTGTGCAACTGCACTTAGGCTTTTGTATTATGTTAGAGACTGGAACATATCATCGGTCATTGTCAGAGGTTATATTGTCAAAGGCTTAGATGTCTGAGTGAACGATACTTCGATAGACTGGCATAAAATATTATTAATTGTGGATTAAGTGATA
This sequence comes from Calliphora vicina, assembly GCF_958450345.1. Classification (NCBI taxonomy): domain Eukaryota; kingdom Metazoa; phylum Arthropoda; class Insecta; order Diptera; family Calliphoridae; genus Calliphora; species Calliphora vicina. The sequence continues at coordinate 30,126,713 of NC_088784.1, forward strand.
TTTTGTTAAGTTTTGACTTTGAACTATCCTTCTTTTTATTCCTTTCCGAACTTTCTTTACTTCAAGGTCTCTTTCCGAAGCGAAGCACATATGTTCCAAATTGTCTCAGAGTGCAAATGAACTTTTTTTAAAACTTCCCTTCTAGTCTAAGTCGATTAATTTCAAATTCTGACGTTTAAAATGTTTCTTTTACATCCCACTGATTTAAATTTAACATTACATTTCCCACAATTCCAACGACACTGCTCAAAATATGCGTTAAAATGTGTTACAGAGTAAAATAAAAAAAAAATAAAAATAAAACGAAATGCTCCATACTCAGCACAAGTTGTGAATTGTTGAATTGTATGATAGATGTATAAAAGTTTTGAATGAATGAGTGTTCGGTTTTTGACGATGAATGAGAGATGCTGAACAATGTTGCCAACAACATGCAGATACTTATTGCTACAACTTCTGTTGCTGCTGCTGCTGCTACTTTAGTTACTGCCGTCATTATTATTATTGCTATTTGTGTAACCGTTTGTGTTGACAGCATTCATTTAAATGTCTACAAGTGGTACCACCATTATGACCCCCTCCCCTCTCCCTTGACTAACAAATATCACTATGGTCCTTGGTATGTTGGCAATGGTGTGTATATGTAGGTGTTGCATGCAACCAACCATACGTACGTATGAACAACATAAAACCTAAGTATCGTAATTCAAGTGGAAACGTTTATCAAACGACATTATGTATGTCGTTGTCACCTACCTAACTCCCACTTACTCTTTGTACTTTTGTATATATTGACGCCCGCTTGTTCCCTTTTTTCTACTAGTTTTATATTCTGTATAAAAATTTTGTGTATTTTGGGTATAAAAATAAGCTTTCATTAGAGTGCTATGGCTGGCATCTTGGTTCATGGTGATATGATGCTGTTTGTTTTTCTTTCTATATGTTTTTGTTGTTTTTCTGTTTTTTTTGGCACAATTGCCGGTTTCTTGTTTGATGTGCTGCGACATCGTTTGTGTGAACAAATGCAGCTGTTCAAACTTTGGAATTAGCAGCTATAGCAAATGTTTGGGTTCGTTTATATTCGTACTATATGTAGGAAAAGGTTGCCATATGAGGGGTTTTATGCTGGAAATGGGAGTTGCGAACTTTATTCAGTTAATACTATTTAAACAAATTAAACAATATAAGTTGCGGTACAGTGAAATAACTTCCACTAAAATAATTCCCAAATAACTACCAAAGGGTAAAATTAAATTACTCCCAATAAGTTGGAATTATTATAAAAATTAAAATATTAGTCCCAAAATATGTGAAATAACTCCCAACAAAAGTGAAATAATTCCCAATTCGGAAGTAATGTATTTATTAATGCGCAAACTTTGTATCCTCAGGGGTGTACAATAAAGGGCTTCGCTCAGTAAAGTGTTTTCATATTTTTGCAAATTTTTGTGATTTATGAAAAACAAATTTGTACCACATTAGTTTGTAGACGAATTGTTCATTAAGAAATTCAAGTTTATAACAAGTGAGAGTACTATATTCGGCCGTGCCGAATCTTAAATACCCTCCACCTAAATATGATTGTATAACAACTGAAATAATATAACAATTGTTAGAAAGACTAGTTTACGCAGAAGAATTTTATTTCAAATGTACAAATTTTCAGCAATTTATAACTGAAATTCCTATTAGAACGTATGAAATTTAACAATTTATATACTTAATAATTAGTTAATACGTTTGGATAAACATTTTTCCTTTTTAACCTCAAGTGAATAAATAGAGTATAAAAAATTGTATACAAATATATTTAGACAAATTTCAAAATATTTGGTTGTGGGACTTATGTGGGAGCTATAACCTATTATGATTCGATTGTCATAAAATATTTTAACGTGATTTTTATGTATTTATATGAGAGCTGTGGCCAATTATGCACCAATTTTCACAAAATTCAGTACTATGATTTTTGAATACAAATTACTGATCTTTGTACTATTTTGGTTTAATATATGGATGCTATGACCTATTATGGTCCTAAGTATTTGAGGGCTATTTTTGTTGAATTTCATATAAACAACGCTATTAACAAGAGTGGACCTTAAATGGGAGCTATGCCGAATTATGGACCAATATTTAAAAAATCTTGTAGTACGATTCTTGCATACAAATTACTGATCGGTGTAAAATTTTCAGTATAGATTTTTTTGGATATTTGTGCAAGTTAAAGTTTTTCCTGAAGTGGTTCTTAGATGGAGGCAATGACCAATTATGGGCCTAACATCATAAAATTTGGTACATCGAAATTTGTTTCGAATTTCAATCTGATAACTATATTTGTAAGAAATTTATGAGGATTTTAGTGATTTTCGGGAGTGGACCTTATATGCGAGCTATTGTTAAATATGGACCGATATTCACAAAATCAAGAAGTATGATTACTGGATACAAATTACTGATCTGTGCGTAATTTCATTTTGATATCGATATGTTTTAAATATTTTTTAAGGTTAATATCATTTTCGGAAATGGGCTTTATAGGGGAGCTATGACCAATTATCGGCCAATCTGCATAAATTTTGGTACAGTGATATCTATGTATATAGGTATTATTTTTGCCGAATTTTAGCATGATAAGGGTATTTATAAGAGATTTATGAGTACTTAACTGATTTTTGGAAGTGGACCTTATATGGGAGCTATGGTCAAATATGGACCAAAATTCATAAAATCCTGTATTATGATTTCTAAATATAAATTACGGATCTGTGTGAAATTTTGTTTTGATATTGATATTTTTTAGATATTTATGTAGGTTATTGTGTTTTTCGGAAGTGGTCCTTATATGGGAGCTATAACCAATTATCGGTCGATTTTCATAGAATTAGGTATAGCGATTTTGGTATATATGGGGACTATTTATGACGAATTTCAACTTAATAGCGATATTTATAAGACATTTATGCTTATTTAAGTGATTTTCGGAAGTGAACTTTATATGGGGGCTATTGTCAAATATGGGCCGATCCACAAATAATTTAGTGTTATGATTTTTTTATGCACGAATATTATTTTTCCTGAATTTTGTGTGGATACTGCAATTTGGTAGTTATTTACAGACCATAGAACCATATTTCGGAAAGAAATTTGTATGGGGGCTAGGAGAAATCATGAACCGATTCTTATAATTTTTACCAGAGTTAGTCCTTTTAACATAAAAAAAACGTGTGTAAAATTTGGTGGTATTATCTGCAATATATTTGCACAAATAACAAAAACAATTTTAAAATTATCAATTTTTTTTTAGGTTGTCTTAGATTTTTGTTCATAACTCTGGTTCCACTGAACCGATTTATCTGATTTTCAATACCAAACTGCTTAGGAGAACAATAAACATTTTACCCACTTTCGTTGGCTATTTTGACCGTGAGCGTGTTTTACACAGACAGACAGACGAACAGACTGACGGACATAGCTCAATCGACTTAGAATTTCATAAGGATCAATAATATATATACTTTGTTGGGTCTCAGATGAATATTTCTCAATGTTACACACCGAATGACAAACTTATATATACCCTCATTCACCACTTATGGTGGTGGAGGGTATAAAAACAGGCGATAGTTGTTTTTTTGATTTTTTCAACGAAATGAATCCACCAGCAACAACAACATCAACAACTATAGAAAACCAATAAGCATGATGTTACTCCTTTTGGTGCGTGTTCTGATTTGACTGATCTTAATTTACCAACCGAACTGGATATCTTGAGATATTATTTTTACTTAAGCGAACGTGCTAAAATAGAACAAAAAAGTTTCTTATAAATCATTCAGTACTCAAGTAGCAAATAAGTTCATTGGAATTTGGGAAAAACTTGGTATTTAAATAATGCCGAAAAATAGTGTATATGTACGATCAACATAATCAGAGAAGAGCAAGGAGCAACGGTTATGTCATCATCCCGATGATTCAACATACGTACCGCCATCGGTTGAAGAAGACGTGGATAGAATCAATGGTTCACAATACACAGAAAGATAAATTGTTTTAACTTTGCCTCTTTTGTGTGACAGATTGGGTGTGCCTGATATAGTAGCATCAGCATTGGGAACCGCTCTTTTCTAAGATTTCGAAATGAAAAATCTTCATGGCGAACCTCTCATCATGTATAAATCGAAAGTTCGCAGAGAAAAAAATACGGTTAGACGATACCAATTTGTTAGCGTTTTCATTCGATGGTAGAAAACATGATACTGTAAAGAGTGATAATATTGATGGGAAGTATCATACTAGGATGGTAAAAGAACCGCATCTTTTTATTTCGAGAGAACCGAGTTCTTAATTGATTGGTTACATAAGACTGGAATATGAAACGGCTGAATAAAAAACAACCAAATTAAGTGATTTTTTCAAGGATACAAATATATCACTGGATGCATTAATTGGTAAGCCAACAAACACTGAGCCACATGGTGGAATTATACGATGATTTGAATTGCTGTTAAAAATACCATTGCATTGGTTCGCTTGCCTTATACACTTCAACGAACTTCGATTTTGGCATTTGTTTCAGGCTTTGGATAAATCAACCAGAACTGCATCAAGATCGGCTATCGGAAAACTGAGCAATCAAATCGAAACTTGTCAAATTCTTCCGGCAAGTAATTTCTATCACTCATTTATTTTAATTATTTGAATAATTTATTTAACTATTTTCAGGTGGTGGACGGCTTTGAGAAAATTGCGTTGAAAATATGCCTCCTGCTTTAGTTTCTTTTCTATTATTAAGTTGTATTAAAAAAAATAAACCTCAAAACAAAACAAACATAGGCATTTCGCTGATTGTTTCATGTAAAGTGCCAAAAATGGTGATTTTTTTTAATTTTTGTATGGCGACTCCCCAGGTGGTTCCAGGGGGTGTGTCACTACCATGAGTGTAGGTCATACATTTAGACTCGATTGGGGCACTTTAAATGGGTCAAAATTTGACCTTTGGGTCAAAATAAGAAACATCAGAATTAATTTAAGAGTTATGGTTCCTTGGGCAAAGTTTCTAATTTTGATCGCTAGAGTATGATTTTCCTTGTCACTTGGGCGATTTTTAAATCGACCCGCCGTTGTATATATATATAACCCCTATATCAGAATTATATTTTATTGTAACATAATGATGGTGGGTATCAAGATTCATGTTTAGAAATAGGAGCTGAAATAGATCAAACGACTATTTAAATTCTTTAATGTACCCTTTCGGAAAAATATCTGTTGGATCATCTAAAGTGAAATCGAAATTCGTATAGCAAATCCGTACTAACGTTTTACATTATTCCGATAAGAGAAAATATTTCCTAAAATCGGGCTAACTCTTGGAATAGATTATATAATTACAACATTGCATTTTGAAGTAAATGTCGATTGAACTCTAAAAATATTAAGAAGATAATAAACTCCGTTAACAGCTACACAGAGAAACCCGAATCTTTTATATAAAAGATTTTTTTCGGATCTAGCAAAAGAAAGTCAGTTAAGAAAGAAGAATTACGATTGAAGTATCCCAATTTCTGTCACTTCAACAGGAAAATTCGATTATTAATATTGAATAATTTGATTAGCTATAAATTCGGTTATCACAACCAAAACTATTTTCTCTATATAGGAAATTAAGTCTGTGTGGAGAAAAATTGTTTATGTTATTAATCGAAATTTAATTGTTTTGTTAATTTGTTTGGGTTGCCACTTTATTACACTCTTTGAAAATTCTTACCGGCAACGCTATCTGGCAACATTAATCTAATAAACTTAGGTTTGTCACCAAACTCTTTTTTATCCTCACTTTTTACTGCAGAGAGTATTTTCTATGTCATTGCTGTATATTTTGTTGTCTTAACCACCCACTTTGATATGCGTAAAAAAACTTGTTTTCTCACAAGCACTATGGGGTCCAACACTAAAAATATAAAGAAGTATGAGTGATTTATTCGTAGGACCAAATATAACTATTTACTTGAATACAGAATTAGTTGCAGAGTGTGAAAGAGCTACGAAAGATTCAGTAGATCTTTAACACCAAAATCGACATAATTAGACCGTTATGTTTTGTGCTGATGTTCGTAGATCCCAAAAATATTATATTAACATCCACCAACAAGTATTCGAATCGAGTTAGAATCAGTTTCATAAAAAATTTTACATATTCTATTGAAATTAAAATCGGTCCATGATTTCGCTTAGCCCCCATACAAATGATCTCCCGGTTATTAATGACAGATTCGCCTCAAATAAATTTTATTAATACCGAAATACACTACTAAATTTTATAACGATTGGTCCATAATTTATCATAGTTCACTTTCGAAAAATACTTAAACTCGAAAAAATTTCTTTAAAATGTTAGTAATGTCTTTAAATTTGGAGTATTAAAACTTTCATTACAATGACGATCGGCCCATAATTGGTGCTTGATATATGTATGTGGTTCACTTCATAATTGACTCTAGATTATTTCGGACCTATTCATGTTCGTTGTTATTTATAATTTTTTTCCATCGGCCCCACTGTGCTGTGGGTTGAAATTAAATTCCACCTTGTCTATGTTTGAATGCGGCGTCATTAGTGTATGTTAGATAATTTGTGTGTCTCCAGGTATGGACAATTGTGTTTTTACTCGTTAATTTGAACATTTGCAATCACTTTTTGTGTATAGATCGTGGTTTTCAGTATCAATGGCCAAACGCCAAAAACATTTATGATCTGAATGAGTTGAAATTTAAAATATAAATAGTCCTTCAGAAGATCTTAAAAAAATTCGGTTTTAAGTGTAGAGTATCTCTTTCAGATCAAGAGATATTTGGGTTTATTTTTTTTTTGAATTTTGCTCGATAGTTTTTGTCTTTTAGATATGTATATTGTTGGAAAAATAATAGGAACGAATGCTTTTTTTCAAACTTTTTAAGTATGCTAGTCAAATTTAGTTTTGTTAAAAAAATTTATATGCAGTTTTGTTTATCAGACATACAGCATAAGAAAAAACATAATCATTCCTATTTTCATTTACATATATTTTAATACATTATATGACTAACAATGTATTGAGTCAATATTTTTACTGGAAAAAATAATTGAAACGCGTAAAAGGATTCAACTTTTGGAGGCACATCTTTATATTTTTTGTTAAAAAACTGTCTTATCTTAATATTTAGTTGCTCTACCTTTGTTTTTCACAACTTCATTGCATCTGCGGCTCATCAACCAATTTCTATGCAAACGCCCTTGTCAATGTCAAATCACTCTTCCTGGATTTGTTCCCATAATTCGTGCTTATTTTTCGGACTGAAACCCTCTAGATTCCTCTTGAGCACTCCCCAAAGGTGTTTCATTGGGTTAAGGTCCGGTGACTGCGAATGCCATTCCATAAGAGGTACTTTGTTGACAGCAAACCAATATTTTGCCAATTTTGAGGAGTGCTTCTGACTATTGTCCTGCTGAAACTCCCATCTGAAGGGCATCCCTTCCTCAGAAAATGGAAGCATTAAGCTTTGCAGTATATTTACGTAGTCCTGGATGCATATTTCGTTCTTTATCCAATATACTGGACCGACACCAGAAGAGGAGAAACACCCCCATATCATATTGGATCCACCGCCATCATGATATGGGGTGTTTACGTTCTTCTTGGGCTGTGGTCATACGAAACAAAGATAAATTTGTTTGGATCCGATGGGAAATATTATGTTAGGCGCCCAGACAATAAGGCATATGATCCAAAATACACCAAGAAGACCGTAAAACAAGGCGGTGGATCCATCATGATATGGGGGTGTTTCTCCTCTTCTGGTGTCGGTCCAGTGTTTAATATAAGTGTCTGACTATTTAAACTGTTGCTTTTATTTGAAATTAAAAGAATCCGGTTTATTTAAAGAAAATAAACCACAGTTGTAAGGTAAAAACGTAACAATATAAATATATACACCAGAGGACGGATTGAAAACATTCACGTTTATTGCCCATTCATAAATTCTTTGCTATTGCATTGCCTTTAATCGACAATAACAAAAAAATGTCGAGCTCTGCATAAACACATTTGTTTTTCTGATTGCCATATGAAAGAAACTAAAAACATTCACACAATTCGTTAAGTATTCGGTGACATTTGAATGCATACATACATACATATCTGTGGACATTTGACAAAACGACTTCTCTCGAGATAAGACAATTTTACAGGATTTTTGTAGTAAATATAAAATTTTAATGCGCTTCTTTTGGTCTTATCGCCGTATTTATATGACTTTTAGAACATAAGATACGCAATCGAAAAAACGACCTCTTTCAGGTTTTTCCCCAATTTCAATTTGACAAAACAACTTCTCTCATACAATTCAAATCATTTTAAAAAAACTAGTAACTGCCTTTTGACAAAACAGCCTATCTCTATTTAGTTTTAGCACTTTATTAACAATTATTTTTTGATAAAACAGCTTCTTTCGAAAGAAGTCGTTTTGTCGAAAGCAAAGATTGAAAAACCTACCACTTGTCTGAGACAAGTAGATTTTTAAATCAGTTGATCGCGAGTTTTCGTTTTGACAAAACGTCTTGTATCGACAGAGGTTCTTTTACAAAAACGAAAATTTAAAAAAGTTAAGTCTTATCTTAACATAAGTGCTTTTAAAAATGGAAAACAGAAGAAAAGAAGCTGTTTTGCTACTTAATACTAGAATAAATAAAAATAAATTAAAATTCGTATAAATGAATGAAGTAAAAAACTTGAGGCTATGGCCAATAATGTGAAAAAAAGAACACGTAAATATGTCTTTGTTTTCGACCAAAGACCATAAACTAGAAAAATCTTTGGCTAAATATATGGTTCAAGTGATGAAAATACTTTGATTGCCAAAAATTTCGATGATGTGAATGGATTGACTATACATTTCTAGTTGTGTTGCATCTTGAGTTTGATACAGTGCATGAGCAAATTGAAAAAAATTAAGAAAAATTCATCCTTTTCAATATACCATACACACGACTGGGTAAATTTAATAACGGCTACAAATCGTTCATGAATTAAACAAAAACATTTTTTTAGATTTTATTGGTCTGATGAAAGATAGATACACATGGAGGAAATGCAACATTTCAGGTATTATATATATTATATATTAACTTTTATTTATATATTATATATTAACTTTTGAGTTTTGCAGTACAAATCATCACTAGACCCAGGATAGGCTTTTAAGCTGCTAGACATCAACTCTCGTCATATAAAGATGCCGATTCCACAATTGGTCGAAGTTACATGTCTCCATTAGTCGTATCACATAACAAAAAATGCGATTTGATGGATATGCTGCCACTGATAAATACCCATTTTTAAAATCTATCTGGATCTTGACGAAGAAGAAACTCAATAAAGTTTCACAAAGTAAATCGCCAAATATGATTTTTTACTGTTTTCTTCTTATAATAAGATAATAGTATTATTTTATTTAAAAGTTAATTTTTATATTAAAATTCAACCTAATCAAATATTTACTGTTTTTAAAGAAACATTTTTATATTTGATAAATTATTTGGCTATTGTAACGAAAAAATTGAATAATTTTTTTTAATAATACCGAAATATGTTTGTCAAATCAACTTCTTTCGACTTTTTTTTATATTTCAATTTCACAAAACAACTTGTTTTTACATAAGCCGACTCTAATTTAATTAAAACAATTTTGACAAAACGACTTATATGATACAAGCTAATTTGTTTGCTAAAAATACATTTGACAAAAAAGCTTAAAATTTGTTGTTGCTGTTTTAAAGAAAACTATTGCTCTTTCAAACAAAAGAAAAATCGCTACTTGTTTATTGGATATTTGTCTATAAAGTTTATATATAACATTTCTTTGATTTTCTACACAAGAACTTTTGTTAGTAGTTTTTACAGTTTTTTCGCTCTCCTGAAAAGTTGACGTTTTAGAAAGAAGCCGTTTTGTCAAATGTCCACAGATATGTAGTTTGTGAACATACAGAATCCTACGGAAATAATATTTTAAATTTTTAAATTAAAATGCATATAACATTAAAGTCGGTCATGATTTTTAAACAATTATTTTTCTCTTTAACATATACATTTATTGTTAGTCCAATAAAATAAAAATGAAGAAAATCGGGATTTATTTAGTCCCGATATTACCAAAAAACTGGAGTAGTGTGGGTAAAAATTTTAAACATTAAATTTTAAAATGCGAATATCTCCTAAGCTATAAGAAATTATTGGTAGCTACTACGAGGTTTTTTATAGTACTCGACAAGGAGATTCCTTATATTTAATTCTTTGGAAATCGGAACCCAAACGAAGAAATAGGATCGTTTTAATAATGTAACATACCCGAGGTGTCCTACTTTGGGGACCCCTGGCCGCGCATCTGGTGGGCCCATGAGGTCGAAACTCAAAACTTAAACTCGACAATATTTCCTCTTTGTGCACGTCAAATTTTATTGAAATTCGTTACACTCCATTTTATGAATAATGTCATGCATTGCTTTACAGAATTAATGTATATGTCAACAAAAGGCTAATTTTTTGTGAATGCATTCAAAAGCACAAAATAGAGCATTCAATCCGTTCTCTGATATACACAATACATAATAGGTACAACTGTTAAAATGTTAATTTTTAATGCTCATTTTGGATTTAACTAGTAGAATCAAATTAGAATCGTTTATTCACATCAAAAACTATTTATATATTAAGGGTACTCATTTAAACGCTTAAGTTTCCCATTTGTGCAAATGGGCAAATTTGCGCGACATGTTTCATGAACCCACCTTTTCAATTTTGTGCAAGTTTATACAGAAAATTTATATTTGTCAAATAAAAATACATAAATTCAACAAAAGCTTTAATAATTTTTTTTCAAATTGTATAAATTTTAATTTTAAAATGTTGAATGAAAGTTAAATCTTTGGAACAAACGGTGGTATACATAGTTTGGAGGACTGTGTTTATGTTCTAGCTGTTGGTTAATGTTTTTATACAAAATGTCATTTAATGCAATCATTCTGTTCCAAAGTTACACAATTTTCACATGCACAAAATTTTTATATTTTATTTGATTTTTATTTCTTATAAATAAAAGTAAACAAAAGCAGCTGATTCATCAAATGCACAATAAATTCAAGTTTGCGAGTCTAAATTGTCGCGCAAACTTATCGGAGTTGTGCAAATGAATTTCCATACATTTTTTGACATTTCATTTGCGAGAGTGTAAAAATGCACAAATTGCACAGTTTGCGAGGCTTTTAAGCGGTAAATAAATACAAAAGCTATTTAATTGCTTAGAACATTTTGTTACTTTGACCTAAACCTTTAAATTTCAAATGAAATGTGCAATCTCTAAACGTTATCCAATTTGGCTTAAATTTTCAGCATTTCGTTAACAATTTTAGATCTAGGGAGCATCGAAAAAGTGCAAAGTAAGTACCATTTTGAAATTCATAGTTTCCATGTCTGGTGTCTCCTGTATTAGAATCCCAGTGGGAAAGGGATGCTGTAAAGTGGCCTTCCAAAAGGCCTCGCTTCAGTAAGAGGACAGAACGCCTAATTAAAATGGCATTTTAAAAGGTCTTCCACTGAAGGCCTGTAAGGAAACATACCACCTAAATGCCTTATAGAATGTATACACAGGAACTTCTATTAAAAGCCCTGAACACAAAAGCCTAGTTGAAGGTCTGCGGAAGCAAGTCTTTAAAGAGGGTTATTACGAAATATAATCTTAATGAATTCGGCATAAAACTTAAAGAATGGACTTGAAGGATTCACATGTGTAGTTTTATATATAAAAAACTACTTCACGCGAACTTTAAACATACAATTTTATAAAAGACTAGATTTTTTAGAAGATTTTATACGTTCTTCTTTCACGGTTTAAAATAAATTTTATTATGAAGAGACAACATATAGGAATAATTGGAAGAAATCATGTTTCAATTTTAAATAAAGGTTTCTTAGCCCATATTTTGTAATGCAACTTTTAAAGTGTGTGAAATTATTTAGAATGTGAAGCAATGTCCTTCTAGATCATCTTCTATCAGAATGTGTAAATATGCCTTTTAGAAGGCCTTCAAAGTGAAGCCCTAGCAGTTTTTTCCGCTGGCATGTTAATTTATGTATTTGTAAGTGTGTGTGTGTGTCAAAGTGTGATTGTTGCTGCTGCTGCTGTATTGGTAAAGCATATTGTTAGTCTTCGTGGGTCAACGTCAGCTGTTGCAAATTGTATTTATTTTACTCTTATGAGTCTTGATCCTAGACTGGTATGTATTTTCATTTGTTCATTCATATTGTTTTCAATTTTCTTCCATTTATGATTTTGTTGCCTGCCAATGTTTGGGAGGGTGGTGTTTTTTTTGGTTATTGTTGCCACTGCTGTTGCTGCCACAGCCATTGCTGCTACAACTTCTTATTTACAAGTGCTGCGTCATCGGTTATTGTCGTTATTGGTGTTTGTTGTATTTGAGAAAATGTGTTGTGGGTGTGTGTTTTTGTAAAAATTGGTTATTGGCACCATTTGGTGCCACTTTTATGTGCAGCACACACTAAATACACACATATTTGGCAATATATTTTCTTATTGTATGTAAAATGAGCTTTTAGAAATTTTCTGTTTACATTAATAATTCCATTCTTTTTTTCTTTGGCGACAATAAATTCCATAAGGTTTTCGTTGTAAAAGAAATTTCAATTATTGCATGGACGTTTTGTGGTACGGTTTTTGTAAGTAGATTTGCATTTTCCAGATAGTTGTGGTGATGAGTTATTGATGTGAATTTATTTCTTTTAAATAATTTCCAAAAACTTTGACTGACCTTAATATATTTCAGGTTTGAATATAATGAACTCTTAAGCTGGTTTGTTGTGTAGAAAACTATGATGAATTTGGAATGTAAATAGAGAAAAGGAAACTGACAATATTTTTTGGTTCAGGGAACTTTGCGTTTTGTACAATTAAAATTTTATAGATGTTGAAGCGATTGGAATGAAGAAGATACACAGTGATTCGTTTTCTTATAGCGACTGATCAAAAATAGAAGGAATTCTCCTATACTTATTAAATTTTATATAGTTGGATCATTAAGGCAAAATAAACAAAATATAAGGCCAAGGATTTTTCTTACTCCCATTTATTCTGAAATTGGAAAGTGTAATATTATCCAAAAAAGAAAAAATGTACATTTTTTTTTATTAATTTTACGTATTCCACTACTCTACAACCAAGAGGGTCCTCTAGTGGAAAACATCTTTAAAATCATACGGTCAGTTTTCGAAATATTTCTACTTTAAGGTTTTCACTACAAACTGGTTTTTATACCCTTCACCTTTATCCGACCCTATAAAGTATATATATTCTGGATCCTTATATATAGCGGAGTTGATTAAGTCATGTCCGTCTATCTGTCCGTCTGTTGTTGAAATCAATTTTTTGAAGCCCCCAAATATCTTCGGGATCCAAATCTTCAATAATTCTCTCACACATGCTTTCGAGAAGTTTGCTATTAAAAATCAGCAAAATCGGTCCAGAAATGGCGGAGATATGAGGAAAAAAACAAGACAACCTCGATTTTTGACTTACATATATCTGGATTACTAAGTCATTAATATAGACAGTATGGATATTTAAAAAAAAAAATAATTTTCCAAAAATTTAAAAAACTGCAAGAAAAAAAAAATTTGTTTACCTACAAATATTTAAAATTTGTGTTTTGAAGTATGATTTGGTGAAGGGTATATAAAATTCGGCACAGCCGAATATAGCTCTTTTACTTGTTTTTTTTTAATTTTTCCAAGGAAAGCATAATTGAACCAGCACTCAGGGGATGACCCCTACTCATGCAATGCATTATGTTGGAACTAAGAAAATGTGTTATGGGAAGCAGGTTTGTGGACATTTAATTTGAATTTTCCTACATGGAAGGAGACAGAAAATACTTCGACTGGCAGCTTATTCCACATACGGACGGTACGGCTAAAGATCGAATAGTCTCTGTATTTTGTTGTGCGATCCAGTGACCAATCCAAACGAATGGATGAGCCCCCGCTGATGGACGCGTATTTCGGTTATCGAGAACTGATTCCCTAATTTTATCAGAACGCATTCGATTGTAGTATAGATAGAACAGTGAAACACAACCCATATTGCTATGATGCCTTTTCCTGTAAGCGGTAGAGTTACTGCAAAAGAGTCTTTGAAGCTCCGGCCCATTCATGAGAGTTATACTCGATTTTGGGACGGATATAAACGGTTTAAGTAATAAAAAGAAAACCGAGGCACTTTCAAGAAGTGTTTTGTCCAGCGAACATAACACTCAATTCTCATGCCTACAACATTGAGAGCTTTCGATTCCTCAATATTTACACCACCCATAAAACAAATGCAACATGATCTGTCTTGCGTATGTGTTAACATACAACATTGAGTCGTACGAGCATTAAAATCTACTCTATTCGCACAACCCCATTCAGAGATAGTCACAAGATCTTGATTAAGTGTATCATTCATGTTTTGCCTCATTATCCCAATCTCCGAAAGGCATGACCTATAGTTGAATGAATATGAATGTCAAATGTTTCTGTCATCTGCAAAAGAATAGATAGGGTTGGAAGTTTGACTTAGAAGGTCATTTAGAAAAATAAGGAATAGAGTAGGATTAATCTTGAACTCGTTTGATGAGATCCCATCTACAACAACTCGTGTATTGCGATCTCTGAGAAAACTCGATATAAATCGAGAAAAGTCGTTACCGACTTCAATCAGTTATTATCCGAACTGTACAGAATTTGATAGAGTGATTAATTAATGGATGTGAAATCATGGATCGATATTGCCCATTTACAATTAGTTACTTTCTAAACTTATTGTAAATGGGCAATATCGGTCCATGATTTCACAGAGCTCCCATACAAATATCCCCCCCAGAATACTGTTTGAGCTGTCATAAATATATTGATTATTCGCAAATCGTGACAACATTTTGCACAATTATAGCAGACTTAGTGAAAAACACGTATTTCAATTACTTTAAGATTAAGACCCTTAATATGCCGTGGGTTCCAAACAATGTGTGTAGTGAACATTTAAAGCTGTAAAGGTAGTCATTTGAAGTTTGGTGACTGCTATTTTTGTGCTGTCAAATTACATTAAATTATATATGATTAAAAGGAAAATGGGATATCTTGATTTACCATCTGCGAAAAGGCCTCTATTGTAATCAGGCGACGTACCATCTCCATGAATCAAAATATATCAGATTTGTCGCACACAGAGATGGTGTAAGTTTTTTCGGATGAACATGACAGCGATTTTGAAGTGTTAACGACGCCTTCACTTTTTTCACAAGATGCCTTAAGTGACTTGATAAGAGACCTTGACCTTTTGAAACAGAGATCTGAGCTGGTAGCATCTAGACTCAAAGAAAAAATCTTTTAACTCAAGGTATGAAAGTCTCACTTTATCGCGTCATGGGCTTCCGGCTAAGAGGTCATAATAAGTAAGTCTTCCACATCAGTCTCGTAAAGGTTTAACACTTTCAGACCTAAAAGGTTGTCGTCCATATCAATGCCATCGTCTGAAGCTATTATTATTTCCTGTGTGCTCAGAAATTTGTCCGGTACCCCAGTAGCATAACCGACTACCAAATTCGAGGTGATCGTCTGCCCAGTCTCGGTCACAATCGCTGCAGTGGCATTCAGACCTGAGGCTTCCCCCTGGCTACTCATGTTACCCTTAGAGATTTTTGCACCCCCGAGCAAGGAAATTCTATATTTGACATTTCAGTTGGGCAATGTACATTAACTACGTTTTTGGGGTTCATACAAACAGAACCACCCTAATGGACTTACCTTTTAAATATTTCAAACACTTGCGACAACATTTAATAGAATACACCCGCACACACAAATGTGAGTATTTCACATACCCACATGTTTTCAAATGTAAACACAAATGATGAGAATATTTATTCTTCTAACCATGTGTGTATTATTAATTTGCACTCTGCTATACAGACATACTTACATACACCCATTTTAACCAAACCCTGAGCAACAAACATAAACATTTATTTACCATTTACCGTTGTGATCTATTCTCGAAAACAAAAACAACAGAAACTGTAATACTTTCTCACACAAAGGGGTTAATACGACTATGAATGTATGTGTGTTTTTGTATTTCTTGGGCAGAGTTCACAAACTTCCCCAAACACTGTTTTCGTTATCTCCAAAAATTCCCAGTAAAAATATTAAAAACTTGTTTCATTGTACCATGAGTGGTAAGGATATGAAGTGAATCGTATGTTTAAAAATGACAAAAGAAAATATTTAAAAGTACATAAATCGTAACTTCTGATGGAGTAAAATATTATGTTACATATCTTTCATAAAACCTGGAATGTCGTTCTTACTTAGCTATTTCTTTGTTACATATCTTTCATAAAACCTGAAAGACCAGTCGTGAAAGAGATATATTCTTACTTATGGCCACTGTAAACCAATCGAAACGAAAATTGTCAACTTAGGAGCCCTTTGTGAGTTTACAATTGTTGTTTGTAATTGACGGTAATACCAGACTGCTATTTGGCTGGTATATCTTTAAAATATCAGCAAACTGTGATTATATAAAATAAGAATAATATCTACCTTATCGAATTCCTTCTTAGATGATGAGAACGGTGGATCATCCCCAGATATAGCTCTCTTAATAGTCTCCTATTGGGAACCCTTAAGAGCGCTAGCAAGAGTTGAACCACCAGTCTTCACCGATGCCGGTATCTTCAGTATATTTGTCGTGGAATACACTGCCAGCTTTGTTCCTCTTTACGGAGTACCTTAAGGGAACTAGCCGGAAGTTTCCCAGCACTCTTGACTCCTGATACCTTTGAAGATTAAGTTGATGTCCTAATGTCGTTCACAGCTCTTGCCGCTTTATTTTCACCTAAGCGACATGCTCCCATGTGATATTTTGAACACCAGCCGAACGAAGGAACAGAAAACTAGGAGCTAGAATTTAGGCTTCTGTAGGGGAGTGTCATGCAGATGCTGATGTCGACCAGGCAAGCACTCGTAAGGGTGAGAGTCTTAAAGGTCCCCTTTACGGAGTACCTTATGAGAACCAGCCGGTAGCTTCCCTGCACTCTTCACTCCTGGTATCTGTGAAGATGAAGTTGATGTCCTAATATCGTTCACAGCTCTTGCCGCTTCAGAATTTGGAGCATCACCGTTCTTATTTTCACCTAAGCGACATGCCGATGAAGTCGCCGACAATATACCCTTACAAGTGCTTGCCTGGTCGACGTCAGCATCTGCATGACACTCCCCAGAAGAAGTCCAACCTAAAACTGCAGTTACAGAGCCGTAAATTCTAGCTCCTAGCTTTCTCTTTCTTAGTTCGTCTGGTATTCAAAATATCACGTGGAGGGGTACTAGGAGCCTCAATTCCATGTAGACGATCTTCTAACGATCGGCTCTTTTGGATTCTTTTGTCCTTACCGGAGGTAGGTGATCCCTATGCCTTATGATTGTTAGTAGATAAGTATCAGAGCTTCTCTCCTAGAACATCAATAAAGTCTCTGCCCTTCATGCTCCATTATCCTGGCATGAGCCTTAGTTAAAGTAAGACTATCACCCTTACGAGTGCTTGCCTGGTCGACATCAGCATCTGTATGACACTCTCCAGAAGAATACCAACCAAAAACTGCAGTTAAAGAACCGTAAATTCTTTCTCTTCCATCGTTCAGCTGGTATTCAAAATATCATGTTGAGGGGCCCTTGGTGCCCTCAATATTCCATGTGTGCGATCTTCTAACGATCGAGTCTTTTGGATTCCCTTGTCCTCATCGGTGGTTGGTGTTCCCTAAGCCTTATGACTGTTAGTAGATAAGTATCACAGTGATATCTACCTCCTCTCCTCGAACTTTTGAATAGTACTCGATTCACCAATAAGGTCTCTCGACAATCGCGTCCACATCCGAAACCCTTACCTGCCCTTCATGCTCCATTATCCTGGCATGAACCTCCGTTAAAGTAAGACTCTCACCCTTACGAGTGCTTGCCTGGTCGACATCGACATCAGCATCTGCATGACACTCCCCTACAAATTCTAGCTCCTAGTTTTCTCTTCCTTCGTTCGGCTGGTGTTCAAAATATCACGTGGAGGAGAACTGGGTGACCTCATTTCCGTGTGAACGATCGACTCTTTAGGGTTCCCTTCTCCTCATCAGAGGTAGGTGATCCCTAAGCCTTATGACTGTTAGTAGATAAGTATCACAGTTATATCTAGCTCATCTGCTCGAACTTTTGAATGGTACTCGATTCACCAATAAAGTCACTCGACAATCCCGTCCACATCCAAAACCTTTACCTACCCTGAATGCTCCATTATCCTGGCATGAACCTCCGTTAGAGTAAGACCCTTCCCATGGGTTTCCCTTCATCCTTGAAAACCGTTCTCTTCCGTAACCTCTACTCCTACCTCGTCCTTTCCAATTAATATTTTATCTTCAATTTTGATTTCACAAGATTAACGGACCATCTTACATAGTGACGACATGCTCGGACTATGTAACTAACAACAGTGTTTTGCCCTTTTGTTTTAAGTATTAAACAACCATACAGGTCTTCGACTTTCCGAAGTCCTCAAATAAATTACAAACACGATGGATACATCAATATATCAGGTATAGTTGGTATTTCAAATCAATGAAATCGGGCCACTTTGTTTTCAAAGATTGGGAAACTGTTTAAAGATGTACAATATTATAATTATAAGTATAAAAAATAGATGTAAAGAGACTTGAGCCATTCCATTTGACGAATCCACTTGTGGGATAATGTTGACCTGCCTTAAGTAGATATTGGACTTTATTTATATAAATAAAATACATTCTTGAAATCAGTTCTTGCATTCCCATCAGATTCCTATATCCCCAAATCCTTCCACAGTTTCGAGGAAAAATACCCAATTTGGGGAAAATACCCTAATCTGACAACACTTTTCTTATGCTCCAAAGAATAGCACCCTCTCTACCCCCAAACAGCCCTCATGCATTTTGTGTGTGAATGAGAGAAAACAATAACAATCATTTACCTGAGAGCAAGTAGTATAAAACAAATATAAAAAAAATTATAAAAAAAATGTATAGAAAACAAAAATAACGTCATCAACCATTAAGCGTAACAAGTGCAGCTGTGATAATACTCAAATTATCTCACAAACACAGACATGGAATGAGAGATTTACAGTGAAAACAAAACAAAGCTGAGTAAGAAAAAAAATCAAACAGAGTAAAAAGAAAATAAAAACTTAAAAATCCATTCAAAATACTGCCATAGAACCACATTTTTTCATATAAGTAAATATACAGCCATGAATATATGAAGGAACTCGTATTGTTTGATGATGATTGTGTGCGAAAATTCACAGATTGTGGTAAGTTCTACTATTAAATATAAAGGATTTCCCATTACAATTGGGTGTTTTGTTAGAATGTGTGTGTGTGTTTGTTTGTGAGCTTGTGTGTTAAAGGGATAAAATAAGGACTTAGAGAGGAAAAAACAAAACCGAAGACGAAATCCCTTTTTGTAAAAATATACTAACTATTGTTGTAGTTGCTTCTGTGTTGTTATTGTTGCTCAATTGGTTGTTGTTGTCTGGAGTAACGAAAGAGGTAAAATGTTTTTTTTATCAGCTTAAAGTACATGGTCACACGGTTATGATCCTTTATTGGTGGATTAGAATAGGTTGACAGGCAGCCGCATGGTAGAAATAAGAAAAAAAGCAGCTCACTTGGGTCCAAGCACCAGGTTCCTTTGTGTAACCAGAAAATAGAAATAGAAGAGCGCCAGATAGTGATGAAAAAAGAAGGGGAAAATCAGATAAAATAAGAAGTATGATAAATGAAGAGGAAGGTAGTCAGAAGCGGAGAAGTGAGAAGAATAGTTGCACCAGTCATTGACGGGTACTGGGTCACTATTGCATTTCTTAATAAAGGCATTGATACACAGAGAAAACAGATTCGTAATATTTGTTGTCAATCGAATGATTCGGTTGCACACATCGAATATTTTGGTTCTATCAACAGAAATTCAGCTGATAAATATGAATTTCAGTTGAAACAACCAAACTTTTGTTACCCCTTCCAAAATGTTGTACCTACAACCGTAAAATTCGGCCACTAAGGTAGAATCATTCGATTGGCAACAAATTCGGTTGCTATTACGAATCTGTTTTCTCTGTGTGCATTCTAGCTTCATGTCCGATAGCTGAGGAAGACTGTTTAAGAAACAATGTCCCAGAAAACTGATGCTTAGATCTCCTAATGCTGGGCAATAACAAAGAAGATGAAATATGGTCTCACCCTCCTCTTCATTTTGAGAACTTCTACAGAAATCCTTAAAAGGACAGATCAAGTCTCCTCGCATGGTTGACACAAGTGCAGTGTCCGGTTATCATCGCCACTACATTGCATAATTGTGAGCGTCAGGCCAAGAAGATATGTTGTCTGCCCTCGATATAGTCAGTGCCATAGCATTCTAGTCATCGTACAGGTGGATTCACCTGCCCATCTTGTTTGAGCGAGCTCATAGTAAAAATTACTAATTTGCTGCTTGCAATTAGATAATGGAAGTCTATGTCTCCGTAAGGTATCATGGCGCATTTTTTCGTCACATCATCAGAAACACGGTTGCCTAAAATATCTCCGTATCCACGTACCCACATGAGTACGACAGTTTAATGTCTCGCCATCCAATTTAAGGATGCCCGGTATTCCTGGACTATGTTCGATGTTGTATACACATCTGTCATTGATTTTATTGCAGCTTGACTATAAGTATATATACGAATATCCCTGTCTGATATCTTGTTATAACTGAGCCAGTTAGCAGCCTTTTTAATAGCCGATGTTTCGGCTCAAATGATACTATATTCATTTGGAATTCTGAAAGAGGACCGAATTCCGTATTCCTGAATGTAGACACCTCCGCCAACCCGATCTCCCTTCCCAGAACCGTCCGCATAGACTGAGAGACTCGTTGTAGCATGTGAAGTTCCCTCCATTGATTACTTGGAATTGAGAAATCGAAGTTCCTCGATAGGAAAGGCCTAGAAGTGCAATAATCAATATTAAGTATCTGGAAGATTCCGTATACTTTCGAATATACTGGCGTGTCCGAATGGTACATGTTTCCATGCACCAATCGCATTTAGCCTTAAGGCCGTACTGAATGCAATTTTTTAGATCCACACACGCAGAGAAAAAATATAGTTGGGCATGGTTACTGTAACCATTTCAATATTGTTACAAGTTGTTTAACTATATTATAGTCACAGTAACCATTTACATGATTGTGGTAACCATAATATGGTTAACTTACGATTCACATGATTGTCTCAACCATATATATGGTTACAGTAAACATATATATGTTTGTGACAACCATTTATATGATGATGGACTTATCATATTATGGTGCTCCCGGCTTAAGGCTTATCATAATCTGAGAACAACATATTATGATAAAATTATTCATCATAAATATGGTTGCCACAAACATATATATGTTTACTGTAACCATATATATGGTTGAGACAATCATGTGAATCGTAAGTTAACCATATTATGGTTATGTGACTATAATATAGTTAAAAAACTTGTAACACTATATAAATGGTTACAGTAACCATGTCCAATTATATTTTTTCTCTGCGTGCAGGAATCCTGTTTAATATTGTAAAGAGCGACTTCGTTGCAGTCGTTCTTATTGCTGCTGTTAGCCGGATTACATTTCTCCTTAAGACTTTCTCGAATAGCATGCAAGTTGAGCCTTTGTCTAGATTTTCTCTATCTAGAGTTAAGTCTATAGACTATATAAAGAAGAGCAGTTTCAGATGGGCTCAGAAAAGCTAAATGGGTCTTGATAATTTCCTGTCTCGAATAGAGTAAGAACATTCTGGGTATTCTACAAGTGGCAATCGTAGACCACCGTGGCCCGCGAGCTGATTCTCTAAGTGTACATCCATTGATTATATTCGTTATTGAAGAAAGGGAATTCGAAAGCCTCTGTATGCCACAGATTTTTTTATTATATTGTTAGCTATTTCAATCTCTCTGTCGTCTTCATGTCCACGGATCCAACTTAGCTCGAGATGGTGATGTCCGTGTTGGGTTGGGGAGAGTATATAATCCAGTAGACATTTCGAGCATCTGGTTTCCTGGCCATCTTTGTGTCGTGTTGGATGGTGTCATATTCATTACGGTCATGATCAACTTTTTCAGTCTTAGAGGGAGAGTAAATCCAGAATCGAACTCATCTTCATAGTGATCGTTAGACAGTCTAGAGTAGATAGGTGTATTTTGGGCTTCACACAAGTACATTTTAGAATCTGAAAATACCCTAAGATATTTGGTTTCTTTGAAAATTCCACGCTATCGAGGAGAATATTTCCTTTTTGTAAGTAGCGTAATTAACTCGTAGATCCTGAACTGGAGTTTATTTATGGCAAGCTTCTCCTTGAACCGCATATACCTAAACTTTTATATTTGCTATTTAATCTAAGCCGCTTAGGACTTCTAGTATGGATGATATAGTTAAAGGATCTTGATACCTCTAAATATTTTGCCATCCCATATACTTTCTTATCGGTTGTATTCTCGATTGTACCAACCTAGGTTGACAGCTGTTTTTACCGACTTTTCCTTCAAGCGGATACTCCTGACATGATGTCCATATTGTCTAGTGCTTTCAAACAATAATGTCACCAGTCCCTGATGGCCGAAAATTATGGGGACTTAAAGGGCTTATAATATGCAAATAAATGGTTTGATAGTTTTCATTAAATCGTTTCATAGTACCTTTCGTCTACGTGATGTCTTCTTATTACTCTTTCGTCCTTCTGAGTCCCCTCTTGAAAGTGTTGACACTATTATGATAGTCGCCGCAGCTCTTTGATTTGAAAAGGATTGTAGTCGGCCTAAATAAAAATCCAATAGATCGTCAGATCTTTCGTAAACGCAATGTCTAAGAAACACTCTCATTACCTTCTACTCGCCCTCCTTGAAACTATAGAAATAGCTGTTTCTAATCCGAGAATTGAAAAGCGTTTCGCCCTAAAGAACAAATTGCATTTTGAATAGATAATATTGGCGATAAAGAGAAGGTCTTATTCTGATAACCGATTTAACTACAGTGTGAGGGAACTTGTCTTGATTTTATCTTATAACTCAGCCATTTGTGGGCCAATTTTCTTAATTTTGAATAGCAAACGAACCAGGTCTATAGCGGATAAATTGATGTATAAGTCGTGTATGTATGTTATTTGGGGGATACGGAAAGTTTATTTCAACATACAGACGGACATATGGCTACAGCGACTCTGCTATCCCTAACGATCCAGAATATATATACTTTGTGAGGTCACAAATAATATAGAAATTACAAACGGAATGACAAACTTATATATACTCAAGACACACATAGTGAAGGTTATTTGTTCATATATATCCGAATGGGCAGTACTTATTGAGTCATAATTGTAAGAAGTTCCGTTTCAAACTTTTTGACCAAACACTATGCATGTGTATTTAACCAAAATCCATTAATGTTTTATGTCATTAGCATCATCGTCATTATCATCAACAGCATTATCTTCTTCGTCATCTTTGTTATCGTCACAACTTTTTGGGGCCTTCAGTTTCCTCATCAGTGTTAAGCTGTCATGTCATATTTGTGTGTCTGTCCTTTTGTATAACTAGTTAGTATAGCATAATAGTAGGAGTGCTTTCGTCTCTCTCTCTTTATCTTTCTCTATTTTTGCTTAAATGTTCCGTATAGTGTCGTTTAATATCTATACTTTTCTTAATTTTTTTATGTTTGTTTGTTGTGGGTTCTTCGTGCAACACGTCTGTGCGTATTGTTTCAAGGATAATTGATTACATTTTTACAGCAATTGAACAGATGAGGTGTTACCACTGGCAACAATTTGGAGATGGGAGGGAAGTATACATACGTTAGAAAAATATGTTGCAATCGTTTCCATTAAAACATATTCAGGCTTATGTTGCGAATTTAATGAATTAAGGAGTTTAGAATAAAGGTTATTATTAAAAGCGGAGGAATAAAAATAATTCATAATATTTATATGGATTAATTTGTTTACTGACAGTAAACAAAAATTAAAGTAGGTGTTAATTTTATTAAATTAACAGTTGTTTTCATTCCAAGACTATCAAAATTTGTTAGCAGTCTTCCTACAGTTTATAAAAACCGAAAATTAAAAACCTAGAACGCAGTTTTACAAAATATAATTTCTAGTTTTATATCAAGTCAAGTCCAAGTCTAGTAAGTAGAGTCGCATGGTGTAATATGATCCGGTAAAACCGATTTTAATATTTTCTTATCAATAAAAACAACTATGCCTAATGTTATATTTGGAGTATTGGCATTCCTCCCTTCCACACCAACACTGATGCTTTCTACTTCAACATTTTCTTGTTGTGTTCTTTTTTTATTGTATTTTTTTTGGACTATAAATGTGTTTTGTGGTAATTGCAGTGATACACACACCTAAATGACAGTATTTGCCATCAATACACACAAATCTATAAGGACTCGTTCATGTATATATGTAGGAGTGGGTGTAGGAGTACCCAGCAGTAGTTAATGTATCCCTTATAGACAGTAATTGTCACTAATGTCCTATCACTTGGCTGACCCCAATTTATATATTTTGTGCTCTTTGTAGTGCAGAGAGAAGACAATTGGTTACTTTATACATCCCAGGTAATCTAGCGTGAAGACAATTGTCACTTAAATGTCTTTAAGTAATCTAGAGTGTAGTCACTTTAATCGTTTTGTAAGGTAACTGACGCTATGCAACCAGTATATGAATCCAATGCGTTGATTACTTTGGACCAGCTATACGACAGTTTCATTGTAATCAAAAAGGGTCAAAGGGTCAAGCAGGGAGTCAGCTTAAGACATTTAAGTATTAAAATAACTAGTCACGTAGCTAGTTATGTAACTAGTTGTCACCCCTAAATGATAGGTAAAATCACTAGTTCGGGACTGTCTCCTAGAACTGCTGGGTAGGTGAAGGAGTAAGGATGTGTGCTAGTGCATGTGCTTAAACGCATTAATGACCATTTTATGATTGTTACTCTTATTTGTTGCTGCTGGTTGGTTGGTGGTGGTGGCTTTTATCCATGTGCTTGTTGTTGGCGTATGTGCGTCTCCCTCTTTGTGTTTTAACTGCTGTCATTTGTTGTTTGTCCTGATGTGATTTGTATGTTTGAGAGCATGTGTAGTATGGGTTTTTCTTGTTGTCGTTATAGTTCGTTTTTTGAATTTTAACAGATTTTAATGATTGTTTAACAAGTTTTTACTAAAATATAACTAGTTAGATAGATATACACATATATGTATGTAGTTTTTTTTTGGAGGGAGTTGTATAAAATTTCGTTAGTTATAGGTACAACTTGTTTTAAAGTTATAGTATTTATGTTCATTACAGTGCTACATGTGTGCTGGTTTAAAAAAGGACATTCACATTCATTTAAGCACTTTTCCATATGTGTTGTAAAATTTCAGTGGTTTTCTACATACGGATATGAAAAACTACACACTTCTTCATCTGCATGTGAGGGTGTGTATCCTTTTAAGGTTGACTGAAAAAACGTGATGCATTGAAATTGAAACTTTGTTTAACAATTTTCTGCCGCATTTGTTTCTAACTGTGCATACATGGATTTTTATCATTCAGCCAGATGTTTAGATGACCACTTGATGCAATAATGATGACATTTTGTAACCATTACATTCAATGGTGGTTTCTGGATGGATATGGACATTAGCGAGAACATTTTTTTTTGTATTTTAATATGTATGAATACAAGGCAATTAGTATTTAATTCCCCTTGACATTTTCAGATATGTGTTTTAGATATTGAGCCGCAAAATAAATCAAACTTTAATCAATAGATACATTTTTAAAACAAGTAAGAAAGTATGGTCGGTCAAGCCCGACCATATAATACCCTACACCAAGTAAATGAGTAAAAATATTTTTCTTTTAAAATATCAATAATTTATATTCATGAGTGATTTTTGGAAGTGGGCCTTATATGGGAGCTATGACCAATTATGGACCGATCACCTTGAAATTAGGTCGTGTGATTTATGCCTGTATTAAATTTAACTATGTTGAATTTTGTGTGTATACCAACATTTTTAAGCGATTTATGCACGTTAAAGTGATTTTCGGAAGCGGGTCTATATGGGAGCTATGACTAATTATGGACCGATCGTAACACAATTTGGTGATATGAATTTTGTATATATAAAACTTATTTGGAGCGAAATTTGTGTAGATACATAGATAAATTAAACATTTATGACCGATAAAGTCCAATTTCGAGGGGACTTTGTATGGGGGCTAGGTGAAATAATGGACCGATTTCAGCCAGTTTCAATGGGCTTGGTCCTTGGGTCGAAAAAGTAATATGTACCAAATTTGATCGAAATATCTTCAAAATTGCGACCTGTACTCTGCGCACAAGGTTTACGTGGACAGCCAGCCAGCCAGCCAACCAGACGGACGGACGGACATCGTTTAATCGACTCAGAAAGTGATTCTAAGTCGATCGGTATACTTTAAGGTGGGTGTTAGACTAATATTTTTGGGCGTTACAAACATCTGCACAAACGCATAATACCCTCCCCACTATGGTGGTGTAGGGTATAAACAGTGGCCAAAAATTGGATGTTGGAACCATTCAAACACTGTGGGTTGTATAAAGAAAAATAAATGTGGTTAAATAAACAAATAACTTCTATGCAATAATTATAATTATTTAGTTAAAAATGCTGATAAATATCTTGTATATCATTATTTTCATAAAGGTTTCATATACATACATATGTATATATGGGGGATTTTATGTCAAGTGAACCTTTTGAAATCCATTTATTCCAATCGGGATGAATGTTAGTCCTATTGTATAGTAATAGTAAGATCGGTCAAGAACTCTGTCAGTTAGATGGAGACAAAACACATGTAACTTATTACCTATTGTACTTAGCAAGATGCGTCCGAAATAATTAGTTTAGATAACTAATTATTTCTTCAATCTTTCGAGAAAAAAAATTAAATTTTTCTTTTCCAAAATCAAAAACTTTTTTGACTTTTTTCTCAAAAAAAAGCTTAGGTTGGTTCACTTGACATGAAATCCACCATATATATAAATAAATGTATGTACATTAGAGTGACAATCAGTTGTATGGAAAAAAATTTTGAAAAGTGCCGGATTAATATTAATAAAATCGGATATGAAATAATTTGGTGAAACTCGTTAACTTTCTTCATTGTTTTCTAGAAATATGTATGTAGATTTACATATATTGATAAATATTGCATTAAATTTTTTTTTTTGGAAATTAACCCTGGGTCAAAATGACCCAAAAATTGTATTATAGCCAAAATTCAGAAAAAATTAAAATTTTTCAGTTTTTGTAAAAATGTTTCTACTATATAAATACTTTTGCAATTTAATGCAAAAGAATTGAAATGTGTACGTAATTATCGTTGTAATGATATATAAATGACAAAATTTGATTAAAAAATGCAGGGACCGAAAATAATAATTAGAAAATAATCATAGTCTGACAAAAAAATAATAATTATTTCTGACAAAAAAAATAAAAATCAAACCCCCATTTTCTCAATCTCTGGTTATTTTTTATCGTTACGATAAACTGACAGTTCTCATACAAAAAATGTTAATTGGAGGTTTATCGTTATGAAAAACGATAACCAGATATTGAGAAAATGGGGGAAAGTCTAACAAATATTCTTGACAAAAAAAATCAAAAATAACAATTATTTTTGACAAAAAAAAAAAATTACAATTATGTTGTGATTTTTATTAGAAACTAGTTGACCGCCCCGGCTTCGCCCGGTAGCTATTTACTGATGTTAGTTCTTCAAGTTTCTCCAACCCTGTTCTTATTTATTTGCAAATAAAATATTTAAATTCGAGTTCTACCCGGAATTTTTGAATCTCCTGAAAATTTCGAATCGAATAAAAAAAAAATCAGCCAAATCGTTCCAGCCGTTCTCACGTGATGCCATTACATACATGGACCATTTCATTTTTATATATACATATAGGTGTCATAATTGTTACGGTCCCTGAAAAAATGTTAAAGTTATTTTTATGTTAAATTTAGGAAAAAAAAAATTAACATATTTCGAGAAAAATTAAAATAAAAGCTAATTTTTATTTAATATATATCTGTATTTACTTGGGTATGAGATTTTGCCTTCGTAGGATACCGTTAACCTATTTGCAGGTATGGCCAAAAAAAAAATATTTTTTTAACGGCTGTTTGGAATCTCCATTTTTAAATTTTTAAAAATTTTGTTAAACAAATTTCAGAATTCTTTGATCATCACGTTGGGATTTATTGAGACCATAATGGAGAATAAAAATATGAAAAAGTTATGACAATACCTACCACAGTTTTTCCGTAACTACGATTTAAATTTTGTGATTTTCAGGAAAAAACATTTTTTTGCCATATTTTGGCGAATGATACCACTTTACTCACTGTTATGAATTTTAAGTAAAACCTATACAGAATCTTATAGTTCAGATAATTTTAAATATATTCTGAAAATTTTACTAAAAACGGACAACCTTAACCCTTAAATGGTGAAGGTCAAAGGTAAAATGTTGCAATATTTAGAATTTCTAAATGAAAGATTTCGAAATATGATATATTTTTGGCCCGATTTTAATGAAATTTGTGGCAAATATAACATAAAGTCCAGAATTTGTAATACCAGCACAAAAATTAAAATTAACCGTTAATAGCACCTCTCATGTTAAGAAATAACTATTTTTATAACTTGAATTTTGAGAACAGCTCCAACCATGTGAAATTTCGTAACAATATCTACAATAGTTCCCAAGATACCGAATTATTTCCAAAAAAAAAGTTTTTAAACCACTGTGCAATGCCAGACAAAAAACCATCAAAGTTCCCCAAGAAGTCTTGTGTGGCAACCCATTCTCAGTTGTGGCAAAAGAAGCCAAGGCTCGAAAAATACAGAAATATATGTATATATATGTATTACGTAGTGTCTACAAAGACGTTCCAGATATTGACCTATTTTTGACCAATATCTAGATTACTACCCAGCAAAAACTTCGCTTACAAAGCTACAAATAATGTCTTTTTTAATAACTTACATTTTAAGTAGTCTAGTCTAAAAAAAACAAACAAAACAAATAATCAGTTACTTTTTTTCAATTTGTCCATTTTTTTTATTGAATGTTTATTTTTAGAAACAAACAAAATAATATTGTATTACTGTGTGAAAACCATTATTTGATGCACAATAAAATAAGTAAACAGTGGTGTAGTGAGTAGAACAGCAGACTAGCAAACGGATAGTTCTTGGTTCGACTCTTGGCTGCGACTTACTTTTTTTTATTTTTTGTTTGCAAATACAAAATTCTATAAATGACTCTACTAACAAAACAACTTATTTCCGGCCAAAAAATATAGCTTACTTTTGGGACATCGCGAACAAAAATAAGTACTAATTCCGCCGAAAAATAAGTAGTCTAATCGTCAAATTCCCCTTATTTTTCGGCTTATTTGTAAGCAAAGTTTTTGCTGGGTAAGTCATTAATATAGACAATATGGATATCTAATGATAGATATTTCAAAGACCTTTGCAACGACGTATATAAGACCATAGTAAGTTGGAAATACAATTGGTCAAAATCGGAAAAATATTTTTTAACCCGATTTTTAATTTTGTTTTTTAAATTTAAAAAAAAAATTTAAATTTAAAAAAAAAATTTTAAATTTAAAAAAAATAATTTAAAAATAACAATTTGAAAAAAAAATGTTTACAAAAAATTAAAAAAATAAATTGTGTTTACCTAAAATATTTAAAATTTGTATTTTGAAGTATAATTTGGTGAAGGGTATATAAGATTCGGCACAGCCGAATATAGTTCTCTTACTTGTTTTTTGTTAGCTACACTTTACTGTACAAATGGCGGTAAATTCAAATCTTGCATGAATTTTGGTACTCTTTCTATATGGGGAGTGTAGCTTCCTTCAACTTTGCTGGTTTAAACTTTTAGGTAGAAATATTATGAGAAATTACAATTATTCATTCTTAGCGAATAAAGATTTGGCACATATGAACAATGATCATTGATCATGTAAGTTAAGCAAAATAAATGTGAACATTTTTTTAAATCTGTTCATACATATACATATGTAAAACTTATCCAAATTGAGACTAAATTACTTAAGATTACACAAGGGTCACACATGACAAATATTTGACGAAAAAGACGTAACCCCTAAATAAAATACATTTGAATTCTTTTATTTATTTCAACAAAAAAAAAAATGTTTTATTTTATTTGATGCTGTTTGATATTACAAAACACTTGTAAGAGTAAACACGTCAAACAAATTTGTGCTAAACAAATATTTGCCATGTGTGACCCTACCTTTAGTCTTTTATTTACATTTATCACATCTACAATATTTTGAGAGCTTAAATATCTTCTTATTGCGTTCGGACATGAACTTAAGATTCAAAGGATCTAGGCGAAATGAGAGGAAATTGTATTGTAGTTTAAAACACACAATTTTCAGAAAGTTTAATATTATCGGGTAGGTACTTTATAATCATGCAAGGTACTAATATTCCTGTTACCAAAGGATCTTTAAGGATCGAAGTGAAATGTTACGTACAATTTATTCTGTTCTGTGCTCCCATGCACATTTCTCCTCCCCACCCTCATAAAAGTTATAGTGGTTGCAATATAAAATGAATAAATGTTTCATAGTTTTTTTTTTCTTTGTATTGCAGCAGTTTGGTTGAAAAAGTACGAGTAATCGCATGTTTATTTTGTACTGACTACTTTGGATAAAACCAAAGTTACAACTACATTTACCAGTCATGTTCGACAAATTTTGTATGTGTTTTGTCACAGATGGTGTCTCTATTTATAGGTGTAAATGAGGACAACTACAACAAAAGAAAAATTACATTAAATTTGGTAAAAAAAAACACTGTATCCATGTTTTCTGTTGTCCAACAAAAATATGTGTAAAAAACAATGTTTTGGTTTTAGGGTTTAATTTTTTTCAATTTTCCATCTTCTTTTAGTTTGTGTTTTTTTTGGCAAAATCTGTGGCATTTGTTGTTTAACAAAATACACGTACAAGTACATTTAATATTTATTTGGCGATTTACAATGACAGCAATAATTACAGGACATTTAGAATTGATTGCAATTTCATGTAAATAGGATGAGATGGTTTTAGATATTTTTGGATATTTGGAAAAATTTTGGAGTGTGAAGTAAAATGGAAGTGTCTTTTGATAGAACAGGGAAAAGTTGAAAATATGGGAAGTTTCAAAATGTTTTCAATTACATTCGAAAGCCACAAAATCAGATAGTTTTTTATGATTTTAAGTTCATTTAATACCCCTCTGTATATAATTGATTGTCTATGTTCAAAACATGTATATTTTTCATAGAAATATTTAGAATGTTATATATTTCTCTCTCTTCCAATACCATTTTTACCTTTTTGTTAAAAACTCAACGCAAAATGCCTGCTGGTGATGCCACTTGCAGATTTAGTTGTGAAAGTGTTTTTGTTTTTACTCTTGTATTTACATTTCCGTTACAAAAACAAAAAATAATAATAAACAACATAAAACAAGATAATAGTTTTCCCTACTTCACAGTAACCACATTTACTGCCAGAACTATAGTTATAACTGCAAAAAAATGTTAGTCAAAAATGTGTTTCACAAAAACTCCACAGTTTATTTTAGCTCTTTTTTGTGATTTCTAACAAACTCCCATCAATTTTGGTTAAAATTTATTTCTATTCCTTTCAGTACATACTCATACGAGCTATGTATTCTAGGGAATAAAATGTTTTGTTTAGAAAATGCGTTTGGATTTTCCTTTTTTCCCTCAAAAGCTTTTAGTTTTCCTAGGTTTTTTTTTTATTTTTGTGTAGAGTTGTTGAGTGTGTGTGATTATTTGAATGGCTGTTTGTTTAAATTCTGTTGGCATTTCATTTGCATACCACCGTAAGGGATGCTTTGATTTCGGTTGCACAATATAAATTGTATTTCAAAATGTTCTTTTTTTTTTGTTTTTGTTCTACTCGCAGTCCTTTACTGATGGTATTTGGTTTGTTTAAAACATCACTTGCAGTTTTGTAGTTATTTAAACGAATGAAAAAAACATATCTACATAGTACTTAGTTGAGGTTGAAATGATATTTAATTTGGAATAGAATTTGGAGATTCAATTAGGGAAGTGTTAATGTAAAAATAATACATACATACATGCCTCAGAGAGTAAATCAAAATTGCTGAGAAAATGATCACTTTTTTGCAAAAATAACACCGAGGCCCCAATTCTTTCGGCAAAACTGAGAGACACGGGTCTTTTTTATTGGTCTTTTAAAAAGTAGTGGTGTCCGAATATGGTTATATTTCCATGACTAATCGTCCTTGCAAAATTCTAAGAGGATCTAGTTATGTCCGTCCGTCTGTTGAAGGTACGATATGGCCTCGATGTAAGCACTTATGGCGATCCGTAAATATGCATTTTTGCTTAGAAATTTTGGTATTGAAAATGGGCAAAATCGGTCAAATAGAAACAAAGTGTTGGATTAAAATGTAAGACAACTTAAAAAAATTTTTTATATTTTTCAAAAATGATAAATTGACAAATTTTCTTGCAAATCTGTGAATCGATACATGCTTTCTCCTAGCCTCATACAAATTTGATGACTAAATCACTTAAATATGCATAAATCCCTTATGAATATCGTAATCAGTTGAAATTCGACATCAGTAATCCTCACGTATACAAAAATCGCTTTAGCTAATTTTGTGAAGACCGGTCTTTAATTGGCATTATCTTGCACTTCCGAAAAACCCATAAGCCTACATAAATATCGATATCGAACTAAAATTCTACACATATGCCCAATTCACAATTGGTGTCGTAGCGTTGTATGTCGTAATTTTTTTTTATTAATGTTTTGTTTTTGTTTCGAAAAATTTGTTTGAAAAATATTTATGTATGACATACAATGCTACAACACTACGACATCAATTGTAAATTGGGCAATAGATTCTACATAAGAATCACTTCCCAGAATAACTTTATAACGATAAGGCCTATAGGTACGGATTTTCTCGAAAATTTGTCTAAACAAAAAATGTCGAAAGACTAGAAAACCAAAATTTTCCAAAAGTGGTTATTGCTAATAGTTAACTTATGTATCCAAAAATGGGTTGATTTGTTGAAAAGTTTTGGGTCGAAATATTCGCACAACTATATACTGGTGTGGCCCTTATTTTAATTTGTTTTTAGGATTCAAATGTGTCCCCGCGCTAACAGTTAATAATAATAGGTCTGTTCATTTACTTTTCCAGTAAATACTATACGAGAGAATAAAATCAAAATTTACAAAATTCTTTAATTCTCTTAAATTCTCAAAAATAGTAAAATGTTATTGTTATGGTTAATGTTATGTTATTCCTTTTAAAATGTATAAATACTAGGTTATTCGAATTATACAAAACGAATAATTGGAATAAGAGATTTTAACTTGTTCGAATAATTCGATCACACGTTTAAAATTAATCGAATTATTCGAATAATTTAAATTTTTTTAAAAAAGTAAAGAATGAAGTTTTGATGTTGGTTTTTTAATATTTTATTGATAAAGAAAAACAAAAAATAACGTTAAAGTAAAAAATTCAAGTATTGATTATTTTAAAAAAATATTCGAAAATAAAGTCCATCATTAAATTTTCAACAGAAATATTCTGATCAGATTAACACCCGAACAATCTACAAAACAATTAACTAGCAAACCCTTTAGTTTCCGTTTTGGAGCTATGCTTTAAAAAATTTTAGCTAGTTGGACATGATCCTGAATTCAAATACAATATAAACGTATTAAGAACTTTTTTATGTCTTTAAATTGAGTAACTAATTCTTTAGTAAATTAATTATTCACTATTTCTAAATTATTTATATCAAATTGTATTATACATCAAGCTCTATCAACGCTCCCGAATCTTTGCTTAAGTTTGTTCAAAGTTTGATACCATTGTCAGTGAACGTGGCTAATTTGAAGTCAGTCAAAGATGTTCAAAATCATGTATAGGACGAACTCTTGCAACAAAACGTTAGTTTGCAATAT
This sequence comes from Calliphora vicina, assembly GCF_958450345.1. Lineage (NCBI taxonomy): Eukaryota > Metazoa > Arthropoda > Insecta > Diptera > Calliphoridae > Calliphora > Calliphora vicina. Next base: position 30,161,043 of record NC_088784.1, read on the forward strand.
TTGTGTTTATCATTCGATTTATTAAATATTTTGCAACACTTACGTACGCGGTTAATAACATCACTTATATACATATATTTTAAGATCATGGCCTTCATCTATTTCAATGTAATCATTATAAATGTCTTCCTTAATATCACTTTCGACGACCGTTTCAAAATCACATTCTCCATCACATTCAACTCCACTTTAATCTAAGTTAATATTTTGATTATTAATTGCGATTTTTCTAATATTTCGCCAGATAAATAACAAATATTTTATTCCGTACCATTTATTTTCATTGGTTCAAGTCCTAAGTTAAAAATTTTGAAAGATTTGTTTTTAGAATTGTAACTTATTGCAGTAATATTTATATATTTATAGAAGGAGCTATCGGAACATTCACCTACAGTGATCAAAAGTCCCTTTTTCTTTAGTTATTTGTCGAATTTCAGAAACAATACAATTTTTGTTAGTCATTATTACTTATTTAAATTTGAAATTATGAAAAATTTTATGCAATTTAATAAATTTAAATACATATGAACATTTATTCGTTTTATTCGATTATTCTACATAAAATTGTTCGGATTATTCGAAAATGGCCATTTTTAAATTGTTCGAATAATTATTCGTAAGAAATTATTCAATTAATCGAACGATCATTAGTCGAATGAATACCCTAATAAATACTCATATTTTCTTAAATTTTATTGAAAATTCTTTTTCAATTTTTTTCACCACAAAAATAAAATTGTATATAAATAAACAATAACACAAAACATATGAAATATAACCTGCTAACTATTACAAGTTCAAAATATAAGTTGTAATAGTTTGCAACAAGAGAACACTTTCTAAAATTTATACGCTCTTGATTTTTTCTCTAATTGCAAGTTTTTTGAGTTAATGAACGCTTTTCCGGTAACAATTGTTACTAACTAGTAACAACTTTGTTAAATAAGATTATACTTCCTTACAAGTTGTCATATAAGGCATCTTAATAATTCCTTTATGATCTTAAAATGCATTCTTACTGCCTGTTGCACGATTTCGAAAGAAAAATGAGTCGAACAATTTTGTATGTAAAACATTCGGTTTTTAAAATTCTTTCGAATAGTTTTCAAACAAATTTGTTCGAATCATTTTTCTTTCGACATCGTGAAACAGCCCTTTAATGACCGAATTTTTCTATTGGTGAAAAATTTATTTTGTGTGACAAAAATTTCAACCATATGTCTTTGCCAACTGGCTATCTGTTGCTAGCAGTGATGGAATATGTAGCCCTATTATGTTTTGAATAGTACAGTCGATACTACTTTGGCACTTTATATGATTTTAAAAATAAATCTAAAACAAATGTTTTGAGTATTAATTTTAAAAATATATATTAAAAATTAACTTTTTCCAATACAAATATAATTTAAACAAGTAAGAAAGAATGTTCGGTCGGTCAAGCTTAACCATATACTACACTACAATTTATATTCGTGAATGATTTTCGGGAATTATGACTAATTAAGGACCGATTGAAATGAAATTAGGTCGTGTGATTTATATACATATGGAAGTTATTTCGGTTGAATTTTATATTTATACAAAAACTTTTATAAGATTTATGGTCGTTAAAGTGATTTTCGGAAGCGGGCCTTATATGGGAGCTATGACTAATTATGGACCGATCATTATAAAATTATGTGACATGAATTCAGCAAAATTTGTGGAGATACCTATTTAAATTAACCATTTACAACCGATAAAGTCCAATTTCGGGAGAACATTTGTATGTGTGCTAGGTGAATTAATAAACGCTCCCGTCAGAGAGCATTTAGTTTTAATTTTAATTTTAAGATTTTATTACTTATTGTCAGGCCTTAGTAAGGCAGATTCGATAGATAAATAAATAAACGTTATAAAAAAAAGTGAAATAATGGACCGGTTTCCGCCAGTTCCAATAAGCTTCGTCCTCGGGATGAAAAAAATTTATGTACCAAATTTTATCGCAATTTTTTCAAAATTTGCTTATTCCACAAACAACTTATCAACTTTTCACTTATCAAATTTAATTTTTTGGCAAAATGTTTCTGTTCCACAATATTCTTTGCAAACCTCACGTTGTAATCAGCGTTACCATATGACAAGTTTTTCCTTTTTTGCATGGTTTTTGAGACGCAAAAAGTTTTATTTTTTTTAAAAAAAAGTTTTTTGGCAAATTGTACATTTATGGTATCAATAAGTTTATTTCAAAATAATGTTCCCAAATTCATTTAATAAATATGGTAATTGATTTATTTAGGAGCTGAAGTGTTAGGAGTTTTTTTTCAAAATTTATTTTTTAATACTTTTCCAATTTGTTTTTTCATTTTTAAATTTTTTTTTTTAAATTTAAGTTTTGTAGTCATGAAAAATTAATTCGGTCTCTATAATTTCTTGCTATAACAGTGTCTTCATTATCGTCGAACAAAAATTCATGTCTTAACGTTTTTAAAGCTTCACTAATTATAACAATATGAATTTGTAAAGGGATCGTTTTTGACAAACTTATCAAAATTTGCTTTGCAAAAATAGAATTTACAGTTTTTGTGGAATGAAACAACATAATTATTTGCAAAATCTTTGCAAATTACACTTTTCAATATTAACTTCGCACTTTGAACAAGAGAACGTACGTGGAACAGAAATTGCAAAGAGAATATAAAAATTGCAAAAACTTTGCAATTTCAACTTATCACTTATCAAATTTTATAGTTCTGAAGAACATAAAGTTTTGAAAATTTACCAAAAATTTTATAAGTTCAAAGTAAAAAGTTGATAAGTTGTTTTGTGGAATAGGGCCCTGCTTTCAAAGGAATATTTAAATATTAAATATTTAAAATTTATACTTTTAAATATTTTGCAAAGGAAATTTATAGCTCGACCTCGGTATCGTCAATAGAGTCAAAAATCTAAAAAATACCATTTTTGCTATTTTTTCAAGTTTTTTTTTGGTTTTGCGAGATCATTTGCATTTTTATCAAAAAATTGCAATTTTGTAAAAAATCAGCTACCATTTTTGATTACCATATTTTTAAAAAAAAGTCTTCTATCATTTTGTTTAATTCTTAAAAAGCAGTCAGCTTTGGGATTGCTCATCCCAATAGTACAGTGGCTCAAAGCCAAACTCGTACACTAGGAATTTTTTTATATATCTCTTAATTTCCGCTTACCTCTTAAAGTTATATAAAAAGTGTGTAGCTTATGTAATTCTTTATTGAATTCATATGTAAAATAAAAGTAAAACCATTTAAATAACACTGTAAATAAGAATTAACAAAAAAATCCGCTAAAAGCCAAACTCTTATATTTAACATGGTATGCTAAAAAGGTAACAATACCATAAAAATCATTACTTTGTATGGTATCCTTTTGCTTGAATAAGCATTTTTGGGGTCTTAGGCATACTTTCTACTAGTTTGTTGCAAACGGTGGGATCAATATTTTCCCATTCCTCAGTAAGAACTCTTCTCAACTCCTATTTAGAGGAAATTTGGTGTTGTCTCTATTTATTATCGAGGTAGCTCCAAAGATTCTCGATGTGGTTGAAGTCAGGGCACTGGGCAAGTGTCTCCATAACATGAGGACAATTGTACAATAACCACGAACTGACATTGTAAGCTTTATTCTGAGGGTCGTTATCCTGGTAGAAATAGTAAGTTTTCAGTTTTGGCTTTGATAATGGCAATTACAGTTTTAAAATTTCTAAATACATTTTTTGGTCCATCATGCCTTCGATGAAATGAAGAGAACCTGGGCCAGCTGCCAAGAAAGACCCTTAAACCATCACCGATCCACCACCATGCTTTACAGTAGATTTAACATGTTTTGGTAAGAGCTCCTGTGAACAGCACATCTTTCCAAAAAGAAAAATCCTTTGATTTATGTAGTTTAGCGAAGTTTGAGCAGTCCTTTGTATTTCTCTTGCTAAGCAAAGGCATTTTCTAGCCATTCTACCATTCAAATTCGCTCTATGGAGTATATTCCGGATGGTTTGGACGCAAGCTTTCTTTCCCGCAATGGACGTAAGTTTGGAATAGCATGCAAAGAGATCCTTTTAACACGCTCTGACAATATTTCGCTCTTCAGCTTCACTGAATATTTTATTGCGTGCATTTTTGGTTTTATTTTTTATTTATTTTGAAGTCCTGTATCGTTTTAGAATGTATTGTATAGTAGAATCACTCCTTCCGAGAATTTTGGGAATTTCAAGAAGATATTTTCCATCCCCCGGAAGCTTTACAGCAAGCTTTACAGCAAGCTTTAGGGTTTCTTCGGTTGTTTGTCCGTTATGTCTTCCATTTTATATTTTTTGGATAAAACTTTATAATATAATGAAAATGTTTGATGGTTTTTAATTTTTGCTCACTTTACATCCAAAGGCACAAATCAAAGATATTATTTTCTTAAATAAGGTTCGCTGTACGAGTTTGGCTTTTATGATTTTTATACCCTACACCACCATAGTGGGGAGGGTATTATGCGTTTGTGCAGATGTTTGTAACGCCCAAAAATATTAGTCTAACACCCACCTTAAAGTATACCGATCGACTTAGAATCACTTTCTGAGTTGATTAAACGATGTCCGTCCGTCCGTCCGTCCGTCTGGTTGGCTGGCTGGCTGGCTGGCTGGCTGGCTGGCTGGCTGGCTGTCCATGTAAACCTTGTGCGCAGAGTACAGGTCGCAATTTTGAAGATATTTCGATCAAATTTGGTACATATTACTTTTTCGGCCCAAGGACCAAGCCTATTGAAACTGGCTGAAATCGGTCCATTATTTCACCTAGCCCCCATGCAAAGTCCCCTCGAAATTGGACTTTATCGGTCATAAATGTTTAATTTATCTATGTATCTACACAAATTTCGCTCCAAATAAGTTTTATATATACAAAATTCATGTCACCAAATTGTGTTACGATCGGTCAATAATTAGTCATAGCTCCCATATAGACCCGCTTCCGAAAATCACTTTAACGTGCATAAATCGCTTAAAAATGTTGGTATACACACAAAATTCAACATAGTTAAATTTAATATAGACATAAATCACACGATCTAATTTCAAGGTGATCGGTCCATAATTGGTCATAGTTCCCATATAAGGCCCACTTCCGAAAATCACTCAAAAATATAAATTATTGGAATTTTAAAAGAAAAATATTTTTACTCATTTACTTGGTGTAGGGTATTATATGGTCGGGCTTGACCGACCATACTTTCTTACTTGTTAATAAGATATTTAATTAAACCGCCCATAATTTCATACATTCCAACATAATTCCTTTCCTTAAATACCCATCCGATAGAGGACAATTTACCCAATAAACCCTCCATACATTGCTTTCATGTACCATTTTTAAATAAGCTGCGTTTTTATATTAAAAAATAAAAAGTTAGGTGTACGAGTTTGGCTTTGAACCACTGTATATATTTAAACTTGTATCCCAACATGCAGTTTTACTGGAATTCAAGCTGAAAGTAAGTGTAATTCAAGCCTTGAATTACAGTTGAATTACACTTTATTTCAAAAGGAAACCTAAATTCATACCATATATTTTTTGTTATTTATTTTTTTCAAATAATTTTCAAGTTTAAAACATAATTACATTTACGTTCAAGTCAAATTCAAACAAAATATTCAAGTGCTTGAATTATTGGGGCTTTGGGGCTTTGGTGCTTATTGGGATTGTTTAATGAAATGCAAAAACTATCATCAATTTAAATTTTTAAATTTTTTTTTAAATATTGCTACAAAACACGAAAATTTAAACAAAATGTGCAACCTCTTAACGTTATCCGATTATGCTCAAATTTTCAGAATTTGATTCTTAGATGAAGGAAAATAATTTAGACGTTGATAGGCATTGATAATTGCAAAACTTCGAAATAATGGTCACCCTAGCAGTGATTTTATTCTGGAGTATAATTAATATTATTCATTATTGATTAATATTACTTATACGCTCAAATGGTGCATTTGAGAAATGCAAATCAATTAAACAGCTTAGAATTAAAATCATTTATTTTAGTTTCGTTTTGAAGATTTTAAATTTCATATGGACCCAAAATATATGTATGAGGCCGTGTCAATTACTCCGTGACTTTTTGAATGAAAATCAGGTTTTTGGATAAAAAATTATTTTATTTTTTCAACATAATCTCGTTTGAACTGTATTCACTTTGTTTAGCGTTTCTCCAATTTTTTTGATATCTTCCAAAAAATAAGATTTGTAGAGGTTATTGAAATATGCATTTTTTGTGAGATGATTTCTTTATTGGAGTCAAATCTCTTTTAGGTTTGGAAACAAGAAATAGTCACTCGGTGCTAAATCCTGAGAATATGCCGGAAGAGGGAGGAGTTCTTAGCCTAATTAAGCAAACGCGGCAGCCATCTTGGGGAAAGATTTCTCAAAATTGAAACCGCTGAGTCATGTGAGATGCCACAATCTGCAACACCTTACCGTTCTAGAACGTTTGGAAACTTCCGTGCTTGTACGGCCACAACGAAATTCATTAAACCACTTTTTAACCATTGAAATTGATAGTGCAGAGTTCCCATAGAATTAATCAAGCTTAGCCTTGGATTTAGTGATGGATGTACAAATTAGACTGGACTACAATGATCCAAACCATTTCCATATGTAGTGTTTTAGCATACAGTTAACCAAGTAAAAATCGACATATAAATCTGTACAACTATTTCATGAAATTATTCAATATTTGTACATATTCTAATTGTCCGAAGCATAATTTAATCTATGTATGTCAACCTAATACAATTTTCTTAATTGCTTCGTTTTAGAAATTTTTACCGAATTTTCCAACTATTGTGCTTAAAATCAATTAGCACAGATTTCAGCAAAATACAAAAATGTCTTTTAAAATTGTTTGCATTTAAATAAAATGTGAAACCCGCTCTGTTCTCTCTCTCTCTTAACAAAAATTCTAAATGAATTGTGGGAAAAAAGCAATCACAACACAGCTTCATATACAAATACAAACAAACAAACAACACGTTTCTCAAACAGAAACCAACAGTTTTTAGTGCCACACAGAGCAGAGCAGAGCCACTACCGTTACATGTTATTAAAGATTTTGAATACCTAATTATGAAACTGTCAGATGCAAAAGTTGTTTTATGTATTTCTTCTTGCTGGCTGGCTGGCTGGCTGGCTGGCTGACTTGCTTGCTCTCCACATCTTTCCATTTCACTCTCTTTTTATAACAATGTTAGTGTAAGTACGTGTGTATGTGTGTTTGTGTATTTTAATTCAAGTATTATTTTGGACTAAAAGAGGCAAAAATGATTATTAACAACTTGTTGTAATAGTTGTTGTTTTTTTTTGCCTGTATTGTATTTATTGTATTGTAAGAGTTTTGCTTTGTATTTTTGAGTTTGTATGAGTTTACATGTGAGTGTGTATGTGTGTGCGTATGTCTGTAAGTATTTTTGTATTCCTGCTGTTGATGCTGCCACAATACTTGATATTTTGTGCTGTAGGTAGTTTTACATGTATATTACAGCAAAAATACATTTATATTTTATAAAATTACACTTAATCCTCTTTGTACCAATATTTTTTAAATTAAGTTGTGGTCCAATTCCGAGATACTAATTGGTACTTACTGAAACTAGTCACCTCTAGTTTTTTATCGCCAATAAATAATTTGTCGACATATAAACAACAAACTCATTATCAGAGAAACGCCAAAAGGTAGACCCATGCAATTGAACAAATTCCGATTCAACCCAGGAATACGTTTCATAGTATATCCACGTGGAATGCCAAAGAATGGTTCAGGATCAATAAACGTGCGTCGTATGTGCACCGAGTTCATTCAATGATGTCCAGCAGTCCATAACAACACCAGACCTCACCTCATATGATGATAAGGCTCTAAAAGCAGCCTGGCTGTCTGACATAACAAATATCTTAGTATTCCTTAATCTCCTTCTTCAACATTCGTTGGAGCATATTGGGATACCACTTTGAAAATCGGCAATATTCTGCTACTATGTCCGATTTAACCAGTAGCCTCTTTAAGGTATAAGGACCAGAGTTGGTGATATATAGTCCGATATTGCAAAACAACCAAATCTCCCGCCATTACACGGGATATTCCCGATAGTCTGGATGTGCTCCTATAGGCCTCCTCCATTTCCAATATATGTAAGGGTGGGAGTGTAGGATTGCACCCAGAGCATGAGTGGGACAGGTCCTCATGGACCCAATAATAGAGATACAGATGAGGGACAGACCTTATAAAGTAATGATATCACAGTCATCTGTTCCACTTTTATTCACCATGGCAAGGAAGTTATCTTCACGTAAGTCCAAAAAATTTTTGGGAAAATTAATTTAAAGTTTTAATGTTTAATTAAAAAAATTGAGTCGAAAAAAGTGGTTCGATATTTCTGTATTATGTAGTGCTTGAAATTCTACATCGATTAGTGTAAAAATTTCCAAAGTCATGGAGGAAATTTTTCAAGTTATTGTCATTTTTAGCTCCAAAAAAAATTTACCATTTTGTTGTATACGCCACTTTTTACGAAATATTTATTAATTTATGGCACATACGTGAAAATGTACTGATAAAAACTGCACTAATATTTTTCTCCAAAGTTTTCTTCACGTATATGAGTTATACTTTCAGTATTCCAAATTAACGTATGTATTTAGTAAATCGCTCTTGAAATGTAATGGCAAGTTCTAAAGTGTGTTTTTTTAAGCCGAATAGAACTTTAAATTGTAAAAAAATTATAAAAGAAGTAAATTTTAATCAAACAAATTTTTTATTTAAAAAACATGATGATTTCGGGAATATGCCAAAATAGCCATTTTTAATGAAGCGCATTATGGACTTCCAATTTTGGACCACTTTGGTATTGAATTGATGGTATGTCACAAATATCACGTACAATGTTGGCCTGCAAGGCGTCAATTGTTGCTGGTTTATCAACATAAACTAGTAACTTCACGTGGACCCACAGGTGATAATCGAAAATGTCAAATCGCTCGTCCTTGGAGGCCAATAGACAGGTCCATTTCAATAAATCGATGGTTGCGGTATCCATATGGTACGTAGCGCCTCCTGTTGAAACCAGATATCGCCCGGTTATAAATAATCCATATTTTCAAACAAAAATCGTTGATCATGGTTCTGTAACGATCTCCATTGACCGCAATGCCAGCTCCAGCTTCATTTCTGAAGAAATAAGATCCGATGATGCCACCAGCATGTAAACCACACCAAACGGTGAATTTTTCTGGATGTAATAAAGTGTGTTGAGTTTGTTGTGGATTGCTTGTTGTGGATCGCTAAATGTAATTTTGCGATAAAACAGTCGACAATAAGGTGAATCAATAACTGATTTTCAAAGTACATATGGATAATTTGGTAGCGTTGTTCAAGCATCAATATATTTATAATGATTTGACAGAATATACTGATTCTAAATGTCAAAAGTGACAACAGTGGGACAGTTCATTAGATAGTTAATCCTTTCGCAAGTTCTGGCGGGCATAAAAAACCACCATTTATTATTTAAATTTTGGAAAATGTATTCCAAGATATTATAATATTGAGCATATGATTCTTTGGTGCGACTCCTGTGTGCCACAAAACAGAAATAAAATAGTATCGTCTACTTTCCTTGACATTTTGTATAAAAGAAGTAATTTGAAAACAATTTTTCAAAAATGTTCACAGCCGGAACTTTCTCAAATTCAAGAGATTTACACTATACATAGTGCAATAGAACTTTTCCTAAAATTAAAATAAGTCATTATCATTTTAGATTCGACAACAAAATCAATCCAAAAAGTTAATTTTAAAAATTATGGAAATCGGTCGGAAGATTTGAAAGTTTATTCATTACTAGCAAGCCAATATAATTTTAAAGAAGTTCCATTTGCCAAAATTAAAGTAATAAAATATAATAAATTCAATTTATTTTCTCTAGTCTATAAAACAAGTTTTAAAATACGATCTAGAAAGAGAGTTTTGGCAATTTTATTCATACACATGAATAAATATTTGTCAAGACATAATTAAAGATATTCAAAGCATATATGTATACCTCGTCATCAGATCCGTGTCGTCATTTGACAGATATTTTGTTCCGTAGTTAATCACAACATGTCGTCTTTACAATCCAATAAATAATCACAACTATCTCAAAAATACATGTTTTTATTTTAAAATCAAAAATTGCATTCTTACTGAGACACCCTATATATAAAAATAACCGTTATAGATTGTATGCTGTAAAATTCACGAATATAGAACGAATTCGAAATGCCTATTATAATTAAAATAAAATATTTTTTTCTTTTTTAAAAACTTGTTAAATATTTGTATCATATACGTGAAGATAACATTCAAATTTTATTGTATATCCACAAAAATGGCTCATACGGTATCATAACTCATTAAATTTTTATCAAAAATGGATATACAACAAAATTGCCCCACAATATCTCTAAAATTCTAAGAGATATAAACCTGTCGATTGAACAGATCGATAGATCGACGAATTTTACACCAGATTTTTTTTTGATTTTGTGATATTTTTTTGATTTTGTGATATACGTGAAGACAACCACGTGACGACGATATGTTATAATTGGCCTTATAAATATAATAAAAGTCCTATAAATCATCTTCGGTTTTAACCCCCACGTTTTACCAAAAAGTCGCTGGCAGGAATACAATGTCCTAGTAGCTTTTTTGATAGTGTTGGATAAGTGAGAATAACCATATGTACAGAATACTAGGTTGTCAAGTTCTTCCAGTAGTTCAACGCCACCTTGTGGACGCCTCCTAGTTGCTTTAATGGTTTTCAAGAAAAACGAGCTGAGTCTAATTGGACTGTATGACTTTGGCAGTTGTTCAGATTTGCCCCCAGCCTTAGGTGGTATAAAGACCACTTTTACTTCACGCCAAGTAACCACAAGCCAATAGACTTGATTTGAAGATACTTGATAATTAATGGACAATAATTTCACGTAATTTTTGTAGAAAGCATGAAAAAATTCCATCTGTTACTGTGGATTTTAATGAGCTAAATTTAGATAGCGCCCACTTTATACGCTATAAACCAAATATTCTACCCACGAACCAACGGCGATTGCTTTTGGATTGAGGGATTTTGAATAAAGTTCGTACATTCGTAATGCCTTCGAATTCAGTTCTTATCTAAAGTCAAGGAGGCCGAAGAGGGATGTTCCCTGGTGGTACAATGGTCTTGAGAAACTAAGGGTGGAAACAAGACGATTATTCAACAGAGCTAAACATACAGATGACTGGATCTCCTACAAAACGGCATTCACCGAATACAATAGGGAAATATGGAGATCAGAAAGATCAACGTAGCGTAGCTACTGTGAGAAGCTAATCGGCTACAAAAGACCTTATCTCGGGACAATACCAGTCTATATATGCTGAAATGTCCAGATCCTCCAAACTCCTCCTTGATACTCAGTTTCCTGGTTCAATGCCTTTTAGACCAACTCCATTTCAAACATGTTCCAAAAATTACGACCTAAATTTTTAAAAAAGCGCCTCCCTTGGAGTATTTAACTTAAACTCGAAAACTCCCTGTCTACGCCCACGTCAAATTTTATCTCGATTGGACCGTTTAAAAATGCATGATTTATTTCCAAAAAATATTGAAGGCGCTATTGCATCATCACCTGGGAGGTAAGTAGAGGCAATAATTACTTCGTGTAATCCTGCTATCGATAAGATATTTGACCGTATCGCTGCAAAATCCCCAAGTAGGAATTCTGAAATAGATACATATGTTAGATTATTCCTGACAAAGAGCACCGCTCTGGGCCTCATCGCGTTTGAATTGTAAATTAGCTTACCATGATCACAATGGAGTAATTTAATTACCCCTGAGTTAATCTATGGTTCCTGGATAAAACAAATGTCCAGGAGGTCTTTGGTGAACCATAGCAAATCAGAGGCTGCCTTGGCGTGATGCAGGTTCACCTGCAGGCACTTCAAGTGCCTCTTGGCCTTACTGTTGTTAGTGGTCGGAAACATTTGTGTTTCCTCTTTCTACTGCCATCTTCCTACCACGTAGTGCTGCATCCTCTGCAGAGGAAGTAAAACCCTTTCGTGGCCTGTTACCATGGCTACTCTTCTTATTAGCAGAGTTTGGGTTGTTCGCTTGATAACTAATACCTTTCCTCGAACTGGTGGGCTCAACAGAGAACCTTTTGTAGACAGTGTTGTCCCCCTGGTTTTGTTGAACCACAGCCATTGAATTGGGAACGTCTCGGAAAAATATCCTACAAATATTTCCGCCCTTGGTACCTCATCCTCCGATACCACAACCTTTATCACAGCTTCCTTCCAAAGTTTCAGAGTGGGAACGTGTTCTTTGATCTACTGTGCTGGCAGTTAAAAACAAGCCAGTCAGGTTTAAAAGTGAAGCCTTCAAATTGTGGTTTTATAGAACCCTTTTTCAACTCAAAAATTTTTTTCAAGGACAAGCTTTAGCTTGTCATCAGACCCTATTGTCCTCGGGAAGTCTGATGAGATTACCTCCAGCCGAATAATTTTGTCATATCGCTGTAAGATGGTAGAGGAGTGACTGTAATTTTGGTAGGATGTGTACAAGCTGTAGTGACACTAGCTACTCTTTTAGGGGGATTTGATTTCTGAGGAGTTGATCGTCGGACCTACCTCTCTTCCTGGGTATTTTAAGATCATGCAGTTCGCTTCGAACATCACTCATCGGTTTTAGGCACATTATTCTTGCCTCTTCGATGTCCATGCTTGCTCCATATAGTGTTTTAGACGTTTACGTGCAGCCCCACATAGTTTTGCTCTATTGTTCACGTTTTTTGTCTGTTGGGCCGTAGCAACGGTACTGGCGGATGTAGAGGGTTGTACCCTAGTTGATTTGGGAAAAGCGTCGCCCAGCACCAAGGTATCACCCATTTCTTCTACAGGTTCAGTAAGATCCACAACTATCTATTTTGATTTATCTTAATTTATTATACTTCCAAAATTTTAAATTGTTAATTTTAAAAGTAAATACTGCGATTTTAAAGAAAATATACTTATACTTTATACCAAAAATCGATTTTTAGTATAAAAAACTCAAATATCTTGTAGGCAAATTCGTGTAAAAAGTTTGGTACTTTTTTTTAAAATATGAATAAAATACAGCATCGGGACCAGGATATTACTACGGTTTCTATGTGTTGTGGAGATCCATATAATTTCAAAACGTAGGAGTACAGCTGCTACCAATTGGGACAGCTGTACTCCATTTGCACTTCGCAATGGAGGCTTTCATATGGCAGGTCTTTTGAGATTTATTGTGACTCGCCATAGTTATTAATCCGAATGCGGTTTTGCGTCCACGTTTTATACAAATTTATTTATTGTTTCAGTCTTACGGTGTTCCAACAGCCTTTAAAGTATTTTTATGTAATATTTTAGGTTAGGTTTGAGTTGGAGGGATCTGTGTAATTGCCACTCTCTTCGAACTCTTCTTTTTTCATTTAAATTCTATTAAATCTGACTTATGGGGGGGTTTGGGTAGAATGTTGAGCAACTTGTTTGAGATTTTTATCGAAATTAATAAGTGAGTGATCGATATTTTCTGTAATGAATATTGAGTAAGGTGCAGAAACGTATTCTACGGAAAATTCCAAAAAATTTTCCCCAAGAAACCATAGGTCCAAAATCAAATCCTATCTTGCGCATTTCGTCTTTTATCCAATGACATTTCAGTACATATTTTTTTTAATAGTTTTTTTTATTGGATAAAAGACGAAATGCGCAAGATAGGATTTGATTTTACACCTATGGTTTCTTGAGGAAACTTTCTTAGAATTTTCCGTAGATTTGGTTTCTGCTATACGATTTTTTACTTTTTGTCGACCCGGCCTAATATTGAGTCATCTATCTATATATATAAAAGAGTAACGTTACTGACTGACTGACTGATTCATCATCGCACAGCCCAAACGACTGAAGCTAGAATTATGAAATTTTAACTGTGGGTTCCTTCCTCCCCAAAACGATCCACTAAGAAGGGATTTTTGGAAATTCGAACGTTTAGGGGGCAAAAAGGGTAAAAACGGGTAAATTCGGTAACCTTATATCTTCAAAAATAAGAAAGTTTAAAAAAAACTTAAAATTGCATGTTACTCCTTTTAAAAAATAAGCTGACAGGTGTCTCGTACTTTTTCGAAATTCGAACCTTTTAGGGGAGAAAATGGGTAAAAACTGTATTTTGGTAATTTTTTGGCACCCTGCGTATCTTTTAAACCAATAAACATACAAACAAAATTTAAATCGTATTCTTTACTTAACAAAAAATAAAATATATTAATTTGGTACTATTTGGAAATTCGAACCCTTAAGGGATACAAATTGTGTTAGTTTTTGGTACTTTTTCATAAAATATGTTTTTCTATAATTTGACATAGACATACGAATATTTTACTATGAGCTCCTACCACGATACAGAAATTTATTTGAATAAAATTTTACCACCGCAATGGGGATAAAAAAGGTACCAAAATGGGGATAAAATCGGGAAAATACCTTTTATTGGAAATTATTAAGCCACTTTTGATAATTTTTTAACATTGGTTCCTCGATTCATAGAAAAATTAACTAATTAACTTTGAACTCGAGTGCAAAGGTGTATATTCGGCCAAATCCGGGTAAAAAATTTGGTACTTTTTTTAAAACATATTTATTCTTGGGTATTTTTGAATTTTGTATAACAATGGACTGTGTAAGTGAGTGAGAATTCTAGGGGTACTTTTTCTTTACTCGAATGGTACTTTTTGTAATGTCTTCACCAATGAACCTAAAAACATGGAATTAAGCTTATGTGGACCCGAGTGAGTGGAAACTTTTTGGTACTTTTTAATGGTAATTTTTGAATTTTCTGTAGTAATGGGCATAGAAATATGAAATTAGGCGTATATGGTCCGAAGTGAGTGAAAATTCCATTGCATACTTCATGGTACTTTTTCTTTATTCTCATGGGTACTTTTTTGAATTTTCTATAATAATGGAACAAGAGTTTCCAAAAAAAATCGAAGAATTTCAAAACCGATAATTTATTAAATATTAAGTGTTATAGAAACAAAATTAGTTGATAATATAGGAAATGCTATTTCTTGCTTCTAATTGGGGTGGCGAAGCGCACCGGGTCAGCTAGTTTTTTATATTTAAGCCAATTTATTCATGTGCCTGTCATCGCTAAATTACCATTTGGGGATTGAGTAGTTCTGAACAATTATTGACGCTTTCCATGGATGCAATGTTTTCGGTTTATTTTTTAGTTTGACAAAATAAAGCGTTAAACAAGGTCTAAGTGTGCAATTGTTTATGTTTGTGAATAAATTGTAAATGTGTATGAAACATGAATTAACTTTAGTTTTGCAGTAAAGTAAAAAAAATGAAAACAAAATATTAACATATATGTAGGTATGTACGAACATAAACGATTTCATCTCATCTTTATATGAATGTATATTTGGATATGTGTGTAAAGAGTCCTGGCATATTCACACTGCAGTCCTGAGAACTAGTTTGGCATTTATGCACAATTTAGGATGATTACTAGAGCATTTAAAACAAATTATAAGTTTGACAAGAGAGCTTCTCAAATTAGTAATATAATTAGTGCAAAGTTGACACTTGCTACCTTTAAAACAGCAGGGTATATGCTCATATTGCTGTTAACTACTAAGTACAACTGAACACATACTCAGCTGTGTAGTGGGGTTTTGTATGTTGGTGATGTGTGTTGTTTAAAAATGCTGTTACTGATATTTTTTGTGTGTAAAAAAATAAAAAATAAATCTACACAAAAACTGCAAAAAAAATATACAGAAAAAAATATTGAAAAAGAGACCACATTCTCTGTTGCTGCTGGTGTTGTTGATGAAGATTGCTTTTTTTAAACTCATCCTTGTATTAAAATTAAAAATCCACAACGAAAATTCATTTTCCATGTCATTCATGCAATTGAGTTTTCAGTTTGTTTCCCATCCCACCCGCTGCAACACTCATGATGTAGTTATTGTGGTAGTGATATTACATGTTCGTACAAGTTTTATTTAATACAAAAAAAAAGAATAATAATAAAATAAAAAAACATTTAACATGGAAATTAATTGCCATGGGCAAATAAAATTTAACAGAAAGGACATACTACATACAGACTGATAATGTTGCATTAAATGTTTTTATTAATGTGCGAAAATTGAGAAAATTTAATTATTTATTAATGTTAAATTTACAAATTTGTAGGGATAAATGCAAATGAAATCTCAAGCTTCTTTAATTCCTAAAAAATAATCAATTCATCTTCTCACGAAAAACTCTCTCTTAATTTTAGATAAATATTACTCATACCACCTGGTGTCTTTAGGATGAACAGTGGTCGATAGCAAAATAATGGTAATAATTATTTATCACCTAAACTGCTGGTCCGATTGAAAAGAAAGTTTTAATTACCCAATTTGAATACATAATGTAGATCATCCTTCCAAATTTTACCTACTCGGATATAAAAAAATCGTGTAATGTATAGAGCAGGGGTTATCATAAGCATTTGCTTCACGGCCCACTGACTAGAATGAACGGCCCACTTTTTGTTCGTATTCTTAAATTCAAAGCTAACAACAATTTCAGTTGTTAGACAAAAGGCTTAATTCTTAAAAAAATCGGCTGTGCCGAATCTTATATACCCTTCACCAAATTATACTTCAAAATAAAAATTTTAAATATTTTTAGGTAAACAAAATTAATTTTTTTTTTGCAATTTTTTAATTTTTTGGAAAAAAAATGTTTCGAATTGTTTTTTAAATTTTTAAATTTTTGTTTGTTTTTTAAATTTATTTTATATTTAGCAAAAAAAAATCGGGTTAAAAAATATTTTTCCGATTTTGACCTATTGTAGGTCCAACCAGATATCCAGATATAGGTCAAAAATCGAGGTTGTCCAGGTTTTTTCCTCATATCTCAGCCATTTGTGGACCGATTATGCTGATTTTAAATAGCAAACTTCTCGAAAGCATGTCTGACAGAATTATTGTACATTTGGATCCCGAAGATATCTGGGGTCTTCAGAAAATTGATTTCAACAGACGGACAGACAGACAGACAAGATTCCTTTTTGACTACACCATTTCGGTTTGAAAAGGAGAAAATTCAATTCAGAAAGGCTAGTAAATATTGATATTCAAATCAAATTGAAATCCGGAATAGCTAATTAGATGAATTTTTTACAAATGTTGGCAATGTTCCCCAGGGGGAGTTTTGAGGTTTAATATAAATTTTGTTCTTACTTCAAATTAAATGATCGAATAAACTATTATCACTTATTGTTCAATATTATTGACATTCTATCACCAACCAATATCCTTTTTGTATCACAAAAACTAATTTTTTTCACAGCTTTATGTAAAACAATTAATCGCGTCTGCCTCACATCATACGTAAAATTAAACTTTCCAAATTGCAGGGATGGTAAATAATCGATAAACGAAAACATAACTTGATAATGTAAATGAATCGATTAATCGGTTTTTAAGTTATTCGGTTTTGGCAGATGTGCCCCTATGGAGAATGATCCCCTTCTACCCTATTCTAAATTGATACTGAGGTTTTTCTTTCTAATTTGTTCAAAATTTTATCAGAATTGCTTCATAATCAATAGTTTTGTACAGATTGCAGCATTATTAGAAAATCTCTGACATATTTGTTTAAAGGATTTTTCTGTATTCCCTTTAAAACCATAAACGTATTCCCCTTTAATCCTTGCTAAGGTAAAGACTCCTTGAACATGCCAACATTTATTCAGTGTTAATGAAGAGGCAAAATTGTGGTAGATATCTACACTAGCTTCGCCCACATTTCTTGCCAATTGTTTGACAATTAATAAACATGAATATGTTGGGCTTTTAATACAATGCAGAGAAGAGTAAGAGTGTCAGTATACTTATGTATGTATTACTCATGAATGTATCTATGTGTTCCAACTTCATACCAAAGTACTCCTGCTCATAAAATATGAATTCCTGCAAAAGAACATCAATTGAATATGTCATGTGAGTGTATGTATGTTCATGTTTCTGAAAGATCCTTACAGTTAAAACTCAACATATACATCCATGACAAGTAAAAGTGATATATTAGGTTGTGCCGAATCTTATATAGCCAAAACCTAAATAATACGTGCACCCATATTTGTGCCACGCGCCAGTTATAAGATGCGGCTGTGCATCGCTCTGATGAAATTTTTCACAAATCCATATTAGATATTAAAAATATATTAATTAAATAAAATCAAATTTTTTTAATAAGTCATTCAATTCATAGGTAAAGATGTTTTGTTGTGACTAACTACTAAGTATATATATTTTGAAAATATTTTAATTAAATGAAACTGCAAGATGGATCACCTTTTGTATACAGTATACTACTATGTATGGATATTATTGTTGTATCAACTTGGAAATACCTGTTGCTGTTATTTTTTTTTTGGTTCTTTTGAATGTAACATTCATTTAAGTCAAGTTAAATCATCAACACAACAACTCTATACGTAATTGTTCACTAGGCTGCTCCAAAAAAAGATAGAATTTTATTTTTGTATAACAAAAAACATTTTGTTTACTATGCGTCAAATGGTATGGGTCAGTGATCGGCGGGAGTTCTGCCCACTGGGAAAAGTAAGATCGGTAAAAAAAGTTATATGTGTCCTGGTTAAAAAATTAATCATCACATGGGGATTTATTGACAACATAATAGGGAATAAAAATGTGAAAAAAGTATGTCAATACCTCCTATAGTTTTTTCCGTACCTGCGATATAAATTTTGCGATTTTCGAGAAAAACTAATTTTTTGGCCATATTTTGGCGAATGCTCCCAATTTCCTTATGTTATTAATTTTAAGTGAAATCTGTGAAGTCTAGTATTTACAATAACAGTAAAAAATGGATATTAACCCTTACTAGCACTTGGGGTCCAAATGACCCTGAACTTTTAAAATCACGAAAAACACAGTAATTTTGATCCCAAGTGCTCTTAAGGGTTAATTTCCATTTTTGTACTGTTATTGTAAATACTAGACTTCATGTTATATTTTTCTTAAGTTTCATCAAAATCGGCCCAAAAATATATAACATTTCGCTATCTTTCCATTAGAAAATCCAAATATTGAAAAATTTTACTTTGACCTTCACGATTTAAGGGTTAACGTTTTCCGATTTTAGGAAAACTTTGTGCACCTCTAAACTAAATCGAAAGTCGACACGGGTTGCCCTTCTTAGAACAACCAAAAAAATTTGTTGGTGTTATTTTCAGCGGGTTTTCAGCGGGTACCGTTTCAACATTTCAAAAAATTTAATTCTAAGGGACCTCTAGTAGACATGTTATATATCGATGGAAAGATGATTTTGTCTACTTTTCAAAAATGTATATGAATGTTGACAATTTAAAAGTTCATTAATTTTTCGATGTAAAATGGAAAAATAAAAACAAATTTTGAAATTTATTATCCCAAATAAGTGTTGAAAAATCCCAAAAATGGGAATTTTTAGTTTTTTGGCTATAATATTCATACTAGGGTCGGGGCTATCAGAACCCTTTACAAGATAATTAACAAACATATTGTGACATCTAAAATCGGTTACTATATTTTGATATCGAATATGCGAATTGAGAATTTTTGGCCTAAAGCTGAATTTTACATAAAAAATAGACGCTTTTTTGAATTAACCTGGTCTCATCGGAATAAACAATTTTAAAATTTTTTTCATTTTATGAAAAGTTAGCTTTTAAAAAAAGTATAAATTCCTTATACATCCTCTTAGAATTTTTTTCCGATAACTTAAAAAGAAAAAAATAGTTTTTTTCGCATACATCCTTGTGAATGCGAAATTTCCTTCAAATCGCACTTACCGTTTAGAGGTTAAATATTTATTTCCCTCTATTTTTTTATACCACTGTGCGGTGCATCAATTATACCGTCCGATAAATAGAGAAAAAATTCGTTAGACACGAACCGGATGATATACGTCTGAAACTATAAATTTAATGGAGAAAAACTGTGTTTTCAGTTTTTCATTTCGTGATCCTGTGTCCTTTTTTAAGGACTTCAAAGTTTCAAAGAAGTACATTTTTCAAAAAATATTTAAAAATACTCCTGCTATTCCAACAAATTGTATGTCAAAAGAACAAGAATAGTTGTAAAATATTTTGTATTATCTTTATTTTATCCTGTAAGGATCAAAAGATATCAAAAATGTCCTAAAAAAATGTCCTCTAGATAGTCTCTTTATGGTCGACAAAATCAAAAAAATTTCCTTCCGAAAAGTAACAAATTTTTGCCGGAAATTTCTCGGAAGATGCTAAGTTGTAAATAAAGCTCTTTACGCTTAATTGTCTGTGGTCTCACAATTTAAAAATCAAATCACCAAAAATCCATTTGTGATCCGAATGAGCTGATAATTCCATAAAATTCCACAATATAACTCTGACAATAAGAATTCTCTTACACATTATATTACAACATTTTTATCATTTAGTGTAATGCTCCCTTCGATCAAAATATTAGAAGTTTGACCCACTGTAAAAGAAAACTAAGACCAGCCGGATAATTTTATTCTACAAAAATGATCAACTCAACATGCCCCTTATAGGGTCGCTATTCTGTTCTAAAAATGCTGTGTACTTAAAGAATATTTTCAGATGAATTTTCTTACAAAAATTTATAATCCCCAAATGTGTTTATATTTCAGCAGGGTCCTTCCCAGGTCCTTCATTAAACGAAATTTATAACGAAATTTCGAATTCTAAAATACCACAGATTTGAATCCCCAATGGAATATAGTTTTGGATATGCCAATATGTTCTGTCTACTTAGTTTTGAATAAAACTTTTCTTGAAAATCTACTAAATTTGTTAGTTGATATTGCCTAAGTGATTTGATATAGTGTAACTAGAAATTAATGTATGGTTTGTAAAAATATTGTGCCAGCCTATTGTAGACAGTGAGATAGAGTATTTTGTTTTCTGTGGTGTGTTTCGTGGCGATAAAGAAGTTGTTTAAACACACTCACATTCATCCTTCCATTCATTCATTTATACATTTACCTCTCGCTTTATTGTTGTTGATGCTGATGTGGACTTTTCCTTTAGCTTGTGTTATTGGCCATATCATCATGTAAACACACATATACAAACAGACAGACTGACAAACAGGCTCGCACACACTTCGACACAACTGTATGTTGTAAAAGTGAATGTCTGGCTGGTGGACTGCTTTGCTTTGATTGTCTGGCCCCATGGCTGGTTGTCTGTTTGTTCCTTCGCTTGTTCGTGTGTATATTTGGCTGATCCTTTGAATTTTAGAGAAGTTGTTTTGAGTTGTGTTGGGTTGGTTGGCTTAAATTACTATGAACGTAGTAGACTCTTCATTCTTTGCCTTATTACTAGGACTCACACTCAAAGCCATTGCTTAACGACAACTGTCCATTTGAATTTTCCTTTTTTGTTTATTTATGCTGCATAGAGTTGTTGATGTTGCGATTTTCGTTAACAACGGTTTGACAAGTGCTCTTAGATAACGGTAACTTAATGTTGTTATTATTGCTATTTTAGGAGCAGGAGCTGTCGCAGTACTCCTGCCACTAATCAAACTGTCTTTATTAAGTGCTGCAATGAGATTGTGTGTGTATTGAGGCTTCTATTAGGTTTGCAAGGATTTGTATTAAATGGCAGAAATTGAAATTTGTCTGCGTTTTGTTAAAATTAAAAGTTTAGTAGGTGGTAAGCAAATTTGCTACCTTTTAATTTAGTGGCAAGTAAAGATAATGAATTTTAAAGGTGGCTTATTTTTGGACCTTAATCAATTAATTAATGTTGATGACATAAAGTGTGGTAGTTTGTCTATAGCAACTTGTGCGTGGTAGTCTGTCTCAGCTACTTTTCATGAATTGATTAATAATGTTCGCAATTAATGTAGATAAATTGTATTTTGAGTCGGAAGTTATAGCGATATTTGTAATGCACTAAAATAATGATACAACAGTACCATAGAGTGATCGGCGCCGGTTCTGCTTACCGGGAAAAGTTATATCGGGCAAAAATAGTTATATATAGTTGTGCCTTTTCATCCATTTTGATAATTTAAATGTCCAAATATCACAAAGTGCTGTTCAGCAAAGTTGTTAAGCTCAACGCAATGGCTACAATATAGTCAATAATGGAAGCGGTATTTGTATCCTTTAGTATGACCCTGGAAAAACAGTTATTCGTAATCATCACCAAAGTTTTCGATTAAAAGTACTTGACCCCATTCGTTACTCAGCTATCTCTACTTTCTTGAGTGATAATGTGCCTTCTTATTCGGAGTCTGTGTTGGATGAGGATATGTCTTCATCTGGAAAAAAAATGAGAACAAAAACAAACGTTAGACAATTTTTAACCAAGTAAACTTCTAAATTTTTACAAAAATATTGTCTTTAGAATGCATGGAATATTTTTAGAAGTTTTACCAAAATCTGGTAATAAATAAGAACTAATTCCATACCTTTTTGTGAACAATTACTAATAACACTGTCCAACAAATTGAGACTTTTTGATTGGAACAGAATAGCGACCCTATAATTCTGAAAGGGCATGTTGAGTAGATAATTTTTGTAGAATAAACTTATAGTCCAGTTGGTCTGATTTTTTTTTTTTACTGTGGGTCAAAGTTTTAATTTTTTGATCGAAGGTAGCATTATACTAACTGAACAAATTTTGTCATTTAATATCTGAGAGAATTCTTATTGTCAGAGTTATATTGTGGAATTGTATGGGGATAATTTTTGTAAAAGATCTTAACCCCCTATCTCCTATCTTTAGGGGTCAAATTGACCCCTATTTCGAGAAAATCGAAAAAAGTGCTTTTAAAAAGGACATTTAAGGATTACAATATTCTACAAAATTTGTTGTCGTCAAATTTCAGTGGGGGTCATTAAAGACACAAAAGTTATAAATAAAACCCTTTACGCGTAATTAGCCAAATTACACGCTATATCGGGTCTCATATTTTTTAAAAATATCTCCGAAAATCCAAGTATGATTCGAATGAGCTGAAATTTAAAATGTAAATAATCCTTAAGGAGATCTACGAAATATATGCATACATATTTTAGTTCAAGAGATATTTAGGTTTATTTATTTTTTTAATTCTGTTCGATTTTTTTTTTTTAGATACCGCGGGCCTACGGAGGTTCGATTTTTTTTTTTAAAATATCATCAATATTTGCAATAAAATTTTTCGATTTTTTTCTTGTTCGAATAATTCGAATAAGAGATTTTAACTTGTTTGAATAATTCGATCACGTGTTTAAAATTAATCGAATTATTCGAATAATTTAAATTTTTTTAAAAAAAGTAAAGAATGAAGTTTCGATGTCGGGTTTTTAATATTTTATTGTTAAAGAACAAACAAAAAATAACGTTAAAGTTATCAATTCAAGTATTGATAATGTTGAAAACATCCGAAAACAAAGTCCATCATTAAATTTTCAACAGAAATATTTTGACCAGATTAACTCCCGAACAATCTACAAAGCAATTGACTAGCAAACCCTTTAGTTTCCGTTTTGGAGCTATGCTTTACAAAATTTGAGCTAGTTGGACATGATCCTGAATTCAAATACAATATAAACGTATTAAGAACTTTTTTATGTCGTTCATTAATATGGTTTTAAATTGAGTAACTAATTCTTTTGTAAATTAATTATTCACTATTTCTAAATTATTTATAACAAATTGTATTATACATCAAGCTCTATCAATGTTGCCGAATCTTTGCTTAATAAAGTGTTCTTGGGGAATTACACAATTAAGGGAATCTGTCCAAAGTTTGATATCATTGTCAGTGAACGTGGCTAATTTGAAGTCAGGCAGTGCATGATTAACGCATTTACAAATACGCAAAAAGTTTATTACCATGTTAGGCAAACATGTTCAACGATGTTTAGTGTTTCATGTATAAGACGAACTCCAACAATGTGATCCTCAATATCACTTTCGATGACCGTTTCAAAATCACATTCTCCATCACATTCAACTATACTTTAATCTAAGTTAATATTTTGATTATTAATTGCGATTCTTCTAATATTTCGCCATTTTCGTCATTTGGCTGGTTTCCCGGGCTTCACATATGATCTCTTATGCTTCAGATTATTGTAATGAATCCATTTTTCATCGCATGTAATGATTCGGTACAAAAATGATTTTCTTTTATAGAGTTAAATCGTCATTTTGGACATGCAAAATCCTCTTTCAAGGTCTCTAGTCTTCAAATCGTATGGTACCAAATTTCCCTGATTTTGGATGAATCCTGCTGCTCGCAAACGTTTTGAAATTTCTACTTGCGTAGCTCCAAATGATTCTGCAAGCTGTAGTTGAGTTTTACAATAATCTTCATGGAGTAATTCCTACAATTCTTGGTCTTCAAACGTTTTCTGGCTGGCTTGGGCAATATTTGGCTTCCGTGTCAAAACTACAATTTCTGAACCTTAAAAGCTAAATATCTCACGTTGGTGTGCTTCAGCCGCAGTTTTTTTCAAAGAATTAAAGCAAAACTTCGCGCATTGATACAAAATTCGACATTTTCGAAGCAAAAAAAAACTTTGTAGTTTACACATTAATGTTCAATAACTAAGTGAGAATAAACAAGTAATAGAGCTATATTTGGCTGTGCCGAATCTTAATTGTACTTTAAAATACAAATTTTAAATATTTTTATGTAAACAAAATTAAAATTTTTTTTCAAAATTGGTTTTGAAAATTTAAAAAAAGTTTAAAATTTTTTTTTTAATTTAAAAAAAAAAATTTTAATTTGTTAGTGAAAAAAAATTTATGACAAAAAAATTTGTTTGTTTAAAAAAATTCGGGTTCAAAAATATATTTCACGATTTTTATCATTGTAGGTCCAAATTACTACAGCATTATCATTATATACATCGTTGCAATAGACTTTAAAATATCTATCATTTGATATCCATATTGCCTATATTAATGACTCTGTAATCCCGATATAGATCAAAAATAGAGGTTGTCCCGGTTTTTTCCTTATATCTCAACCATTTGTGGCAGATTTTCTCGATTTTAAATACAACCGAGCCGGAAGAATTCCTGATATATTGATGTATCAATCATGTTTGTAAGTTATTTGGGGGCTACGGAAAGTTTATTTCATCATACAGACGGACATGGCTATATCGACTTCGATCCATATATCTATAACGATCCAGAATATATATACTTTGTGGGGTCGCAAATGAAAAATGTAGAAATTACAAACTTATATATACCCTTGCCACTCATGGTGAAGGGGATAATGACGGATATGTACCCTTCAAAATTACATATAAGTCATTAAAAACAAAAACCGTATTGAAAAGATCCGCCATCTATCCGAATTTTTAAGGCATATACCCAATAATAAAATGCATTAGATTTCTTATTCGAAATTTACTATAAATTTTACTCGATCAGCAAGTTAAGTAAGTTCAAAAATCATATAATTTATCAAGTGCGTCTTCACTGTAGATGTACAGCTTTTTTAGAATGAATTGTCATACTCCCTTAAGTCATCTTAGTGTTTCAACTCCGATGAAAACTCAGATAGTTTAAAGATTTAAAATACATATTTCCATATAACAATTATTATTTGCATATAACTATGACGTATGAAAATATTTTGTACTCTCAACGAATAATAGATGACATTTTCAAACTGGCTTATCAAAATGTTGTATGTGTTTCGATTATTTGTTTTATTTTTGTTTTCCCTTAAATGCAATTGACTACAAAAGCTAATAGAAAATTAAAATGTTTGTCCATAATCAATTTCCTTTGTTACATACGACCACATACACTTACAGGCACACTCCAATACATATTTATACAAAAACCTTGCAGTTTTAAAGGTGGTCATTGTTAAGTATATCCTACATAGAAAGAGTAGTTATTGTGTAGTTCATTTCAAAAGAAACAATTTTGTTAATAAAATGCATAAATCATACAAATAATTAAAACAAGTAACAATATTCAGGTGTGCGGAATCTTATTAATATTAAAATAAAAGTTGGTGAAAAAAAAAATTCTTGAAAAAACATTGGTGAACAAAAAATTGAGATGAACAAACATTTTTCCGGAAAATCGTGGTGGTCGAGGTATTTTGTTTATATCCGAGCCATTTGTGAGCCGATTTAGATTGATTTTAAATATCAATCTAAGTTGGACTATAGCGGATATATTATTGGATCAATCATGTATTATTTATTTGTGTCGGAAAGTTGATTTTAACTTACAGACAGACACGGCAATATCGACTCCGCTAGTTATAACAATATTTTATGGGGTGGAAATGAAAAATGTGAACATTACAAATGGAATGAATGGGTATATAAAAAGCAAGTCAAAATCTACATTGAGCCTCAAAAGTGAGTACACGCAGAGAAAAAACATAATAGCAACATTTTCATTGCTATCACAATAAAATCATTATAATTTTAATCATATTTTAAACAAAATTTTTTTGAATTGAAAATTTTATATTTTATATTATATTGTTACATGGTCGTTAGTTATAAAATGTTGTTCCAAACATTTGAAATTGTTCCTACAAAAATAAATGACGCTAAAGTTCAAACATATTTGGTCAATTCACAAGGTATCTTATCATGTCATATTGTCATAATGTCCTAATATTTCACAATGGCTTTTATTGTTTTACGAGCAAAAATATCCTAAAATAATACTACTCTGCTTGCTATGTTTATTGAGTTATCGTAACCAACCAGTAGAGACCTGTGCCGAATGCCTAAGAGTCGGTTAAGCCGAGCTGCCGAGTCGAGATATATTAAGACATTATGACAATATGACTGATAAGAGACCTTGTGAATTGACCAATTGTGTTTAGTGTTTTTACTAATTATTTTCAATATAATAATTTCATATTTATACAAAATATTTCATGTTTAGGGAGACAATATCATTGTGTTCTATGTCATTATCTCTATATAAAATACAAAAAGCGTCATTTGATAATAAGAACTAGAAGCTAAAAGACGTTTAACACACAAATTAAAAATAAATTAAATTAAACTCATAAAAACGGAATTAATTGTGCATTGATGCATTTATAAAAAAGGGTAAATATATGTAAATTACTTTCATTTTTATACATTCTTATATTTTTTACATTTTTGCAGCAAAAGGTGTCTACAAAATTCCAACGAATGTGGAAATTGATATTTTAAACAACAACTTTATAGT
Source organism: Calliphora vicina (assembly GCF_958450345.1). Classification (NCBI taxonomy): domain Eukaryota; kingdom Metazoa; phylum Arthropoda; class Insecta; order Diptera; family Calliphoridae; genus Calliphora; species Calliphora vicina. The sequence goes on from NC_088784.1 coordinate 30,188,404, forward strand.
AAAGTCGGATTACTTTCTATATACAATTGAACAGTATATAAATTCAGTTGATTTTGTTCTCGAAATAAAGCCAGGTAAGTGAGGGTCAATTAAAAAATAGTGTTTAACAAATTTATATAGTAAAAGCAAATTTATTTTTATACCCTTCACCATGAGTAGCAAGGGTATATATAAGTTTGTCATTCCGTTTGTAATTTCTACATTTTTCATTTGCGACCCCACAAAGTATATATATTCTGAATCGTTATAGATAGCGGAGATATAGCCATGTCCGCCTGTCCGTCTGTGTGTTGAAATCAACTTTCTGAAACCCCCAAATAACTTACATACACGAATGATACATCAATATCTCCGAAATTCTTCCGGCTCGGTTGCTATTTAAAATCGGGAAAATCGGTCTACATAGGGATATAAGGAAAAAACCAGGACAACCTCCATTTTTGACCTATTTTTGACCCATATCTGGATTACTAAATCATTATTATAGACAATATGGAAATCTAATGATAGATATTTCAAAGACCTGTGCAACGACGTATATAAGACCATAGTAAGTTGGACCTACAATGGGTCAAAATCGGAAAAAATATTTTTTAACCCGAATTTCTTTTTTTCATATTAAAAAAAAATTAAAAACAAAAAAAAATTGTTTTTAAAATTAAACAAGTAAGAGTGCTATATTCGGCTGTGCCGAATCTTATATACCCTTCACCAAATTATACTTCAAAATTTTAATTATTTTTAGGTAAACAAAATTTAATTTTTTTTCCAGTTGTTTTTTTCATTTTTTGGAAAAAAAAATTTGTCGATTATTTTAATTTTTTTTTTTAAATTTAAAATTTTTTTTTGTTTTTTCAATTTTTTTTTTTGTGAAAAAAAAATCGGGTTAAAATTTTTTTTTTCCGTTTTTGATCCATTGTAGGTCCAACTTACTATGGTTTTATATACGTCGTTGCAAATGTCTTTGAAATATCTATCATTAGATATCCATATTGTCTATATTAATGTTTTAGTAATCCAGATATAGGTCAAAAATAGGTCAAATATCGAGGTTGTCTTGGTTTTTTCCTCAAAGCATGTCTAACACAATTATTGAAGATTTGGATCCCGAAGATATCAGGGGTCTTCAGAAAATTGATTTCAACAGACAGACGGACAGACAGACAGACGGACATGGCTTAATCGACTCCGCTATCTATAAGGATCCAGAATATATATGTATACTTTATAGGGTCGGAAATGAAAAATGTAGAAATTACAAACGGAATGACAAACTTATATATACCCTTCTCACGAAGGTGAAGGGTATAAAAAAAATATAAAATTTAAAAAAAAAATTTTAAAATTTAAAAAAACAATTTAAAAAATCATCTTCAAAAATGAAAAGTACTGACTTGACAATGCATATATTGGTATAAAAAGCAAAAAGTAGAACAAATGTGATTTTTACTCGAGTCTACAGCATATAAAGTGAATCTGCCAGAAACTCCACCGTCTGACGACACATACACAGAAAAAAATATTTCTTAAACCGTTTCGATTCAAATATATATCACATATTGAACTGGTTTCAATTATTTTATAATTGAATCATGTATTCATATGCTCAAAAACAAAATTTTCTGATATTTTCTATTGAATTTTGGGTTTTGAATTTGATAATTTTGACAATTGAATATACAATTTTCGTTATTGGTTGAATTTCAAATACAAAAATTATTGAATAGATAATTTTTGTATTTAAAGTTCAACCAATAACGAAAATTGTATATGTAAATGTTTCTTCCAAATATTTTGTATTATTGTTAGAGAGACCATTTTACAAAAATAGACCATATTATGGTAAATCTAAATGGCTGTGAGGATTAAATTATTATAAAAGTAAAACCATAGTATGATGGTTGTGACCATTTTATGATAAAAAATTTACCAAATATTTTATTATATTATTATTGTGAGAATCATGTTATAGTTACATAGGGACAATATTATGATAACTTATAATAATCATATTATGTTCCTCATCGTATAATATTTTACATGTTTGTCATAAAAATAAAACCAATCATTAATGATAGTTTCAGATTCTGGTTCCCATAACTATGTTTTTTCTTTGCGTGTATGCACCAAAAATTATTTGATTTTTTTTAAGATAATGAAAATCCTAAAATTTATTCATCGATTAAAATTTTAAAGTTTCGGTTTGTTGGAGATTGGATTGAATAATAGTTTCGATTGTGAAAAAAATGATTTAAGTCGGACTATAAAGATTTTCATGATCTTAAAAAATTCGCTGGTGTTTACTTACTTTTGAGGCTGTGTGTATTTTCGGTCAAAAATCAGCACTGGACTTCTTATAATTCTACTAGTGAATTATGTAAAATAAAGTTATCAATGGGTTTCCTCTGAATTGCTTTTAATCAATAAAATCGATAGGTTGTTATCTATTCTTATTCATATTCAAAACTGAATTGGCACAACGTATAAAACATTTTTTTCTTTGCCACAAAACGATCAGCATTCTCCAGCAATTTAATGCATATGTAACAATCGCAATTTAAAAGCTATGCAAGATGATTTATGAGTAATCCATAAAACTGCTGGGCTACTATAGTACCAATACTATTCTGTGTATAATCAAATAATAAACACATGCTTACGGCACAAACAAAAAAAAAAATAAACTAAAGAAGGACGAAATTACACAATATCAAAAGCCATCAATGTCAACTGCAGTAAAACTCAAACACATTCACAAATATCTACTTACAAATATATTTATGTAGTGATGTAGGTACATATGTACATAGGTATGTATGTATACAGTTCATTTAGTAGTTGTAATTGTTGTAGCAAGAATCCTATTAACAAGTATATAAATTGAACGATATTGTTCTCACATGCAAGTATGTAGGTGGATAGAATATTTATTTTCTTTCCTTAATTTCTATTGGTTGATCTTGTACACGTTTGCACAGAGTCCTGCACGAGTAATTACAAGGATGACATTTACACAGGTTGTTACAAGTACATAAAAATGCTCATAGAAATGATTATATATGTATTTAGAAAAATTAAATTCTTAAGTAATGAAACCCTAGAGGGAAGAGAACTGATATAAAAATAGTCCAGTTACTGGTTCAAAGGGGACAGAGGGCAGTTCTAGTTCTATCACTTTAATATGGCATTGTCTTCCAAGAGGAAGGTGGCACTTTCTAGAATCAAGAAAACGTTTCATAAGAATTAATTTGTGAATTCACTTTTAGAATCAATTTGTTTCATTTCATTATAAACAATTCGAATTGACAATTTCATTTGTGTACCTTAATTAAGAATCCTCATTGTAGATTTTTACTCAAAATTCAGGACCATATGTTTTAAAATTCGTATTTCAAGGTTCATTATTTTAAATAATTAGAAAAAATCACCTTGAGCACTATTGCTCATTCATGACAAAGTTCATTACAATTAAATATTCATAAAGTACCATTAGAACAATGAAAAAGTACCGCTTTGTAGCCTTTCCACCGTTTTCTTTTCGTTCAAGATCATATAAGCTTAAGTTAATTTGACTAGATTCATTATTACCGAAAATTCAAAAGTACTATTGGAATAAAAAAATGTACCATAAAACCCCCATGCCGCATGGGGGTAAAACTTATCTTTTTAAGTACCATTTTAAAGAAAAATTTACCTTTGATGCCGAGACTTTTATATTGGCAAGCTCATCCATTTAAAAAAATAAGAAAACTGCCAATTTCCCGTTTACTATTTGACATTGTCCAAAGTTGAATTTTCAAAATACTCCATTTTGACAGAAGTTTCTGTATCCCAAACATAACTCAAACGATTAAAATATGCGTTCAGTTACTCTTTATATGGCTACATATATTAAAACCAGTGTTTAAAAAACTAGACTACAAGTAGCAGTAGCAACGAAAAAACACAAGTAGTCTAGTTAAAAAATTAATAAAAACTCGGAGTCAACAATTACTACTACTACTGCTACCTTCACATTTTTGTAGCAGTAGTTGTAGTAGTACTAATAAAAGAAAAATTTAAAAGTAGCAGAGTAATTTATTTTCTATTGCTACCTTAAAAAAGAAAAAGTTTTGATGTAGCTGTCATTAGTTTTTTGTTAATTCTGCTACTTTTAAAATTTAGTAGTAATAGAAGTAGCAGTTGAGGTAGTAGAAGAAGTTGCAGTTAAGTAGCAGTTGAAGTAGCAGCTAAGTAGCAGTTGAGGTAGCAATAAAATAAGTCAAAAATAAAAATCTTCAGCCAAAAAATTATATTATGTGTTGTTGTTGTGAATGTATATTTGTGTATGTTGGTCGTGTTGTAAACAAAAGTTCGGCTTTTTTGTTATACACACAGAAAACACGATCTTTCTGTTAGCAACACGAACATCTGAGAAGAATAAAATCGAATAATTCTTTCAAACTCTCTCAAAACAAAAACAACACACAGTGTTTAATTCTGTCAATTTTGGTGTTATGACTGAAGATTTTCTTTTTTGACTACTTTTATTGCTACCTTAACTGCTGCATCAACTGCTACTTTACTGCTACCTTAAAAATTAAAACTCGATATAGAGCAGTAGCAATGATTTGTATTTTTATGCTACTACTACATCTACAATTCATGTTTTATTACTACTGCTCTGTTAAGAGTTTTATATTTTGAAGGTAGCAGTAGTTTAAAAAAAACAAGAAAACGAAAAAAGACAAATGCTACTGCTACCGCTACATACACTTTTTTGAAGCAGTAGTTGTAGCAACAGTTAAAAATTTGTTAGTTATCGTAGCTTTTTAAACACTGATTAAAACTTGTTGTGTTTTCTCTTGAAACCCTTTTAAATTTATTAAATCTTTTCCATTTATGTACACTTATGAAAGCCTTTTGAAAAATACTGTATAATTAATATCAATCATACGCCCTCATTTATAAAATTTAAATAAAACTGCTAGGTAAGAAAAAATTTCAGAATTTCTTTTATTCTCCAATATATTATGTAAGTCTAATTAGTATTTAATTTTAAAGAATTGTCTTAAGAAACTATTTTGTAAACTTGTTTCGATTTTCATATTTTCTAAATACTTTATAGGAAATTAAAAATAAGTTAATATAATAAATAAATCCAACTAGATTATCTTCAAAATTGTTTAATGTTTCAAAGTTATAATATTGTAACGAGCAGATACAAAAGTCAATCCATCAACTTAACATAATTAATACTAATACAATATATAGTAGTAGTTATATTGTTGTTAATAATACCAAAATAGTTTATGTGAATTTTAATATAAGACATCTAAGAAAAACATTAAGTAGGGAGGCTAGAATCGAAGTCCCGAGCTTCTTAACTTTGCTCCCGTCTAAGAAAGTACAAGTAGACGAGGCCATAGTTTTTATTTCTTGCTAGTTAACATAAAAGCCGAAGCATTTATCTCGTCGGATTATACTCATTAGCTAGTCATAGTCAATAACAAAGAATAATAACAAGAAGTGAAACGCTGTCAAAAAAAACCTAAGTCGGTTGTCAAAAAAAACCTAACTATAAGAATGTATTGGTATTCTTTTATTAATATGTATTGGTTTTCACCACACTCCTCAAACACAAAGAGTTGTAAAAAAGCGACCTTAAAAATTATAACCAAATTTTATTACAAAAATTCAAACAATTCTCCAATTATTTGAATGATATTTGATGTGGAGAGGTTTTATAAATAGATTTTTCCGCTTTTTATTCCATAATTTCTGCAAAAATTAAGTTTATTTAAATTTTTTTATTAATTTCCAATACGAAATTTTACAAATGTGTTTATTTTAGTTTTTATTTCAACCCCCAAAAAATTAATGTCAAAAAAATTAAAAAAATATTTTTTTCGTTTGTGCAAAATATACACGTTTCGGTTATTTAAATGGTTCAAATGTGTGGAAAAAAATAATAAAAATATTATGTGATGGTGAAAGTGTGTGTAGAATTGCAATTTTGTGCAATTTTCAAGAAAAATTTTTGAAGTTAAATCTCTCTCTCAAGTGTGTTGAATTCACATACTACTCGTATGTGAGAAGAGAGAGAAGTTGTTGTTGTAGAAAAATTGAGAGGCTTCCCTCTTGTTATTCTTTGGTCAATAAGTTATAGTTAGCCTATAAGAGCTGAAGAATTTATCTCCTCCGATAGCATCCATTACCCAGAATTAGTCATTAGCCAGCCGAGAGCCGAATCATGTATCTCGAATAATACTCAGTAGCAAGTCCTTATAGAGCCAACGAATTCATTTCCTTGGATTGCATCCGTTGCATTTACTTTATAATAAGTCGTTAGCGGACTGAGAGCCGAAGATACAAGACAGATCCTTATAAAGAAGATTTCAAAAAAAGCAGAGCTTTGAAAAACCTGGATAGACTATGCTTACTCCTGGAAATTTAACGTTTTTTTTAAAACAAATTTAAAGAAATTTATTTTTTAAGAAATATTTTTTTAAATTAAAAATTTATAAAGTTTTTTATTTTGGTTTTTTGTATTTAATATTTAAATTAAATTTTTTAATTTGTTTTGCAGAGCTGTTTACTATTAGTGATTTTTAGTTAAATTTGAACAATTTTTTTTTTCATGCAAAATTTTTAGGGTACTATAAAATAAAATTCTTAATAAATGCGAAATTAACCCTAGACTCTCCTTTGTTATGTCTTATTTCTGACTTCCTGGTTGAATTTTCCGTTTTGGTATATTCAGGGACTTATAGTAAAATTTCACGGATAAAATTTTTGCGGAACATTTTAACCCCTTAAATCCCTGTTTTAATGGTGTTTTTGCTCTTTTTTAAAAGAAGGACAAAAATGACCCATGCCTTGAGGATTTAGAGGGTTAACATATTCTATAAAAATGTTCTCCGTAACATTTTACATAAATTTTCTAAACACATTTTATACCTAAAATGTAAGGATCACATGGTTTCTTATGCCGATTAACAATAAGAATGTGCCAGAGTTGGGAAACTTTAGCCCCCCCTCAAATGAAATTCAGATGTAAACTTTCAAAATGCCGATACACGTGTCTTTTTTTTTTGTCTCCACTATTCAAATTTATTGGTCTGACCTTGTAATTATTTTTGGTGTTGTACAGTGTAATCAATTTTTATGTAAATTTATTAAAGGTTTATAAAACAAAATTTCCATCCCAAATGTATAATTATTAATCAGGCTCAATTTGGCTGATGGCATGGGTTATGCTGGCTTGTTGCTGGACTAGCCAAGAAATATTTACAGATCCACACCAAACCGTGACTTTTTGGGATGCATTGGACGCTCTTGGATCTCATGTGGATTGGTATCGTCTCAAATTTAACAATTTTGTTTGCTGACGTATCCGTTTATCCAGAAATGGGCCCCATCGTAAAATGGGTGAAGCTCGCTTAATGTAGCCCGTACAGAACACACATTTTGATAAAACAATTCTGATAAACAGTGCTATATCTATCCACTGTAATTTAGCAAAACAAACTGACAATATGGCCGCTATCAACTGTCAAAGTTTGCAAAGTTTTCCTGATGAGCTGGGCTTGAACATTTAATTTTTATTCAAAAATAGCATTAGAATACTATAAATTAATCTCACATCACTTTATTGTTTTAAGAAAAGCATGACAATAATACAAAACAATTTTAAATTTTTTTGATTTTTTACCTCCTGTCTATACTTGATAATTTGTATATCCTACACCACCATAGTGGGGAGGGTATAATGCGTTTGTGCAGATGTTTGTAACGCCCAAAAATATTGGTCTAACACCCACCTTAAACTATACCGATCAACTTAGAATCACTTTCTCAGTCGAAATTTGGTACATATTATTTTTTCGGCCCAAGGACCAATACTATTGAAACTGGTCCATTATTTGACCTAGCCCCCATACAAATGTCCTTCGGTCATAAATGTTTATGTATTTACACAAAATTCGCTCCAAATAAGTTTTATATATACAAAATTCCTGTCACCATATTTTGTTACGATCGGTCCAAAATTGGTCATAGCGTTATGACAAATTTGTTAGTGCTTTTGCTCAGACAAATTTGTCTTGACAGCAAACGTCATTAATTGTTATGATACATATTTGTCAAGTATAGACAGGGGGTTACAAGAAAAAATTTTAAGCAAAATAAAAAGATTTTCTTAAAACTCTAAAAATTTTAAGAAATTGTTATGAGAACATTATAATATTACGAACAATGTTAACATACCTTTACGCTAAAGTGTCTACTATAATAATACACAATTTTAAATCTCTTTCATTACCATCTCTTTTAAAGCATTTCCTTATTATCTTTGTTTATTTTTTCCATTTAGCAAATGATTGACCACTTGTAACAGCTGACAGCTGTTGGTTGGTATTAAAATAAATTGATTCCCATAATGCCTCCCAAAATAACAAAAAACGAAAACTGAAAACTGAAAAAGCGAGAAAAAACTATTTAAAATGCGATGTTTTTAAGAGGCAGCAACGTAAAACATCAAAACAAAAAAAAAGTTTTGCAAAAAGTTTGACTGATGGCCACCAACCAAACAACCAGCAGCAGCAACAACAGCAGCTTCAAGTAAATGAATTGTGACGCATACCACAAGTTTGGAAAACAAGTGGCTGACAAATGATGCAGCAGCAGGTGGTCTATGATTCTTCTCTCACACATCAATGAAAACTGGAACGCGTGCTAGTGAATGCAACGATAATTTACCAAAAAATGCAACGAATTCTCGTGCTAAAATAGCACTAAAGTGAGTGAGTGTTATGTGCCTCATTCAAAATGCCAGCAGAAATTGCTGCATTAAAGGAATGAATGGATGAATGACTGAGTGACTAAGTTGAGTATGCCAATAATAATAATGGTGTGTGCTAAGAAATTGATATTGTAAGAAATGGTGCGAAACAAAAGGAACAGAAGGAAAAAACAATGGCCAAGATGAACGTGCCACAACATAAAGTGAACGTTTTTTGCCGTTAATAATGCGTTAAGGAATGGGGGTATACGAAGTATTCATGAGCATTTGAAGGTCATATTACACACCTTTTTATATGATTTGTAAATTTAGCACACAAAAAAAATATCGATTAGAAATCAATCCTCATTTCACACAGACAGACAGACAGACAGACAGACAGACAGACAGACAGACAGACAGACAGACAGACAGACAGACAGACAGACAGACAGACAGACAGACAGACAGACAGACAGACAGACAGACAGACAGACAGACAGACAGACAGACAGACAGACAGACAGACAGACAGACAGACAGACAGACAGACAGACAGACAGACAGACAGACAGACAGACAGACAGACAGACAGACAGACAGACAGACAGACAGACAGACAGACAGACAGACAGACAGACAGACAGACAGACAGACAGACAGACAGACAGACAGACAGACAGACAGACAGACAGACAGACAGACAGACAGACAGACAGACAGACAGACAGACAGACAGACAGACAGACAGACAGACAGACAGACAGACAGACAGACAGACAGACAGACAGACAGACAGACAGACAGACAGACAGACAGACAGACAGACAGACAGACAGACAGACAGACAGACAGACAGACAGACAGACAGACAGACAGACAGACAGACAGACAGACAGACAGACAGACAGACAGACAGACAGACAGACAGACAGACAGACAGACAGACAGACAGACAGACAGACAGACAGACAGACAGACAGACAGACAGACAGACAGACAGACAGACAGACAGACAGACAGACAGACAGACAGACAGACAGACAGACAGACAGACAGACAGACAGGAAAGAAAGTACTGAAAGCGCTGTCATAACACTCGACATTAAAAATGCTTTTAACTCTGCTGGATGGAAGCATATCGTGTCGTCATTGAGAAATATTAATGCTCCAGAGTATCTAATCAAGATTATCAAGGACTATTTTTCTAATAGATCCTTGTGGGTTGAGACTGACAGAGGCACAAATACCTATAAGGTCACGTCAGGTGTCCCCCAGGGTCCTTTTTTATAACCCCTGTTGTGGAATATTATATACAATGGAATTTTCGATCTAAAAATACCTGATAAAGCAAGCATTGTAGGCTTCGCAGATGACATCGCTATCCTGGTTCAGGCAAGGCACATTGACGAAGTCCAACTATATGCGTACGAAGCAATAAGTATGATTTAAAATTGGCTGACATCAGTAATGCCGAATGATGCCGAACATCGGTGGGCCACGCCAAAGCCGCAGATTTCTAATCTCAAGGGTCACCAATTCGATACTCCTATATGGAGCGCCTGTCTGAGCGAAAGCTATCAACAAAACGTCCAAAAAAGACATGATATCATTATTTAGAAGAAGCTGCTTAAGGGTCAGTAGCGGTTTTAGGACAATATCATCGGATGCAGCAAATGAAGTGGCGGGAATCGCCCTCATAGATATAACAGCAAAGGAAATATCGAACGTTTACAAAACTGTAATTGGAAATCCGGAGGCTTCCAGAAACTAATTTCGACAAATCGAAAGAGAAAAGAGTGTTCAAAGCAAAGGAAATGGGAGAACTCTCCTAAAGGTCGATGGAACTTTAGACTAATCCCCTTCATAAGTACGTGGTTAAATCGTAGTCACGGAGAGGTGAATTACAACTTAACCCAATTCCTTACGGGACATGGTGGCTATAGGAGGTATCTGCACCGCTTTGGGCATGACAGTAGTCCAAGATGTCAACAATGCATCGATGAAGATGAAACGGCAGAACACGTTACATTTAGTACCCACGATTTTTCAGAAATCGAACGTAACTGGAATTTTATTTAGGCGAATGAGTGACAGTTGACAACATAATCAGCATAATGCTAAGATCCAAAAAGAAATGGGATGCAGTTAACGCGCTTATTACTCATATAAACTCAACAGAAATTGGACGGAAGTCTGTGTTGGCGAGACAAGCATAATATGACAATAAATTGGAGAATAGCCTAAAAATGACATATCTCCCCCGCGAAGTAATACTAATTGCCAGACCCGCGGGATCGGGAACGTTAGGGGGGTGTGGTTTAGTACGTAGGAGCATTTGCGAATCGTGCATGTTTTTCAATACGGGTTGAATACATCTATGAAGATTCCACACCTTCAGCGCAAAAAAAGGCAGACATACATCATAAACCAACACTTGAATAAAAATATCTCCTCAGACTTTCTCATATACACAAATGTATCTTAAATTAATATTTTTCTAGCATTTCTTCAATTTATTGCTCTCCACAATTTGATATTCCTGGACTTTTGCTTATATATTGTTGTATTGCTTCTTATTATCCTTTGTATTGTCATTGTCTACGTAACTTCATGTTCAAAGATGGCATTTGCTTTTGTTTTGCTCCATCTTAAATGCGTTTGTTTGTTCATTCGTTTTGTTAGCCAAAGTGGCGCCAACATCATTAACAGCATTTCATTGTTTGCTTGGAGGGCTTGTTATTTCTACATAGCGTAAGGATTGTTATGAATTGTTGTTGCTCCTGTCGTGTATTTGTGTATTGTGCGGCATGATTTGCTAAACTTTAGTTTTGTTGGCGATAGAAAATGTCAGTTGCAAATGACAAGCACTATATGATGCCACCAAATAGCCCAAGGGTTTATTGTAATTGTTAATGTTGATTTTTAATTTTTTTCTTCTTCTACCTAGTTGGTTTTTCTTCGTTTTGCTATGTCCTGTGTTGACGTGATAGTTGGTTGTTTAATGTGTTTAATTTGAGCTCATGCTGACTTGTAGGCATTCGCTTTATGGAAATTAAATAATATCAAATAAATATTTAGTTACAGATGTAATATTATAAGAAGATTTAGAAAATGTATTGCTATTAAACAAATTTGTTGTAGATTAGAAATAACATTTGACTCTGATTTTCGTAGAAAATATACGGAATTTTTTGGATTATAATTGGTTCCAAAATAAAGGAATACAAAATTAGGAAATATTTTATCAGTTGCAATTTATTTTAAGAAAATTGAAATGAAGAAAATTGCTACTGAGTGAAGGCCGTCTAAACTATATTCCTAAGATATTCTAAAGATATTCCATCAAAAAAGGGAGAGTTTGATTATAATCGGAACTGAAATATTCCAAATTACGACCCACGTAGCTCTCGTTTTAAGCAACCGCTGATATTGAAACATTTGATCCGTTACCACAATAATAGGATTTACGTTCAGGAACGAACCAAATATTGTCAACACAGCGATAGCTGTATCAACCAAAAGTTTCTGTTTCCCAGAAAAGAACATTGGACAACAGTGGAAGAAATCTCACTAAATTAGTTTCTATGAAAGTCCAGGTCCTTCCTAAAGCCAATGAGAACCTGATAAACTTAAGGAACAACAACAATAATACTGACAAGTCTCTTTAGTGAGATACCTGTTAGATAAGGAAGCTCATATCAACGTGTATATAGAACGCGACAGTCACAAAATGTTATTTGTGACTCGTACAATATACTTCTGCTGTAGCCGTTATGTAAAAAAAACATATGTTCCGACATTTTTCCAATCATACTCAGTAAGTAGAACTTCCAGAAGTCTGTCATAATCCAGGAGAGTAATTGTCCTTCCCTGAGTCAATGAGAACGATTGGAGTTTGAATATTCTGTATTAAAGTGTTAATCAAAGACCAACTATGTATTATCTCCCTGAGTGCTCATTAATCGACCTTACTCGATTATACCTAAATTTCGTCCAAAAATGCACCATTTCTTTCCCTCAGCTAATTTCTCTGAATATCTTCATGTTAAGGACCCACATAAAAGATAAATTTTAATATTGAATCTTAAATAGCTTTTAAACTATAAGAGATTATTTTCCCATTTAACTCTGTATCTCATCTTGTTATCCAACAAGTCACAATTACATAATTTTCCAATCTAACCAGTAGCATAATCTTGGAGGGCAGAGTTGGCAGGCAAGACATACTATTTTGTTGACATTATGATCCTGAAGATTGCATAAAATATTGGTGTAATTGTCCCGCTTATGCTTCATAGGATGATATATTGTTCGATAAAAATATTCCTTATCTCCAAATCAACCTCTCGAATTCGCTTCGTCGCCGTATCAATGGCTTATTTTTTATTATGGATATAATTGGCCCGCTCATAAATTTTTCTCCATTACCCCTCTCGGGAGCATATGTCTTCCACAAAATATCTCCATCTTACACGATTTGTTGCAGTTGTTTTCGCGTCTTCCATTAAAGATTGCACTGTCCTAGATCTTGGAATATCGTTCGTCTCCAAGAATTCTTTGGCCGACCACGGCTTATTGGCCCTTGAGGGTTCCACTGTAGTGACATCCTTGTTATACTGTCAGGAATCTTTCTGATAGGTTCCTCGTTGGTAAAGTTTGTTCTTCTGTATATTTGTAAGTTTCTCCATACTGGTTGTAGTCTTCCTAATGCCGCTCTCGCTTTATTGAGCATGTTCGTTTCCTAGATAGCAGAAGCTTTCTAAGTATTCAACTAGTTGGCCTTGTAGCATGATGTTTTCGGTGCTAATGTTGTTCATTCCCATAGCTTTAGTTTTCTTGATATTTCTCTCAAGTCCAACATTGCATGCTAATCTTTTCAAATCTTCTATTTTTGCATGAATGATATTGTGTGAGAGCAAACAAATATCATTCGCATAATCCAAATCATCGTGAGTTGACGTGAGAGGCTCCATGTTATTCCTCTTCTCTCTGAACAGACTTCGCTCATGATAACGTCCAGCGTTTGTGTGAAATGGTTGGTTGTAAAGAGCTGCTAGTTCTGCATCCTCGTACATACCTCTGATGATTCGAGTTTTTGAAGAAGAAAAGGCGTACCCCTGAAAATAAAAATTGGCCCGCTTATGTAATTATCTATAAAAATGTTCGCCATCTTCATTTTAAATACGCTTCTCCGCTTTATCCCAAACCAAATATCGATTTCGTAGTGAGCTGTGTGTACGACAACATATTTAGCATCCTTTGAAATTTTCAGAGTAATGGAATAAAACTGAAGTGGTTTAAATTCTGGAACTTTCTACAATCTCCATATCGGACAAATTGCAGTATGCCAGTACTTTTTTTATTTCAGTTATAGGCGGAAGAACGTTTTAAAAATAGGAGTTAGACTGGTAGCTATTTTACTGACCTTTAAAAGGAAATTACGCTGAAGATTTCACAAGAGCGAGGACCATATCTCCCAATTGTGTTGTGCATTTCTTGTTCTCCCTATGTTTAAACTAGAATATGTGGCCTTGATTATATGGATTTTCCTTTTCCAGTTCGTTATCTACTGACTTACGGCCTCTACTATTCAAAAATATGTCATAAATTACTCATGGTCGTAATTATTTCCTTGATATGTCATGAAATGCTGTGTACATGGACTTCATTTTTGGAAATGTAGGAATACCTCTCAATGCTTCATTAAAAGGACAACAGACTGATTGATCGAAACCGATGGTTTTAGTTTCACTGAATCCGAATCTGACCTCCGCATTTCTCCATCACTTATGGTTCGACCAAAACAGAATTTGTCCTAGAATGTTTCGTGAGGTCGATACTCAAATTTGTAGCAAATGGTGGCGATCTGCGTGATAGTTGGATGTTCCGAATTTAAACGAGTGTATTAGGTACAAAACTACATATGTTTGCTGATAATATCTTTAAAATAAGGATAAACAGCCCACATTTCTACGATGTTCTAAATTATCAAAAAACCGGGTAACAGCTTCATTCCCTACAAGATACACCGCACTTCTTTGAATCGGCAGCTCTAGATTTATGTGTTAATTATATTCCATTTTTGGACGAATGAAAGTAGTGTATATACGAAGTAGTTCAGAAGGGGAGAAATATTTCCGACAACGTCTCAAGAAACCCAAGCACCTAAAAGTTGCCATCGCAACATAAAATTTATGACAATTCGAACGGGCGTCACACGGTATTTACGTATCTAGATTCAAGTTTCGTTATCCATACGAAAACATGATTGTGGTGAAGTCTCAAGTCGTTTGTGTGTCAAAAGGCAATACTGAATTTTGAGTGTGTTGAAATTAACTCGGTTCAATTCACCCCTTCTGGAGACTGTAGTAAGGTCACGATTTATCGAGTCATCCATATTCAGAGAGCTTAGTCTTAGGTCAAATGAATATGAGTGATAAATATTACTGTCTTCCGCGAAAAAATAAATTGGATTTGAAGTTATTGTAAGTAAATCATTCATGAAGATTAAGAAAAGGAAAGGAGAAAGAACAGTCTCCAGAAATTAATATAAAATTCCCGGAATAAACACCATGTATTACTACCCTTACTGTACTTCCACGTAGACAGACATCGAATGAGTTCAATTTCGAAACTAGTTCATCTTGCCACTGCCTTACTTTCTCCCATGCCGTGTATTGATTGACACCATTCTTCTGAAAGAAAAGCCATTAGGTTCCCAGTTGAAAGACTACTGCGAAATCAATATTGTCTGTAATTCAGAAGTCTATTCGATTCTAAATAATTGACAAGGTGATAGTTTAACATGATCTCCATAACTTTCGTAAGCGCCGAACAAATTGCGATTGGGCCATTATTATCCAGATTGGTGAGGTCGCCTTTTTATGGGGATTGACTGGATGTTGGCAACCTTCCAATAATGTGAAAAAATCCCAGATTTATATGAATGTTAAGAAAGGCTCCTAAATGGTCGAGCCATGGAATGTTCGTAGCTAAGTATTTTGCGATCGAATATCCTCGTACAGTCATTCCATGCCTATCTACGGAGATGATCAGTTAGAACGCAAAAGTACAAATTATTTAATAAGTGCTAAAGAGAGTGTGTTTAATAATCCAAAAAGTTTGAACCAAATAAATGCAGTGCAATTAATAAAATCATTGAGGAGATAGTTGAAATAAGTTACGACAAGTACCACAATTCCTGAATAAGGATTGTCAAATCGACAACGGATGGTGTCAAATCTGCATCGGTATAGTGACATTTCTTTGTTAACAAATTGACACCGCTCGTGCACGTATGGGGTTGATTAATATTAACACTGAATGTTATCAAATCGTACTCGAATGTGTTAATTTTCTCTCTGAGTGTAGCTTTGCAAATACGTTATATTAAGTGTTTTTCTTAAATTTAAATTATAATTAAACCCCATAGATTTTTATTGAACTTTTCGCCAAAGGCAACTTCTTCAGGGCAAAATAACTATGCCCTACACAAATTCATTTGAATTGCCATTACTGGATTTAAAGAAATAAAACATTATAAAAAACTGAAGTTTTTCCAACATTCATTCATTGTTTTTATTATAATTTGTTGAAGTATTTTTAAGTAGATACTCATATTGTCCTCCTACACACACACACTCAATCATACAAAAAGAGATTTTCTTTAATAATTGTTTCAATCATTTTCGAACAAACAGATGCAATTATGTCAGATTTTCTCATGCGTCCATTAGTTGTAATGTGTACGATAATCCTGATAGAATGAATGAATGAGTGATAATGTAAATATTGTTCATGTATTTGTAATTGTTTTGTATGTGTTTGTGCGCATTGTAAATATACAGCAGCAGCATGTCCTTGTTTATTTCGATGTTTGTTTGAATAAAATGAACATTGCTGTCAATGTTTTGTGAAGTGATTGTAGAGATGTGTTGCTGTGTGTTGATGTTGTAGTCGTTGTAGCTGTAGTTGTAGTTGTTTTGTTGCCATAATGTAGTGAGATGATGATGACGATAATGCTGTAGTGTAATTTATAAGCTTGAGTAATTAAACAAAATTTTAATTTTACATCAATGATAAAATAAATGTTGACAAGACACGTACACGTACACATACACAAGCAAACACTAACGGACACATGGACACAAATACATGTATCAACAGTATAAACTTTAAAGCTGCTAGAATGTTGCCACATGAATTTTACATCCGTTGATTCGCATCCATTTGTATCACAATTAAATCTGTATCTATCTTGAAAAATGGAAAAGTTGCCCCAGAATGGACAAATCGTGAACCCCGAGGGTTGAAACCAACTGGTGCTTTTGATAAATTTAACCCCTTTCAACGAAAATTACTCTGTCAAAGTTTATCAAGACCTCTGGAAAGTACTCTTGACAATAATGAAACTGTTACAGAGGAATATATATGGAAAAGTTGCCCCAGAATGGACAAATCGTGAACCCCGAGGGTTGAAACCAACTGGTGCTTTTGATAAATTTAACCCCTTTCAACGAAAATTACTCTGTCAAAGTTTATCAAGACCTCTGGAAAGTACTCTTGACAATAATGAAACTGTTACAGAGGAATATATAGAACGTGTAAATTAACCGGAGCACAGTGGTCCAAATGCTCAATCTAATCATTTTTATAAATATTTCAAAAGCTAATGTTTTGTATGGTAATATGTTGACAAGTGTCCCTAGTACATAACGACATATTTTTTATACCCTTCACCTTCGTGAGAAGGGTATATATAAGTTTGTCATTCCGTTTGTAATTTCTACATTTTTCATTTCCGACCCTATAAAGTATATATATTCTGGATCCTTATAGATAGCGGAGTCGATTAAGCCATGTCTGTCTGTCTGTCTGTCTGTCTGTCTGTCTGTCTGTCTGTCTGTCTGTCTGTCTGTCTGTCTGTCTGTCTGTCTGTCTGTCTGTCTGTCTGTCTGTCTGTCTGTCTGTCTGTCTGTCTGTCTGTCTGTCTGTCTGTCTGTCTGTCTGTCTGTCTGTCTGTCTGTCTGTCTGTCTGTCTGTCTGTCTGTCTGTCTGTCTGTCTGTCTGTCTGTCTGTCTGTCTGTCTGTCTGTCTGTCTGTCTGTCTGTCTGTCTGTCTGTCTGTCTGTCTGTCTGTCTGTCTGTCTGTCTGTCTGTCTGTCTGTCTGTCTGTCTGTCTGTCTGTCTGTCTGTCTGTCTGTCTGTCTGTCTGTCTGTCTGTCTGTCTGTCTGTCTGTCTGTCTGTCTGTCTGTCTGTCTGTCTGTCTGTCTGTCTGTCTGTCTGTCTGTCTGTCTGTCTGTCTGTCTGTCTGTCTGTCTGTCTGTCTGTCTGTCTGTCTGTCTGTCTGTCTGTCTGTCTGTCTGTCTGTCTGTCTGTCTGTCTGTCTGTCTGTCTGTCTGTCTGTCTGTCTGTCTGTCTGTCTGTCTGTCTGTCTGTCTATCTGTCTGTCTGTCTGTCTGTCTGTCTGTCTGTCTGTCTGTCTGTCTGTCTGTCTGTCTGTCTGTCCGTCTGTCTGTCTGTCTGTTGAAATCAGTTTTCTGAAGACCCCAGATATCTTCGGGATCCAAATCTTCAATAATTCTGTCAGACATGCTTTCGAGAATTTTGCTATTTAAAATCAGCAAAATCGGTCCACAAATGGCTGAGATATGAGGAAAAAACCAAGACAACCTCGATTTTTGACCTATTTTTTTACCTATATCTGGATTACTAAGACATTAATATAGACAATATGGATATCTAATGATAGATATTTCAAAGACATTTGCAACGATGTATATAAGACCATAGTAAGTTGGACCTACAATGGGTCAAAATCGGGAAAAAAATTTTGAACCCGAATTTTTTTAAAAAAAAAAAAAATTGAAAAAACAAAAAAAAAATTTTTAAAATTTAAAAAAAAAAATTTTTTAAATTTAAAAAAAAAAAAAATTTTAAATTTAAAAAAAAAAAAATTTTAAATTTAAAAAAAAAATTAAAATAAAAATCGAAAAATTTTTTTTTCCAAAAAATTCAAAAAACAACTGGAAAAAAAATTAAATTTTGTTTTCCTAAAAATATTTAAAATTTTGAAGTATAATTTGGTGAAGGGTATATAAGATTCGGCACAGCCGAATATAGCACTCTTACTTGTTTTTCTTTAAATAGCTAAACTGGCATTGATACATTGCTTCAAAAACAAGTAATTGCTTCTTTGTTAAAAAATTAATATCTCAAGCGACATTTAACAGTGCAAGTGAAATTGTCGTCAAAAAATAATAAGAACAATTAAAAAAAAAAATTGTTGTTGTAATTAATATAACAAAGGAAAGAGTAAAAATCACTGTTGAAATTTTTAATAAAATATGTTTTGTTTAGAAAAAAAATGGAATCATGTACATGTGTGTTTTAAATGTGAACTTTTTGTTCAATGTCCAAATTCTATTAGAATTTCAAATGGTAACTTAACAGAGTTAAGCTTTAGTTTTTACGTTGTCGTCATCTATATACATATATGTAGCTTTTGAATGACTAAAAAATTAGCAGCCACTTTTTGCCTCAACGATTTATATTTCATTTAGAGTTTAACATGTCCATTACAAGGAAGGAGCTGTAATTCTATTTTTAAGGTTGGCGTGATATTTCGCCCACTACAAATTTTTTAATGAATGGTATCTTTTAAATCCTTCCACACATACACAAAGACGATGTGAAAATTTCAGGAAAATCGGTCTAGCCATTTCGGCGACTATAGGCTTCAAACAAACCCACAAAGAAAAAATTTACATACAGTGAGCCTCAAAAGTGAGTATACACCAAAAAATATTTGATTTTTTTTAAGATAATGAAAATCCTAAAATTTATTTATCGATGTACATTTTAATGTTTCGTTTTGTTGGAGATTTAGTTGATTAATAGATTCGGTTGTGAAAAAAAAAAGATTTAAGTCAGACAATAATGCTTTTCATGATCCTAAAAAAATCAAAAAATTCGGGGGTGTTTACTCACTTTTGAGGCTGAGTGTATAAAAACACACATTTATGCCCAAAATTTTTTTTTCTCGCATTGTTTATATTGATAAAATCTATAAACGTACCAAGCTCTGATGACAGGCTATTACTCTTTTCGTGAAATTTTCCATGACATTTTCACAGACATGTGACTGTATGTCACCGATGACGCGTTGGATAAACCCGAGATTTCGAATGACCTTGGTGTCCGCCAGTTGAAATCAGAATTTCATGAGATTATATGTTCTGTAAATCATTGCTGCAATCAACTGATTGTTGCGTTCGCGGTGTGGCAGATGGCCCCGTCTTGCTAAAACCGCTAAAAATGTTGTCCTCATCCATGCCGTCCATGTTTCTGCAATTTAGACCTCATCTTCAAAAAAGTAAGGACCAATCACGCCTCCTGAGCAAAATGCGCACCAAACAGTTGCTCGTTGTGGGTGCCTCAATTTTGCGTAATCACGAAATCATTCAGATGGAATTGCGATTCATCACTTTGCTCCATTACCCATTGAATGCATTGCCGGTGCTTTCCAGAGTCTGCTGGTTTGAGCTTCTGAGTAAGTTGAATTTTTTACGCTTGAAGTTGGAGGTTTTTTGTTAAAATTCGCTGCGTAGCGCTTCATGAAATTCTAAGTTGTTGAGAACGATGCCGAATTGATGTTTTCGGGTTTTTAGCGACACTCTCGTTTACAGCACCAATGTTTTCAAGAGACCTACCGGTACAATGACGTACAGGAGTCCTATTGTCCATAACCGACCCAGTTGCTTAAAATTTTCTGACCAATGAACACTGGTCGATCCCATAGGCCAAAAATAAAAAAACAAAGTGAAAAGTTTGTCACCAAATGTGTCATCACTATTTCTTATAAAAACAAGGTTTTAATATTTATAGTTGTTTTTGGTTTATTCCAACTATACTCTTCAATAATAGCTTCAAAATAGAGAGCATGTTGACAGTTGGTTTTTGCAGAATGAAAAAGTGGAAAATTAAGCACAACTTTAAATTAATTAAAACCATTTGAAAAAAATCAAAGTGAATATTGAATTGGAAGGTACTAACTTAATTTTAATATAATTACAATGTGTTTAGCTTCTTGTGTATTTTATATAAAATTAATATTTGCCCAGTGTCATTTTTAGTGTTCGTTCGTCCATATATTTCAGTTTTAGTTGTGTTTCCCCCTGATGTCTCCAATGGGATTTTTTCTGGTTCATTAGTTAATATTCCAAGATTCTAAAATTGCAAATTTCAGCTGCATCCTTTTGCATCTCTTTGATTTATCTCCCATACACCAAAGCGGCCTCGTTGTTTTTGATGTCCAACTTTGAATTTTTGTGAGGTGTTTTGTTAGTTTATGTTCGCGTTGCTTTGTTATTGTTATGCATGTAAAGAATTGTGTTTGTTTTTTTTCTTTTCCACAGACTTTTAATATTTTGACTTTATGAATTTGGTCCTTATTATAAATTGTTTTTGCAATAGTCACATCCTATAATTGCAAACTTTCGCGCTCACATATTTTTGATATTTGGTGCTTAGAATGCTGAAAAAGCTCGAAAAGTGAAGGATGTCGTGAAAAACTGTATTAAAAATGAAGGCTACACATTTAAAGAAAGTCATTTAGAAACACGCTTAAATTATAATTGCAAAAAAATTTTAAAATTTTGGCAAAAATGCAATCGTATAAAAACAAAAGTTCAAAATACTGATTGGCTTGCCTAAAAGGAGTCGATTTTATTAAACTCACATGAGCGAGCGGACCACGCCCAGATTTAGTTTGCAATTTTTTTAGTAAGATTTCTTATTGATTTTTAATTTTTTATCAATTTTAAAAAGTTTATAGTTTCACTTATATGGGGAGTGGGCGTGGCAATTGTCCAATTACGCCCATTTTTGAAAAAATGTGTGTAATATCCTTATTATATATTGTACCAAAAATTATAAATGTACTATTATTTATTACCGAGATATGGAATTTTGATTAACTAGAATGTCATAACCTCGCACTGCGAGTTGAGGTGAATTTGGATGCTAAGGTATGGTAGGGGGAGGGTATGAGTCATCAACCACTTTATAAAGCCGTGACCGAAATTACAAGTTGATACCTACACTGGAAGTATTTTTGGCCGCCGACTCCATACAGCACCGACCACTGTGCAATGGTTGACACATTAGGTGCACATTATCGACAGAAAATTCTTAGAAGTTTCCTAGCGGTCTCAGCATAAGGTTATTGTCGAACTCAAGCTTGCAAAATGATTGGGGGCTACTCAAGCAGCAATTTCTAAACGTTTGGATTCATCCAAAAGCAGGGAAATTAGATAATATACGAATTGAAGCTAAAACACCTTGTAAGGCAATTTTGTAAGTCCGAAATAATACTTGTACGCTATAAAAGAAAATCAAAAATGACTTAATTACATGCGATGATAATTGGATCCATTACAATAACCCAAAGCTTAGGAGCTCACATGTGAAGCCTAGACAACCAGCCGAATCGACACCAAAGCTAAATATCCATGGCGCTAAGGTAATTATTTGTGTTTGGTGTGACCAAAAGGGTCTTATCTATTATGAGCTACTGAAATCTGACCACTCCATCACAGGGAAACTGTACGGAACACAACTGATACGTTTGAAGCGAGCATTGGCCGAAAAACGAACAGAATATGCGGTCAGACACGAAACCTTAATATTCCATCATGACAACGCTCGGCAACATGTTGAAATACCTGTTAAAAACTATTTAGAATGAAGTGGTTGGGAAGTTTTCCCTCAACCACTTTATAGTCCAGACAGTACCCCGTCCGACTACTATTTGTTTCGATCGATGCAGAACACTATCCCTGGAATACGCTTCACTTTGGAATAGAGTATGCGATATTGGCTTGATTAGTACTTGTCCTCAAAAGATGTGCAGTTCTTTTAGCTCGGAATCCATATGTTGCCAGAAAGATGGGAAAAGGTCATAACTAACAATGGCCAATACTTTGAATAAATTTATTGTATTTTCGTCTAGTAAATGAATACAAGATTGTGCAAAGAACCTTCAATGATATTTCATGTTTTTTACTTCCCTCTTTCTGGCAGCGATTCCACCTAAACTTCCTTCTCTCCAAATTAGCTGTTAGTATGAAATCTCTACACTTATATTTAGCATCCTGTTCACAAATGTTCTTGTCTATATCGATAAGAAAGAATAACCCTTTGGTGTTATGGCAATTACTGTGATCGATCAATCTCCTGACTGGACACGTGTAGACAATCCTCAGAAGACATGTTTAACATGTCACTTTTCTTTAAAAAGTCTTCATATACACACAGCCTCAAAAGTGTGGAAATACCAGTGAAAATTTTAAGATTATCTATTATTCAGCCCAATCTTCAACAAACCGAAACTCTTAAATTTTGATCGATGGTATGGGCTTTACTCATTTTTGAGGCTGTGTGTATTTGGACTGGGCAAGATCTAATTACACCGAAGAAGAGCTGTTAGCCACTAGCCTATTTACGCTATTAACTAACCACCTTGTCATTAAAAGTGGGGGAAAAGAAAGTATTAAATTAGCAGGGAGAGTATTGGATAGTTGTGGAGGCATTTTGGATGTAAGGACATCATGTTGTGAACAAATTTTGAGGTTGAAGTGAATAATATTTATGCAAAATCTGGCATCTTCAAAAACATTGTAGAAGACTGTCATAAGCAATGACAGATGTTGCTGTCGATATAAAAAAAATTACACACAAACACAGTGGTTGGAGATGCAATAGTTAGTTGTATGATTGTTAAAATATTGTTTGCTGCTGTTGCTATCGTAGTTGTAGTTGTAGATGTTGCTGTTATTGTTTTTGTTGATAGCTCCATATTTAACAGCATCCCGGTTGATAATGATGTTTAATATTTGTTGTTCTTATCGTTGTAGCTTAAAATAGTTAACGAAGCATTAAGAACAAGATGATAGCAATATGTTTATTTGCTTTGCTTGCTACTGCTGCTGTTACCACATCTACATACAACAACTATTGCTACTACTCTATCCGTGTTGTTGCCACATACAATGCTACTTATGGTTGTAAATGGAAGCAGTGTGTTGCTGACAATGGTGATACTGTGATGCAATAATACTAACTGTTCAATGTCAGTGTAAAAAAATAAACACCAACCGTACCAGGAATGAAAGCTTAAAAGCAATTCAGAAATCAATTTGTAAAAAAAATAAAAGTGTCCAGAGCTGTTGGTTGTTAATAAATAAATAACTAACTAACGAGCCAGTCAGTCAGCCAGCCAGCAGCCAATCAACCAGCCAGTCGTTCAACCAACCTTTTAGTAATTTTCTTTCTCTTTTGGTCTTTGGATTTTATTTTGAATGGTTTGTAGATGTTGCATTGGTCTACATCTTGAATTTTTTTATTACAACCGCTACCACTGACAATGACGGTATGTGTGAAGATTTATTCAGAAATGTGATTTTGAGTTTCTAATCGTCTTAATACAAGTTGCTTGGTTCCAAATTATATCCGACTCCAATGTTACCCATAAGAAACTAGTTTCAGTATCTAAGGTTAGTTTATAAAGGCAGCCAGTACCAACCAGCTTACTTGGGTCCATGAATTGGTCTTTTTGTGATTCCCTAAGGATCATGCTCAGGTCCACAAGATGTCCTTCATAGGTCAGAAATGGGTTCAGTGCTGAACCAACCTTACGCACGAATGAACGAATCCATCTTCCTGACATCCAGAGTAGTTAGATCCGCTAGGCCGTGCAAAAACGGACTACCTATTGTCACAGGCCGAGCCCCCGATAGAGCAGGCCATAGATAGGGGAGATGTTCAACCGTTTCCTCCACGTCTTCATTATGCAGAAGTCATTATATCGAGTGTTCAGTCTCATAGTAGCGACCCAATCAGGCAGTGCCCCGTAAGCACTGTGAAGGATATTGACCTATGATAATCAAAAACGGGTCATGTGAGCCTCGATATCGAGCAAATTTGTTAGATTATACCATCTGAGCTGAGCAGACTCAAATAATTTACGCTGTATAATTGACTTACAGCAAGATAGCGGTAAACCGACCAAAATATCGATCTCATCAACTTCTAGACATGAGCCTCTTTTGGGAAGTTCATCCGCTATAGCATTGCCAGGTACACCAGAGTGCCCAAGAACCCAGAATAACTCCAGGTTAGAATGTCTCGCCATCTCATTAAGAGATACCCGGCATTCATGTACCAATCTGGATGTCGAGTAGACGCCAGATAGGGATTTGATAGCAAGCATACTGTCTGTACAAATTCAGATATTCACACCAGTCTATAGTACTTCACCCAGTGTACCGCCCTTTTAATCGCTGAAATCTCAGCTTGAATTATACTACATTGATCCTGTAGCCAGAAACACAACCCCTTCTGAAAATAGGGAATATAGAAGACACCACCCACCCAAACCGCAGACTTGATGACATCTGGCCAGTATCTAATGAACGATATAATTTCCAAAAAAAATTAATTGTCACTCTTACTGGATGGGAAAACAAAACCTTTAGGGTGATCAAAATTCGTTCATGTCAAATATTTATCACATTCAGACCCCCTTGACGGTTGCCACAGTTGTTTGGCTGCTATTGTTTTTGACACTTGAATACTTTAGTATTTTTATAATAAACAAGTACACAGAGAAAACAGATTCGTGATAGCAACCGAATTTGTTGCTAATCGAATGATTCTATCTTAGTGACCGAATTTTACAGTTGTGGCTACAATATTTTGGAATGCGTAACTAAAGTTTGGTTGCCTCAACAGAAATTCTTCTTTATCAGCTGACTTTCTGTTGTTAGAACTGAAAAATGTTATGAGTGCAACCGAATCATTCGATTGGCAACAAATTCGGTTGCTATCACGAATCTGTTTTCTGTGTGTAGAAATCCATAAAACATGCAATCGCAAATAAAAACACTGAAACTCTCAAGCCAATACATACTCGTACCTATATAAACATGAATAATTATAGTTGCTGTTATCTGTTTTGTGCGTTTTATCAACAATAATCAACACCATCATTTTCATCATTGTCAACACTGGTTTCGTATTTGTACTGGTAGTCGTTGTAGTTTTTATTCGCCACTCTTCAAATTTTACTAAAAATATTGGCAAGTGTCAATGTTGCCGCTGAGCTCAATATAAAATTTGTCAACAATTTCGAAAGTGATTAATTGCAATTCAATGTTTAACGTCCTTTGTTGTTTAGGTATCGTTGCTGGTGCAGATTGTTGTCTTAAGATCCTGTTATATCATCTGTTTGCTCTCGCAATATGTATGTATTCATACTTTTCGTACAACATTAATAATTATTTAGACTAAATTTGAAGGAATGACAGTTTTAAAATACTGATTTCAAACATAATACTAAACTAAAAAGCAAAGTATTGTTTTAATTATAGATTTTAATTGGATTTTATTTTATTTTATCGATTTGGATCAAAATTTTAGGTCAATGGTTCTCAAATCGGTGACCGTATAAACATTCCAGTGGGGCTGGGAAGAAATCAGAAAAACATTTTACTTTAACACTGTATTCTAATTTATTTTCCAATTTTAATTTGACAATTTACACTGATAGACAGTGTCAAGTTTGGAGATGCAAGATAGTTTTAAATTTTTTAACCTTTATACAGTTTATTCAAGTTTTCTTAAAATTAATTTAAAATAATTGTACAAAAAAGGCTTCACTAATAGAGAGTGGCAGCAAAATAGATCATGTGCTGCAAAGAAGAGGCTGTCCATCGTTACCAGAAGACTGAAGAGAGCCTTTGTTTAGAAGAGGATCTCAGTAATATAAGATACATATAGAGTTTGATGAATACTAAACATGCGAACTTGTTTCTCTTTGGAAAGCTACACTTAACAACAAATCACCGACAGATGGAACAAGTCCCTTGAGAATAGCTGATGGTAACTGGGCAAGAAATGCTAAGGACAAAGCATTCATTTTTGCCAAATCCACCCAACAATAATTTTGTACTGGAAAATCCTCCTGTTTATGAGCAACGAATGATCAAGTCAGAGTACATTCGAGAAGTCATCCAAAATACGAAAAACTCTCCAGGATATGACAAAATTACACCATCCATAATCGTGTTATCTATACTGTTTTCTGCGAACATAAGACTAGGTGTTTTCCCAACAAGTTGGAAAATTGCTCAGATTATACTGATACCTAAACCATCTCACATCTCACATAGACCCAAACACGATCAAGGTTTAGTAGAGCCGATCTATCACCCCGCAAAGATGGAACCCATTTGTCCATCAAGGCTCCAGGCAGAGAGCATTTAGTTTTGATTTGAGAGCATTTAGTTTTTAATGCTTATTGTTAGGCCTAAAAAATATGGTACATTCAATAAATAAATAAACGCTAAAAACAAAATATAAAAAAAAAATATTTGTTTATTAACAAAACTATTTTTGTACTATTAACAAAACAATGCTCTTATAAGACTGTAGACTATGCTGCACAATGCATGGATTTCAATATCTATATATTGTTACGGTTAAACCTTTTCAAAACGTTGGTTTATTTCCTTTAAATAAACCGGATACTTTTGATTGCAAATAAAAGCCGTTTATTAGTTTAAAAATTGTAACAACTTTTTATTTATTCACTTTACGAATTCACATGAAAATACAGCACACTTTAAAGCACTCAGTTGATGTTTTTTTTGAATAGCGTCTCTGATAAACTCACTCACGACTGCAACCTCTGAAACTATTTATAACACTGCCATCTGCACTCTAGATTGTTCTGTAACTGTCAAAGCTCGTATATTCGAAGCCTAGAGCTTTCGAATACACACGTCATCTCTGGTGAACTTGCTACAATGTTCTTTAACTGTCAAAACTCGAATATTCGAATTCGAATATACGAGTCGCAGCAAACATTGAGCGTTGCCATACTTACGATCAATGATCAACTAAAAGCTTTTATTTAATGTTAATAATGCCCACAGATATGTTACAGTTTGAGAGGCACTGATTTCAAATAGCATTATGCAACTTTAAATCAGCCGTTAAAATCGTTATATTTGAACTCAAGTACAATTTCGTAACAATATATTTTTTCCTGTGGTTTTAAATGTTTTTAAAAAATTTCAAGAATTTTAAAGTTTTTCAATGTATTTCTAGAATATTAGCATTCTTAAGATATGTTCGAAAATTCGAATTTAAATTTGAAATATGTTTGCTTTTATTAAAAGCTCTTAAGATCAATTACTTACAGCTGTCAATCTCTGAGGAGCTGATCAATGATAACGAACATGTGAAATAAATATGTGATTCTCCTGCAATTTGATTCCTTTTAAATTTGTTCCTTCTTATAGTAGAATATGATGAAGTGGTCTTCTTTTCTTAAGCGGCGTTTATAAGTTACTATATTTGCAGCGTTCTTGGGTACCATTTAAAGAATTATGACTCTTCTTTTGGTTTCCCTTCAATTGGTAATCAGGTTTGTCTACCTGTTAATAGTTTAGGTTTGATGTGTAAGAGCAGTGCGGAAAATTGACAAGCGTATTCTGGATGTAGAATTTTTCGAAATTACTTTCTTCATCAAACTTTTATTTTGCTAATTGTAGCATTTCCTTTAAAGTTTGTCGGCAATTGGAGCAATGAGGAAAAATATGAATAATACTCTAACTAATGATCTTGTGGAAATTTTTTGGAATTGGATCTTGCGAATATAGCCGATTTCAATGCTTGTATTTTAGCATTATAGCGCTTTATTTGTATTTATATCAGAATCTCCTGATAATCTGTGGATGAGAATTAGGTGTGATGTCCACTGTACTAAACAGAAGTAATAGGTTATTATAGGTTATAGTAGAGCATCTGATTGATTCACTGGAATACAATTTTATGTATAGGTCGTTTATTCAAAGTGTAATTACGCGATCAGCGACAGTTAACGGCAAATATCTTTATCGGTGATAACGATGTTATCCAACATAGTTGCAAAATGTGTTGTGTTTAACTTTACTATCGACACTACAATGGAATTTGTTCCCTTTTTATGGCCATTTAATGCAGGTTTATTGGCATTTGATGCCTCTGAAGAAGTACACAGAGAAAACAGATTCGTTATCGCAACCGAATTTGTCGCCAATCGAATTTTGTCGGTTGCAGGTACTATCATACAATTCGATTGCGATTACTGAATATATTGGTACTCACAACTGTTCATAAAAAAATATTTCGGTTGGAATAGTCATAAAGTATACATGTGTTTAGGCTTTCCCAATTAAAAAACATATATTTTTAAGATACATATTTCTTTATTATTCTTAGATTTTACCTAAAATAACTCCAAAAGAAAATACATGGAAAATAATGTACATATCGATGGCTTAATATAAAAATGCCCTAACTCGTGTTTTTTATGCCTTGATTTTTTTGGCTAATTATGATATATGATCGGACCATTTATTGAATTGACTTACAAAAAACACGAGTTAGGGCCTTTTTATATTAAGCCATCGATAGTATAATGGATTCGAAAATTCAATTCTATTGATGGCATGAGTTGGAAAACATTATATCCTTGATAGCAAAGTTGAAAAATTATTCAGTAACTAAAAGTATTTGGTGTTCTTGAACAGTTTTGATATATCTATAACGATTGATACAGGTCGATTGTTCTCGAGATCTAGAATTTTTAAGATTTTTAAATATAAATAAATGATCTTACAGATTTTTTGACAAATTTCTTACCATTATCGGTTGCATATAAAAGCTGGGAGTATATAAAATCTACAATCATGGGTCAACGGAACTTCTGTAGATGTTTGGCAGCATAAACTGAAACCGATTGTATCTTCTAGTAATCTTATGAAACCTGCAATCATTTGAGGTCTTTCTGCATTGAATTTCGCATAAAGACAAGACCTGTTAGCATCGGTCACCAAATGCTAAGTTCAAGATCGGATTATTTCATGAAATGCTTGCCTTTCGTTTCCATCATAGTCCAAGTCTGTTGATAAAATGGATAAATTTTCTTTGAACTTTTGCAAAAGTTTATATCTACAATGTAAACAATGCACAATTCTCAATTACTTACCTTTACTAATGCTGTTGATTGATTACACAGTGCAACAGTGAAAAAAACACACGATCATGACAGTATAGATTCGACTCTACTACCAAAGGGTAGTAAAACCCTATACTCAGTTTGCCCATTTTGGTGACCGATTTTTTTTTATGGGCCCCCAAAGTTTCTGAAAATCAGTGGGGCCTCTAAAAAAGGTGTCATCAGGTTTTGGTTAACAGCTAATTCAGACTTTGTGCTACGGCTTAACTTTATATGGCAATAATATAGCTAAGAGTCCGCCAAATAAATTTTGTTAAAATTTGTTTCCAAAAAATAGCTTTTTCGTGCACTTTTGTTGAAAAAATATAGGAAGAAAATTTTTTTTTTTACTTTTTTTAGAATAACTTCCAGGGACTCCTAATTTTTCAATAACAATATCCCGCAAAGTTGTAGCTACGGTAAATTTGAATAACTCTCGTGAACATATCAATGCAATCCGAACATACCTAGGTATTCTAAATAGCTGTCAAAAATCACTTTGTAGCTTAAAATTTGTAGTTTTTTACTAATTTTTGACTCTAAAACAATAATTTTTTGTTAAAAATGTATGTTCGAGTGTATACTTCTCTATTGTGCTGGAATAACGAAGAATGGGCAAATCATTATCGGTATGATCCGGGCGCATAACTTTATCCAATCTTGATCATGCAAGACCGGCTTGATGCAAGATATGAAAAAACTTTAAAATTTTTGAAAGTGGGCAAGGTTTGTGGAACTTCTGAAGTGTAAATATAAGCTTTTTATATAAGTTTTTGATATCGGTGGAAACCTTATGACTTAAAGATTGACATTTTAGTGAAATGAATAATTTTGTGACGTCATTTACCTTAAAAACTAATAATATTTTAAAATGGTGATTTTCCATCAAGAAAAATAAAAACTTTGAATTAACGTAAAATTTGAACAGTTACAGACATCACAATAAAATTTGGAAGTAATATAGACCTAAATATTCGTAAGTCAATGGCATCACTAATGTTGCCATTCTTTGTTTTTAAACACCGAAATTCCTGAAACGGCGAAAATTTGTTCCAAAAACTAAGTTTTTTTTAGAAAATAGCCCACTTTGACGTTATTTACAGCATGATAGTAAAAACGTTCTGTATGTATATAAACAACATATGGGGCTATACAAATGTGATGAGCTTTTGAGGGTCGGTGTTTTGCGTTTTTAGAATTTTTTACTCAAACATAATTTTTTTTTTTCAAAATTGCCCAAGTTTGGATAGGGCTGGGGGGTACAATGTCCGCTTAAGTTAGTCAAATTTTACCTTATATATTTTGCATTAAGTTCTCTTTCCAGATCATAAAAAAATTTATATAGTCCCGAAGAAAATTAGTTTTTTATAAAAGAAAAAATATGGGGACTTTTTTGGGAAAAAACTTAAAAAACACACGCATACAAAGTTGAAATATATAAAAAGATGCTTCAACTTTGGATGCGTGTAACTTTTTATAGGGACGAAATAATTGTTATCAGATTTGTTTTATTTTCTTTAGAATTTTATCGCAAATATACGTCATATATAAAAAAACAAATTTCGACCTTTCGTAGGCCCATCAAATTTAAAATACGAAAAAAAGATCGGGCAAAATTTAAAAAAATATTAAACCCAAATATCTCTTGAACTAAAAGAGATAACTACAGATAAAATCATATTTTTTGTAGACCTTCTCAAGGTCTATCTATATTTGAAATTGCAGCTCATTCGGATCATAAATGACTTTTTGGTAATTTTTTTATAAATGTGTGACATTGAAGGTCCACCCACTGATCCCCATTCCGAACACCTCAGCCGAGTAAATAATACAGCACAACATAGAAGTGTGGACTTGATAATACTATTTTTACAAAAAAATCTTTGTTTTAGCGTCAAAAAATAGGAAAAACGAAAATTGTTAAGGTACAAAGTGATCTTTATGTGCTATGTAGAGTGACTAGACACATTCAGAATGCATTGATATGTTCACAAGAGTTATTCAAATTTACCGTAGCTACAACTTTGCGAGATATTGTTAATGAAAAATTAGGAGTCCCTGGAAGTTATTCTAAAAAAAGTAAAAAAAAAAAATTTTCTTCCTATATTTTTTCAACAAAAGTGCAC
The DNA here is from genome assembly GCF_958450345.1 of Calliphora vicina. Classification (NCBI taxonomy): domain Eukaryota; kingdom Metazoa; phylum Arthropoda; class Insecta; order Diptera; family Calliphoridae; genus Calliphora; species Calliphora vicina. The sequence continues at coordinate 30,220,397 of NC_088784.1, forward strand.
GAAAAAGCTATTTTTTGGAAACAAATTTTAACAAAATTTATTTGGCGGACTCTTAGCTATATTATTGCCATATAAAGTTAAGCCGTAGCACAAAGTCTGAATTAGCTGTTAACCAAAACCTGATGACACCTTTTTTAGAGGCCCCACTGATTTTCAGAAACTTTGGGGGCCCATAAAAAAAAATCGGTCACCAAAATGGGCAAACTGAGTATAGGGTTGTACTACCCTTTGGTAGTAGAGTCGAACCTATACTGTCATGATCTTGTGTTTTTCCAAAAGTCTCCATTTGTTGCATAGTGTTATCGTCGTTTATATGTAAATATTTTTGAAATTTTTTATCTCGTTTCTGTATAATTTTTCTAAATTTAAATATTGGTTTTTATTTTATAATTATTTTTTCAAGAATGTCAAAAAAACATTTTTTGATTAACATAATTATCAGTCGGTTCAGAACACCGTATTATAAGTTGTATGTATAAAAATATGAATTCAATTAGGTTGCAATTGTCGATTCTATAAAATTTATTTTAATCAGACACAAATTGATTATGCTAACTAATCTAACAATGCTACGAACCAAATTTCCATTATAAGAATGATTTTACTGCTATAATTCAAGAATATTTGTTAGAGTTATACATTTTCGATAATTAATATAGAATTTTGGATAACTGTACTATATTTTCGTAATTGTAACCATTTCTCAACCAATCCTTTTTCTGTGTGTAGTATCTACTAATTTCCAACTTGATAGTGCATTCACTATAATTTTTATATAGCTGCGGACCACATACTTGCGATCCATATGCAAGTATTGGGCGCTTTACACGAGTATATATCCATTTTACAATCTTAGGGATTAAATATTATATTGGTACAAACATAAGGATTAGTATTGTTACGAAATTGTACTTGAATTCAAATATAATGATTTTAACGGCTGATTTAAAGTTGCATGTAGCAGTGCCCAAACTTTAACATATCTGTGGGCATTATTAACATGAATAAAAGCTTTCAGTTGACCATTGATCGTAAGATGTCAACGCTGTTTGCTGCGACCGTATATTCGAATACGAATATTCAGTTAAAGAACATTGTAGAAAGTACACCACAGATGGCGTATGTATTAGAAAGCTCTAAACAGTTAAAGAGCAATCTAGAGTGCAGATGGCAGTGTTATAAATAGTGGCAGAGGTTGCAGTAGTGAGTGAGTTTATCAGAGACGCTTTTCGAATAAACATCAACTGAGTGCTGTGTTTTTCAAATGAATTCGTATACATTATAAAGTGTGTCTGTATTTCTGCGAATTTATAAACGTGTATAAAAAAACATTGAGTGACTATTTAATTCTGTTGTTGTACATTTTAAATAAATAAAGAGTTGTTACAATTTTCACACTACTAAACGGCTTTTGTTTGCAATCAAAAGTATCCGGTTTAGTTAAAGGAAATAAACAAACGTTTTGAAAAGGTTAAAACGTAACAGTATTATTAGATCAAACAAAAGGAATTCCAATATTTGACAAGGATTGTCAAAGTAGACGACCTTCGCCCAGTTTGAATTCTTTAAGTCTAGTGTAGATTTGATTTTGGCTTTCCTGACGTAACTGGTTCTCTTTACAAGGAGGTACCAAATTGCATATGCAATGTCAGCAGGACGAATCAACTTATATAATTCCTTCGTGAGCAAATAAGGTTAATTGTTTCTTTTATTACAGGACAGTTTAACGATTACGGTAGAAGCTGTCGAAGCGATGAAGAGCCAATGCCCGGCTCTGTCAAACTTGAGGGAACGTATTCTTGGAATCCCCTTCCTCTTGTGTTTAGATGAGTTATCATGTATGAATCTGAGATGCATTCATTCCAGAAAATCTAGTTGGTTCACTCAACAATGGATGCCGAATAAGTATCCTGCTGTTTACTTATTGCTGTTTACAATGGGATTAGTTTTGAATGGGCCCAATTGAGCTGCTTGATGAGTGGCTGCTCATGAAATCTAAGCTATCCTATTGCCATTTTATAAAAATTAAAGAGTACATAATTCCAAAATATGACCTCGAAATCAAAATAATATAAACTGGTCCATTAGGGTACATGTGGATGATAAGAGATGAATGGTCCAGTTCGCAGAATAGTCAAAATATGGCAATATATATGCTACTGTGGAAAGGTTTATCCTATTTTCACAGAAATAAATAAGTGCAATTTATGTTCTTGTCATGATTAAAGATTTATTTACAGAATTATCTTAAGATTATGATTTGTTAAGTGCATCTGTAAAAACATCGAGTTTTACTGAAAAATATGAGTGATCAGTGAACATATTTTAACTTTCTATTTTAGGTTTAAAGTTTACTTCATATACAATAATTTACTTTAGAACAGGAATATTGAGCACAATTTATCACATATAAAGTAAAAGTTTCTTTGTTAATTTATGAATAACAATTTCAGACTAACATTTTAAAATCCAACAGAAAAATACTTCCATTAATAAGTTTAGTTAGCCATAAACAATTTTTCTTAATAAATTTTGCCCAACTACTTCAATTTCATCTTTTAAGCATTTGTGCAACATCTAATTACCAAAATTACTTGGCATATTTTGAGGGGTGAACAAGTAAGTATTCACCAAAAAAAGAATCTAAAAAACAAATTCTAAGAATAAACACACAAATATATAATTACTGCCATCAGCACATGCTGGCTTATTTTTTAAGTGAGAAATGTTCTAAAATCTTTAGGAATGAAACCAAACAAATTATGGTAAATATCCCTCGTCGTACAACAAACAAACTATGGAAGCATTTGGAAAATATCTTGCACAAAACGTACACACGCACAGTAATTCTTACATTCTTACCCAGACGCAGGCAAAAACCATTCAGTCATTTACACAAACAAACTTTAATTGAGGAAGGAAATAAGCAACCAAAAAATTAAAGAAAATAATGTGAAAAAGAGAGAAAAAAGTCACTAAACGAATTGAACTGTTGGGTCTAAAGCCTCACACTCATGCATCTATATTTACGAGTAGTGGACCTGTAGTTTAAAAATAGAAAGTCCCAATTTTGGATAAATATTTACCTTTGAGGACCCTGGTAGCTTGTGAAGTAGTGATTAACTTGACTTTTAAATAAAGTACGATCTCTCTATAAATATTAAATATACAGAAAAACAAAGTATTAGTTTTATACTAGCTATGCTGAAATCACTAGCGAATGGTGGACTATAAGGTGCCAATTGAATTGCACATGGCAAGCGAAACTGTTTTGAGCAGTTTGGTGAATAATTAATAGTAGTTCGAATGATTTCGTCAATGCAAAAATAATTCCATGATCTGCAGGGGCTACAGACACATCGATATACACCAACAAACGTTGAAAATATTTGGAGTGCATATTTGTTCTTGACTTCAACAACTCTCAGCAAAAAATACAATCAGGATGAAAACACACACGCATTTCCAGAGAAATATGATTACAAAGTTAGAAGCACAGTGAGTCGGAAAGGAATTCATTTAAAAATAATATTCAGAGTGTTGTAATTTCGCCAAAACGGTTAATGGATAGACACCATTCTGCCGATAGGATGTCTAGAGCGAATGAAAACTAATTCTAAGCAAAAAACGGTACTTTCAAACCACTTGAATGACATTATATATACAATTTTTAACATGGACTGGAGTAAAACTTTGCAACTTGAGTGTCTGCTGTGATTCTTATCATGAAATCAGATATTGTAACACACTTATATGATCAAGGTAGTTGGAAAAAATACCGATAACATGATTGGGTGGAATAATTGCTAACAGCTCCCTTCCGATACCAGAACATCGTAAGGATGTTTCAATCACCTAAGTTTCTTAGCATGGGACCAAATATATAAATAAAAAAAACACAGACTGAACTGTAAAACATCTCTTCTGGGGAAGACTTTCTGGAATCCAGTCAGGACACATTGATTGACTTCTTAGACTTTGGAGGTATAAGTCATTGTACCCAACTGCCCTCACACAATATCATACATAGCTTCATTAATCAGTCAATTAAGCTTGATGGCCAATTGAAGAGAAAACAAAGGAAAAATCAGTCAAGAATCTGTTCATTGTTATTAAGATATCAAAGAATTCCGCCAAGAATGTAGTGAAGCTTGAAATCAATGAGAATGATCGCTTAAACTCTTTAAATATACTTTTTTCATTGACATGCTTAACAAATATTTTCTCGGGAAATACATCGCTATGACTCATCAGGAATGTAAAGCCGTGTGTCCACTAGCAAGTCACTGGCGGAAGATCTTCTGCAAGTATTTGATGAAGTGTTTCCACTTAAACCGAAACTTGCGATAGTCTGCTTACGGAAGTAGTTTGTAGAAGTAATTACGACGAACTTGCTGCATGATTTTGCAGACTTGTTTTCATACAATGTGAGTTAACTTTGCCTTTTTCACGAATCACAATATAAAAATGTCTTACAGCCATCGCCTACTTAATTAAAAAGAAACAACAAATTAAAAAAAGGAACAAAAGAAGTGTTTAGGTGAGAAATTGGGTGCTGCGGCATGTAGATTTAAGCTTCCAAAATATATTACATGAAGAATTGCGGACCAAAGACTCCATGCAGCTGAAAAATTTCCTGAAAATGTCTAATGATGATTTTAAATACATTATTATCTTTAATTCAAACAAGTTTTCAAAAGCAGGATACTTAAATGAGATTGGCTATACCTCCAACAGACCGTCTTTTAGTTACTCTTCCAAAAAAACTCAGAAGATAATACCACAAATCGTCTACCCGACGCATAGCAAACTTCTTTTGCAAGTCTTCAAAACACTTGCAGTTCACAGCAAGTCGTTCAAGTTACTTCCAGCAAGCAACTAACACATGTTTCCACATAATTGCTGCAAGTAATATGTGCAAGCTGTGACTTCTGGAAGTCGTCTTCTAATATCTGTTTACACGACAAAAACTTCTGGAAGTCACTTCTAGAAGCAACTTCCGCAAGAAAACTTGGTAGTGGACATACGGCTTAACATATATGCGATCATCCTATTAGTTTTTGGCATTTATAAAATCATGCAGCGTTCTAATGATCAGTCTTATTCGGAACAATTCAGTCAACTTCGTTTAAAAAAAAAAAACTAACAACATCTTTGACACGAGTACGAGTGTCAAAACGGCCATGTGTCGTTATGATGTCCAGAAAAATCTGAGCTATGGGAAGATGTTGTTCGAAATACATTAGAGATTAAGTACTTTTATGTGGCAGAAGGCTGAGTATATAAGAAACATTTTAAGCAAAGCCAAAATCCAACAAACAAATTATTTAGGACCAATTTAACTCGGCTAAATGACTTCTACTACTGAAAACCTTAACAATATATTTATCGGGTATATGACTTAAAAATTAGGGATTTTTTAAGTTTTTATCTTTTATTTTGAAACAATATAAATTTATTCAAAGTATTGGCCATTGTTAGCTATGACCTTTTCCCATCTTTCAGACAACATATGGATTCCATTCCAAAAGAACTGCTCATCTTTTAAGGCCATGAACGAATCAAGCCAATTTCGGATCTGATCTCTGTTCTGAAGTGAAGCGTATCCCAGTGGGAGCATTCTGCATCGATCGTAATAAATAGTATTCGGACGGGCCAATATCTAGACTATAAGGCTAGTGAGAGTGTGTTTTTAACAGGAATTGCTTAATGTGGCCTAGAATTGTCATGATGGAATATTAAGATTTCATGTCTGGCTGCATATCTGTGCGTCTTTCGGTCAATGCTCCTTTCAAACGAATCAACTGCGTTCTCGTAATGGCTTCATTTTTCATCGCAAGTAATGATCCGGTGCAAAAACTACTTTGTTTTATAGCGTTGAAGCAGCATTTCGAACAGACAAAATCGTTTTCAATTCGCATGGTAACCAATTTCCCTGTTTTTTAATGAATTCTGTTGCCTGCAAATGTTTTGAAATTGCTGATTGAGTACCTCCCAATGATTTTGCAAGCTCTGGTTGAGTTTAGCAATAATATTCATGGAGCAATGCCTTCATGTCTTGATCTTCTAACTTTTTTGGCTGTCTTGGGCGATGTTCTTCCGTATCTGAACCGCACAAACCATCTTTCGCATATTGAAACCGATGAAACACGTTCCCCAAAAGCTTCGGTGTCCTTCATAGGCAGTTTTTTCAAATAAATTGAGAATAAATGACACATATGTACCCTTCAAAACGACATATAAGTTATTAGAAACAAAAACCGCGTTTAAAAGATGCGCCATCTATTGTAAATCCCAATAATTTTCCCTATTTAAATGGCTCGCTATGAAAGATAATAGACATAATCAAGGAGTTATACACAAATTCAGAGTCCGTAGTCCGTTTTAATGGACATGAGAGTCAACCATTCCAAACTAACTGTGGCGTAAAACAGGGCTGCGTTCTGTCGCCACACTTTTCTTGATCCTGCTTGATTATGTTATGGAACAAACTAATATCGTCTCTCCCCGTGGTATTAGCTGGAATTTAAATGAATACCTCAACGATTTAGATTATGCGGATGATTTGTGCTTAATGGCCCATCGTTTCTCCGATATCGAAGACAAACTGAAGAAACTGACAGCCAACGCAACAGCAGTGGGCTTGAAAATTAATATCGGGAAGACCAAAATAATGCGTATCGGTTCAACCAATTAGACAATCGAGGACGCCAAAACATTTTGTTACCTCGGAAGTATTCTAAGCAATGATGGGGGTTCTGTAGACGATATAAACAACAGGATAAATAAGGCAGGAGTAGCATTCAATAGATTATACAAGGTATGGCGTTCTTGCCATATATCTAGAAGGACAAAAATACGCATATTCAACTGCAGCGTCATATCAATTCTTCTATACGGCTGCTCTACTTGGGGTACAACACAACTCAAATAGTCAGACTACACACATTCATTAATCGTTGCCTCCGTCAAATTAACGGAATATTCTGGCCCAATTTGGTTACAAACGATCACTTTCTAGCGATCTCGAACATGTCTCCTGTTACTAGGGAGATACTTAGAAGCAAATGGACTAGGATTGGCCACATACCAATATACGACATCACAAGAAATGCCCTGGAATGGAATCCCCAAGGCCATCGTTAACCCGGTCGCCCACTAAACACCTGGCAGAGGACAACACTCAAAGAATGTCAAAAGGCAAATAAATCTTGGAACCAAATCAAAACACTCGCAGCTGATCGTGTAAACTGGAGAGGATTTGTTGGTGGCCTATGTTCTACTATATGAACTTTCTATTAATTATACTACAAATTTTGTACATAATTATTATGAATAAAGGCATTAATATATGGGGGATTTCATGTCAAGTGAACCAACTTTTGAAATCGATGTCTTCCGATCGGGATGAAATTTGCACCAAGGTTAGCTCTATTGGATAGTAACTCAGACACAATTTTTCAACAACATCGGTCGAGAACTCTCTGAGTTATAGGGGGTAAAATTTTGACAATTTGGTCAAACAGGGGTTTTTTCTTATCCATGTAACTTATTACCTATTGTTCTTAGCAAAATGTGTTCCAAATAGTATAGATAGCTATTTCTTCGATCTTTCGAAAAAAAATATTTAAAAAAAAAAATAAAAAATTTTTAATATTTTTTTTCCGAAATCAAAAACTTTTTTGACTTTTTTTTAAAATACGCTATTTTTTTTAATTTTTTTTTTTTTCTTAAAATAAAGTTTAGATATTTTCCTTGAACACCTACTTGGTCGCTTAGTGGGATGCGAGTGGGATATCTATCAAAATAAATATTTTGTAACTCAAAACATAAAATTTTTGACTTTTTTTGCAAAATCAAAAACTTTGTTGACTTTTTTTTTCAAAATGGACCCTTTTTTAATCTTTTTTTTTAGGTCAAACAAAAGCTTAGATATTATCCTTGAAGACCCTTTTGGTCGCTTAGTGGGATGCGAGTGGGATATCTATCAAAATAAATATTTTTTAACTCAAGACTTACAATTTTTGACTTTTTTTTTTGCAAATACGATTTTTTTTCCAAATGGGCCCTTTTTTTAAAATTTTTTTTGTAGTCAAAAGAAAGCTTAGGTCCATTCCTTTAAGATATTTTTAGTCCCTTAGTGGGATGCGAGTAGGATATCTATCAAAATAAATATTTTGTAACGCAAGACATACAATTTTTTAATTTTTTTTTGCAAAATCAAAATTTTTTTCCAATATGGGCCCTTTTTTAATTTTTTTTTTTGCTCAAAAGAAAGCCTAGGTCCATTCCTTTAAGATATTTTTAGTCCCTTAGTGGGATGCGAGTGGGATATCTATCAAAATAAATGTTTTAACACAAAAATTGTATGTCTTGAGTTACAAAACATTTATTTTGATATATATCCCACTCGCATCCCACTAAGCGATCAAAACCATCTTAAAGGAATAGGCCTAAGCTTTCTTTATAGCAAAAAAAAAAATTACAAAAAGGGCCCATTTTAAAAAAAAGTCAAAAAAGTTTTTGATTTTGCCAAAAAATCAAAAATTGTATATCTTGAGTTACAAAATATTTATTTTGATAGATATCCCACTCGTATCCCACTAAGGGACCTAAAATATCTTAAAGGAATGGAACTAAGCTTTCTTTTGACTAAAAAAAAAATTTTAAAAAAGGGCCCATTTTGAAAAAAAATTCGAATTTGCAAAAAAAAAGTCAATAATTGAATGTCTTGAGTTACAACATTTTTATTTTAATAGATATCCTACTCACATCTTCCTAAGTGACAAAATAGGTCTTAAAGGAAAAGACCTAAGCTTTCTTTTGAGCGAAAAAAAATTTTAAAAAAAAGTCCCATATTGGAAAAAAATTTCGATTTTGCAAAAAAAAATTAAAAAATTGTATGTCTTGCGTTACAAAATATTTATTTTGATAGATATCCCACTCGCATCCCACTAAGGGACTAAAAATATCTTAAAGGAATGGACCTAGGCTTTCTTTTGAGCAAAAAAAAAAAATTAAAAAAGGGCCCATATTGGAAAAAAATTTTGATTTTGCAAAAAAAAATTAAAAAATTGTATGTCTTGCGTTACAAAATATTTATTTTGATAGATATCCTACTCGCATCCCACTAAGGGACTAAAAATATCTTAAAGGAATGGACCTAAGCTTTCTTTTGACTACAAAAAAAATTTTAAAAAAAGGGCCCATTTGGAAAAAAAATCGTATTTGCAAAAAAAAAAGTCAAAAATTGTAAGTCTTGAGTTAAAAAATATTTATTTTGATAGATATCCCACTCGCATCCCACTAAGCGACCAAAAGGGTCTTCAAGGATAATATCTAAGCTTTTGTTTGACCTAAAAAAAAAGATTAAAAAAGGGTCCATTTTGAAAAAAAAAAGTCAACAAAGTTTTTGATTTTGCAAAAAAAGTCAAAAATTTTATGTTTTGAGTTACAAAATATTTATTTTGATAGATATCCCACTCGCATCCCACTAAGCGACCAAGTAGGTGTTCAAGGAAAATATCTAAACTTTATTTTAAGAAAAAAAAAAAATAAAAAAAAATAGCGTATTTTAAAAAAAAGTCAAAAAAGTTTTTGATTTCGGAAAAAAAATATTAAAAATTTTTTATTTTTTTTTTTAAATATTTTTTTTCGAAAGATCGAAGAAATAGCTATCTATACTATTTGGAACACATTTTGCTAAGAACAATAGGTAATAAGTTACATGGATAAGAAAAAACCCCTGTTTGACCAAATTGTCAAAATTTTACCCCCTATAACTCAGAGAGTTCTCGACCGATGTTGTTGAAAAATTGTGTCTGAGTTACTATCCAATAGAGCTAACCTTGGTGCAAATTTCATCCCGATCGGAAGACATCGATTTCAAAAGTTGGTTCACTTGACATGAAATCCCCCATATATAAATGGCAATGAGCGTTAGATACGTCAAATGTGTCACAGATCCATGTATACTAGGACACTTTTTGGAATATCATTATATCCATGGACATGTTTTTGGACTTAACTCTTCTTAATGACCTCCGATTAAACCTATCGGATGCCTTGAGTTTGCCTTTCGATCTTCAGTTGGTTCGAGTTATGAATGTTCCAAAAAAATCAATCATAGATCAAAGATTACTAACTACTTGTTCCAATATCCAACTATTATAACAATTTTCCAAATACATTAATTTTATACCTTATAACAGTTAACCCACTGTCCCACTCAGTGTTTTATAGCACAAAACCCACAGCGAAAGAAAAAAACGAAGAACTAGAAAAAAAAACTCCCAAAACTTAAGCTGTAGTAACAAAACAGCATCAACAGCAGCAACATTAGCTGTATAGCAAGAGCAGTTTTATAGCAGAGCCAGCAGTATCAAACAGTATCAACAGCAGCAGCATCAGGCGGCAAATGATGAAAAACACCATTAGGTGAGATTTACTCATACAAACAGCAATTGGGGAATCAACACAACAAAAAAAACAAAAAAACTTAAATAAAATTACCAACGACTGGCTTTGGTCTCCTCTCGCTTGTGCTAAAAGGGAGTGTGATGTGTGCCAGTGACAGCTTTGTGAACAAAAAAACACTAACACACACTCTGTGTGCGTGTTCAAGTTTGTGTGTGACTCAGATTTCAAAGTATTTTGGGTGGAGGGGGTGAGAAAATGAAAAAGAAAAACCAAACTGAAAATAAAATCAACGTTTACTTGTGGTGTTTGAAAAGTAAATTGTCCGCACAACTGTTAACAAAATCCTGCTGTTGCTGGCATCGTCGTTGTCGTCTTTGGTAACATTTGCTAGAGCTGCCATTACCATTCTAACTGCTGATGTGGCAAATAAAACAGACTCCCGATTATAACCAAATGACTACAAAGTGTGTGCTTTGTAGAAGAAATATGTGTGTATTTGTTGAAATTAATATATTTGTAAGTGTGTGTGTGGAAATCAGTTTCTGGTTGTGGAATGGGGTGGTATTGAGAAAACGGAAGACGATATTGTGTAGAAAAATACACTTAAAGAAATGTTTCAATACAATAATGTTTCTCTTCCAACTAACATCAGATTTTCTCATATTCTACAAGGTCGTCTGAATTCTTAATACAGATGAAGCAAATGTCGTAAATATTCAAATGGATTGACCTATAATTTAATAAAGATCAAGTAATAAGTAATAAGTACAGTAGAATTGAGAAAAGAGGCTTGCGATACTACTGAACTCGTTTGATTAGAAAGAAAGATTAATATGATTCAATAGAAGTTATTGGAGATGCGTAAAGCTACGTTTCCGCATACACCGTAATCGGCACCGAAAACGAAAATCCATACATTTGCACCGAAAAAGGTTCGTTTCAGAAATCGGCAACAAAAATTGGGAACGAAACGGCACCGATCAGTAACGAAAAACCTATCATTTGGGGCAGGAACGAAAAAAACTTCAAGTAGGTTGTTTTCGGTGCTTTAGGAACGAAATTATTTTAATTATTTTTTTATTTCAAATTTAAAGAAAATCAAAATGAATAAAAAAAATAAATTTTCTTTATTGGAAGAGGAAAAAATAATAGATTTTGTCAAAAATAATGAAATTCCATTTTAATGTGCGACATCCAAAATTAAAAAATAATTTAGTTTCTGTTTTATGCCGCAACGCACCCAACTGAAACGAAAACAATTCAGAAACGAGACGGTGACGAACACCAACGTTTTTCAGTTTCAGTTTTCGTTATCGGCGACGATTACGGTGTATACGGAAACCCAGCTTAAGCCATATACTTTAGCCTGAAACCCATTTGCCTTCCGTAAATATAACTACACCATACATCCGACAAGAAGACTAGCAAGACTTTAAAAGTGATATTCCGGTGAAAACCCTACTGTTTTCTTCATTAAGCATTGAAAAGCCTATAGATGTCATTATGTATGGAATATAACATCGTCCAAACATCCGCCACACCTTCGCATATGAAATGTTAAATTCAGCATGACTCTGGTACTGTCCTGTTGAAACCACATCTCTTTAGTGTCCATATCATCCATATCATTCAGGCCAAAATATGTTGGTAATCATCGACCTATAGCATTCGCCGTTGACGATAATAACCTGACTAACATTGTTCTCAAATAAATATGGACCGATAACGCCACCAGCCCAAAATCAACACCAAACAGTGAATTTTTCGGGATGCATTGGACGCTATTGAATCTCATGTGGTTTGTTATCATCCCCAGTTCGACAATTTTGTTTGTTAACATATCCATTCATACAGAAATTTGTTGATGAAAATTAGGGTCAGAACACCCATTGAACTTGTAAAATAATTTGATCATATCTACATGCTGTTGAACGATATATCCGTCCATGGTGATTTAGCAAAATAAACTGAATAAATGACAACCAATTCGACAGATTTAGCATCAACACTATGGCCGCTATCAACTGTCAAAGTCAGGAGTCACTATTGGAAGACCCTTTAGTTCACCGTAGATAGGTAGAACACCTGTAAAAAGAAGGAATCAAGAACTAAGCAAAGTATAACTTAAAACATAGCTATGCATAGTCTCATAAATGTAGTTGTATAAATGGGTGAACAAAGAGAGAGATAGTCATGATATCACACGCCTGATTTAAGATACCGTCAGAATCAGTCGTTGTACCTAACAAAGGAATTTTTTCTTTTTAGAACAATGTGTGTCATTTTGAAAGAATCCTTTATTTCGACAATTTATCAGTGCGTTTCATCGAAATGAGATAAAATTAGTTTCCACCTACTCTTCATTGTCATATCCCCATTCCTAGACTAACGGCAGCTTAGTGTAAACATTCGACCTTATTGCAACTCGACAATCGGTAAAGATTCGGATATATTTATATGATATAATGTAATTCCAACCTATTAGTCGAATATAACACTAATTTGAGATCTTAAAGGATATCCTGATCCAGATTTCTTCAATGTGGACCGGTTTCCTTCTCTCCTCTTATAACCATCTGTAATTATATACAGTTTTTATTGCGTTTGCTCTATCCGAGAAAGTCGATATAATACCGTTTAAACTCGATATCCAATCTAGTTTATCATACATGTACTGATGTCCTAAGTCCTTCTTCCTATAGTCCTTTTTCAATCATCGCCGACCAAAGTGTAGTTTTTTAATCCTGCGAGAGAGAGTGTTGCTGTCTCCACTCAAAAAGGATCTTGTCATAAGATTAAGGCTCGAGAGTAATTTATTATCTAGAATGATGCTACTGTTAAATAAAGGAAACTTGTATCAACTCGAGCACAGCACAAGTTTACACTCAGTGCACGTAGTAGCCTGAGCGATAACTCCAAACTATAAAAGAGTGTATCAAAATGGATTCTAACAGTTTTAATTTCATGGAATTAATTATCGTGAGTAGAGTATTAATGAGAATGTTTAAAAGATAGGCAAGAGCACTGTACCTTTAGGTGTATCGGGGGATTGCTTAATATGTTTAGATCTCTTTTCTTTGAAAGCTATTTTATCATGCCTTTGTATATTTGAGATACTATAGAGTTCCTTTGTAGTCGTCACTGGGTCTATGCTTTGAATAAAGTTAACACAGTTATTATTATTAGCGAGGCTTTTTCATCACAACAGATTTATGCAACGTGTATGAAGCCAACTATTCTATTTGATGAGAGATCAATTACGTCCCCTGGGGCTATAAAGGCTCTTTCGAGCCATTTAGTTATGCAGATTGCCAGCATTAGGCAGCCGCATAGAATATGTTCAGGGGTTTCAGCATTCTCAACAAAAAACCACAGTGTTTGGCGAATATTCCAGTAAGTATTCTAAAGTCAACCTTTTCGAGCGATAGAACAATCGAGATCTACAATTGAACAGAGTAATAAACCGTTTGTACTGTCTTAGTACTGGTAAATTACCCCAAACTCCTGCTAATTTCGATTCAACCCAAGAACGAATACGTTCTATAGTGTATCCACGTGAGATGAGCGGTTCAGGACCTATTAACGAGCGACGAGCGCTGATGTTGGTCAGACAATCAGCACGTTCATTACCAGCGTGGGCTTTATAGCCAGGTACCCAGCACAAGTTGAGTTCATTGTGCGCACCTAGTTCATTAAACGATGTCCAGTAGTCCATAACATCACCACACCTCACTACATATGATGATGAGGCTCAAAGAGCAGCCTGGCTATCTGACATAACAAATATCCTAGTATTCCTTAATCTCCTTCTTAAACATTCATTAGAACATATAAGGATGGCGTAAATCTCCGCCTGAAATATTGATGGGAATGTACCCCTTTAAAAAATTGAGTTCGTAAATACCCATTCACCATTAGCCTTGATCGGCATTATCCTGCCACCATGTCTGATTTATTCATGTCTAAGGACCCTAAACTTCCTGTGTAACACCAAAGTTGGTGACATATAGTCTGATACTGCAATACTAGGATCATTCCCAAAGATGTGTCCAACCAGATCACCAGGTATTACACGGAATATCCCCGGTATTCTGGATGCACTCCTATAGCCTTAATCCATTATCAATATATGTAAGGTTGGGATGTGTAGAATGGAACCCTGAACATGAGTGGGACAGGTCCTCATGGACCCAGTAATAGAATTACAGATGAGGCGATAGGCCTTATCAAGTAATGATCTCGCAGTCATATGTTACACTTTATTCCACCATGATAAGGTGTCATATGTTGTTATTGGCCTTATTATTTTAATAAAATACCAGTAAATCATCTTCGGTTTAAAAGTAGCTGGCTGGAATATATTGTCCTAGTAGCTTTTTTAATAGTGTTGGATAAGTGAGAATTCCAAGTATTTGTTCTATCAAATGTAACCCCAAGATATTTTACATCTTTAGAAAACCCTATAGATGAGCCACTCAATGTAGGCTCTATGAGTCTAATAACTACAAGAATTGTCTTGGATAGGTTGACGGTGTGATAACTAGTTTGGCTCTCCCTCGGCTAACGACTAGTTATTGGGGATAAAAACCACAGATCTAATTCGGCAAAATAAATTATTCGGCTTTGAATCGGATAACAATATATTAACCATATTCCGGTGATTCAGGAGAACGATTCTTTTGGACATCGTTTCCTGCTATAAAGCTACAAATATAAACTTATTGAGAATTTTAACACATTCCAAGTGTATTTATGGACAGAAGATAACCTAACTTAATTTCTTTCAGTGTAATTGCTGCCAAAATCACAGCAATTGTAAAAGTTCAGCTCAGATTGCCAATATAAGTCTGATGATGCTGAATTGCACAAAAAAAAATTGGAAAAACGAATAAAAAAAAGAACAAGAACAACAAAAACAAACAACTCACATGTATGAATGAATTTTGTATGGGAAATGTTGGCGGCCAGAATGTTTACTTTTTACGTTTGTATGGGTGGGTAACAGAATTTCAAATATCCTTGTTTATATCTATGTATGTATACGTTTACACATTAGAACGTGTGTGTTTGTTTGATAATACAAACACAAGCTGATACTCCTAGTACAGAGATACTGTGAGAGAGAGGCAGTGTATAAGGATGAGTAGATGGTAATGTGTGAACAATCTCTTAAGAATGTGTGCGTATATATTTGGATTTTATTTTATTTTTTCGATGTTTGTACAAATGTGGGCAACAAATATTCAATTTAAATGTTTGTCGTTAGATAACAAATAAAAACACTGCGGCATGCTACTAAATACAAAATATACATACAAACATTTGTATATCCCACCATACTCATGTATAAAATTCAATATTAATAATAATGATATGTGTATATTTGCAGCTGTATTGGTTTCCTGTTTGTTTCCCAATGAAATGCCAGATTTTATGGATTTTAAAAGTTGCCAATATTTTTAGATTGTATTACTGATCCCATAATGTATATTCTTTCCTTTGGGATCTTCAAATAACATTCATACATGATTGATACATCAATAATTCGCTATAGTCCACCTAAGGTTGCTACTTAACATCGGGAAATGGCAAATCGACAAAATGTCGGTTAAACGTCCTGCTTCAAATGCTGCAAATTTGGGAGCGATTAAGTCGGCCTGGAATATTGCATGCTAGAAGGTAACAATGATAGAATCTTCCTGTCCTAACTTCCCTGGCATAAAAATCCCCTCCGACGGGCAGCAATAACAAGGTGCTCCACCTAAAATTTACTCTAGCCTACTTCAAATACTGAACCAGTATCTCATCCGCAATATTCTGAGGAGGAAGCAATATAAGAGTCCAAAGACAGATCCTAGATCGTTAAGCTATTCTTTAACGGTATTACCAAAGAATACAACGCTTAAGCGACGGATCGATGTCCCATCCCAAATGTACTTGATGTAGAAAAACTTTTGGGTATGTTGTGAAAACTTCCCCATATATTGTTGTTGTAAAAACTTAAACTATACAATTTTCTAATCTAGGGGTTTTGCATCGAGGGCAAGATCAAGAAATTGTGCTACTTTTTTCCGAGTCTACTATTGGCGACCTCTAAGTACAACATTCATGCAGTATTCAGTAACAGCGGTGTTGATTTCATCTCTATGAATATCGTTCAAAACTGCCATATACGAATTGCGATCCAATTTATCCTGCATATACCTTTGTATGTTTTCCTTGTATACACGAAGATTCTTCCTGACATGCCTCGCGGGAGCTTCCAACTTGTCATGTTGAAGCTACGATGACTCCTCCGATGTCATCCTAGGAGGAACTGTTTCGACAACATGACGTTGTGTTCCTTTACTTCCATGGAAGAGTCTTCGTTTCCTCGTGTAAATGTTGTTCCGAGGTAATTTGTATGCAGCCTGTGACCGTCTTTAATGCAGCCTTTTGACAGCTTTGAATATTTCTCCACTTTGATCAGCGAAGTTGACCACACTGGATCAGCATAGTTGAGCACTAAGCGACCAATCGTCTTATAGGTAGCCATCAAGGTTTCTTTATCCATTCCCCAAGTGCTGTTAGCTAACGTTTTGAGAACCTTATTTCTACTTTGCTATTGAGGATTGGAGGATATCCTGGAAGTTAATAGCGTTGGTGATGGTGACAAAGGCCTTCACAGGTCTAGCGCCGCATGTATCGTCCTTTCATGTAAACCTTGTGAGATCTGGTTGCCAATGGCTGTTAATTCTGCTGTTGTTCTGTGCATTTCACGAAAATAATTGTAGTGACGAGCTGCTGGTAAGTGGAGGGACAGCTTGGGAGAAAAGAGCCATGAGTGTTTACGAAAGGTGATCTCTCCGTTGCATCCTTCACTGGTTTGAGTATTGGGATGAATGTACCCTTTTCCATGCACAGGGTATTATCAGACTCCCCACTAACAGATTTAACATCGTTGTCAGGTACTCAACTCCGCGCTCGCCAAGGTGTTTTAACATCAACATGGTTATTTCTTCTGGGCCAATCGCCTTGTATAGTTTGGCTGAATTGATGGCTTCTGCAACTTCAGTTGATGTGGTATGTCTGATACTGGAAGGTTGTTTAGTTTGCGAACAACACTTCGTTTCACCTTATCTCTCTGGGTGATCAATAAAAAGTGTACAGAACGCACGCTAACACCGTTCAGGGTCGGATATGGTGGTATCCGCAAACTTAATAGCGTTCATGTCTTCATTCTACATAGTGTTAGAGAAAGTTTTTTTCCGTTTTTTATCAACCTGCTTGTATCGTGATTCAGCTTTGAGATCCTTGGGTCTTCAACGTTGGTAATTCGGATCTCACCACGCTCATCTATGATTTCGATTTACTAGATCTAGTAAAGAATAGGACGGTATCTAATGACTGTATTCTTGAATCTATTTCAACTTCTATACAATTGTAACGAATCTAACTCTATTTATTTGAATCACCTACCCATTATTATGTGATTCTGGATGAATTCGAGATGCTGGTTGGCACTCGCACCAGGGTAACAGAACGGGATCGAAGATAAACGGACCAAAGTGAACTGCTTCACCGGGAAATGACTGTGATGAAAGCTTTATAGAGTGTTGTACAAATACGTATTGAAGTTCTAGGGTGAATAATCTTTACATATAATTAACTTAGACTTTTAAATACACAAGCAAGTTGAGAACCGATTATGAAGCAATACTATATCCACATCATCCTCCAATATAAATATTTTATCCTCAATTCTAAAAAAAACAATTAAATGCGGGTCGTCTCTTAAAGTGAATTAGATTGTAATTCAACATCAGAAGTTCTTGAGTCCTAAAAAACATTTAAAAAAAGGAATATTGCAAGGTAATATTGCTAAATTTTAAAAAAATATATGGATTCTAATAGATCTGAAACAGGGATGTTAAAGTTGGTACAATTGTACTTTTTTTGGTACATTTTGACCTTCTAAAGTACCGTGGTACTACCGCGACTCATTTGATACAATTTAAAAATGTTTTTCCCCTCTTTTTATTGTGTCTATTTCATTGCATTTATGATGTACAAAAACCACATGCAATTTGTTTATGTTGGCCAGAGTTGTAAAAGTCTGTCTTTTGTTTTTTGTTTGCATTTACGTTTGTAGTAGTATTCGCAACAACAAACACTAGTAAATTTGACAGTTTTCGCCTTTGTGAAGAAAAAAATATTCAACTGTGCTATAGACACCACTTGTAATGAATACACCTTGATATTGACACTTGTTTGTTTTGCTGAGCTTATTCAAATTCTGAAGTGAAAATATTTTTGTATTTTTACTTTTTATTTTTTAATTAAAACTAAAAAAACTAGTTTATTATTATATTTAGAAATGGATTTCGATGAAGCTGGGTAAGATATTATATATTATCAAGGTATTTGAAAATTAATTTTATTTTTTTGTAGAACAAGCAAGCAGGCAAAACCGTACGTTGTACCATTTCGTGAGGAATGGGCAAAATTATTTCCATGGCTAGAAAAAGAAAAAGACGGAAAAGGCAAAAAATGTACTCTCTGTGGAGTTCCCATAATTGGTGGTGTTGCACACATAAAAAGACACGCCTCACGGGATGCCCACGTTAAAAACATGAATGCCACGAAAACTACCCCAAAAATTAATATTTTTTTGACCATCGCCGCTAGATGTCCTGTAGCAGAGTCGGCTAGAAAATTAGAAATAATGCTCAGTGCATTTGTAGCTGAGCATAACATTCCGTTTGCCACATTGGACCACCTCAACCACATAATAAAAAATGGTATAAACGACTCGCAAATTACTAAAAAATTTAATATATATAGACAAAAAGGTCAGCAAATCGTAACAAATCTAACTGGGCCTGAAAATACCACTTCAATTTCCAAATTTTGCCAAAATAATTACTATTCCTTAATGATAGACGAAAGTACAGATTGCAGCATTTCTAAAAACTTAGCTATAGTTATTCGAACTTTTGATGGTCAATGCCGAGATAGATTTTTAGGAATGGTGCAGCTAGAGGACTCCACTGCAAATGGTATATATGAAAGCACCATTAAAGCGCTACGTGAAAAAAATATTCCCATTCAAAATATGGTTGGCATTACAACGGACAATTGCGCGGTCATGATGGGATCTCAAAATGGAGTTCAAATTAAATTTAAAAATTTAGTGCCTCAATTATTTTCAAATGGGTGTATTTGCCACATTTTAAATTTAGCTTCTGTGGCTGCCGCAAAACTCGGAATTCCGAACGAAATTGATAAATTTATAAGAGATATTAACTACTATTTTTGCAACAGTGCTAGTCGAAGAGTCGATTTTGTTAAATTCCAAGAATATTTCGGGGCTGATATTCACATAATATTTAAATATGCAACAACCAGATGGCTTTCTCGGCAAGAAGTCGTTGACCGGATTGTGGAACAATGGGAGCCACTACAATACTATTTTACCTTAGAAAATTTTGAGGAGGATGTCAGAAACGAAAAATTATTGTTTCTTTCATCAGGATTTAAAAATCCTTCTTTTAAATTGCATTTTTTATTTATGCAATATATACTTAAAATTATTAACATGGTTAATTTAGAAATGCAATCAGAAGATGCGCGAATTCATGTATTTTTACAAAGGCTAACTTTTTTATTCCGTCAAATAGCACGTAATTTCATGAGAAAAAATGTTTTGGATGACTGTGATATATCTATCGTAGACCTTTACAAAAATCACATGCCCATTGAAGAAATTTATTGCGGAACAGAAGTGGATTTATATATTTCTACAAATAATATCAATATTGATATTGTTAAAGAAATTAAAGAAAATGCCAAACAATTTTATATCAAATTTTGCGAAGTTTTAAGAACTAAAGTCAACTTTAATAACGAAGTATTAATGTGGTTCCATAAATTTACTCCTGAAAATGTAATTTCTGGTAACACAAGTAGTATTGTACCGCTTCTAGTAAAAATGTTTCCGAATGAAATTGCTAATTTTGATTCAATTAATAATCAATTTAGAGCTTTAGCTGATGTCGAGCGACTGAAGTCGTTAAAAAATGAAAACATATGTGGTTTTTGGTCGGTAGTAGCTAATTTACAAAATGAGATGAATGTCCATATGTTTCCAGATATTTCTAGAGTCGTTGCTGGAATTTTATCCATTCCACATTCGTCTGCAAATGTGGAAAGAGTTTTTTCTTTTCAAAATATAATTAAAACTAAGGAAAGAAACTACATGTGCCAACATTATCAAGTCTCATACAGACAAAAGATTGGTTAAGATCGACAAATTCATGCTGCTATGATGTAAAAATACCAAATAGTTTATTAACTAAACAAATAAGTTCCTGATTTTGATCTCATATTTTCATAAGACTTTTATGTACCTTATTTTATTCATACATATAATGTATGTTAATGTTAAGTTTTGTTTTTTATGTACAATTGAATTTTTATGTACTTTTTTATGTTTTAATAAATTTAAAAAAAAATGGTACCGCGAAGGTCCAAAAAGTACAATTTTTTTTGGAGGGTGGTACAAAATTGAAAACCCTATTTAACATCCCTGATCTGAAATGTTTTAAAAAACAGAACTGAGGAATTTGTAGACGAACCAGAATCTGTTTTAGAATAATACAATGCCTAATGAAAAAGATAAGATGATGAGGTTCAAAATGAAGAGTATGCTTGAATGTTGAGCTTGTGCTGGATTATTTAAACATAATCATGTATTTAAGACCATAATAAATATTGAAAGTAAATTTTGTATCTTCAAGTCTGGCAACGATTATGCTGCCACCCAATTTATATCCAACTGTGTAAATTTGTGTTTAATATATAGTATATTTTTGTTTTAATTTTTGTGTGTGAATGTGCAATTTTATGTTATTGTTGTATGTTTTGGAATTTTCCCAATTCTGTAGTTGAGTTGAGGCATCATGTGGCAAATGTTTTTCGTTGACACACTTTTATATGGCATTTGAAAATAGAAATAAAAATCGAATTTCGTTATAAATGTTTGTATGAATGTATGTACAACTGTATGGATAAATTTCTATTTCTGCTTCATCTTTTTTTTTTTTTTTTAATAACAGGCCATTTATGTGTTTGACGCTTAAATCACACCAAATGGTTTATCTTTGGTAACAGAGAACACACACAGTGTCTTTCGCAAACACTCATACACATCGATTTGTTATCAGTTTGTCATTTGAAAATTGCTTTTCAATTTCGAATTTTTCTCTACAGGATTAACGAAGTTCTTTTTTTTCTCGTTTTCTCATATTTTAAATTTGCAAACAGGGATTTTAAGCTATAAACAATTTAAATGTGAGAATAAAACTCTTATTCGCCTGGAATAGTGTATTCGATGCCAACATTTGTTCTTTTTCTGTTACATTTTTTTTTGTTTGCAACAGGATTAAATACTTTGTTATCGTATTTAGAGTTACAGATGTGATTCTCTGCTATAAATATTTCCATTTAAAGTTGTGTATGTGAAATCAACCCTTGAATAACGTGAACTTATGATGTCCGGATTTAAATTAATAACGTGTCTGATGTGTTCACATAATTAAGCAGTTTTTGTGGAAGTTTGATTTTAAACTAACGAGTTTAATAAGAGGTTTGTTTTGCCCGAAAGCGTAGCTAATATTTTAAAATGCTACTACATACTTCGCAATTATTTGTCTCCTTCTACTTTAATACATTAAGCTAGAGGCATCAAATTAGCACTGTAGACGAAGAGAATAAACATGGTTCGGCATGGTTACGACAACTATACTGTGTTGTTTGTAACAATATATTGTTGTCATACACAAATAATTGTTATTATACCCTTCACCTTCGTGAGAAGGGTATATATAAGTTTGTCATTCCGTTTGTAATTTCTACATTTTTCATTTCCGACCCTATAAAGTATATATATTCTGGATCCTTATAGATAGCGGAGTCGATTAAGCCATGTCCGTCTGTCTGTCTGTCTGTCTGTCTGTCTGTCTGTCTGTCTGTCTGTCTGTCTGTCTGTCTGTCTGTCTGTCTGTCTGTCTGTCCGTCTGTCTGTTGAAATCAGTTTTCTGAAGACCCCAGATATCTTCGGGATCCAAATCTTCAATAATTCTGTCAGACATGCTTTCGAGAATTTTGCTATTTAAAATCAGCAAAATCGGTCCACAAATGACTGAGATATGAGGAAAAAACCAAGACAACCTCGATTTTTGACCTATTTTTTTACCTATATCTGGATTACTAAGACATTAATATAGACAATATGGATATCTAATGATAGATATTTCAAAGACATTTGCAACGACGTATATAAGACCATAGTAAGTTGGACCTACAATGGGTCAAAATCGGGAAACAAATTTTGAACCCGAATTTTTTTTTTTTTTTTAAAAAAAAATTTAAAAAAACAAAAAAAAAATTTTTTAAATTTAAAAAAAAAAAAATTTTAAAATTTTAAAAAAACAAATTTTTTAAATTAAAAAAAAAAAAATTTTAAATTTAAAAAAAAAAAATTTAAAATAACAATCGAAAATTTTTTTTTTCCAAAAAATTCAAAAAACAACTGGAAAAAAAATTAAATTTTGTTTACCTAAAAATATTTAAAATTTTGAAGTATAATTTGGTGAAGGGTATATAAGATTCGGCACAGCCGAATATAGCACTCTTACTTGTTTTAATTAAATTCCATGGCAATTTAGTTATGTTCATCGCAATTATAATTTTGAGAATAGTTTGAACCTGAAGTATAATAGAACGCAAGCTATTTCTCTGTTCCGCATGCTGGTGCCAATTGGTGATACCAAGTGTTTTCAGATCTTATTATTCAAACGTAGATTCTGCGTAGCCCATCCTTTATATGCCCTTAGAGCTGAAGCGTCATTATCCATTCGCCAAACGTGTCCGAGCAGCGTCCACGTCGGGGAATAGCTCATAAAACTCATGGTTCATTATAATTCTTACGAAGAATTTTCCTCTCAAACACTGCCTACAATGACTTGTCTGATATTTTCATAGTCCATGTTTCAGCACCATAGAGCAGGACGGGTAAAATGAGCGATTTGTACAGTGTTATCTTCGTCTTTCGAGAGAGGACTTTACTTCTCAATTGCCTACTAAGCCCAAAGTAACATATATTGTCAAGATATGATATGTCGTATCATGTTGCTACTTTTGATGTAAATAATATCCGTGGTTTTAATTTTTGTTTCTTGCAATATATTTAAAAGTTCTCGGAAAGGTTGGCACCTATTTTGACGCTTTGGGTATTTCTCAGCGTCATTATGAAAAGCCGGACGATCTTTGCATTAATACCAAGCTCAGCAATGGCGACATAAAACTTTTCTTTTATCGGGCTGTCGAACGTAGCTTTATAGTCGACAAATAGATGGAGGGTAGTGTCGATTTATTTTTCTTTGGTCTTTTCCAGGATTTGGCGTAGTGTGAATATCTGGTCTATGGTGGAGTTACCAGGTCGAAAACCGCACTGATATTTCCCTATCAGGTAGTTAGTATGGCTTCAATCGTTCACTAGAAAGTAATTTGTATGCAATGGAGAGGAGACTTATACCTCTGTAGTTGCTGCAAAGGATAGGGTCTCCTTTCTTGTGAATAGGCCAGAGTACACAGAGGTTCCATTCATCTGGCATGCATTCCCGAGACCATATTTTGCTTAAGAGTTAGTGCATGTGGCTTATCAACTCTTCGCCTACGGTTTCGTTTATTAACGTTTCAGAAGCGGAATTTTCATTTGCGGTATTGTTGACTTCATCGCCTGCCAAAAGCTTGAAAAATTAACCTTCTACAGCCTTAGTATGCCTTGTGCATCCGTTACTATTGGCATCTCTACAGGAAGACGCTCCACATTTAAATCCTTCAGTATGACTCCCTATCATTGTCTGTTTTTTTGTCCGGTATTGTTCTCGTCCATCATTACCTCGTCCATCATCTACATAATAATCTTGACCCGGAGGTTGTGAAAAGTCTGCCAGTACACAAGTTTCATCATCCATCACACAACAGGTTTATTTTTTATAAAATTTAACCTCAATTTTTTCGCTCGTTTTTTTACATCTAAGTTCTTTACCGTATTATGATCTGGAACTCTCTGAACTTTATATGACATCAACTCACCATTATTAGCATTGGCTATGCTTACAAAAGAATCATAGATAGATGTGTTTGGTTGCTCTTCAAAAGATTTGTTATACATTCTTTGCCTTACAAATATCTGTTAGCCCTTTTTTCGTTGAACCAAGAATTTGACCCATATAAATCACCGGGTCCTGATGGCATTATTCCGGCTGATTTACAACGAAATGAAGATCTAGCATGGAGAAAAGAAATTGGTGTGAATCTGGAAAAACAGAGCTTGTGTTCTTTTCAAAAGGTTAGTGCGAAGAATTTGCGAATCTTTCAAGACTGCAAACTATACTGGTACCTGAATATCCTAGCGATGGTAAAGATAGCAGCTATTGCCAAATATGCTTGCAGAAGGGACATATTTAGAACCTACGAAATAAACCAAAGGAGTTCAAAATTGTTATTCGACACTTGGTAAACTTACATATTGCTGGACAATCGAAAGAATTCTGTAAACTACTGCACTAATGATCACAAGTGAGTTACGTAGTACTTCAGCGCTAGCTTTGTTTTTCTTGGATGCATTGGTTATCAGCTCACAGTACTGTGATGGCATAAATTCACTGGTCATGCAACTTTTTTGGGATGTCTATCTAATATACCAGTGAACATTGTCTACTACAAACCCATACATTTCATTGACAGTTGCTTTTCTGTATCGATCGCGATCGTGTTTATCGCTATATTTTCTGATCGACGAAAAGCACCGAACAGCTTCAAAGGAGTAGTTCGACTTCTATTGCCTTACCAATATCTGTTATACCTTTTTTTGATGAACCATGTTTTTTCTGACTCACTCTTTACTATAAAATTTCTGTTAAAAGCCGACAGTGTAATGTTTGTTAAACTTGTTAATTAGAATTACAAATGATGTAACTATTTGAAGCCCAGTTAATTTTACTTCCTCATTTACAGACACTGGAATGATAATAAGTTGACCAAGAATTCCTACAAATAGTTCACAAAATTAGCACAATTAGTCGGTCTCAAAAAGAAACAAAAAATAATAAGAATAAACGCAGTAATTGTTTTAGCTAATACATCTGTCTCATTAAAAGCATAAGATGCAAAGAGGAAAATAACTAAATAATATTAATAGTAAATATATTTAATAATTGTACCACAAGGTGTTCCATATACGAAATGTTAAAGAAATGTGCTTCCAGGGTCGCGACATCTTTTAAATGACAGCAGCAGCTGATGCTCAATCAGCAAAAGAAAAACTAAACTAAAGAAAACAAAACAAAAAAATAAACACACACAAGTGCTGGCCTGGACGGACAGTAATGGACGGATGGAAAGACAAGAGTGTATAGATAGATATGAGTAGTTAGATAGATGGATGGCTGGTTGGTTTGCTGGCTGGCTGGTTGTGTACTCGTATCATACAAATACTAATTCCAATGTGTTTTTATGTTTGTACTTCATCCACATGGTTGGTTGGTTATCTTATGGCAAACACAATTGTTGGCTGGATGGCTGACTGCCACAACAAAACACCGGCTGATACACAACAGCAGCAGCAACAACAACAATAACAACAACTGAAGCATTAGCAAAAGCAACTTCAAGTGGCAAAACAGCATTCCAACATTCATATGAACAACAGACACATTTACTTGGGGCAAAAAATAAGCTGATGCAGTAGAGAAGTTGTATAAACAAGACAATTGGCAGCCCCACAAACAACAACAACAAATGAGAATAATAAGAACAAGAACAAACAAATGTTTGATGTGAGATAAAAACGCCAAACGACTGCTGTTTACGAGCAAATTCTTTTACTTTTTTACCTTCTTCATACATGACGAGAGCAGGAAAAAACATGCACGTGTATGGCATGTAGCAGGAGCAAAGAAATAAATACAGCGAATATCAAATCAAGTATCTGTGCAGCACACAACACAACAATATTAAACAACAAAAATGTGAAACTAATTTAGTTGTGTGTGTCGGCCATCATCGTTTGATTTGGAAATGCAAGAGGGCGGAAGAGGAAACAAAACGAAATATGACAAAAACAGCTGTTTTGTTGATTTGCAATTTGTTTACTGTTGACAATGCGCATGTTTAAATATTTTTTTATTCTCAATCTCCAATTGGATGTAGACATTCACTCTCTTTCTCTTTATATCACTTATTTGAAACTGGTTGTATGCGAGAGCGGAATATAATAAGTTTGGGTGAGTGTTTTTCGTCGATTGTATTAATTAAGTGTAGTCAACTTGTTAAAAACATTGTTTAAATTTTTCTCTTTAAGAATTTATCATAAAAAGTTGTGTTTTATCTTGATTGCATGAGATACTCAAAATAATTATAAGGTGGATCGAAGACCATTTATCACACTTAATGTTTTTATATCAAAATGACATTCATATCACCTTGGTTTGAGGTATCGGAACTCAGGTCTCCAGCAAAAAACGTTATTGATTTGGAAGCAAGAGTTATATTTCATTAGTGTATCGCAAAAATTAGCAAGTGCTTCCGTTACCACTGAAAAACATGAATTTAGTTAGTTTTTTCTCGCCTGGAGGTTCTACCTTAATTTGCCTAAGTGCTTCCAAGGAGCATTGGCAGTTCTTAGCTTTACTTTACCTGATTTTTCAACTACTTCCAAATTCAAAATGTTTTTTACTGGGAGGTCTAGGCTCATGACATGCAAAATCACTGGGACTCTCTTGATTTGATAGGAATTCAATTAGATTTCTTAGTGAGGTCTGTACGATTGGTCATATGCCAAAACGTATGGGTTACTTATGTAACAACTATTGTAGAAATTGCATGGACAGGGAAGGATACAATCAGTACAAGAGCACTGACTAAAATATCTTGATACAGGCCTCATTTGCATACATTATTCAAGATTACGGAACTCTTCTTGCATTTGTATATACTATTCGAGTTCTATACTCAATATTTCGTGATATTTTCCTTGTTCTTATCTCCTTAGCACAATAATATTGTCATCATCGACAGTTGTTTCGAGTTACATCCAAACATCTCGTGACAGCTAGGCTACTAGCGGAAAGAAAATCCTACTTACACTTTCTTGACAGTGTCCACCAACCAGAGGTGAACACTGCGGAACTCTCTGATGAGCGATTTGAAGTCACAGAGTTTGACCCATATAAATCACCGGATCCTTATGGCATCATTCCGGCTGATTTACAATGGAATGAAGATCTGGTTATTCACTGGCAAACTCGGATATATTCGGACTGTCTAGGATGTTCATACAGATGCTCTGTTGCCTTCATTCCTATGGGGGAGTAACATTCACACTTGACCGAAAGACTTTAGGCCCATTAGTTTGTCGTCCTTCCTCTTGAAAACCATGGATTGTATAATCGAGAAACACTATATCACAATCCCCAGATATCTCACTAAATACACTTAGCCATTGGAGCAATATTAATAGACTTGGTGTGAATCTGGGAAAATAGAGCTCGTTTTATTTTCAAGATACATACCCTTTTTACCACGCCTCAACGGAAGAATTTGGGAACCTTTCTATACACCAAACTATCCTGGTACTTGAATATCTAACGAAGCCAGCTTTTTCCATATATCCTTTCAGAATGGACATAGTAAGGACCTGGGAAATAAACCCAAGCAACTCGAAATGGTTTTTCGACATGGTGGTTAAGACCATGCTAATGTATACTGAAAGGCACTTGCTCTGTTGTCTTCTTTCCTAAGGGAAGAGTTACATCCACTCTTTGCCGAAAAACTTTAGGGCAATTAGTCTGTCGTCCTTCCTCTCGAAGACCACGGAGAGGATAATCGAGCAACACCTGGCGGCTCTATCACAATGTCAACAAATACCACTAAATGTGAATTTGGGAATGTTCTTTCCAAGAAGGTACAAGATACTCTCTTTACCTTCCCTCAACGGATAAAGCGAAGAATTTGGGACTCTTTCTAGACTCCAAACTATCATGGTACTTGAATATACAAGCGATGGCAACGAAAGCAGCCATTGCCATATATGCTTGCAGAAGGGACATAATTAGGACCTGGGAAAAATGATAAACTCACCTATTGCGGGTCGATCGAAAGAATCCGGCGAACTTCGCCTCTAATGATCCAAGTGCTTTGCGCACTACTGCATCGCTAGCTAGGTTTATCATGATGCATTGGTTAACAACTTACAATAATCTGGGTTCACTGACACCCATACCTATCCTTGTCAGTTGCTATTTTGTATCGATCGTGGTCGGGTTGATCATTTGGTTGGTGTACCGTATAAGTCACTCATACAGCGCGAACTTCATGGGCGTATTCAGACCATATCGTCGGATTCTGGAGGCCTGTTTAATTTGTGCTCATGCACGCTGATTAAATATTCTTTCTAATGATTTTAGTAGAAGTTGTAATAATGAAGACGTGGAGGAAACTGTTGATCACCTTCGCTCTAATGGGGACTCGGGCTGCCTCAATGATTAGTTCTTTTCTGCAAATCCCTGCGGATATATTTAGGATAGATATTAGGAAGATGGAGTCGTGCATCAGGTTGGTTCGACACCGAATTGCAAACTGACATATGACGGACCTGATTAGAGGGATCGAAACATTATCCTTTAGGGTATCACAAATTGACGAATCCATGAACCCAAGCTTGTAAATAAGATTAAAGAAAGCTTTGTTTATAAAAGTCCTTTATTCTATTTCTGTAAACTGGTGAGTTAAATAGATGATGTTTGCAAGTGACACTTACATCGACACTAAGCAATATTGGGGAGGGGTGGTGGCTAATCCAGAAAATGCATTCCATTCTACGGTATGTCTAACTATAACATTTTCTATATTCTTTAAAATAATAAGAATTTAATAAATAAAATTGTACATTAGGGCAGGTCAATTTTTTTCACGAAAAATCGTATAGCAAAAACGCATTCTACGAAAAATTCTAAGAAATTTTCCCCAAAAACCATAGGTCTATTTAACCATAGGATATTTCAATACATATTTTTTTAATAGTTTTTTTATTGGATAAAAGACGAAATGCGCAAGATAGGATTTGATTTTAGACCTATGGTTTCTTGAGGAAACTTTCTTAGAATTTTCGGTACATTGCGTTTCTGCTATACGATTTTTTACTTTTTGATCATCCATACAAATCGACCCGGCCTATTGTACATACTTCTAAGTAAAACAATTTATTGAACTAGAGCCTTATTAATATAATAACCAAACTAATTACAAACTTAAACGTTAAAATATAAATTTTCAAAATGTTCCATAACCAAAAATCGCTACATTGTTTACACTGCTCATGAAATACCATTTGAAATGGAATTTCTTGATTCATACAATAACTGGACGTTGTAACGTAAAGACGTTTGTGCGGAAAAGCGTTTAGCACTACAGCCGGTTATTGTTGTTGTGTTTAAATAATTAACTACAACAAACAAAATAAAAAAAAAACAATATTAATAACGACACAGTTGGTTGCAAGAAGCAAGTGTTTTCAATATTTATTTAAAAAGAACAAGAGAAAAAAAAATTTAGTTTGAAACGAACAATTGGATAAACAAAAAACGTGCTGCGGCGGCTGCTGCTGGTTCTGGTTGCCAGAGTATGTTTGATAAACTGAGGGTAGGTCGGTTTTACGAAACGAAAGAACTTTTTTTGTGTGCGTTTTCGGTTTTTGCATAAACAAAACTGTCTGCCTGTGAGCAGATAGAATAAGTTAACGAAAATTCCAATGGGCGCATTTATTTAGTCGCGTTGCAAACGTCGACACAGCCGGTCGTGTAATACGGATCTTTGGAATATAAACTTGTGTGAATAATTTTAAAAATACATATTTTCAAAATCTTATAAGAATTTTAAAAATAAACTAAATCTTTAGATGTTTAAAAAAAAAATATTAACAGTGTTTTTAAAAAAATCAATTAAATATAACAACTATTAAAAGAAAAAATATTTCAATGATTAATAAAAAATAATTTAAAGAAAAATGTTCTTAATATTACTTTAATTCATTACTTTTGTATTTCCAACACTACGCGCAAAATAAACCTAAAAAACATCTTGATTTATCAACACTGATTCAAGGTTGTATTTGCAACAGCACGTGCTGCTAACGGTAATTGTTTGTTTGCTTGTTTTTCTTCATTAATACTTTTCGTCTGTGTATTTCTTTGACAATTGTGCGAGTGTGTGTTAATTGATTCGCGTGAGTAAATTTTTGTTGCTGTGTGTTAGTGTGAGTGTTTTGTTTACATTTCGTTGTTTTTGCTTTAATGATTCTTATCCCACAAAAACAACGACCAAAACCAATTAATTATTATATTAATTCTCAAACGTTTAATGCAATTAATGCTGAAATGAATGAAAAACGTGAATACGAATAAAACAGAAAATGTGGGTGTTTAATTAGAAAAGAAATAAAGATTGTTTTTGTTCGCTTTAAAGCTGTAATTAAGGATTTTTAAACGCTTCTCTAGAAGATAACAATTTTTGAATTCATGTCGCTGGTCTGCAAATTTATGTCAGTACTGGAATTGGATTTAAATTGCAAAACGATATTTATATAGAAGATCCTATTTGATCTGTGAATGTTTGTTATGGTAAGTTGATTTATAATATTAATAAAAAAATACAATTTGAATACTAGAAAAAATATTTTCGATTTTAATTTAAAGATAGTTTTTTTTTTTAACTTCTCGGACTTAACAAATTCTAAATCGGCCAAAACCAAAACATAAGATTTTATTATTTTAATACCCTTCACCTTCGTGAGAAGGGTATATACAATAAGTTTGTCATTCCGCTTGTAATTTCCACAATATAATTTTCCGACCCTATGAAGTATATATATTCTGGATCCTTATAGATGGCGGAGTCGATTAAGCCATGTCCGTCTGTCAGATATCTTAGGGATCCAAATCTTCAAAAAAAAAAAAAAACAATTTTTTTTTTAAATTTTCAAACAAAAATTTAAAAAACAAACAATTTTTTTCAAATTTAAAAAAAAAAAATTTAAAAACAAAAAAAAATTAAATTAAAAAAAAAAATTAAATAACAATTCGAAAAAATAAAATTTTGACCTAAAAATATTTGAAATTCCTTTTCTGAAGTATTATTTTTTGAAGGACACAGCCGAATATAGCTCTCTTACTTGTTTTCATTTAATTTTAATATTTTGGCGGCAATTTTTTTAATAGTAATAAAGTCACCAAAGTTAACTTTATATTGATTGTAAAGAGCCAAATTCTCTAAGTAGAATATTTTTTTAAAACTTTGTATATGAAGTTACCAAATATTTCGATACCGAAATCTCGTATAAATCGATATTACAATAAAGACAAAATATGAATGTCTTCGATTCTTTTTGAAATGATAATTTTAATTGCTGACAGAGAAATGAAGTAGACTTACAGCCAGTTTCTCGATGACGAAAGAAGTAAGTGGACAGTATTTGAGGAGCCACAGAACAAAAGGTACTTCTTCGAATTTTTTTACAAATTGATTTTTTGGTATTTTTATATTTGGGTTGAAATCTTCTAGAAAATTTCAATTTCCCAAAATTTTTAAATTTTCAAAAAAGTACCTTTTGTTACGCGGATCCTCATTTGATGGTTTTTGTATAAAAAAATTAGACAATATATGGCCAATTAATGACAAAAAAATAGTTTTATTAAAAACTGGAATAATATGCATTTAAAAAAAAAATATAACAAAATATGAACTATCAATAAAATATGCAAAAATATGCCCTAACAAATCAATGCTATTTTAAAGCAAACTATGTGATTGGGATATATAACACAGGTCAACAGCAAAAAATGTCTTGACTAACCACTATATAGATTTGATGCATTATGGCTACATATGTAAGTACAACAGTTTTAAAGTTTTTCAATTCTATGAATTTTTTTTTAAAAAATTTTAAGTAAAATTATAAATTTTGTTAGATAATAAGTATAACTCAAAAAGAGTTCGTCCGATGTTATAAAAATAAACTTAGAAAAGTTGTGATTTACATAACCTTTAATCTGCTCATATATTGCGAATTATAATAACAAATTGAAGAAAAAAATATATTTTTTATATGAAAATAGCAAAATTTTTTGTTTTAAAAAATTCATGAAAAATCGAAAACGGCAATCCGGTTATAGGTCAACAATTCGATTTTTCTCGATTTTAAATAGCAATTATTAATGTATTAATATATTAATGTATTAATCATGAATGTAAGTAATTTGGGCGCTACGGAAAGTTGATTTCAACATACAGACAGACATGGCTATATCGACTCCGCTATCTATTCGGATTTTAATGCTGTATTTGGATTTTATTGATTTGAATCCATCTTATCCAAATTATTCTTAAAAATACAAATTTTCATATTTTTAGGTAAACAAATTTTTTTTTTCCAAAGTTGTTTTTTTAATTTTTTTTCGAATTGTTATTTTTTTTAAATATTAAAATTTTTTTTTTTTTAAATTTAAATTTTTTTTTTTTGGTGAAAAAAAAATCGGTTTAAAAAATATTTTTTCCGATTTTGAGCCATTATAGGTCCAACTTACTATGGTCTTATTTACGTCGTTGCAAAGGTCTTTGAAATATCTATCATTAGATATCCATATTGTCTATATTAATGTCTTAGTAATCCAGAAATAGGTCAAAAATCGAGGTTGTCCTGGTTTTTTTCTCATATCTCAGCCATTTGTGGACCGATTTTGCTTACAGACAGACAGACGGACAGACAGATGGACGGACATGGCTTAATCGACTCCTCTATCTATAAGGATCCAAAATAAATATACTTCATAGAGTCGGAAAATTATATTGTGGAAATTACAAACGGAATGACAAACTTATAAATACCCTTCTCACGAAGGTGAAGGGTATAAATAAAATCTAATTTTTTTTTCGGAATTTAAAAAAATAAAAATGAAAATATCCAAAGCTTCCAAAGTATATGTGTTAAACGAGTATGGTAAAAATCGGAAGATCCAAAGTAAAAAAAGTGTTTTTTCTGTATTCTTTGATGGAATTCATGACATACATGAGTAAGTCATTCAGTTTGTAATTTGTAAAATTTTATATGTGGATCCTTATAGAAAACGAAGTTGAAATTATAGTTATAGATATCCTTCAGTCCGTATATATTGATCAAATGTATTTATATATCAAAAATATTTTTGAGAATTTCAGCAAAATCGATCCATAAATGGGTATTTTTCGTTGTATGTATTTCGAATACTAGATCATAGAGAACATGTATATTGAAAGGTATTTCAAAGGCCATCCAACGTGTCAATCTTGTCAGTTTTCATCAAAAACAAAATGTTCCATCAAAATTGTTTTCCATAAATCATTAATTTGCTTTTGATTAATGTGGTTCCAAATAATTTTGATGGAAAACCAAAAATACGCTCTTTTATTTTGAAAATCTCAATAAAGTTTGGAATTTAAAATGTACTAAGAAATACTCATACACGCAGAGAAAAAATATAGTTGGGCATGGTTACTGTAACCATTTCAATATTGTTACAAGTTTTTTAACTATATTATAGTCACAGTAACCATTTACGTGATTGTGGTAACCATAATATGGTTAATTTACGATTCACATGATTGTATCAACCATATATATGGTTACAGTAAACAAATATATGTTTGTGACAACCATTCATATGATGAAGGTCTTATCATATTATGTTGCTCTCGGCTTAAGGCTTATCATAATCTGAGAACAACATATTATGATAAAATTATTCATCATAAATATGGTTGCCACAAACATATATTTGTTTACTGTAACCATATATATGATTGATACAATCATGTGAATCGTAAATTAACCATATTATGGTTACCACAATCATGTAAATGGTTACTGTGACTATAATATTGTTAAAAAACTTGTAACAATATTGAAATGTTTTTTTTAATGATTCTTAATATTTACGTTAAACAGTTGGTCAATTCACAAGGGGTCTTATCAGTCATATTGTCATAATGTCTTAATATATCTCGACTCGGCAGCTCGGCTTAACCGACACTTAGGCATTCGGCGAAGGTCTCTACTGGTTGGTTACGATAACACAATAAACATAGCATACAGAGTATTATTATTTTAGGACACTTTTTACTTGAAAAACAATAAAAACCATTGTGAAATATTAGGAAATTATGACAATATGACATGATAAGAGACCTTGTGAATTGACCAAGTATTTACTTTTTTTATTACCTTTATAATTATAATAAGTTTATTTAATAGCCATAGCCAAACTACTTTATTCTCAATTTAAAATTTGTTTCTATATTTTACTAAATAAATAAGTCTTAGGTCGGGTAATTTATCAAAATTTTAAACATAGTTAAGGCTTAATGTTTAAATATATTTTTTTCATACAAATTAAATAAATTTTATCTTTGATTAAGCCTAAATTAAGGTTATACTTTGATTAGTTGCCCAGCCAGTATATAATAAAATATCGGATGTATTGAATTATCCGAACTATTGCTATTTTTATAGTCAATAATAGACAAAATGTTGATAAATCTGGAAGGTCTGGTTACAAGAACAATACTAACTCAAGGACTTGCAGAAGTCGTCAGTAATAAAAACCGAGAGTTAGTTAAGTTACTACGTAGGTTATGGAGACAGAAAAGTTATAGCAAATACTGGCCGTGAGATATATCGTAAATACCTGAATCGCCTTTGACAAACGCACAACTAATTTCGAGCAAAGTAATCTTAACAAAATGAGAATTATATTGATTTATTACGGTATCTAACAAATGCCAAATTTTCGCAAGAATTAATTTTTAATACAATTATAAAATTCAAATTTGATATTTTTACTATTTCATTAAAGAATGTATTAATCAATTCATGGGATTAATCCTTAGTACTTCAAACGTATTGAATTAATGTCTTTATGAATTCTTTCTTTAAAGTATTAATTCCTTATTGAATAATTCAATTCGCTTTTAGTTCAAAATTTAGCTTCATAAAGCAAATAAGTTGTCTTTTTAAATTAACTAAAACCATATAAAAAAGAAATTGAATGAAAAAACAAAAATCTTTTCACTCAATTTGGATTAGATTTGAATTAACAAACTTTTAATTATACAAAGGTTGATACTACATATTATGAATTAATTCAACAATGAATGACTTCTATTCAAGAATTATGAAATAAAATGATGACATTTGCATTTCTGAATTAAGATTTTCGAAGCTTACCAAGATTTTGCTGGTTGTTTATATTATTATTCCAAAATTTCGAAAATTTTGAAAATATCAATTAAAAAATTGTGTCGTATGTAGACGAAATTCAATATTAACTGTAAGTTTCAAGTCGAAGCAAAATGTCTTCCAATCCAATTATTTTATATCTAAGATTAATTTTCCCGTTTTATATGGACATATTTTGTGCAATTGTGTCCCATTGTGACACAACTACCATTTCAAATAAATTTTAAAGAGCATCTGCATAAATATTCAAATTCAAATAAAACAATTCAATATACACATGGATTGTATGTAAGTATGTAAAATTTTGGAGCCAATTATGGAACTACAGAGACCACTTACATATTTAATATATATTTTTATTTAGTATTCCTCTTATTTTGCCTCTAAATGACTAATGTGTATGTTTTTCTTTTTTTTTTAATTGAAAAACACAAACACAACAAGCTAGTTTTTTATTATTACGGAACATATGCGTTTTCTTTATCAAACTGATGTTACAACACAAAAATCTATTGTTTGAACGAAAAAATCATCTGTGTGAACACAAAATATAAAACAGAAAACAAAAATATACAAAATATGTCTGTCTGTATGTACTATTTTCAAGGAAAAAGTACGTACTATTTAATTTAGTCTGTTAAATATTCGCACTTTAACACTTGTGTATACACAGTTACAAACACACACAATCAATCCACCCCCTTAATAGAACAATTTGCGCTACAAATTAGTAAAAACGAAACAGCAGCAGCTAAATTTTCTAAATACGAAATTTATAAATACATTTTTTTTTGGGGATGGGGTTGAAGGGGATTTCCAAATATTTACAGTGAGACCAAGACAAGCTGTTAAAATGTTTATGCAGGTGTTGGAGTTTTGGTAAAAAAAAATGTTGGTGGCTGTATTCTTTGCTTTTTAAACCCTTCACCATGAGTAGCAAGGGTAGATATAAGCTCATTATTCCGTTTGTAACTTCAATATTTTTCATTTGCGGCATCATGAAGTATACATTATTCTGGATCCTTACAGATAGCGAAGTCGATATAGCCTGTCTGTCTGTTGAAATCTACTTTCTGAAGCCCCAAATAACTTACATACACGATTCATACATCAATATCTCCGGAATTCTTCCGGCTCGGTTGCTATTTAAAATCGAGAAAATCGGTCCACAAATGGCTGAGATATAAGGGTATATATAAGTTTGTCATTCCGTTTGTAATTTCAACATTTCTCATTTCCGACCCTATAAAGTATATATATTCTGGATCCTTATAGATAGCGGAGTCGATTAAGCCATGTCCGTCTGTCTGTTGAAATCAATTTTCTGAAGACCCCAGATATCTTCGGGATCCAAATCTTCAATAATTCTGTCAGACATGCTTTCTAGGAGTTTGTTATTTAAAATCAGCAAAATCGGTCCATAAATAACGGAGATATGAGCAAAAAACCGGGACAACCTCGATTTTTGATCTATATCTGGATTACTAAGTCATTAATATAGACAATATGAATATCTAATGATAAATATTTCAAAGTCCATTGCAACGATGTAGATAAGTTGGACCTACAATCCGTCAAAATCGGGAAAAATATTTTTTAACCCGAATTTTTTTTTCATCAAAAACTTTTTTTTGTCATAAAATTTTTCCCAAAAAAAAATTTAAAAAAAAATTTTTTAAAAAAATTTGGAAAAAACTTTTTTTTAAAAAAATTAAAAAAAAAATTTTGAAAAACAATGGAAAAAACTTTTTTTAAAAAAATTAAAAAAAAAAAATTTGAAAAACAATTAAAAAAAAAAATTAAATTTTTTTTACCTAAAAATATTTATTTTAAAGTATAATTTGGTGAAGGGTATATAAGATTCGGCACAGCCGAATATAGCTCTCTTACTTGTTTATATTAAAACTTTTCGGTTTTGGGGGGGATTTCCTTCAACATATGGATTACAAGAACGAATATCGGATACTCTGTTTCAAAGTGAAGTGTATCTCAGAGAAAGCGTTCGACATCGATCGAAACAAATAGTAGTCGGGCGGAAAACGATCTGGACTATAAAGCGGGTGAGGCAAGGCTTCCCAGCTGTTTCATTGTAAATACTTTTTAACAGGCATTGTAACACGTGGTCGAGCGTTGTCATAATGCAATATTACAGTTTCATGTCTAGCCGCATATTCTGGACGTTCTTCGGCCATTACTCGCTTCAAACGGCTCAATTGCGTTCGGTATAGGTTCCCTGTGATGGTCTGACCTGATTTCAACAGCCTATAATAGAACCCTTTATCTCCCACCAAATACAGAGTATTATCTTGGCACCATGGATATTTGGCTTTGGTATCGATTCGGCTGGTTGGCCGGACTTCACATACGATTTCTTACGTTTCGGGTTTTCATAATGGATTAATTTTTCATCGCAAGTAATGATTCGGTGCAAAACTGATTTTATTTTCTAGCGTCCAAGTATCATTTCGAACATGCAAAATCGTCTTTCAAGGTCTCTCGGCTTTAATTTGTATGGTACCCAATTTCCCTGCTTTTGGAGGAATCCTGCTGCTAGCAAACGTTTTCAAATTGCTGCTTGAATAGCTTCCAATAATTTTTCAAGTTCTTTTTGGGTTTGAAAACAATCTTAAAGCCTCCAATCCTTGGTCTTCAAACTTTTTTTGGCTGGCCTGGGCAATCTTTATCTTCCGAGTCAAAATCACCACTTCTGAACCCGCACAAACAATCTCTCGCACGTTGAAACCGATAAAAGACATTCACCATAAGCTTTTGTGAGCAATCGGTGTGCTTCAGCGGCACTTTTTTTTTCAAATTAAAGAAGTATAGCTAAACTTCCCGCATATAACGATTCGTTAATACAAAATTCGACATTTTCGAAGCAAAAAAAAAAAACGTTGTTGATTCTGTGCAATAACTAAGTGAGAATAAACAACAAATAAGTTATTAAAAACAAAAACCGCGTTCAGAAGATACTCCAACTATTATAAATCCCTAATAATTAAATCATTGTGGTGACAGGCGAAGTATTTAAGTGCTTTGAGAATTAGGTTAGTTTTGATGCTACGAAAGTCCGATCGTAACAATTTTGATACTCTTATCAAGTCACTTATTTGTTGTACTTTTCAAAGTCTATACTTCTTGAAATTGTATACTGAAATTATCACAAATCTTTTCTATTTTAAACAACTAAGCATAGAAGTATTCGTTGTATTAAAATGTTTCTTTCGCTCTTTAAGGCCGAAGATCTTTCAAAAACTTCTTAGATCCACAATCTAAAAAAACACCTTGTTTATGTAAGTGTTTTTTATTTTCAGCTTTTTATTCTAAAAATAGCAAGGTCTGTTCATAAAAGAACATTTAAAGCAGAAAACATATGTTTGTTGGATATATTTAACATACATTTTATGTCTGATCAAAATAAAAGAAAAACAATATGCTGGCATCTGTATATAATGTATTTATGTCTCTATATGTTCTCATGTATTTATAATAAGCGTAATTATTAGCAGACATTCAAATCGCGTTTTCTTTTCCTTTCAAATAACCCAAAAACACAGCCACATCATAATCAGTTACAGCATTTGGCCATAACAAACAGCAGTTTTCATGTATACATATTTATTTTGGTTTTTAGTTTTCAGTCAAAACCATTATGGCCAAATATGTAACAGTTAGATAGTTGAGCAAAACATACAAAGAAATAGTTTGTGCTGTATTTGTATGAGTATTTCAGTTATCGATATAGAAAATTGTACATTTGTTTTTAAGGGAATTCGCCTAAAGTCTGGAGCAATAGAATGCGAAATGTTTCTGCAGTTAATGGTGACCATGACACTTAGTTGTTGAAATAATGCATCGATATTTGGGTGAGTTAATAAGAGTTGCCAACATTTAGTACAAACTAGTTTCGGGGAAGAACACCCCACTATTAGAATCTTGAAATTGCAGTAGTTTTACCAAAATTTTGTTTCATTCCTTTGGACTTTTCTCTAGCGAATAATCATAAATGAATTTTTGGCGTTTTTTTTAAAAAAAAAATTTTCCGGCA
Organism: Calliphora vicina; assembly: GCF_958450345.1. Classification (NCBI taxonomy): domain Eukaryota; kingdom Metazoa; phylum Arthropoda; class Insecta; order Diptera; family Calliphoridae; genus Calliphora; species Calliphora vicina. Next base: position 30,260,236 of record NC_088784.1, read on the forward strand.
AAAATGATCGTGGAATATTTTAATTATTAAATATCCTTTTTGAAAGGACTACAGTTTATTCGACAAAAATTATCTACTCAATGTGCCCTTTCAGAATTATAGGGTCGTTATTATAACCTTCGCCATGAGTGGCGTTTGTAATTTCTACATTTTCCATTTGCGACCCCACAAAGTATATATATTCTGGATCGTTGTAGATAGCGAAGTCCATCTAGCCATGCCCGTCTGCATATTGAAATCAACTTCCCGTAGCTCCCAAATAACTTAAATACATGATTCATATATCAATATATCGGGAATTCTTCCGGCTCGGAAGAATTCCGATCGACAAAATCGGCCCATAAATGGCTGAGATATACGGAAAAAACCGGGACAACATCGATTTTTGGCCTATTTTTGATCTATATCTGGATTACTAACTAACCCCCATTTTCTCAATCTCTGGTTATTTTTTATCGTGACGATAAACTGGCAGTTCTCATACAAAAAAAATTTTAATTGGAGGTTCATCGTTACGAAAAACGATAACCAGATATTGAGAAAATGAGGGTAAGTCCATTAATATAGATATCTAATGATAGATATTTAAAAGTCCATTGTAACGATGTATTTAAGGCTATAGTAAGTTGAACCCACAATAGGTCAAAATCTGTAAAAATATTTTTTAACCCGAATTTTTTTTCTCGTAAATTTCCAAAAAAAAATTTTAAAAAATGCAAAAAAATATGGAAAAAAAATTTTAAAAACAATTTAACAAAAAAAAAAAATAAAACAATTTAAAAAAAAAAAAAAAATTTTTAATTTTGTTAAAAAAAAATATGTTTAAGTGTAATTTGGTGAAGGGTATATAAGATTCGACACAGCCGAATATAGTTCTCTTACTTGTTCTGTTCCCAAATTGCTTTTGGAGGTGTAATGAATCTAAAAATATCAAAGTGAATTTACTGTTATAATGAAGTTAGAAATATATGAACCTGAAAGAAGTAAGAATGTACAAAAGGAGAAATATTAGTGAATTCACTTAATTGTAAATAAATTCGAAAAGGCTCAATCGATTTTTATGATCGATATCTCATTTTGTTTATATTACATGTGGCTTTGTGATAAAGCAATAAACCTGTACAATTTCTGTCTTTTTCGATATTTAATGATTTTTTTAAAATAAAAACAAGTAAGAAAGTATGGTCGGTCAAGCCCGACCATATAATACCCTACACCAAGTAAATGAGTAAAAATATTTTTCTTTTAAAATTTTAATAATTTTTATTTTTGAGTGATTTTCGGAAGTGGGCCTTATATGGGAGCTATGACCAATTATGGACCGATCACCATAAAATTAGGTCGTGTGATTTATGTCTATATTAAAGTCAACTATGTTGAATTTTGTGTGTATACCAACATTTTTAAGCGATTTATGCACGTTAAAGTGATTTTCGGAAGCGGGTCTATATGGGAGCTATGACTAATTATGGACCGATCGTAACAAAATTTGGTGACATGAATTTTGTATATATAAAACTTATTTGGAGCGAAATTTGTGTAGATACATAGATAAATTAAACATTTATGACCGATAAAGTCCAATTTCGAGGGGACATTTGTATGGGGGCTAGGTGAAATAATGGACCGATTTCAGCCAGTTTCAATAGGCTTGGTACTTGTGCCGAAAAAGTAATATGTACCAAATTTGATCGAAATATCTTCAAAATTGCGACCTGTACTCTGCGCACATGGTTTACATGGACAGCCAGCCAGCCAGCCATCCAGACGTACGGACGGACGGACGGACATCGTTTAATCGACTCAGAAAGTGCTTCTGAGTTGATCGGTATACTTTAAGGTGGGTGCTAGACTAATATTTTTGGGCGTTACAAACATCTGCACAAACGCATAATACCCTCCCCACTATGGTGGTGTAGGGTATAAAAATTGTTATTTCCAGGTGAAAAATTTATTTTTTGCTTAAACTCCGAAACTATCAAGCCGATTGAAATGCAACATATATGTGGAAATTTGTACATTGCATGGGGAAAATGTTTTCTAAAGTAAATCAATCAAAATAAAATTGTATAGTTAATGTTCTTCATTAACTACACAATTTTATATATATCCAACAAAAAACTAAAATTTGTAAAAATGAGCGAATTCACTTAATTGTCGAAAAATACGAAAAAAAACCAATCGATATCATGATCGATATCTCATTTGGTTCCTATTACATGTGGCTTTGCGCTAAAGCAATAAGTCTGAACAATTTCTGCCGTTTTAGATTTTTCATGAATTTTTTAAAACAAAAAAATATGCTATTTTCATATAAAAAATATATTTTTTGCTTCAATTTGTTATTATAACTCCGAAACTTCTAAAGGGATTGAAACACAATATATAAACTGCTTAAAGGCTCTATAAATCTCAACTTTTTTAAGTTTATTTTAATAATATCGGTCTAACCGTTTTTGAGTTATCATTAATTATGTGGAGAAACGTCTAACAAAATTTATAATTTTATTTAAAAATAGTTTAAAAAAAATCTATCCATAGAATTTAAAATTTGGAACAAATTTGTACTATAAATATGATATTAGAGTGAGATATCAGAGGAGTTTTAGTTCTAGTTTTTCTTTATTATAATTGTATTATTGGATTTTCTGCATTAATAAATCTACAAACATTAAGTTATAAAGAATGGCTGTGCCAGTGATGCCAGGAGATTTTTTCAGAAATCCCTACGCTTATGAAAAAAAATCCCTTTTTTACCCTACACTCACTTTTGATTTTCCCTACATTTTTCCCTACACTACTTTTTTCTTTTTTGAAGAGCTAAGTTGTGTTCAATCAAAAAAAAAATGCTTAATCGGTTTTTGAAATTGTCCACATCATTGGTTTTTCCACGACTTGTTTGCCAAAAAGAGAATCCATTGTTCGGGTTTTTGTTTTTAAAAGATTTTTTGCTGCATTTGGATATTAGCACACAAGCCTTGTATCTGCATTTAAAGTCGTCATCTTTGATCGGTTCCAGCCATCCCATTACCTTCTCGTTTCTCAACCAACTTGAGCAGTATTTCTTTACTTTGTTTCCATCATTATTAGAGGACGAATCGGAAATTTTTTCTAAAATTTTTTGTTTTAATTTATAATGACATTTATTTCTTAACAACTTACTTATTAAAATCGATGAGACCTGCGAAAATGGAGTACGTATGTATGTAAAAAAATGCACAAAACCAAACATGTGTTTACTTCAAAAGAAAATTTATTTGTAGAATCTACTCCTGTAGCTAGTTCTTTAAGGAAATGTCAAATACCGTAAAAAGGAGAGTCCAAGGCGTATTAACAAGGTGAGTGCGTGAGTGAGTTAATACGCCTTGAGATAATCACTATATATGTATGTAGTTTGAAAGCGGTGATGATATTAAAGATGCCACATTATTACTTACTTCATATTATACCAGATTTAAGAATTTCTAATGATATGCTTAAACAAATTTTATGTTTTTTTATATATATTTGGAAAATACATAATATGTAATTTTAAATTGCCATTGCAAAAAATCCCTACAATTCGACAAAAGTAAAAAATCTTTCCCTTTTTCCCTACATGTGAAATTTTGGTAAAAAAAATCCCTACAAAAAGGGAAAATTCCATACACTTGGCATCACTGGACTGCGCATACCCAAAAGGAACTATTTATTACTAACTTCTGCAAGTTCATACCATCAATGCAAGTTTTATTGCTGGATATCTAATCTGCGTTGTACTGTGATGTTTTTTTTTTAAATTCCCATTTTGATAGTCCAATTGTTATATGAATTGAAATTGACAATTTCAAATTCCTGAAACTAAAGAACAAAACTACCAACATTTGCCCACTTTTTCAACTCTGATGAAATATGTATTTATTTTCCATTCATTCATGTATTACATACATATTTATTACAAAACAAAAAAATCACTTTTGCCAATTGAGTTTGGCAGTTGTCGGACACATTCAAACAAAAGTTTACCAGCAAAAAATACAATCAAATCGTACCAAACTATACATATCATGCTTTTTGTATGATTGTCTATTAGTCTGCCTCAAAATTATAAGGAGAAAAGAAACATAACGTTCCTACCGTAATATATAACCGTTATAAATGCTTTCCATCGGTTTTTCATTATCTGCAGGAACTTTTATATCCTTCCAGAATACACTAGCCTCGATAGATTACACGATAGTGTGCTGCACTATTACCCTGAGGGTGGCGAGTTCGATTCCCACAGGATATTCTGGTTCTTTACTCTCATTATGAGATTGTCATTCTATAAACAATGTTACAAAAAATTTCATACTTTTTGCTTTAATTTAAAATAAGAGTATAAATTTTAGAGCCAATCAACGTATATCTCCAAATTTCTTATCGTATTTGTACTTGCTTTCTATTTTCATTTAATTCAAAAATACTGATTAACAAAACATATAGTACGATCAATATGAAAATTTTTCGATTACAGAAACTAAAAAAGTGTATATTGCTGCCTTTGCTTCTAATGGTGTTTTCTTTTCTGGCATAAATGATGCATTTATTCTGCTTTTACCCTTCTTTGTGTTCTTTTCTGAAAAAAATGTAGTTTGGTCGTGTTCTTTAATAATAATACCCTAAAACCACTTTTATGTAAGCAAAAAGTATAGTTTTTTAATATTTAGAAGCTACATAAAAGAAAATTGCATAAATGGTAATGATTTTGTTCTATTGTGATCGTTAAAAATGCTACACATTATGAGGGTATGGGTAACACTTAATAAATGGTACACATAGGCAACATTTTGTGTCAGAAAAGAAAACACCATAAGCCTCTCTATCCTACTTGATCATCTGTTTGGTTATGTAGTCCGTAAAATTCCTTAAGGTATGTTTTAATTTCAAAAGTGGCTCTGATCATTCATATTTCATGGTTAGAAATTGTGACTATTTAATGCATTTCACGTTTTGACATTTTGGATAGGAAAAGGGTTAATACATACCTCTTCAATAGATTATATCAAAAATCTTTGTGTTACTCTCGTTGATCTAGTCTTACAAATGTTTATATCTCCTTTCGAGTTCCAGGATTAATTCAATCTGGCTCTGTGCCTGACTGGATTTCAGTCAATTAACTGTGTCAGCAATTTCTTCAGAGTTTTGGAGTCCCACAGGGCTCTATTCTTTCTTCTTCCTGAACGATTTACTAACATTCACTTCAAATACGATTTATTCTTTCGTGGATGACAAGAATATCTGTCACTCATATTCATTCGACCATAGACCAACTCTTTATGATATTAAACTCTCAAGAATGAATATGGATGACTCGATAAATCGTGACCTTACAACAATCTCCAGATGGGGTGAAATTTCAAACGTCTTGAGATTTAACCAGATTTAATTCTTCATATGAGTAACACAACTGTCGGAATTTCAGATGACCTTTTGATTCTAGCTACGAGAATACAGTGTAACATCCGTTGGAATCGTCATATATTCAAAGGAAACCTTTAGGTGCTTGGGTTTCTTGAGACGGTGTCGGACATATTTCTGCCCTTCCGACCTTCTTCGTATATACACAAGATTCTTTCGTCCCAAAATGTAATATAATTCCCACATATTGGCCGGAGCTGCAAGGTCAAGTCTAGAGCTGCTGGAATAGATTCGAAGAAGGGCGGTTGATCTTATAGGATATGAACCTGTTACCCGGTTTAGCGATACTTCAGAACATCGTCCGAATGTAGCCAGCTTATATTTATTTTATAGATATTATCACGGGTGTTGTTCATCAGACATAAGTAATCTCATACCTAATACATGCTCTTTTATTCGAAGCACACCACTATCGCACAGATCGCAGCCATTTGCAATAAATTTGAGTATTTTTCGAACCATGAACTGCATATATGTATGTATGTATGTATAGGGGTATCCCCAGATACAAAATAAATAAATTGTTACATATTTACCTTTTAACAAGTAAGAGAGCTATATTCGGCTGTGCCGAATCTTATATTGTAGGTCTTATTGATTGCAGATAATTTATACTCAGCGCCATCTTCCTTCCAGTGGTTTCATGAAAGTTCTACTTCTAAAAGCTTTAATTCAATGTTGTACGTTTCACAGCTTTGCTAATAATATCCACAGATATGTTAATAATGTCCACAGTTATGTTAACTGCTGTAAGAACTCTCCAGAAATAGAAATGTTGAGTAACATGATGCAACTTGAATTCAAAATTCTTTGTGGAAATCATATATAGACTTTAGAGGTCATGACATTTAGGATTTTCATGAACGATCTCTGCCATATAGATCCAATTTTTTTGATGCAGTCTAATGCTTAAACACTTCAAACACACACATTATATAAGTAAGTATTAAGTGTGTTATCGCGTTTAAACGTTCATATGCCGGTTACACAGTTACTGAATGACTGCAAATGAATTTCAGTATTCGAAATTCGAATACAAATATTTGTATGTAAGTGTAGTTTATAGCTGATATTGTTGTTGTTTTTGTTGCATTCAATATTTCGGGTATCGCAAACAAACAAACATTTTTATAAAATTTACACCGTGTGTTATTGTTGTTCTTGTTGTTGCTGCTGCTGTTGTTGTCATCTGTTTTTAATTTGTGTGCTGTCAAAAACATACATTCCTTGGGCTCCTTTTTTTCGCTTGTTTCTCTCTCCATGTTAAGCCTGCATGTGTGTGAATGAGAGTGTATTAAATGGTGGAGTGTGTGTGTTTGTGAATGTTTCCCTGAATTTGTATAGAACATCCTTTTTTTTTGTTTTTTTGCTTGAAATTATGTTTTTAATAGTTGTTGCTGTTGCTGTTTTTGATGGAATTGCTGGCTACAACAAAGAAATTCAAAAACAGCTGAAATTATTGTATGAATTCAACACCTTTTTTTCAAAGTTTATTATTAAAACCATTTTTTCTGTTCAATTGTTGTTGTTGTTTCTTTAAAACAATATATTGCTTAAATTAATGGCAATGAAGTATTTAATAAATTTGTTTGACATGATAAAGTCTTTTCTTTGGCAAAGTACCGCTTTTAAGGTCATTAAATACCGTTCGGATGACTCAATTTTGTATGCAAATTTCCTGACCGGCGATTTCATTTACATACATTGTTGTTTAAAAGCATAATTAACAATTAAGAGAATGTTTAGTTTAACGAAAACATGTGTGCTTTTCAATTAAGGGACATTAATTGATTTCGAAATGATGGCTGGAAACGAATATATGCCTATAATAAATTGAATATTATGTTTCCTTAATATTCCATTACTTGCTTAATAAATTTAAGAATATTTTTTTTTTTTGGCGATAATTTCTATTTTTGCCAAAAAAATCTGTTTAATATTTAATTACACATGTTTTTGTTTGCACCAAAAATAATATTAACGTCATACTATTATATTTGTTTTGTACGCTGTTGTATTTAGTCCAGCGAAATCTGTTTAGTTTCTTTGAAATAATTTTAAAACAATTTACATTGGCACAAATTAAGTAAAATAGCAGCCGCAACCAACCAACAACAGTCAGAGCAAAACAAATAAAAACCCATGAAAACAAAATATGCCAAAATGCTTGCATCTGTTTTTTGTTTAAATTCTAGTTTCATCTCCTACACTCGCTCTTCTATTCACAGTCACTCAAACCCAAACAATGAAATGAGTATTTCAAATGTCAAAAAACATTGCTGTAATAACAATGCCAAAGAACAATGTTCTAAAAAAAAACACAACAAAACTGATTTATATTTTAAATGTGGAATAAATGTTTTGGTTTTATACATCATTTCAAATACATATTGTTAAAATATCTAAAGAGGGAAGGTATGCTCCTAGCAAGATTTCAAACATATTGTTACGATTTTACCTTTTAAAAATGGTGGTTTATTTCCTATAAATAAACCGGATACTTTTGATTGCAAATAAAAGCAGTTTAAAAATGCAGTTTAACAACTCTTTATTTATTCAATTTTTTACAAAAACAGTTTAAATAGTCACTCAGTGTTTTTATACAAATACTCGTTTATTCATGGAAATACACACACTTAAATTACACTTTATAATGTACTAAAATGCATTTGATGTTAACTCTAACGGCGCCTATGATAAACTAACTAATTAACTACTGCAACCTCAGCCACTATTTATACGCAGCGCCATCTTCCTTCGAGTAGTTTTATGAAAGCTCTACTTCCACAATGATCAACTCAAAGCTTTTATTCAATGTTGTATGTTCCACAGATATGTTAATAATATCCACAGATATGTCAGATAATGTCCACAGTTATGGTAACTACTATTAATCGGCCGCTGTCCACATTTAAAAGTCTCCAGAAATAGAAAGGTTGAGAAATATGATGGAACTTTTAACCAGCCGTTAAAATCGTTATATTTGAATTAAAAATCAATTTGAATTATCAATATTAATTGCTGTATTTGAAGCTATAATATGGTGTTGTTTATCATAGATCTCAAAATAGGAAAAATATACCCATGATATCTTGAAACTATTCCTAGGATGCTGAAAATGTGAAGACGTGCTCATGGTAAGCACCTAGTCTCGACGAATGATGATCCAACCAGAATAACCTTGACAAAACCAAGCAGCACCATTTGTTACTTAGAGATGCGTTTGAGGCTCAAGTCAAGACCATAGAGCATGATCACAAAATCGGGGATTCGCAATGTTCCAACCACCACTTCCGAAATGATCACAATAAAACCAAAAAGAGTTGAGGCAAGGTTGGGCACTTCTTTCTTCGAGTTAAGCTCTTGAAATCATTAAGTAATTTGAAGATTTGTAACTGCAAGTATCTTATCAGCAGCACCAATAAGTCCGTGACTCCTGTCAACAGGAATCTGTCAAAATTGGAAAAAGCTGCGTCATTTCGTTGGTGTTTGGTAGCAGACTAAAACGTGACTTGAGGAGAAATTGGAACAAAAGTGAATTTCGTGTGCTCATTAAGCATTATTTTTTGCGAAAAAAACCAATCACTCAAAGCAATATTAAGCTTGTAAAAAAGTGATTTACTGCATTTCGGAAGCACGAAAAGATACCGAACGTTCTGAGGTCTCTACACCCTACACAATCGAATTTGAAAGGGCGAGAGATTGTGGAATTCATAGGCATCTTACATGGTTGAATGATCACTTGGATATGGGAAGTTTTCCGCAAGATGGGTGCCAAGTTTACGCACAATCGATCACCAACTCAATCGTGTGAAAACTTCGCCGGAGCGTTTGGCGTTATTAAACCGCAATATGAACGAATTTTTGAATTTTCGTAACCGTGGACGAATCCTAGATTAACCACAATACACCAGATACCAAACAGCAGTCAAATCAGTGGGTTTCTCGGGGTGAATCGGCGCAAAATAAGGTGGGTTTAGGATGCACGGCGTATAATCCACATTGCCTACCTTCAATCGTGAAAACCAATCTGTGGCGAATATTATGCCAAATTATTTGGTCTATTTAATGAGGATTTCAATAAAAACGGCCGTATTTGGCCAAAAAAATAATTTTTTACCATTACAATGTAAGGTTGCATACATATGCAGTTTTCATGGCAAAATTCCATGAATTGGTCTACGAATTGCTCCTTCATCCGCACTATTCTCCGGATTTAGCCCCGAGTGACTATTTCTTGTTTCTAAGACTGAAGAAATGGCTCGACTCCAACCATGAAATCATATCACAAACAAATACATATTTTGATGACCTCGACAATTCTTATTCTGTGGAAGGGATAAACAAATTCGAGAAACAGGGTTCAGAGGAGACTATGTTGAAATAAAAAATGATTTTTATCCAAAAACCTTTGTTTCATTCAAAAAGTTTCTAGGTTAGAATACATGAGTCGACCGCAATTATCGAGTAAACTTGAATACCCTTAAAAATTTTCACATTCTATAATCCGAACGACTTGTGGCTTCCCAGCTAAACAACCTGTACTTCTAACAAATTTTATGAAATTTATCAAGACCAAATATAGTATTTATTCTACAAGTGGTAATCGCAGAGTTCTGTCTCTTTCAATGCCTATTCATCAATTATATTCGATACCACAACCAAGGGCATATGAATATCCCTTTGACATACAGTGTCATCCAAGGACGACCAGTTTGTTTCGCAGTCATCATTCATTAATTTCATTTCCAGAATGCTCGAATGTCCTGAAATCCACACTAACTTTACAAGGTGTTGCCTAAGTTGTGCCAGGGAATAAATGTCATTGTGAAGACATTTGGAACCTTATTACATTGGAGTTAAACGCCTTGATTGAAGCAAGGCTGACCATATAGATATCAATGATTGACATCTGGAGATTTTCGACTGAAGATGCAACAGGTATCAAGCAATCTGTGAGAAAGAAAGATGCCAAGTTCATCACCGAAAATTCGAGACTCGGTATCCTTCTTTGAACCGTCAGTGACAAAGGTCGGATAATAGAATTTTCGGCACTGTTATTGTAATCATAAAGTTCGGTGTAGGTACTTGCCTATTTTTTTGTTGAATAGTTCCGGGAAGAATTGGGTCATGCTTCAGTCCGCCCAAATGTATGACTCTTAGAGCCGCCTTATGCAGATATAGAGGGATGGTATGTCCCGGAACGCCTCCAGACTCGTGTAAGAAATGAAACACATGATGCTAGTAACAGCAAGTCATTCTAGTCTATGTACTCTTCACCAGACAAGAGCACCATAGGTCAGTGTGTACACAGGATTTGAGACCCCATCTCTTTCCAAAGGTCTTCCTACAAGTATGAAAGGAAGATATTGTCTTTTGCATTCAACTCAGCATAACGTTTCAAGTGCTTTGATTTACTAAAACATTGTGGGATGTATTTCACTCCTTCTGATGTGGAAAATGGAAATTTAATACAACTCTCATAAATGTTCGTAGATAATAGGATGAGAAGGTTCTTAACATTAGGTTAATCTCTATTCATCGGAGCACCATGTATTGTGAGTTGTGTTTCACTGTTCTATTGATACTACAATGGAAAATGTTCTGATGAGATTATTGAACTTATTCCAAATAGTCCTTCATTACTGTCTAATATTACTATTCTTGCTATTGGACCCACATAAACGAACCTAAACCAAGAAAAAATCAATTTGTAGATTAATTAGAAATATTAGTAATTGTTAGGCCATTAAGAAAGACTGGGTTAGTCAGATTGTGGATTTATATATAGTTTTGACATAAGACAAAATGTACGAACATTTTTTACGAGTCGATCTCGCGACTAACTACGTAAACAACAGGAATCTTAATTTGGTATCAGGGATATCATTGAAAAATTAAGGCATTGCTTCTCTTACTTTGGAAAGCTTGTTAATAAAGAAGAGCGTAACAGATCTACGTGCAAGGGACCACATTCTTAAATCATTGATAGGGTCACAAAATATATTTTAGCCAAGATCTGTTACTGTCTTCCATATCATGAGGCAACAATCGCACCTTTCTTATGCCTTAGTTTCTCTATGATTACATGAGGAGTTTACGAGTACAAACTCAGCTTTGCAATACAAGACCTTATAACTTTCTTTTGTGAAATGAAATCAAATATCCTAAAATGCAGAGAATACATAAACATTTAAGTTCCTTTACAAAACATAGTTAATGTTCTTCGCGATGCAGCTGGTTTAATGAATATTTCATGAACAATTTAAAAAAACTTTTTATTCAGGGATCTTAGTCAGTGTTTGTATTGATCACAATAACAGTTTTGAAATCAAAAGGGCAATCAATTATCATGAGGCATTAATTCCATCTTTCTAAATCCTTGGAGTCTCTATGATGACATGAGTTTTTCCAGAATAAAAAATTTTGGTTGTTGTGTTGTTAGATGTGACGCTTTCAGACTATATCTTATGAGATGAAGTGAATGATCCTAAGATGCAGAGAATCTATGAACAATTTTGAGCTTTTTCAATTCCAAAGTGATATTCTTTGCATACTTTAGCACAAAACTTTGATGGCTTTGGGAGAAAGTGGTAAATTACGTTGGAATAATTTCTTGCTGTCAAGCTATGCAGCGAGTTCAATTAATATTTCATCACACTTTGGAAGAATAGCTCTGGGATCTCTGTCTCTGTTATGTCTGGAAATTAAAACGAATTTACTTTATAAAGAGTTTTCTTCGTAAAAGTGGATCAATTCAGTTTGAGAATTAACTGAAGTGCTAGGAAGTTTAGAAATGGTTTCAGATATAAAGCTGAAATATATACTTCTTCGAATTGTATACTATTTAATACTCAATATTTATAAAATTTTAAAATGTGTACTAATTTTTGTTAAAAGTTCTTGTGACTCTATAGCTTTCTTTAAGCATACATTCCCTTTTTCCAATATGCAGTAATATGGCGCACACCACACAAAATTATGATTGTTTACAGATGGATTTTTCTGCTGTGTTTTTTTTTTTTGTTTTAATTTTACCAAAAACCATGTTCTTAAAGTGTCAAGTATGTAACAAAAATAAATAAAATGCGAAATTTCTAAAATAAAATTAATTTAAACTGCAGATATTCGAACAATTAATGATGATGAATGGGGAACTGAAAAAGCAATTGAGAATGATTTATGTGGAAAAGAAAGCAGACACTGGTTTGGGAAGAAATACGATTTTTGTTATAAATTTGGGTTTATTTATAAATAAAACTAATAACAAAGCAATAAAAGATAAAGGCATATTCTATATGTATGTGGATTTCGATTCATTTAGATTCTAAATTACAAAATAGTTACCCTTTCGCTGGCACTGTAAATGCCCTTGCACATAACAATGACTTAAATAGCATTTTTTTACAATTATCCATTAACCAACTAATTCCATAAAACCAATTATCAATTTGAAATCATTACAATTTAGTTTTTCATGATAGTTTGCCTTTTTAACCATGATTGCTCAGATACCTTCATATTTCAATGTCCAATGCAATGTGCAAAAAACAAAACAAACCGCTGTTGTTGCTCTTGTTAAAACTCTAATTACCATTAAAATAACATTTTGTAAAACAAAACGAATTGAAGAAATAAATAAAACAAAAAAAAAACTATTCGCTTGTCTGCACTACTCAACGTCGCAAACATCTGTGCTCCATTTTAGTTTTACGCACGCATTCGTTTAAATACTTATGTTTTTCCTCTTTTTTTCCAAAACAATAACAACTTGTGGTGGATCATGGAATAGAAGAGGAAGGACAAACAAAATATGGGGTAGATATGATACAATTGCAGCCAACACCACCCATCCATCATTCATGAAAAAGAAGAACATCAATAAATTTCTATCAAATGGCAATATTCTACTTAAAAATTAAAAAAAAATTGAGGTTGTGTTTCATGTTTGCGTTCTAGAGAAAGAAGAAACCAATGAAAGATTATTAAGGAGGTTCAATAAAGTTGGTGAAACTTAAAGTTATTTGTAGCTTTTAATATAAGGTTAGGCAATGACACTTTGATCCCATTGTGATACCTAAAAAGAGAGGGTCCAGGTAAGGAGTATCGAATCGGTACCCCTTCCACCATATTGAGTACTGAATTAAACCATTAAGTCGCACGAACTAAGACATATATTCTTCTGAAGTCCATCCCCAACAGATTCGTGAGATCGTGCAAAAAGCTGCAACCTAACATCCCGAATTTCATACCTGCTAGGACTGGACAGTAGCTAAGAAGATGTTTTAACGTATCCTCCTCATTCTCTTTATGACAACTTATACATAAGTCGTAAAGTGAAAGATTCAAACTACTGGAATCAGTGATCACTTCTACTAGATTCCTCAGCTGACCCCTCAGAATGTTCGCCGTCGTGTCGAGACTACAGAATCATTGCATTACGCAATGTAAAAGGTACCCCTACAAATCGATATATTTCCGTTACCTTCAACCATATTGAGTACTTAATCAAACCATTAAGTCTCACGACCTAAGATATTTATCTTTCTGAAGCTCATCACCAATATATTCATCAGTTCGTGCAAATAGAGGCAACCTAACATCCCGAATCTCATACCTGTTAGGGCCGGACCCTAGCAGAGAAGATGTTTTACCGTATCCTCCTCATTCTCGTTATGGCAACATCTACAGAAGTACTAAAATGAATGATACTGGCGTTCAATCCGAATAATCAGTGATAACATCTACCAGATTCCTCAGCTGATCCCGCAGAATTCTCGACAGCATTGTAAGTTTACGCCACGGAAAAGGTACCCCTACAAATCGATCTATTTCCGTTTCTAGCCGAAGTCCTCACTTTGCCTGAGTATTCTGGTAGACCTTGGTGACCCGGTATCTTGTTGAGTTCAATTGTAGAATGTCTCTGCATCCCGTTATTTATGAAATTTTCGACGTTTTTTAAATTTGTCATTCTAAATAACAAAGTTTAAAAAACTTGTCAAAAGGTCAAAGGGAATCTCCCAATTCCTAAAAATTTTAGCGAAAATCCCAAAAAGGTTTTTTTTACAATTTTGTCCATAGGATCCTCATTTTCTTCGGAGTTGAAAAAAAACTTTGAGAATAAATAGGAAACACATCAAGGTTTCGAAAGCTGCTTTCCGTTTTCTTATCCCAGCTATGGGATTTTAGAACATGAGGTCAAATTCTGGAAGACGTAGGGGCTAAATATTCCAAAACTAGTACATGTTTTTTATACCAAAATATTCTCCATGAAGATACCTTAAAGAAAACCATTAAATAGTTTAATGTTCTTAAAGAAAGTTTTATTTTAATATAAAAAGAGTTAAGTCACCTTTTCGCCCAAAAGAAACATCAAAAATCTACTATTTTTTTAATTTTTAAATTGAAAATTGTATATTTTTGGATCCATAATTGATATTGCTCTGATATCATTTGTATATTATTGGCAATTTAGTTGTGTAACTAACAAAAAAAATCGAGTCCATTGGGACCAAAAGTATGCCCTATATTTTAAAAAAACGGACCAAGTATGGCAAAATTTTAAAATTTCAATTTTGAAATGTCTATAATTCGGAAATTATAAGAGATAATATCCAAGACCTAGCCGAGACCTTTCCCAATATACAGGCAAATACCGGTATAACGAATCTTACTTTAACGAAAATCCGATTTAACGCACTATCTAATTCGTAACATTGACTACCTTATATAACGAACGTTTTAAAAATTGTATGCTCGATATAACGAATGGTGAGAAAAAACCAACAAAATCAAACAAACGACCAAATTTTTAACATTTTGAAAATTGTACGCTCAATATAAGGAACAGAAAGTATAAAAAACAAAATCAGTAAAGAATGTAAAAATAAGTCGTTACAGTACCGTTTTCAATGGTTACTCTCTTTAATAATGGGTGCTGTCATTTTTTCTATATATCGAATGAAAACTTTCATTCGCATTCTAAGCGAAAGAAAACTGATTCGTTCATTTTGTGAAACAGGCTATAATTGTGCAAGTGTTCGCGTGAATAAAATATGAAAAACCGTAGAAGAATTTCATCGAAAGAAAAAGTAAAAAGTTTAGTGAATGAATGAAATATGGAATAACAAAATTCTAAACATGTATTTTGAAGAAACTAAAAACAAACATTTTTATCTTGACACAAATAAAGTGGAATCTGGAATCTTCAAAATCAGTTTTTGCCAATAGGTGCCTTTTCTGAGCAAGTTCATAGAGTTTCGTCAGAATTATACGCTAACACCATGAGAGCAGGACACATATCGATCAATTTTGGTAACTAAGAGCCTTTGCCGGAGTAACAGCGATGTGATTACCTCATACACCATGATGCCCAGGTGACTCGTTATCTCATTAATAGATTTCCGACATTCTAGGACCAAATTGGATGTTATATAGACACCCTTAATAGATTTCAGGACAGCCTGGCTATCAGCATGTATTGGAATATCAAACCCTATGAAACCGAAACCATACACATAGAAAACAGATTAGTGATAGCAACCAAATTTGTTGCCAATCGAATGATTCTAACTTAGTGACAGAATTTTAGAGTTGTGGCCAAAAAATGTTAAAAGGGGTAACAAAAGTTTGGTATCTTTAACCGAAATTCTTCTTTGTCAACCGAATCAATCGATTGGCAACAAATTCGGTTGCTATCACAATTCTGAGTTTCCCATAATATTGTGTCTAGTCGTTCCTTTTTTGATAAAAGGTTTGGGAGTGCAGTAATAAATATTGTCCAGGATTTCCCTCAGACTATTTCCCGATTTCATGCTCCCGAAGCATTGAGTATAATGGCAGGGTTAAGAGCAACTCTATTGGTCATAACAGCAGCAGGCAGCCAGATCATCAAGGCGAAAAAACCTTTAATGGTACAGTTCGTAAGATTTTCTCAAACAATAACGTTTGGACAAGCTTAAAGAGGTTATTTCATTTAACATGTTTAATTGTGGCAAAAATTTGACAATTTATCAATGAATTTTAAACAAATATGTAGTTAATATTAATTAATTTTAATCCAATTTTGTGAGCTGTATTAGTAACCTGTGAATACCCTTAATTTAAAAAGCACAGCAGTCTAATGCTGTTACTGCGGGGGTTGTTTTTTCACATTCTTTACAAACGATTTTCCTCTTTTTATTGCAAGTGTAACATGTGCAATTTACTGCTCACCTGGGTCTCAACAAATGTCGCATCGTTAGCCTGGTAAAACGTTAATCGTTTTATAAAAATATAAAACAAGCCAACATTGAAAAAAGGGTAAAGAAGAGAAAACCCTTACAAACTATATAAAAAATATATAATTTTCAGAGCAGTGGCAGTAGTGATGATGGTGGTGTTGGCTAAGTGGTTCATTAAATAAACCATAACAAATGTCTAACCAACAAGTGTTGCTGTTTTCCAGCTTGAAAAACCTAATTGCCTTATGGCCGCTCACACATCCATACAGCCATATGATCAAATGGTTAATTTCTTGGGAATATCAATAACTACTATTCTCTATGATTGATTGACATGATGATGGATTGCTTATGATATATCAATTTCCCCATAGATTTGTCTGCAGCTCTTCTATATTTTATTCTCCAGCTAATTTAATTACAAATACACCCTCATTTAGTCATCAAAAATCTAAGCACCTGATGCCATTAAAAAGTTTTCTCAGGCCTTGCCAGGCCTGGCTGACGTTAACTTAATAAGCTTTAACTACAATAGACAATTTTCATTTTGAATTCTTTGTAATAAATGTGTCAAATGCATTTGTTTATCGCTAGTTAAATGAAAGATTTTTCCCAAAGATTATTATTGTGTTTTTTTGTTATTTTAACAATTTCTCTTTCTCTGGCATTGCTATTGTTCTGGTCTGTTTTAATAATCAATTACGGGGGCGGTTTGTTTGTATGCAATTTTCTACTTTGTATTCATTTGTCGAGACAGCTGTCAATACCCCTTTTTCTCTCATTTGCTCTGTAAATGAGATGGCAGCACATTGTGTATGGCTTTTGTGTGCAGTTAACAACAGTTATAACTAATTACAACCAATTGATTAGGCATGTCATTGTGGCACTCATTATTGGGTAGAATTTGGTTTCAAAAATGCTATTTAAGCTGTCAAACATAAACGGGAATTACTTATAAACGGCGCTTATTAAATGGCACATAGATTATTTGGTGGGTTTTGTATATAAAAAATATAACAGAATAAAATATATCGTCACCCACTTCCCCTACTTTTGTATTTGACCCTCTGAGAACCTTATGCGTTTCTTAACTAATAAACAAAGATATTTATGGATATTTTACATTGCTTTTGTATAAAAAAAATAAATTATTTTCTAGCTCTCCTAAAAAGCTGCTTAAAAATACATAGGACTTCATGCTGTCGCAGCGATGATTTATATTTTAGACATCATTTTCAATGGTATATAAATACGGATCCAAAATGGTAGATTTTTATACAACATCCAAAACCGGCCTAAATAGGTTTAGGTATATTTGATATGAAATGAATATTTTCAGAAAGTCTTCATGTAACCCAGTGGTTCTTATATATAGGAAATGAGTTATGAAGAATCGATAACAACAACACAGAAAACTATCGTTGGTTCCTTCGCGACACTTCGAAGGATTGGTTGGATGGTTTACGTGGTAGTTCACTGCGTGCGAACAATCAAGTAGATTCGAAGCGACCCCGTTTTGATATGTAATGTCGTTTACATCATAATGTATATTAGAATGTCGAGTTTATTAGACCCAGCCTGTAGCCGTAAGATATCTCAGTAGGTTATTAAATTTAGACCCGGCTACCTCACCAAGGATGGACAATATGTAGTTGCCGGTGAATTTATGCCTCTTGACACTCAGGACTGGGCATTCGCCTTTTCCCCTATACTTTCAGCTACGACAAGGGTCGTTAAAAGGGAGTCCTAGGCAATTTGCATGCTTGCATAGCGCACATTGCCCCGTTAATATTGCCAACAACCTTGATATATCCCTTCTATTTCGGGTTATCGGTTTTTTTTTCGTTAAAAGAGGGCCACATTAACTTGGTCACCCCACCCCACAAAGCAGATTCGTCTGCCAGTTCATTGCCATAGCGGTCTCTATGCGCAGGGACCCAAACTAAAGTAATGTCAGATGACAGAGAATTCTTACATTGCCTGAATAATGAAGATGAAGTTGTGCAGCCCATCAGTGAGAGAAGTTTCGCCTGACTGTCGACAAAATTAGCTATATTGTCGCGAGTATTATGATCATATAATGCTATCATTTCCGCCTGGAAAACACTTCATTCATTCGGAAGACTTTATGAGATGCCTAACCCAAGTTCGTCACAGAAAACACCAAAACCAACACCACAGCTCATTTTACAACCTGTATATCTCAAGGTTTCATATTCGTACACGAGATTACCCCTACTCCACTGACTCCTGGAGGGAATAAGGACCTTGAACACCCTATCAAAATCTGTGTATGGAGTATTAGAGTCAGAAGGTTGGTATACGATCGAAGGCAGTAGGCACAGAATCTCCGCATGGCCATGTGTTCTCGATCTCCAATATCCATATGCGTGAAGCCTCGCTGCGCTACAGGCAGAGGTGGTCATTATGTTAAAGTCTATTGAAACAAGTTAATAAGAAATAGTCCTTTAGTAACTCTGAAGAACTAGTTTTTAGTGCGCCTGTTATACCAATGCAAGCTGATCTCTGGACTTTATATAGTTAGTCTATGACATATTTCTTTCTAGTTGCAGTCCACCATACAAAAGATCCATAGGTGAGAATTGGACGTAATATAGCCGTATACATCCATTTAATTATGCTGGGACTTTTTCCCCATTTTTTACCAAACATCTTACAACAGGTGTAGTAGGTCACCGTTGCCCTCTTAACCCGATGTTGAGTATTTAGTTTCCATGATAATTTAGAGTCCAGGATAATACCTAGATGTTTTGCATCATTTGAAATAGGGATTATGCAGATTTTCAACCACGGAGTCTGAAGCTTATAATCCTGGACTTTGTCATGATGATATGCCCTTTTGTGCTTTGTAGCAACTTTGGCAAAATACCATCCGGCCCAGGTGACTTGTATGGTGAGAAACCATCAATCGCCCATGATATCCTATCATAGGAGATGATGTTACTATCGATATTGGATAGAGTTCTACCTTCCTTCTCAATATCCTTAGCAACATCCTTGTAGCCTGGGAAATGAGTATTCAGTAGGATATCATGTGACTGTGCTGAGGATTCGGATCAGGAGTCATCCTTCCTTTAAATATGTGTAGGATTGCCACTTGGCAATCTTGCAGAGTCCTTTGTGTTACCTATTGATTCACATAAGCTTCTCCATGAGTTTCTTTTTGACAACTATCACGGTATGATTTCCACGGTTTACTATTACAGCTAATGTTAAAGGTTAAATGAGTTTCACTACGAAGTTTAGATAGCTCCAAATTCCATCATGGAGCTTTTCTTAGAATTAGTGACTTGGCAGGAAACTTCGAAAGCTTTGACAACAGTTTTACTAATGTTCGAAGGGGAGTCAGAAAATTATTCCAGCAAGTTGCACAAATAAAGAAATTCTGATAATTTTCAATAGACCCGACAAATCTTGAACAAGGAAACCACAAAGCGTCACTGCTTTACGAACCGATTGGCCTGAACAAAAGAAGTAAGGTAGCTCACTCTCTCCTCATCCTCGTTGTGGCAACTTCTACCATAAGTCTTAGTGTAAAAGAATCAAGAAATCGCGAAATTCTCCTCAGAGTCGCTGAATACTGACAGACGTAATTAGGCCAGTCGACTTTCTTCTTTTAACATGTCATTCCCAATTACTCATAGCCAAATTTATATCGATATGAGAACTACATTTTGACTAAGTGCCATTTTACAATGCAGAAATTGAAAGGCAGACATTTTTCTCATTCTCTTTTAAACTTGCCTAAACCTTTTACAACCGCGAAATTGTCGTTTCCTTTTTTCGTTGTTCTTCGTTGTTTAAATGCATTGTCAAATGCATTTAAACATTGATGTGAGAAAAATGATATGAAGCAACAAGCGAAAAGTGGAAAAGAGATACAAAAATGTCTAGTACAGATGGTCGTGTACTTCTCTACCTCTTCAACACCTCGCCTACAAACTTCTTCTGTCTGCCTTTCAATTTCTGCATTATAAAAGGGGACTAATGATTCGCCATCTCAATTAGATCTGCCGAGATATCCCTCCTTAAGACTTTGTCAGCCCGAAGAATGCTAAAATAATGCGGCAGTGTACTACTATAATGTAGATTTTTCACTCGATTTTTGCAACAACATGGGATTTTGCCACTGCCTCTGGCTTTAAATGTTGCATTTTGCGAAATCACTTTGTATTTATTTATTTTTTTTAAATTTTAAAAATTTTCATTCTCAGTATGATAATTACAAACGTATTAAGTTACATATTTAGACATTGTTCCTAAGGGCATAGAATAAATACATAAAACGGAAGGAGACAGACATTTCAATGAAAAAAAATTTAACAAAATTACTATCTTTTCACATACATATATAGGTGATACGAATTAAGTTTTTGACAACAGACTTAGGTTTTTGACTCTCAGTTACCTATCTAGTTGTCATCTCTGCCTAAGGGTTTCTTTTTCTTAAAACAAAAACAACCAACTAAATAAAAACTGTTTTTGGCATTTTTCTAATTTTCTTCGAAAAAAAAGTGGAAAATATCAGTTTGGTTTAGTTTTACATTCTACTCACTGATTTTCCACTCGCTATAATACACATACTAACAATAACCCAGTGAAATGTGTACATTAAACAAATTGATTGATGTCTGAAAATATCAAGACTTAAGCTACTTCTACTGTAGAGCTACTTTTGGAATATGTAAGTTATCATGCAAGTTGAGTTGTTCAATATCTGGCTGAGCAGATATTCTCACATGATTTACTTAGGTAGTGTAAATGTAACTTAAAGAAATATTTACTATTTACTTGCTTAATATTTTGTTGGGTGGCAGGTTTAAAATAAAAAAGAAAATATATATAAAGTTGCGATCATGAAAGTAGCAGTAGTTTTTAAAAATATTAAAATTTAGTTTCTTTTAATAATCTGACAAATCTGATTTTGTTTGTGAGGTATACGAGTATTTATATGGATTTTTACTATATCTGATTTTAATTAAATTTAAAGGATTCAGTTTTAGCTTTATAAATATTTTATACAAAGTACATATCTTCTTAACAAAAGAACCTTCAGAATTAATAAATCTCCTTTATCCTTGGATATCTCAAAAAGGATAGTATTTTTTACACCAAATATATCACAGAATTATAATTTCTGGGTGAAAATTATTGCGGGATTTACAATAGATGGCGTATCTTTTGAAAGCAGTTAATGTTTTTATATAGTTCTGGCATTTATTCTAACTTTATTATTGAACATTATTTTGTGCCAACAAACCGTCATATGCGGGAAGTTTTGCTTTACATCTTTAATTTATACAAGTAAAGAAGTGGCCACTTAAAATCCGTACGCACTATAGTAATCATAACAACGCCCCCTCTTATCAAAATGGAAAAAGATTTGCATACGTTTTTAACAACAAATCTTTCATTATTCTACAATGAATTGCAAGTCATTAAGTTTAGTTTTAACAAGTGTAGACACAATGGAAAATGAAGCTAGAAATAGAATTGTGCACAAATATCTACAAAATCCGACTTTGTCGGGTTAAAAGATAGCCAAAATCTGTTTTTCGGCAGATATCAGGTCAAAATATTTACATCTAGGCAGCTCGAGGTTATGTGGCCTTTAAATATGAATACGTAAAATTGAACAAAATTATTAATTTGGCAGGCAATCCGCAGCTGCGGTTTGAAGAGTCAAGCTTTTCAGACATGTTTTTAAGAATTCTCAGAATTATATATAAAAAGAGAGTTTGGAAAAGCGATTGCTGTCATTTATAAGACATTACACATCTGATACAAAGTTTCAGGCAAGTTATCATTACTCAATGACAAGTTGTCATTACTCAAATACAACTATGAAGTGGTATAATGAGAATAATATTGATGTTATACCAAAACACATCAATTAAACAAATTGCACAAATCTTCATCCAATCGAGATATGTATATTGGGCAATTGTTAAACGTAAATTGAAAAAGAGTGAAGGTACAGTAAATAACCTGATTGTGATAAGAACAACGTGGAATAAAAATGCTGGAATAACGGTAGAAGTGGGAAGAAAAGATGTGCAGCTATTAAAAGGAGGCATAAAAAGAAAAGCCAGAAAATTTATTAGAAATAAACACACATATACCTACAGTTACATTTTGTTTAAAGCTTAATAAATTACCTTTAATTTCATGTATAAAGTGTTAACATACGTTGTTTCATTTACAAGTTATGATCGCTTTAAGTGGCCACTTCTTTAAGAGAGCTATATTCGGTTGTGCCGAATCTTATATACCCTTCACCAAATTATACTTCAAAATAAAAATTTTTAATATTTTTGAAAAAAATATTTGGGGTTAAAAAATATTTTTTACGATTTTGACCCATTGTAGGTCCAACTCACTATAGCATTATATACGTCGTTGCAAAGGCCTTTGAAATTAGATATCCATATTGTCTATATTAATGACTTAGTAATCCAGATATAGGTCAAAAATAGGTCAAAAATCTAGGTTGTCCTGGTTTTTTCTCCTATCTCAGCCATTTGTGGACCGATTTTGCTGATTTTAAATATGAAACTTCTCGAAAACATGTCTGACAGAATTATTGAAGATTTGGATAACGAAGATATCTTCAGAAAATTGATTGACAGACAGACGGACGGACATGGCTAAATCTACTCCGCTATCTATAAGGATCCAGAATATATATACTTTATAGGGTCGGAAAATTATATTGTGCAAATTACAAACGCAATGACAAACTTATATATACCCTTCTCACGAAGGTGAAGGGTATAAAAATTTGTCCATCGGCTTCAAGAGAGAAGGTTTGTGCGGAATCAAATGGCGCAATATTTTGTCATCTGAAGGGTCTAAACTTGTTTTATTTGGACATTCATGCTGCAGGCAATATATTCGATTCTGCTTCACAAACACATTACACTGTGAAAGTAGTTAAAATATTTATAAATTTAGTTTTACTGCTATTATCGTGTGCGCAACTGTAAAATATTTTGTGATAGAAAATATTTTTTTTTTATTTTTTCTTTCATCTATGTACCTAAATACTGCTTTTGTTTGATATAAATTTTGCGTGATTTTTTCTACCATAAAATTAAAATGAAAACATTCACGTAAAATGTCAGCTGACATTTACAGATAAGGTTAAACAAGTAAATAAAATGTAATAATATTTTTTTAATGAATGCTTTAAGATGTTGGACTTATAGCTGATTAATCTGTGGATTTCGGAAAAAAGGATGGATGACCTTAACGTTTAATAATACAACAGGTTAATTTGAGCATCAGATTTGAAGCTTAGGGTTTAACGTTTAATTAAATAAAAATAAATTCATGAAAATAGTTTAAGTAAAAAAATATTGACTTTTTAAATAAAGTTTGGCAAATGCAATTAAATTATTCGATTGCCTGTAATCTCAACTTGTTTGTATTAGCATAACATAACTACTCGATTAACTTTAATTAAAACTCCCTTCATTTTAAAACGACACATTTCGCATTTCCCCAATTAAATACTAATTGGCCTATAAATTGAATACTTTTTCATTAATTCCTGGCTTCTCCTTCAATGCCCCTTTCAACATGGCATTCACTTATTTACATACTTTTTTAATTACAATTTATTGTTTTCAAAATAAATTGCTTAAAGTTTTATTTCTGTTGTTTTTTCTACTTCTTATTATTGTATTTTATTTTTTTGTTTCAATTTCAGAGGACAAATGTTGCCATATGTTGCAAACATCTTTTGTTTTATAAATATAAAAATATATTTGCTGTTACTTTTATCGTAGGGGGGTGTTTCTTCTAACAATTTTTCCATAATATTTATGACTTGAACAAATATTTGCTAAATAAATTTAGGTTACCATGTGTAAGAAATCAAAATTGAAAGAAGAAAAAAGAAGTCATATTAAAAAATAAAACAAGATTTATATTGCCAAACATATTTGGGAAAATAATTAGTTTTGCAAATGATTTGTAATATTTATTATTAAAATTTCAAGTTATTAAGTTTTTAATATAAAAAAGTCAAATTTATATCACATTTTTTTACTATGTTATTTTTTGAAAAAAGCTATTAAGAGTTTCATAATCTTTTATTTAAAAGATCCACCTAAAATAGGTAAAAATTTATGATATATTTGGTCTTTGAGTTTTTAATAGGTTAAGTTCAAAAGATCTTAGTTTTTATTTTATTCAAAGTAGTTTTTTTTAGAGGTGGAGAACATTAAATTGGCAGCAGTGATATCTGTGACAGCTGATTTGACATTTATAGATTATTTTAAGGTTAATTTGTATTGGCTCACTTCAGAGCAATGTTTGCTTAATAAAGTCAATTGGATGGATATTAAAATAGTTCTCTGTTTTATTTAAATTTGAAGTTCTCAGCCTCTATAAAAAATATCCTTCACATTTAAAATACTTTTGTTTTTTCCCATTAAATTATTTTTACAGATTTTATTAATAAAGTATTTATTCTTTCTTTTTAGGTAAATACTTTTTTGACTTCAATTAATTAATCCAACTATCTTCAAAATTGTAAGTATTACTCACGATTATATGAAATCATTTTAAATATATAGCTCTAATCATATAATAGATTCGAAGGACCATTAAAGACGTTCGTTTTACGGTATTCAGTCTTTAATGTCTTATATATAAGTTCGTATTTTAATCCACTAAATACTGATAAAATTCCCTGTTCCATACATTGAATTAATTAAGTCACCATAATATAACTTAGATCAATGAAAAATATATAAAATTGTTGACGGATATTTTGGACGCGGTTTTAGTTTTAAGTAACTTCTTTTTAATCACTTTTTTTATTGAACATTAGTGTAAACAACAAAGTTTTTTTTGCTTCTAAAATGTCGAATTTTGTACCAACAAATCGTATTATGCGGGAAGTTTTGCTTTACTTCTTTAATTTGCAAGAAATTGCCACTGGAGCCCACCAATTGCTAACCGAAGTTTATGGTGAATATTTTCCATCGGTTTAAATATGCGAGAGATTGTTCAGTTCAATGTGGTGATTTTGACACGGAAGACAAATATAGCCCAGGATAGCCAAAAAAGTTTAAAGACCAAGAATTGGAGGCATTACTCCATGAAGATTGTTGTAAAACTCAACAAAAGCTTGCAAAATTATTGGGAGCTACTCAAACAACGTTTGCGAGCAGAAGGATTTATTAAAAATCAGGGAAATTGGGTAACATACGAATTGAAGCCGAGAGACCCTGAAAGACCCTGAAAGATTTTCCATTTTCCGAAATGATGCTTGAACGTTATAAAAGAGCAAATCAGTTTTGCACAGAATAATTACTTGCTATGAAAAATTTATCGATTACGATAACCCGAAGCGTAAATGATTATAAGTGAAGCCCGCCCAACTACCGAATCAACACCAAAGCCACCAGATCCAAGGTTCTAAGGTAATGCTCTGTATTTTGTGAGACCAAAAGGGTCATATCTATTATGAGCTGCTGAAATCTGGCCAGACCATCACAGGGAACCTGTACCGAACGCAACTGATTCGTTTGAAGCGAGCATTGGCCGAAAAACACGCAGAATATGAAACCGTGGCTATGCCACAAACCTGCAATACCTGTTAAAACTATTTATAAAGAAGTGGTTGGGAAGTTTTACCTCACCCGCCTTATAGTCCAGACCTTGCCTCGTCCGACTACTATTTGTTTCAAGAATGCTTTCTCTGGCATACGCTTCACTTTGGAACAGAGTATCCGAAATTGGATTGATTTGCTCTTGGCCTCAAAAGATGAGCAGTTTGTTTGGCTCGGAATCCATATGTTGTCAGATATATAGGAAATAGCAATGGCCAATAGTTTGAATATATTTAGATTGTACAAAATAAAAAGCTAAACATTTGAAAAAATCGCTAGCCGGATTGCAGTTATTTCGGCATTAGCCGTAACGCTAGTTTAAATATTAACTGAGATCTAAAGATGATATTTTAATTGAAATTAAATGTTTCTACTTCGAAATATTTTGCAAATCATGTGGTCCCCCGTGGAATCATCGAGGGATTGCGAGAAATTTGAATATATCCGATAGTGACACATTTTTGATCATGGAAGAGACTCTAACAAGAGGCTTATTTATATCTTAGTATGCGCTCTTTTAAAGCAGGACAGTCATACTGAAGTTGATATACCAATTTCTCCTCTTCGTAATTTTGACTAATTCAGCAATAATTGTTATTTGGATAAGTCTGCTCAGTTTCTACTAAGCGCCAAGTGAGTAGTGGTACTTCTCCATGCTAGAGAAGGCCAATGAATTTATGATATTCAACAAGTGGTAATCGTAGACCACCTGAATCCCATATCTTCCAACGACCATTCACCGATATCGCATGCTACAGTTTCATTTAACCCTCTAACCGGCAAGAGTGCCTCAAGGCATGCATTACATCGGTCCACAAATGGCTGAGACCAGGACGACCTCGATTTTTCACCTATATCTGGATTACTAAGTCATTAATATAGACAATATGGATACCTAATGACAGATATTTCAAAGACCTTTGCAACAACGTATATAATACCATAGTAAGTAAGTTGGTCCTACAATGGGTCAAAGTCGGAAAAAATATTTTTTAACCCGAATTTTTTTTAACCAAAAAAAAAATTGTTTAAAATTTAAAAAAAAAAAAAATTTTAATTTAAAAGATAAAAAATTTAAAATAACAATTGGAAAAAAAAAATTCCAAAAAAATCAAAAAACAACTTGAAAAAAAAATAAATTTTGTTTACCTAAAAATATTTAAAATTTGTATTTTGAAGTATAATGTGGTGAAGGGTATATAATTCGGCACAGCCGAATATAGCTCTCTTACTTGTTATACCCTTCAGCTTCGTGAGAAGGGTATATATAAGTTTGTCATTCCGTTTGTAATTTCTACATTTTTCATTTCCGACCCTATAAAGTATATATATTCTGGATCCTTATAGATAGCGGAGTCGATTAAGCCATGTCCGTCTGTCTGTCTGTCTGTCTGTCTGTCTGTCTGTCTGTCTGTCTGTCTGTCTGTCTGTCTGTCTGTCTGTCTGTCTGTCTGTCTGTCTGTCTGTCTGTCTGTCTGTCTGTCTGTCTGTCTGTCTGTCTGTCTGTCTGTCTGTCTGTCTGTCTGTCTGTCTGTCTGTCTGTCTGTCTGTCTGTCTGTCTGTCTGTCTGTCTGTCTGTCTGTCTGTCTGTCTGTCTGTCTGTCTGTCTGTCTGTCTGTCTGTCCGTCTGTCTGTCTGTCTGTTGAAATCAATTTTCTGAAGGCCCCAGATATCTCCGGGATCCAAATCTTCAACAATTCTGTCAGACATACTTTCGAGAATTTTGCTATTTAAAATCAGCAAAATCCGTCCATAAATAACGGAGATATGAGCAAAAATCCGAGACAACCTCTGAAAATTTCATCAAAAAACACAATGTATTGCATGCTTTGACAAAAAAGCAACAAAACGTATGGTTGGATGTGCAGCTTTTCGTATTTTTTTTTTTTTTTTGTGTTTTGTTTCTTTTGGCGTTGTTGTTGTTTTTTATACAACTAAACGTTTGTTTGGTTGTGTGTTGGTTTTTTTTGATAAAAAATCAACAAATCGTATGTTTGAATGTGCATGCTTTGCGTATTTTGTTTTTCTTTTGTGTGTTGTTTCTTTTGGAGTTGTTGTTGTTTTTTATTCAATTAAACGTATGTTTGGATGTGTGTTGGTTTCATTGGCTTGCGTATTTTGTTTTTGTTTTTTCTTTCGGTGTTCTGTTTCGTTTGGCGTTGGCGTTGTTGTTGTTTTTTGTGTTCTTGATAAATTTAGGATGCTGTACGCTGAAAGTGGGCAATGTACATACATACCTATATACTAATTATAAAAAATAATAATGCATCCACAACAAAGGTGAAGGGTATATAAGATTCGGCATAGCCGAATATAGCACTCTTACTTGTTTTTTTTTAAATTTAATTCTGACTTTAGTTAGAGATTTGTTAACATTTCCCTCAAAGATCGAAATGCATTCTGACTTTTAGTTTTTGTTCTGTCAGCTGTTTTCTGAGTGATGTCATAATTTTAGTACATGAAATTTTGTACGTGATTTTTTTTTAATCAGAGTTTTACTAACTTTTAGTCGCCCAACCTATTCGAAATATTGTTTATTTATTCGACAATTTTTTTTTAGCTTTTTAAAGTTTGCGGGTCACTGTCCCGGAAGGTACCATTTCCTGGAGCCCATACTATCACACACTTCGTTTTCTGAGAAGACTTTTTAAGCTTATTATGTTTAACTTGAATGCCTTGATTGTGTACTTGTGTACATTTTCGCCTGAATAACAATTTAGGTATTGGTATCAGTATTGATAGATATCGCATCATAGCGAAAGACAGAGTTTGCGGCTCATATCGTCACCTAAAATACAAAATAACGTAACATCACTTTTTATAAGTTTATAGGAGAAGTAAAAAACTATATAAAATGAAAACTACTTGAGGTATTGAAACTAAATTATCAAATCTGAATTACAATGACTCTAGAAATATATTTTATGAAAAAAAATTAATTTTTTCAAAGCACACTTTAAGATATGTGGCTTACGTTTTTTTGAATTGTTGTTTTCTGAAACAAAAAAACGTATAATCAACATAATTTTTTATGAAAAAATAAAAACTTAAAAAACAATTTTTTTTTTTATTTTAAACAAAAGCAGTTTATATATACATTTTTAATTTTTTTTAAATTTTTGACAATTCCGTCTCGTCTCTATGTTACCCTATGGCTCCAATATTCTGAATATCACTCACGAAAAAATATTTATTGAAATATTAATAGAAAAATGATTCTTGTTTTAATTGTAAAAATCATTAAAAATCAAAATTTTCCAAAAAAAGGGTCCTATTCATTTATTTAAAAACAACAAATAAATTATTTACAACTTGCTATGAACTCATACAGAATTTAAGACAAAAAAAATGTAAAAAAAAGAAATTCCAAAGCAGCTGGCATAACTCCCAAAATGTCTGGCAGAGATTTTTTTTTAACTTATTGGAATATTTTGCTTTTTTATTATTCTGCCATAAGACAATTTGGATATAAAACATACAGCCAACAACTGTAAAACATACACGTTGCTTCATATTTAAGAACTGGCAAATAAAAAAAAAAAACAGTCCAACAATTTCATACTCAACTATTGCTGTAAGAGCTCATAGTTGTACTCGCTTTTTTGAAAGAGGAAAGGGATGCAATATTAAAAGCGGCACAACAGAAATCACTGGCAATAGAAGGCAGAGCCAGGGGAACAGTGGTAGTGGCAGTGGCATGAAATAACAGCTGCTATTGCAATAATTCTTATTACCAAAAGTAGATGCCAGATGAAGTACAGATGATGGCATAAACTTATGTTAAGATTAACTTACATACAACATACTCCTCGTACTGCTTTACTGCAGGGCAGCAATTGTTCATAATAGGGAAATATAACAGGCCAAAGAGAGAGGAATGGGAAAGAGTAAAATGGAAATAAAAGATGAATGTTTTTGCAAATGTCTGGCACAGATTGAACCCAAAATATCCCATGTAAGAATAATATTATGAAGAACAAAAAAAGAAAAAAAAAACAATTGCCAAAAGGCAACAATAACAATCATACGAATACAATATCAATACTCTCGAGAAACCAAAATTACCAACAAACAACAAAAAATGGAAATAATAAAGCAATTGAATAAATTTCAAAACAACGAGACTGAATAAAAAGAAACAAAAGAAATATTTAGAATTTTATAAAAGTTTTGTATTTTAAATGAACTTCAAAGATATACATACTTTCCATATGTGTCTAAAATGAAATACAATTACTGCTGGTTATTCAATATAAAACGAGGATGGTATGAGGAATCTACATATTTCAAATATAGAACAAAGTTCTTACGTAAAATGACCCAGCAATAGATAGTTGTTGGCTCTTTAAGATATGTCCCAGTAAAAAGCTCTAAACTCCCAGTTCAAATAAGTTCTAGACAATTGTTTTATCATTAACCACTTTATCAATGGCCCTGAACATTTAAACTGGCATTTTCAGGGAGAAAAACCATAACAAAGGTCAAAGTTCACAGTTTCTAAAATGTATGTATTTAGGCATTTGCTATTTTATTTAAAAGTCAACCGTAATCCTCTTCACTTTTGAGAAGTATTGAACAAGATATTAGTAAGAGGTCAAAGGTTGCAAGCTCAAACTTCAAAAGTCACTTGACTCACACTTAATGCATACAAAGTAATTTAGTTTAACTAAACATATGCCAAGTGTCCAAAAACTTCTCATACTAAAGATAAATGATGCAGATGACGATGATGATGTTGATGACGATTTTACTGCTGCTGTTTCAAATGCTGACAGCAACCAATACTTAATATACATACATCTATCCATCCATTCAAAAACAAAAAACAGAAAAAAACCTATACACTGCTGCTAATGACGATGATGGTTCTCGTATTGAAATGGACAACATTTGTTATTTGTACTTGAATTTAAATGGAAAGTACATCAGCAAACAATTTCAATGCAAAATTGAAGAAAAAAATACTTAAAATA
Organism: Calliphora vicina; assembly: GCF_958450345.1. Classification (NCBI taxonomy): domain Eukaryota; kingdom Metazoa; phylum Arthropoda; class Insecta; order Diptera; family Calliphoridae; genus Calliphora; species Calliphora vicina. The sequence goes on from NC_088784.1 coordinate 30,291,514, forward strand.
AAACGAACGAAAAATATAATGAAATACTTTGTAGCTGCTGTTACATGCTAACAGCCAAGCCAGCCAGCCAGCACATCATCCGTAGCCAGAGCAAAAGAGTCATCTTGAGATGAAGTGTCGCACATGTTGATGCCATTTGAATCAACAACAGAAAACATTTGTTTAGTTAACAAATGTTTCTTTTTCTTTTTTCTGTTCTGTTCTGTGAGTGTATGAAAATATGCTGTTTTCTGAGAGTTTTTCAAGGAGACATTATGGTAGTTTTTTGTATTTTTTATTGTTGCACACAATTGTGCTTAAATTGTGAACAGTTAGGAGAAAAACTATAGTAGGGGATGGAGTTTTCACCATACAATTTTCCGTTTTACTTTGGTCTATGGACCATAACTTCCTGTAACATTACTGTTATTTTTAATTCCAAGTATAGCGAAAGAAATCACTCGAATAAGTCTTTCCTGTCAATAACCTTAAAAGGCGTGACTCTCGATTTTTCAAAATGCCTATCTAAAGGGTCGATCATCGTAGACTGATCAGCAGGATCTCAGCTTTCCTGGATATAGAAGGGAACTTCAACAACGTAACACTCATCGTAATTCAAAGAATCCATTGGAATAAGGCTATCATCTTGCCTGTGTATATCCTTGGAAAGGCCCGTCGACTTAAATATAATGCAGAAAGTGTGACCCATGACATGCTTATCTAAAGAGTCGATCAACGGAGACTACTTTGCATGATATCAACTTTCATGGATATATAAAGGAACTACAATAACGTAACACAAATCGTAATTCCAAGAGCTTTTCAGCATCTAGATGTTGAGATTTAGATTAGCAATTGGATAAAAACCACGTCGAAATCAAGAGTTATCATTGCAAGTTTCTTGAACAGCGAAAAGTCCAAACATGTTAGTCGTAGAACGCTCTAAGGTGGGGTGATATCTCCTCTGTAATCACCATTCCGCGGTTGCTTGCTATACTTGTCACAAGATGTTCAATTCATATTTGGACTTCAACTCAGTTAAGAGGATGTAAATTGCAATGATATTTACAATATTGACTTGTGTATATCAAGAGTGGAACAATATACCAGATAGGGAGCTGGACTATCAATCTGAAGATTGAGATTTCGATTCCCGCCAGAGATTCTAGGTGTTTTTGCTGGCAAGAAAAACGCTTCGCAGTTTGTGTTTGTTAAAAAAAAGTTTGGTGGACTGCAATCATGTTGTGGATCAACTGTACAAAATTTAGAGAACTCTTTGTGTCAGCAACACGAGCTCTCTAATATTGCATCTAACTCCAATGGATCTTTACGTAGTGACAGTCTCTGGATGGTGAATATCTAGAACGTATGACGAGGCAAGGAGCTTTAAAACTTTGACTTCATTAAAGTGTTCAAATTTCTTATTCCTTCCACACAAGGTTGGAGAGGGTGTAACATGATAAAGGAATACTGATGGATCTAAGGTGAATTGTGGCGAAGGAACTGTTGTCTGCTGTGATAAACTGGAGTTACAGTTTTCAATATGTCTTCCAGATAGGGATAGTTCATTTTAGGCCAATATCTTGATATTGACGAGGCAAGCAAAGTTCTTCTCCAAAAGAAAATTTGTGGGAACATGTAATTTTTGTCACTTAAATCTTATAACACGTATTTTAATTTGGTTAGCCAGTGTAAGGAAAAGCTTTCCATTTCGTGGCTTTGCATAGAGAGCACTACGGCAAAGAGCAGGCATTCGAGATGGCCAAAGAATGATTCGCTTTATATATCTCAGATGCAGTATCTGTCGTAATACCGCTTGGTAGTATTGAAAGCGAAATTCTCATACACTATTTGCAGAAGGAGCAAAATGGAAACATGCTAGTTGCACACTATACAACTCTTAAATAGGATGGATTTTTCGAGGCAATTTATAGTGTTGACAGGTCATTGGATGATCGGTAATAACGCAAGCAGACTTGACATCTTTTCACAATTTACTGTCGTAGCTGAGGGAACTATCGGGAATCATACTTTATAGCTGTATTGTGTGCGTGATTGCAACTGGTTGGATCTAGAAACAAATCTTAAAAGACTCAAGTGGAGATGGGACTAGAAATGTTAATGAAAAAGAGAGTATATTTGTTAAACATTTGAAAAATGTACATATCTAATATATAAGGAAAAGCTATTCACAAAATCAGTAACAAGATCCTAATGGTGCTACCGCGGATATCAATAAAAATAATATTATTTAGCCTTCAATGTTATTCTCCAGAAAGGAAGGTTTCACTTGTTACCTAACACCTAATCTAGAAAGGATCACACAAAGGGCGAATCATATGGACTCGGACTTAGCCTATTATGTAGTTAGTATTTCAAAGCGATTGCAGAAGCTACTAATTAACTTTGATGTCGAACTCATTTAATTTAATAGAACAGTCGTAGATCTTGCTACATTGCAACCTTGAGGTCGATCTCATTTCATTTAAGAGTTAAGCGTGCATCCTTCTGTACCTCAACTTTGGGGTAGATATAATTTTATTGTACCCTTCACCATGAGTGGCAAAGGTTTTGTCATTCCGTTTGTAATTTCTACATTTTTCATTTGCGACCCCACAAAGAATATATATTCTGGATCGTTATAGCTAGCGGAGTCGATATAGCCATGTCCGTCTGTGTGTTGAAATCCACTTTCCGAAGACCCCAAATAACTTACATACACGATTCATACATCAATATCTCCGGTTTTTTTCCGGCTCTGTTGCTATTTAAAATCGAGAAAATCAGTTCACAAATTTCTGAGATATAAGGAAAACACCAGGACAACCTCGATTTTTTAACTATAGTTGTTCTATATCTGGATTACTAAGTCATTAATATAGACAATTTGGATATCTAATGACAGATATTTCAAAGACCTTTGCAACGACGTATATAAAGACCATAGTGAGTTGGACATATAATGGGTGCGGAAAAAATATTTTTTAACCCGAATTTTTTTTTTGCTCGGAAAATTTTTTTTCACTGAATATAAAAAAAAAATTTAAAAAACTAAAATATTTTAAATTAAAAAAAAATTTCCAAAAAATTACTTGAAAAAAAAATAAATTGTTTTTACCTAAAAATATTTAAAATTTATATTTTAAAGTATAATTTGGTGAAGGGTATATAAGATTCGGCACAGCCGAATATAGCTCTCTTACTTGTTTAAGAGCTAAATCGGGAATCTTTCCATACTTGAATTTTGAATTTGATTTTATTTCGTTTAAGAATTCAATTTTGAATCTTTCTATTCTTCAACATTTAGGTTAATCACATTTCATTCAAGAATTCAATTATGGACCTTTTTTTATATTTCTACGGAATGTTAAGAAAAGGTGAACTAGGACAGAACTGAGGCTCAACTGTTAACATCTAATTGTATTTTTCTTCAATAATTCAGATGACAGATATAAACTTTAAGCTTTAACCACCTTTTTATAATATATTGTTACATTTTTTCCTTTTAAAAACGATGGTTTTTCCTTCAAATAAACCGCATACTTTTGATTTCAAATAAAAGTAGTTTATTAGATTAAAATTGTGATAACTCTTTATTCATTTAAATTTATACAACTATTTAAATAATCACTGTAGTCACATTTTAAAATTTACAAGAATTCACTGGTAATACATATTTACTGCTAAACTGATCACCGACTGCAACCGATGCCTCTATTTATACACAGCGTCATCATCCTTCCAGTAGCTTAATGAAAGTTATATTTATACAATGATCAACCCAAAGCTGTTATACAATATTGTATGTTCCACAGCTGAGTTAATAATTTTCATTGTTGGGTAAATAGTTTCCACTTCTATCTACGTCCTAAATCTCTCATTTGAAAACAATATTCATAATTTCTACAGTGTTTGTAGTGGCTGCACGGTACGTTTCTTGGCATTACTACTTGTTAACATGAGAACCTTGTAAAAAATTAAGGCTTTTATTACGATGTTTGCCTTCTGCTGCCATATTTATGCTCGTGGTTGTATAAAAATACAGTTTTAAGAAACTTATATTATTGTATTCCGAAAAAAACAATATCATTGCATTTTAAATAGTATTGAATACAAATTAATGTGAATACACAATTGTCTTTCTACATCATCTTCGAAAGTAGACAAAACCAACAACAGAAACTTTAATGTTGTAACTAAAATTCTATTTTCAAATCATTGTGTATATTATACTCTACACCATGAATGGCAACAATGTATACATATTGTCATTCGGTTTGCAATTTCCACATTATTCATTTGAGAGCCAAAAAAGTATATAAATTGTGAATTTTTATAGATCGCAGAGTCTTTATAGCGATGCCCGTTTGTGTGTTGAAATCAATATTCCAAAGCCCCTAAATAACTTACGAACAGGAATGATACATCAATATATCGGGTATAGTCCTAATTGGGTTGCTATTAAAAATCCAGAAAATCGGTTCATAAATGACTGAGGTACGATCGAAAAATAAAGTGATCTAAAAAATGTTCTTTGAATTTGTTTTCTTAAGTGATGGTGAAAGGTATATAAGATTCGTTTCAGCCGAATATAGCTTTATTATATGTTTTTTTATGGTTTGCTATTCTTTTGAATTGCAGATGAAGTTGTTGAATAAACTGTAAAAACAAAGAAAAATAAACTTATATGCAAAATATTGAAAATAAATAAAAAAAGAAAATAAAAGTTTCTCAAGTCTCTTAAAGTATTGCAGCTAAAGGAGAATTGCTTGCGAAGACAGACCAGCAACATTTAGCAAAATAATTTTATTCTTTATACAAAAATATCGATACATTTATAGCAAAATTGAACAAGAAAAATAAGTCAGTAAGTACGTTAGATTTCTTTTGAAATATTTTGAATTGTTTTACATGTACTATGGAGAGCAATTGTAGATTTTATTTGGTAATTTTGTGGGACAAGAAATGGAAATGCTCTGCTCTGTTAGTGGAGTGGTCTGATGATGGTGGTTGGCTGATAGAAAAATATTGGTACCATGTGTTTTTAATAGCTTTAGCCTTTTGTAATGCTTTAAAAACTTTTCTTCCATGATGGCTTTTATTTTCTATTTTAATAGCAAATCGATGTTTTCACAGTACAACACATGATTTTGGGACTCAATTCTGACAATTGCACGTGAAAGTAGCCCCAAAAATAAGAACTTCTGCATCATTAGTTTTGTCAAGTTGGCTGCCGTAATAATTTAATGACCATACGAATTTTTTTTCCTCAAGGTGGATTTTTATCACTTTTTCTATATTTTAGCACGGTTATATCTCGTATACCGTACGGAATATCTCTTTTGTGGCTGAAGCAAAGTTGTAGATATTGAGTAGTAGGAAAAAAGTACGGAACATACCTACCCGAAAAAGGTGCACCCAGTGCCTTAAAAATCGCAAAAATACCCATTTTTTAACCAATTTTTCACCTTTTTTGCTCAATAACTGGATTACAAATCCAATTATGGACCGATCACCATGAAATTAGGTCATGTGATTTGTAACTATATGAAAGTTATTAATCATGAATTTTGTATGTATACCATCATTTTTAACAGATTTATTCACTTTAAAGTGATTTTCGGAAGCGGGTCTTATATGGGAGCTATGAATAATTATTGACCGATCATAATAAAATTTTTTGACATGAATTTTATATATATAAAACTTATTTTGAGCGAAATTTGTGTAGATACATATATAAATTAAACATTTATGACCGATAAAGTCCAATTTCGGGAGGGCATTTGTATGGGGGCTAAGTGAAATAATGAACCGATTTCAGCCAATTTCAACAGGCTTCATCCTTGTGCCGAACAAATTATATGTACCAAATTCTTTTATGATCGGTCCATAATTTGTCATAGCTCCCATATAAGACCCGCTTCCGAAAATCACTTTAAAGTGAATAAATCTGTTAAAAATGATGGTATACATACAAAAGTCATGATAAATAACTTTCATATAGACACAAATCACACGACCTAATTTCATGGTGATCGGTTCATAATTGGATTTGTAATCCAGTTATTGAGCAAAAAAGGTGAAAAATTGGTTAAAAAATGGGCATTTTTGCGATTTTTAAGGCACTGGGTGCACCTTTTTTGGGTCGGTATGTTCCGTACTTTTTTTCTACTATTCAATATCTACAACTTTGCTTCAGCCACAAAAGAGATATTCCGTACGGTATACGAGATATAACCGTGCTAAAATATAGAAAAAGTGATAAAAATCCACCTTGAGGAAAAAAAAATCGTATGGTCATTAAATTATTATGGCAGCCAACTTGACAAAACTAATGACGCAGAAGTTCTTATTCTTGGGGCTACTTTCACGTGCAATTGTCAGAATTGAGTCCCAAAGCAATGAACTGAAAAATGTTGTACTGTGTTTTTATTTATACTATATTTTTTTGTTTGTTTTTTCTAACACGAAACAAAAAATTTGTTTAAACTTTAGTGCATAAGGACTAATAATATAAAATGGATATTGGTGTCACTTTTGGTTGGAAATTATTTAAGATAAATTCTGATGTTTGAAAAGACTTTGGAAAAGAATTAGAGAAATCATATATATAATTGTTGTTAAAACACAACTGTTGTCGAATACCTTCCATAAACTTTCCTTTCATTACTCATGCGATTATTTATCTTCATAGCCAGGAAATGACCATAAATTCACACAAATATTGCAAACTCATTATCCAATATTAGCTCTCCCCCCCCCCAAAAAAAAACACATAATTTAACCCAAAATATGAGCAATTTTGTTGCAACCATAAGTTATAGAGGTACTTTCCTACTTGTATGTGACAAATGTTATATAAAAAAGGCTTTTGATTTATATTTTCATTCAAACACAAACAAACCGAAAAATGTTTGTGACCAAATCACGTAGAAAATTTAACCAACAAAAAAAGAGAAAATTGTATATAAATAAAGGAACAAAAAAATTACTAACAAAAACGATTTGATTTTCCAAACACGTGCAACACAAATGTTGCTTTAAGTATTTTTTGATATGTGATGCAACCTACAACCAACATACACAGCAACAGTCTTATAAAGTAAAAACAACAGCCAGCTAAATCCATATCAAATGTAGGTGGCAAAATATTGTAATGAAACAAACAGAGCATGGAAATTTATACATCCGCAGAGGCAGACAAATCTGGCCATGATAAAAACGCAAACCCTACGAAAAACAAAATATTTAAACGCCCACCGTTTAACCACATTTTTTTACTCCTTTGAAAGCTGAATCAACAACAAACACATGGCACACTTATTCATTGATAACAGAACAGGGCTGGCAAGTTGGAAATGTCGTTCTTTAAAGTTAATATAGAAGACCTTTTATGTGATATTTTAGGTCGATCTTATTTCATTCAAGAGTTCAATCGGGATTGTTTCTATACTTCGTGTTTGAGTTCGATCTCTTAAGATATCGATCGTGGATTTTTTTATACTTCAACTCCTTTACGCAATCATGTGTATTTTTGTGCTTCTATTTTAAAATCAATCTCATTTCATTCAAGAGTTCAATCGGGTTTGTTTCCATACTTCTTCTTTGTGTTCAAAATCTTAAGACATCAATGAGGTCGATTGTGTATCTTTAAACACTTCAACTTTGAGGACGATCTCATTACATTTAAGAGCTTAATCGTGAATGTTTCTGAACTTCATCTCCTTTAGGCAATCATGGGTATTTTTTACTACTATTTTAAATTTGATGTCATTTCGTTTTAAATTTCAGTTGTTGGTCTTATTATTTACTTTAATTTTAAGGTAAATATCATTTTACCATTCATTTACATATCATTTGTAGAGAGACCCACAATCGTGGGTCTCTCTCTTCAATCGTGGATTTTTCTATACTTTAACTTTGAATTCGAACTCATTTCATTTAATAATTCAATCGTGAATCATAGTAGACTTTCTCTCATTTCATTTAAGAGTTCAACCGAGGATCTCTATACACTTCAACCTTGAGGTCGATCTCAGTTTATTGAAGAGTTCAATCGTGGTTCTTTCTTATTTAATAGTTCAATCTTGGATCTTTATTTACTTAAATTCGAACCCATTTAATTTAAAAGTTCAATATTGGATCTTTTGATACTTCAATCTTGAGGTTGATCTCATTTTATTTAAGAGTTCAATGGTGGTTCTTTCTATATTGCAACATTGAGGTCGCTCTCATTTAATTTAAAAGTTCAATCGTGTTTTTTTTATATACTTCAACTTTGAGTTATATAAAAGTTCAATACATAGAGAACACACTTAGAGCAGAAACTCTCCTGTCAAAGACCTAACTCAGTTGTAAAAAACCTAAGTGGTGAGAATGTATTAGTAAAAAAAAAAATATATGAAAACAAAAACAACACTCGTATGTGTAACTTTTTTGAGTAATTTTTTTGTTTTAGTTTTTTCCGAGTTTCGGCTCTATGTTCTCTATGGTTCAATATTACTATACTTCATTTTTGAGGCCGATTTTATTTCATTTAAGAACTTCATCTTGGATCTTTTTTTACTTCAAATTTTAAGTCGAACCCATTTCATTTAAAAGTTCAATAGTGGATCGTTTGACACTTTAACTTTGAGGTCGATCTCATGTAATTTAAGAGTTCAATCATGGATCATGCTACAGTACAACTTTAAGGTCATCCTAATTTCATTTATGAGTCCAATCATTGACCTTTCTATAATTTACCTTTGTGGTCGATCTCATTTCATTAGTTCAATTGTGGATCATTCGTTTCTTAAAATTTGAGTTCCAAACCATTTCATTTAAAAGTTCAATAGTGGATCTTTTGACACTTTCACTTTGAGGTCGATCTCATTTCATTAAAGAGTTAAATCTTGGATCTATCTATACTTCACCTTTGAAGTCGATCTCAATTCATTTCAATAGTTTAATTGTAGATCTTCACATTTGAGTTTGAACCCATTTCATGTAAAAGCTCATTATTGGATCTGCATCTTTAAGGTTGATCTCATTTCATTTAACAGTTCGATCGTGGATCCTCCTGTACTTCAATATTGAAGTCGATCTTATATCATTTGAAGAGGGTATGACTCCTACTCATGCAAAGCATTGTGTTGGAACTTGGAAAATAGGTTATGGGAGGGAGGGAGTATAGAGGGACTAGTGTTTGTGAAAATTGTCCTACACAGAGAAAATAGATTCGTGATAGCAACCGAATTTGTTGCCAATCGAATGATTCTGTCTTAGTGAACGAATTTTACAGTTGTGGCTACAAAATTTTAGAAGAAGTAACCCTACTTTGGTTGCTTCAACCGAAATTCTTCTTTATCAACTGGCTTTCTGTTGCTAGAACCGAAAAATTCTATGTATGCAACCGAATCATTCGATTGGCAACAAATTCGGTTGCTACTAGGAATATGTTTTCTCTGTGTATATTGAAAGTGATAGGAAAGACTTCAGGAGGAAGCTTTATACGGCTAAAGAACGAAATTTCCCTTTAATGTGTTGTGTGATCCACTGTTCAGTCGGGAACGAATAGATGAGCCCTTGTCGAAGAACATTGCGACAATGTGACTCAATAGAGCTGGATACCCTACTGTCACCGATAAGCACCTTCGCTCTCTCCAGATCATCAAGTAACTCCCAAATAGACTTCGAAGCTCCGAAAAGTAGTATTTCATTTTAGGTCAGATATAAGTGGTGTAAATAGTAAGGAGATCAGATAGAGTGAAGTATTTATTACTCCGTTTTAGAAAACCAAGGCACTTAAATGTTTATTTCGCCACTTGAAAATGTGTTTTGTGACATCGCACTGAATACTCATGCCTAGAACATCAGAGCTTCTGATTCCTTAATATTTACACCACCCATAGAAACAGATAGAGGAGCATGATCTGTTGTGCGTTAACATACAACATTGAGTCTTGCGTGCATGGAAATCGACTATATACGCAAAACCCCATTCAGAGACTGTAACAAGATCTCGAGTAAGCATATCATTCATGTTTTGCCTCATTGTCCCAATCTCCGACAGGCTTCGTCTATAATTGAATGAATATGTTGCTATCATCTGCAAAAGAGTAGATAGGGTTGGAAGCTTGAAATAGAGTAGGAGAAAGGAGGGAGCTTTGCGTTACCCCTGAAATGATCTTGAACTCGTTTGATGAGATTCCATCTATAACAACTCGTATAGTGCGATCTCTGAGCTAATTACTTCTCGATTTATAACGATAAATCCGACACCTAAATTAATAAGTTTTGCTAAAAGCGCTTCATCGATTTCAGTCGTGTCCTTTTCTATAACTCAGGTCAATCACATTCAAGACTTCATTTGTTGATCTTTCTACATTTTAATTTTGAAGTAAACTCAATTTCTTTTATTAAAAAGAGTTTAAAAAAACTAGATTTTGTGAAATATCCGAATTTTCATTTATATATCAATACATCAAATATCATTTAAGTCCATTAGTTATGCTAAGGCTTCTGGAAGCTATTTATGAAATGCTAATAACAAAAAAAACAACTATTTTCCATTTTCATGCAAAGAATTTGCAGTCACACCCCTGGTATGACTAATTTACAGGGTGGCCTGGCCTGTACTATAGCAGGATAGTTAAAGAGGAGAGAGAGACAGAACATATGTTTTCAATGTCTAATTGCATTAAAAGTTTCAAACGTAAATGTGGACACGTTTTGGGGCAACAGCTTTTTTACTTTCTAAAGTGAGCCTGCGATTGTGTGTGTGTTTGTAAATTGCATTTAATGACATTATCCAAAAGTATTTTGGAAAACTCGTAACTAACATCTGGTAATAGTATTTTCGGGTTCTAGCCGAAAATGTAAACACACGCGCTGGCGAAAAAAGAAAGGAGTAAATTGCATTTATCATTTACTAAAGGCATTAATATTTATTTTTTTTGTTTAACTCTAGAGGATGAAATGTGATTTCCAGCAGACTGTAGCACCATAACCCCTACAAAAGAAATTCCTAACAAACCATTTTCCCTACTATGTGTTACGTGTAGGTACAAGTGTGTGTGTTGCTGTTAAGGTCGTATTTGTCGTTACGTCTAAAGGTACACAAATGTTGAATGTTGTATTATGTTGCTGCTGTAACGGCTGTTTTTGATGGCTCTTTAAGTTCTCAACTCAACAACAGCAGCAGCAGTGGCAACAGCTACGAAAAAGTACTTTGTATTTTAGTACGTGTATGCATATGAGAGTTGTTTTTTTTTCGTTTTGCACATTTGTTTGTAAAATACTTATGGTTGCAATATTACTGATTTCAGTTCCATTTAAACATACAATCATGTGTACGTACGACATACATGCTCACGAATATTTGCAGTCAGATGTTGCAAAACACTCATGGAAAACAGTATGTTTATTGTGAAAGTTTTCATTCACAATTGGGTACATCTTAACTCTCCGATGAGTGAGTTATCCGTTGCCCTTATACGAAGGTCCACAGGGACCTATTTCTATTTTCACGGAATTTTATATGAAAACGCCTTTTTTTCTTTTTCGTGGACGCATACAATGTGCTGTTGACTGGTTTGTGATGTGTTCAAGCAATAAAACAAGCCAAAAGAAAGTGCATTTATTAATGATTTCTGGAAATTTCAGTACAAGGACCTTTTCACACGTTCCCGTACTGTACACTGTAAATCTCAATAGAAACTAAGCTATTGGTCGGATCGCCTTGAATTTATTTGCAATTCTAGATAAAATTTCCTTGAAATACATGTGTAGGATCGGTATACTTCCCATGGACCATCAAGGAGTAATTTCAGTTTGAAAATGAAAAAAGTTCTCCAGGGACCTTCTCACCCATCGGAGGGTTAAATGCATTAACATTGACCATTGTAATCTTTAAATCATAAATTTATAATAAACTCTATTAAACGAAAGGTAAAATTCACTCAAAATTTCCATTTCATGATAATTTTCTATATATTTGTCTAAACTTTGCGGTCAATCTTATTTCTTTTAAGAGTCTTTCTATAATTTAACTTTTTTAATTGTCTCACGTTCCCTATTCCCCTACTTCAAAACAATAGGGTGCTTTCCAAACTTGCAGAAGTAGAGACCAATTATCAATCGAACTAATAGCTGGAGTCCGCTGAAAGTTCACAACACGGCATGACATCATCTTTCCAGTTATTGCTCCTAATTAAAGAACTTATCCTTCCTACAACTATGTCTACAATGTAGGAAAAATCACCACAGAATCGTATTGCCATAAAATCATAGCGCCAATTTTCTAGTGCAAAGCATCGATATAAGAGATTAAGGATTTACTCATCATAATAGCTTCTGCAAGTCTTATGGCTAGAGTACCAATTTGCAGTGTCCTGTTATTACATCTGCCAATCACTTACTTGTAATATTTGTAATAACAGTAGTTACTAATGTTGAGACCGGTCTATCTATGGCTTTCTTAGATCTTGCTAGGAACTCGATTTGTTACTCATTTAGTCTGTGCTTCTTTGAGAAGAGTATTGCTAGTAAGATGCCAGATTATCTACATCCCATATTTGAAGCCAGATCATCGGCAATACAGTTGCCAGAAACGGGGATATGTCCAAGCACCCATAACCACCATCAACTTCCTCTCTTCTCTTAGATCCATTCTATCTATGTCTTTGGTCACATGTTAACACCTTGTAACTATCATTAGTTGTCGATCGCTGACATCGAAAAATATTGCTTTTATATTTGGAAAACATTAATCACAACGTTTTCCCCCATTTTCTCAATTTCTGGTTATCGTTTTTCGTAACAATATACTTCCAATTAAGATAAGTTTTGTATGAGAACTGTCAGTCCCGATAAAAAATAACCAGAGATTGAGAAAATGGGAGTTAGTATCTTAATTATCAGGAATGAATAGCAGGAGTTTCACTGAATTCAACATGACTAATATTCCTACGTTATGTTTCTAATGTACAGGAGGTACAGGAAATAAAAATACAAATCACATGAGTTTTAAATATAACTGTACACGAAGTGTAGGAAATTTTACGCTACAACTTGTGAAATAAGGCTTAAACCTGGTATTCATTTAAAAATTGAAAAGAAAAGTTCAAAAATCGAGGAAGATTTGGATTAAAATCAGTTTAAAATTTAAATTTTTTAACAAAGACATTTATCTAAAAAAGATGTCTGATTATGGAAATAAAGGAATTTAGGGAACAATTTAAATTCACGACTTGGAGCGCGAGTGTCTTTTAGAATACCAGATCAGTGTGGGGGCCTTCAGGCTGAGGTCTCCGCCGAGTATACGGTGTGTTTATTCGGATTTAAACTCATAGTCAGGGATGTCATGGAAACACCTATGGCTCCATGGCATCCAATCTGTTCGTTGAAAGTCGGACATCTCTGAGCAAGATGGTGAGACATTCTTAAGTTAGACTTTTATGGGTATCGGTAGACCAAAATATCCCAAGAATAGTAGTGTGGATTCACTGGCCAAAGTTGTATAATAAAGTTGACCGATTGATTGAAGTTTGACTTTTATGGGTACCGGTAGACCAAAATATCCCTATACCAAAATATTGCGGATTTACAGGCCATACTTGGATAATAAGGCTGACAGATTGAATAAAGTTCCGCTCTCATCCTGCAAACTAATCCACAACTCATCTATGTGATCGCTTTAGACTATGTGATCGCTTTATAAAACCAGAGCGAAGGCATGGGAGATATGTATGAATATTGTCGAACTTCATTCAGTTTGACCGATTTATTATTGTACCGCTTTCATCCTGCAAACGACATACATCTCCTGTGTAATTCCAATGCCCGTATGGTTTAAGTTTGACTGCTATGGAACTACAACATTGATAAACATTCCGAGGCATCTGGTGGTAGTGATCTGGTCATTGCATATTCGGTGTGCACGTTAGGAGAATGAATCTTCCATATAATAAATTATGTTGTCATGATATAGGAGAGGAGGAGACGATGAAGAATCTTACACGATCTTTCGTAACGTACAACGGGATCGTTTGTATGATGACTCAAATTGGTTAGATGAAGGGAATTGTTTCGCTCTTCCTGATAACTTTTTAAGCTAGTTATCACAGCTGACTGTCTGTTTAACCTAGAATAAGGAGAAACTGATATGCATTTATTTTAATTTCTGGATTAAACGATTAAATCTGTTTGGCTACTGAACTTAAAGACCTATGATGCAAAGAGTTTGTGATCTAGAAACATTATCATTCTATATTGGGATGTTATTAGTTTGGAAAATTTGCCCAAATCTGTTTAAATTCTTAAGCCAGCTTTACAATATCATGGTTAAATGTGTCATGCTTAGGGGAGCTGTTCTGTCTCTTGGCTGATTCAGTAATGCTAGCTGTGTGGAAATATCATATTGTTACAAAATTGTATTTGAATTCAAATATAATGGTTTTAAAGGCTTTACAAGTTTTAAACACTTTGCAAACAAATTCTTAAGAAGAATACTAAAAATCTACTGGCCCAACACAATATCAAACACACACCTCTGGACAGTCACAAATCAAAGGCAAATACATTCCGAAGTTTTGAGAAGGAAATGGCGATGGATGTAACCCGCAATGCCATTGACTGGAATCCGCAAGGTAGTAGAAGGAGAGGACGACCTGCCCACATTGGAGAATACAGTTAGACATAGAGGCTTCACGAGCAGGAAAAAGCTGGAATAAAATCAAGAACCTAGCATCAAACAGAAACGATTGGAAATCTTTTGTTGAGGCCCTATGTTCCTTATAGGAACTAAAGGAATTAATAATAATAATAAAACTTGCATCACGTTTCTCATCCTTTCTATTTCTGGAGGCTTCTAGTTGTGGACAATTTATCGGACGATTAACATCAGTTAACATAACTGTGGATATTATTAACATAGCTGTGGAACAGACTACATTGAATAAAATCTTTGAGTTGATCATTGTAGAAGTAGAACTTTCAGGATGCTACTAGAAGGAAATAAACCACCGTTTTTAAAAGGTAAAAACTTAACAATATGCAAGAAATTAAATGAGATAGCTGTGTTATGTAGCAGTTTTGGTAGTACCAATGTCGATCATGTCGATCTCACGATCTGGAAGGCTTGCAAACAAAAACATCCTATTTGGAAAGTAACTTCATGTTGCATTAAAACATAAAATTCTTTTTAAAAACTTATAAATATTTTACCAATCATTAATCTTTGGGTGTGAGTGAGTGCAAAATGTTCATTTATATTTTTGTACATTTAAATGTATGTTTTATATTCGTATACTATTGAGGCAGTCTGTGTCTGACTTTGGCAACATATGTTGGCACGTGTCGTTTTCATACATTCCATATATACCACTTATTTAAACAGACTCATACATACAACATATACACAGATACAAACATGTATGGATAGAGTGTGCATGCGGCAAGGCAAGCAATATTACAAAAACACCATTAACAACAACAAAAAGGTTTTTATTTTCCATTACTGACTGCTGTTGGCAAATCTGCTTCTTTTGTTGGTTCTTTTGGTTTTGGTTTGGTTGCGTTCGTTGTTCGTTTTTTTTCTTGTTGCTGTTTTTGTTTTTGGGGACAACAACAGCAGCAGCAGCAGCAACATCAACATCAGGAACAGCAGTAGCAACATACAATATGTGTGTGCAGTCATAGCACATACTCATTGTATGTGTTGTTGGAATTCAATTAAAAATTGTGAATGACAGCAGGTGCAGTTGATTGCTTATTTCTTTCTGCCTCAATTCTATATAAAATTCCTAGTGGATGTTGCTAGGAACGTTACAAGTGCGTGTGATTGTAGTATATGCAGTATGTAGACGACCATGGTGTGTTGTATTATAAAATGTTGTTGTTAAATGTTGCGTGTGCCTATGTGTGTGTGTATATGTGCGTCTGTCAGCTGTATACATGTGTGTTTGTTTGTTATTTTGGGATTCCTGATGGCTTTTCACAACAAATGTGTTACATTTAAAAAAAAAAAAATAAAAAAAATATACAACTACATCTATTATATTATGCCTTAATTATAAATCGTACATTGTGTATAGTTTGTATAGGCAACATTGGTCACTATGGGCCGTTGGCTAATTAAATTAGGGACAAAATTATAATATTTTTTTTAATTCAATATGAAAGTTTTTATATTTTTATATCCTCCACCACCAACCATCTGAAAGCGCATAAAGTATATGCTTGTTTTTTTTTCCTCCATTACCCCTCATGGGAGCATATGGTTTCCCATGTAAAATTGTACTGTCCTAAATCCTGGAGTATAGTGTGTCTTCATGTATTCTTTAGCCTACCACGTCTTCTTGAACCTAGAGGGTTTCACTCTAGCGTCATCCTTGTTATACTGTCAGGATTCTTACTGACAGTATGTCCGATCCACCTCCATTTCCTACGTTTTATTTGTGTTAGTATGGGTTCCTCGTTGGTGACGTTCCAGAGATCCGTATTTCTGATGATGTTAGGCCTGAATATTCTGCATATGATTCTGAGGCACTTGTTAATGAACACCTAATACTAACCAATTTTCACTTCCGGACAACAGAGTAGACTTTACACATGCGTTGAATATTCTAAGCTTGGTTCGTCTAGATATTTTTGAGTTTCTCCATACTGTTTGTAGTCTTCCTAATGCCGCTCTCGCTTTATTGAGCCTGTTATTTACGCCTGTTTCAGCGCCGCCATTTGATGATACTGTACTGTCTAGATAGCAGAAGCTGTCTACATATTCAACTGGTTTTCTCATGATGTTATCGGTGCTAACGTTGTTGATTCTCATAGCTTCGGCTTTTTTGATATTTATCTCAAGTCCAGCATCGCATGGTAATCTTTCCAAATCATCTACCTTTACTTGCTTGTTGGAGATCTTATGCTAGAGTAGACAAATATCATCCGTATAATCAAAATCCTCGAGTTGGCAAGTGAGGCTCCATGTTATTCCTCTTCTCTCTGAACAAATTTCGCACATGATGTCATCCAGTACTAGTGAATAGCAGAGGTGATAGAGGATGTCTTTGTTTTACTTCAGAGTTTGTGTGAAATATTTGCCTTATATTCCGGTTCTGAAGAACTGATAGTTCTGTTATTTTCCGTCTGATGATATCGAATACTTTCTTGAAATCAACGAACAGTAAGTACACGGGAGTTCGCCATTCTAGATATAGTTCTATTATAATGCGTAGAGTATTCGTCTGATCTACGCAGCTCCTGTTTGGCCGGAAACCTACCTGTTCACCACGTTTTTTTCCATTTTACTTTGAAGCCTTCCCTGTATTATGACTGCTAGTATCTTGTATATGGAGTGGACCACTTTTGGAAGATTATGAATGAAAGGAAAACACCAAATTACGGAATCATCGTATGTCTTTTGCCATGCTAACAAATCAGATTCTCCTATAAATTGACCTAAGGTCTCTACTTGATATAAATCCTAAGCCTGAGAAATATAAGACTCTTTATATTCACTCCCCTATATTAGCCAGTGCTAAGTTTTAACAAAGAAAGATGGGATAATGTATCTTCATGTATTAGTCATGCAATAGTCATTGAACATTATACCCATTCTCATAGCCTGTACTAGGATGATCCAGTGCCCAGTTATACTAGATATTAATATGCTTATTTTCTTACGATGACAACAAGTGATTTCGTTCTACTAGCATCGTAAATAGTCCAGATTGACTAGCAGTTATACAAATGGGTTCATTAGACCTCTTAGACTGAACTATTTAAAACATACACTGTTATACAGTTTCCAAATCCGCGGTACCCTTAAATGTTTCTCTATTCCATTTATAGACTCCCGACATTCGTGGTTTAAGGTAGATTCCTCATAGCAGACTAAGTATCGATAATGTAGAGATATCAACAGATACATCTAATCGCAGAGCTTTCTGGCCACAGAACTGCATTTTCCAAGTAGCCTAAAAGAGGATGTAACTCCATATCTCGATTACTAAACCACAAGTTACTCTATTTCTCATCTTGGGAGCACAGCGTGCCAGCTGGAGAGTAGAAAGGGATTGTGGTGAATTGGATATCAAGTAAGGATGTAGGTATGCAGTAGTCGATATTATTTGGTCTTTTACATATCAATTTCCTACATATCTCGATTACTAAACCAGAAGCAACTCTATTTCTCATCTTAGGATCACAGCGTGCCATCAGGATATAGGTATTCAGTAGTTATCCACATGATAATTAAAAATTTGGTCCTTTATAGATAAATTTTCTTCAGAGTTTGGCCTCTTTGCTGAGTTGATAGCCAGTTATCTCGACATTAAGTCTACTGGAATGAAAGCTACACTGAGAATAGTATTCTGATGACGTATAGATCACATGCCTTCTGCTTTCAGAATCGAAAGAGTTCTTGGTACGTTTTCAACGTACTTAAATGAGCTTTACTACAGCTTTAAAGATTCAATCGATACCATTTAGATCGATCTCCAATTAGTTATTCTATTGTGAATATGTATTAAGATTCTTACACAAGATAGTACCAACAAATATTAAAGTTTGATATAGAGGAATATTATTTAAATCAACTTCGAGTGAGTGACTAATTTTCATTAGCTTTGCTTTTCTTTCGGTATTGATGAACAGATAATAAAATCCATACGCTTAAGTCTCATCAAGACCTGAATATTTAAAATGTTTACAGTACTGGGTACCCGACCATATATGTTTACTAGGTAATTACATCGTGGATACTTTTGCGAAGAGGGGGACTTCGCTCTTAGAAGCGGAAATTTATTGATTTCGAGACTCTCCAAAGAGATTACCTGTATGGCTGCAAAGGTGATATGGCTTAAATATAGTTGTCGTCAATCGATTGCTGTGATGAACATTCGAAATCTAATATCAGTGATTACTGGTAAATGTTTCTTCGAACTACATGACAGGTGATTGAATCTACCATTTCACAATTTCTGTAGAAGTTATCATGACGAGGATGAGAAAATTATGGTTGATAATCTTCTTTGCCACTGTCTGGGCATTGCTTGTATAAGATTCGGGATGTATGAGCTTGTCTCTTTTTGCACAACCTAAAGAATTGGATATCAAAAGAACAGGATATATAATGTCCTGTGGTTCCATTCAATTCGGTTTGATGATAGTTGTTTTACTTCTCTCCAGCTTAGATCACTACGGCTGACTTCGATGTTCAGTTGCAGAAGCCATGTGTGTAACGGTCTGCCTACTCTTCGTGTCCTACCCTGTGGGTTCCAGTCAATGGCAATTGTAGCTGTGTCATCTGAAGGCCTGTGACCAATCCGGCGCCATTTGTGGTTCAAGATATCAATATGGACTGGCCGTTGATGTGTTTGTCTCCAGAGTTCCGTGTTACATATGGTGTTAGGCCAGAAAACTTTTAATATTCTTCTATTAAAAACACTTGTAGGAAGTTTACGTCCTGTTCTGTCGTATTCCACGTCACGCATTCATAGAGGAGCACAGACTTCACACAAGAGTTAAATATACCGATCTTGGTGTTCTTGGATATGGTAGAAGATTTCCATACTGACCGAAATGTACCGAATGCTTGGTTGGCTCGTGAGATTCGGTACGCTATATCTTTACTGGAGCCAGATGTGTTAACAAAATGACGAGACTTCTTCTAATTCAGGACAGGATGACGTCGATAAATTTGCTCCGCTATCTGTAAGGGGCCGAAAATGAAAGTTGTGGAAATAACAAGGAAAGGTAAAAGTAGTGTTTAATCAGAAAATTTCCTTAAAACAAGTTAATAGTTTTATGCATATCATATTCAAATGGTCTGAGACACACCATTTGCACCAATATTTTGCTATTATATACTATTTCCATATTAGGAATCATGGAAATGTTTACTATTATTTTCCTTTTAACAGTTCCCATGTGCTCATACTCATACTTTGCAGCCTGTTGTAAATGTATATAATTATAAAGTTCGTGTTGTATTTCAATTATTGTTTCGTTAAGGTTATTCTGATTTATACTTTTGTTAAAATAGTAATTAAAAATAATAGCCTCCCCTCTCATAGACCCTGTTGTGTGTGCACATATTTTTTCAATAAAATTGTACATATTTATTAATTCACTTTGATACAGTTTTGGCATAAATAGTTGTTGGCATTTCATTTAATCATAGCCTGCATTATTTTGGGTGGTGGTCGAAAGAGGTTGATGACATTTAGTAGCAGCAATGGGAAATACTAAGACAATGTAACACCTGCTGCTGCTGAAATAAAGTACAAAGTGGTTTTAATTTTGTGTCCTGCCGCCATAAAGATTTGAATTAAATTTATATTAGTTGGAAAACATTAAATGTCATTGAAAACTCCTGAGTGTCCTGATTAATCAGATTTGCCTAAGTCATCGGATAAATAAGCGGTCTTTCATTAAGATATCAATATCATCGACATTTTTTATTTGTTTGAAAGTCCTATCGATGCTTTTATGTATGAAATATTACATCGTGTAAGTGTCCTCCTCGGCTTCGCTGGGTGGTGCACTTCCGAAATATCCAATTTACCACTACTCTGGCTTATAAATCAGGCTGAATTTGAAGGATGGCATTATGTTGGCTTTTAGGGTCGCTGATACCGCTTATACCTTTGACTTAAGAAAATCACAAGAAAAAATCTAACTGGATCAAATAGGCAGTTCTCATCACCTTCACGTGAGAGGAACCTGCCCTTAAATTGCTCGTGCAAAATGTCCATAGTGACATGAGCTGTTAGCAGGTAGCGCCATCCTGTTGAAATCACTTAGCGTTGGTGTCTATATCAATCAATTCAGGATAAAAGAAGTTGATAATCTTCGACCTATAGCGCTCGCCGTTGACGGTGATGGACTGTCCAATGTCGTTCCCAAAGAAATATGGATCGATGCCAGCCCAAAATCCATACCAAACAGTGACTTTTTCATGATGTATTTAACGCACTTGGAGCTGGATTGGTATCATCCCAAATTCAGCAATTTTATTTGTTGACGTACCATCCGGAAATAGGCATCACACATTGGTTTAGAAACTTTTTTTTGGAGATAATCTGGTATCTTGGGAACTATTGAAGATATTGTTACGAAATTTTCCATGGTTTGAGCTGAACTATTTTCGAGTTGATATACGTTTGTTCAGTAAACTTAAAAAGAAACTTGCTAACAGTTATCTCTTACCTATAAAAAGATATACGCATCCAAATTTGGAACTTGTAAAAAGTTTTTTTCCCAAAAAAGCCCAAATATTTTTTCTTTTGTAGAAAAAAAATTTCTTCGGGACTTTATAGAATTTTTATATGATCCGGAAAGATAACTTAATGCAAAAGCGTGTAAAGAAAAATTTGGTTCACTTAAGCCGACATATTACCCCTCAGTCCTATCCAAACTTGGCCAATTTGTTTTAAAAAATTTCGGTTTGAGTAAAAAATTCGAAAAAGGCAATGCACCGACCCACGAAAATGCTCCATATTTGTATAACCCCATATGTTTCATAAATATCTAATAACTATCACACGGTAAATAACGTCACAGTAGGTACTTTTCTAAAAAAGCTGAGTTTGTGGAACACATTTTCCCCGTTTTAGGAATTTCGGTATTTGAAAATAAAACAATTTGGAAAATTCTAATGCCATTTATTTAAGGACATTTGAGTCTATATTGGTTCCAAATTTTGTTATAATATCTTTAATTGTTAAAATTTTACATTAATTAAAATGTTATATTTTTATTTGTGAAAATCACCATATGAAATTTTTTGTTAGTTTTTAAGGTAAATGAAGTCCCAAAATTTTATAGAATTATATAATTTTACTAAAATATCGGGCGGAACGTTGCACGAATAGAACACCCATTTCAAGGCTTCATTGTCTTCGAATTTTATTAAATACTAGTTGATTTAGAATTTACTAATGTTAGTTCTTCAAGTTTCTCCAACCCACGCACACCAGCCTGTTCTTATTTATTTGCAAATAAAATATCTAAATTTGTACTGCATACTTTAGGGAGCTTTTTTATTACAGTTGACTTAACTCAAAAAAAAAAAAGAATTTCCGAGTTTTACCCGGAATTCTTGATTTTTTTTCTTTACAAACCATCTCCTGAAAATTTCGAATCGAATAAAATCAGTCAAATCGCTCCAGCCGTTCTCACGTGATGGCATTACATATATGGACCATTTCATTTTTATATATTTCATTTGAAAAGAGAAATCAGTTACCTCTATACATGTAGCTCTAGTCATGTTGAAAATAATTTATATGCTGAATAATCCTTTGGCCTTTTAGTTTCCTTAACAAGTATTATATAGAGAATAATATAATACTTGTTACCAAAATAAAGTACAAATTATTAAAAATATGTTTCAAATATCAAAGTGTCATAATTGCTGCTAGTTACTTCCCCAAAAATTGTATTGACAAATATTACCACCCTCTTAACCAGCCTTTAATAATATTTATAAATAAATTTATATTCAATTAATTCAACTTATTTGAGTCTCCAAACAATTGTTTCCTTTCCCACTGTTATGAGTCAACCTGCACAATATTGGGGTGCTGGTATTTTATGTGAAATGAAGTGTATCTGGTTACTGTACAATTCAGACGCATTAAATACAAAATAAAAAAATATTCTAAAATTCCAATTGATAATAAAAATATTCTTGTATTTAGTTATTTATAAACATTGATATTTATGTGAGAAATTATTTCAACAGTTGTCAGCTGGTTTGATTATTTTCTTTTTTTTTCTGTGATAAATTTTTGTATTCGTATAAACTTAATAACAATTTATAGAAGTACATACTACATATAGATTTATTAATGAAAGCGTACAAATGTTTATTAGATAATCCAAAAAGTTCCGGTAAAGTTTTTCGTAATAATTTAAAGAACTAATTTAATGGTTATAATTTTATAATCTTATGGCATTTTTGACGTCAATTATTTTAGCTAATAAGTATGGTGACCTACTATAGTAGTTTGGTGGTTATTAAAAGGAAGCGTAGATACAAATTCAAGACTTGACGAATAAAATTCTTAGGTTTTTGAAGTAAATAATAAAATATACCGTTATCTTTTAAATATCGGACCATTTCCTTCATCCTCAATGATTCAAACTTCAAATGAAAGTAGTCTAATGGTCAAAGAAAGCCCTGGAAGAGTTTTACTTTATGGGAGAAAATAAAAAAAAAGTTCACTGATCATACTACCTTACCAAAATGAATATGAAAGTGATCGTGGTTGTTGCGTACTCATCAGAGAATTTATTTTACCGGATGCCATCATGACATGAAAAACATATTATATAACATGCCATCGAGAAGACATTACGTTCTTATTAGACCCCTTTCACACTAGGCAATTGAGTTGCACAAGTCTCTTGTGTTTTTAGCTGCCAGAGGTAATGTCGGGTTAAGGAGAAGAAAATTTTGCATGCTGTTCTGTTGTTGGGCAAGAGACTTACGCAACTAAATTGCCTAGTGTGAAAGGGGTCTTACTTTGGAATTAGATATTAGTGGCTGAAGGTTAGAGATTTAATTCCGGAATTCTTCTCGCGCCTTTGTCGATGTCATAAACCTCTGCCTGCAAGACAATCAGAGAGTGACCATAAGGAAAAGTTCATCAGAAGTGCACGTTTCCGGACACCTCAGTTTAGATTGAGATCACTTCGCCCTGAAGGGAAGTGTTTTACGGACAAATTCCCTGGTCCTGATTGTATTCCAGCACTTATTTTAAAAGAATGTTCATCACCGCTGGCATGTCCACTTAGGAACCTTTTCTAACTTTCATATCAATTTGGGATTTTCCCAAATCGTTGGAAGGTTGGAAACGTCCAGCCAACCCCCAAAGGCGACCCCACCAATCCGGATAATTATTGCCCAATCGCAATTTGTTCGGCGCTCTTAAAGGTTATGGAGAGCATGTTAAACTATCACCTTGTCAATTATTTAGAATCGAATAAACTACTGAATGACAGATAATATGGCTTCCGTGGTAGTCATTCAACTGGGGACCTAATGACGTTTCTTTCAGAACTGCGGTGTCAATCAAAACAGCCCGTGGGAGAGAATAAGGTAGTCGCAATCGAAATTTCAATGGAGTGTGCCATGATGGACTAGTTTCGAAAGTGATCTGTTCGGTGTCGGTGTTGAATTTTTCCATTTACTAACAATCACTTCAATCCAATTTGTTCTTTCGTGGAAGACATTAATATCTGTCTCTCATAGTCATTCGACCAAGAGTGAATATGGATGACTCGATGAACCGTGACCATATAAAAATTGCCAGATGGGGTGAATTGAACCAAGTTAATTTCATGGCAATCAAAAGTCAGTGCTGCCTATTGTCACACAAACGTCTTTAGATGTCAGCACAATCAATTCTTCGTATTAGGAACACAACTGTTGGAGTTTCAGATTACCTTTTGATTCTAGGTACGAGAATACAGTGTGACGTCCGCTGGATCGTCATATATTCGATGTTGCGAAGGAAACTTTTGGGTTTCTTGTGACGGTGTCGGACATATTTCTCCCCTACCGACCTTCTTCCTATATACAGTCGTAACGTCAATATATACATCATTTTAAGTTATACATCACTAGTTGACCGCCCCGGCTTCGACCGGTAACATTTACTAATGTTAGTTCGTCCAGTTTCTCCAACCCTGCCTGTTCTTATTTATTTGCAAATAAAATATCTAAATTTGTACTGCATACTTTAGGGGCTTTTTTATTACAGTTGACTGGACTTAAAAAAACCGGTTTTAGCCGTAATTTTTTATTTTTTTTCTTTACAAACCATCTCCTGAAAATTTCGAATCGAATAAAAAAAAATCAGCCAAATCGCTCTAGCCGTTCTCACGTGATGACATTACATACATGGACCATTCCGTTTGTAATTTCCACAATATAATTTTTCGACCCTATAAAGTATATATATTCTGGATCCTTATAGATAACGGAGTCGATTAAGCCATGTCCGTCTGTCTGTCTATTGAAAAAAAAATTAAGAAACAAAATTTTTTTTTAAAAATTTTGAGAAAACAAATTTTAAAATTTAAAAAAAATTAAAAAAAAAATTTAAAATAACTATTCTAAAAAAAAAAAAATTTCCAAGAAATGAAAAAAACAACTTTGGAAAAAAAATTTTTGCTTACATCAAAATATTTAAAATTTGTATTTTGGAGTATAATTTGGTAAAGGGTATATAAGATTCGGCACAGCCGAATCATATACATTATTTTTATCCAAATATTCCCATTTTTATAAACTTTCAAATGATTTAAAATCAAAATAACACAGTACAACATTTTTCAGTTCATTGCTTTGGGACTCAATTCTGACAATTGCACGTGAAAGTAGCCCCAAAAATAAGAACTTCTGCATCATTAGTTTTGTCAAGTTGGCTGCCGTATTAATTTAATGGCCATACGAATTTGTTTTCCTCAAGGTGGATTTTTATCACTTTTTCTATATTTTAGCACGGTTATATCTCGTATACCGTACGGAATATCTCTTTTGTGTCTGAAGCAAAGTTGTAGATATTGAATAGTAGAAAAAAAGTACGGAACATACCTACCCGAAAAAGGTGCATCCAGTGCCTTAAAAATCGCAAAAATGCCCATTTTTTAAAATTTTTTACCAATTTTTCACCTTTTTTGCTCAATAGCTGGATTACAAATCCAATTATGGACTGATCACCATGAAATTAGGTCGTGTGATTTGTGTCTATATAAAAGTTATTTATCATGAATTTTGTATGTATACCATAATTTTTAACAGATTTATTCACTTTAAAGTGATTTTCGGAAGCTGGTCTTATATGGGAGCTATGAATAATTATGGACCGATCATAATAAAAATTTTTGACATGAATTTTGTATATATAAAACTTATTTGGAGCGAAATTTGTGTATATACATATATAAATTAAACATTTATGACCGATAAAGTCCAATTTCGGGGGGACATTTGTATGGGGGCTAGGTGAAATAATGAACCGATTTCAGCCAATTTCAACAGTTTTCGTCCTTGAGCCGAACAAATTATATGTACCGAATTTGTTTATGATCGGTCCATAATTAGTCATAGCTCACATATAAGACACGCTTCCGAAAATCACTTTAAAGTGAATAAATCTGTTAAAAATTATGGTATACATACAAAATTCATGATAAATAACTTTTATATAGACACAAATCACACGACCTAATTTCATGGTGATCAGTCCATAATTGGATTTGTAATCCAGTTATTGAGCAAAAAAGGTGAAAAATTGGTTAAAAAATTTAAAAAATGGGCATTTTGGCGATTTTTAAGGCACTGGATGCATTTTTTTCGGGTAGGTATGTTCCGTACTTTTTTTCTACTATTCAATATCTACAACTTTGCTTCAGCCACAAAAGAGATATTCCGTACGGTATACGAGATATAACCGTGCTAAAATATAGAAAAAGTGATAAAAATCCACCTTGAGGAAAAAAAATTCGTATGGCCATTAAATTAATACGGCAGCCAACTTGACAAAACTAATGATGCAGAAGTTCTTATTTTTGGGGCTACTTTCACGTGCAATTGTCAGAATTGAGTCCCAAAATCATGTGTTGTACTGTGTAAGGGGTCCACTTATTTTCATATAGTTATTTGCTACAATTTATCACTCTCACTATTTGCAGTAAATCACTTAGATAAAACTTAATTGTTAACTAGTGTGCATTCTATATGTTAAGAGTGGACGCAGATATCCATACGAAATATCTGTGGCAATGAACAGATGTCTTTCGATCTTTCAGACATAAATTCAATCAATTACCACTTGATAATCTTAGTAAGGAAAATGTATATCCTTTTATTGTGCCACCCTAATTTACAATCAGACTCACATATGTTTTGTATCTCAAGGATTTAAAAACATGAAATAGAAAATATCTGTGTTGTTTTTCATACAATGTCATTTTGGCAGACAAAAGAAATATGTAGATATGTATGAATATACATTTGTAAGTGTGTAGCTACAAGCATTTATGTTTTGTTTTCAATCATTTTCAATCATTGACTTGTGTTTTTATAAGACTGTGCGTCAATCTGTATTTTCAAAGTGCTTCTGTTTTAAGCCTGCGAAATGTTGCAGCTGTAATTATTTCTCTAGTAGTTACACTTAGACAAAACGTCCCAAAACAGCTTCTTCTTTTAATTTAATTTTTTTTTTGTTGTTGATACTCTTTTTTATGGTTCTTTTGTATTGAATGAATGAATGTATTTTTTGGAAAATTCTTAAATGCCATTGACTGTTGTTTTAGACACACACAGTTTTTGTAGTTGTTCTTGTTCAATTGTTATTGTAATACTTTAGAAAAGAAAAAAATAGAAACGATATAAAACAGATGCCAATTTTTCCCACTGTTTGTTGTCTTCTAAAAAAATTTTCAGAGTTATTTGAACAGTTCTGTAAAAGTTCACCAAGTACTCATACAAAAGGAAATTGTGGGCTTAGGAGAGGTTTTGGTTGGAGTTTTTGTATGCAAATTAATAGGTTTGATGATAATAAGGACAATCAGTTCGATGTAATTTAAAAGTATCTATACAATTGTTCTTTTCTAAATTCCTTTTAATAATTTACATGGTCGTCGAAAAAGCACAACAACTAAAAGAAGATGCACGGATTGTGAGAGAGTTCAAAAAACCTCAATACATGTCAGTTTCTAGAGCATATTTCATCGCTAGTATTGCCCAGAATACGAAGATTTTTGTCAATTTATACGTACACAACCCGAATGTAAACAATAGAGAGTAAAAACACAAATATTTCAATCAGTTGCTTGATGTTGCGGATATTTTATTGTTTACCCATACATGCACACAAATTTAATGCCTCTATTTGCGAGACTATGTTCTAGAGTTCAATCTAAAGTTAACTACATAGACTAAACAAAGAAGAGCAATTTTAGCTGGGAGCTGCGAAGAAACCATTTATATGGTAAAGCTCTGGACTGTTGCACAATGAATACCGTTTTATTTTCCAATGAACCTAAATTTAATTTTGTGGATTCTGTTGGAATATGGAGATTTCGAGAACCTCTCATAAACTGACTAAATCCCAAATACTATACTGGAACAGATTAGCATTAATGTTGATATGTTATGGTATGGGTTTTTTTCTGGTGAAAGCTTAAGACCTTTGCACATAATTGACCGTAGCATGGACAAACAGGTCTATAAAATATATTGCAGGAGAAGATGCCCATGATAATATACCCCACCAATGTATATTTCAACATGACAATAATCCTAAACCTACATCCAAATATATAAAGGGGTTTGTAGAAAAGGAAGGCGTTAATGTCATGCAGTGGCTAGCACAGTCACCTGACCTTAATCGAAAATGTATGGGAAATGGTAAATAGAAAGGTAAATCGGAAATTGGCACATCAAGATCCAAACAAATTGTATCAAGCTATAAATGATTTCAATGACTCCAATAGAGAATTTTATTAGTCCTATGCCTGAAAGATGTGCAACAGTTTTGAAGAATGGCGGAAAAGCTGCTAACATTAACATTAAAGCTGCTAAATGCTCTAGAAATAGAACATTCTAGTATTTTCCGTTAGATGACACTGTGTATATAAATAATATCAGAATGTTGCAGTTAGTTAGTGTATTGTTAGACATATATAAGTGTGTAATATAAGTGTTTGAATTAAAAGTAGTGACAATTTAAATTGTTGTGTAAATTTAAATAAATAAAGAGTTGTTACAAATTTTAAGCTACTGATCGCTTTTATTTAAGGTAAAAACTTAACAATTATTCGCTATCATTTCCAATTAAAGAATATAGTTTATTTAAAGCAAATAAACCATCGTTTTTAAATGGTAAAAACGTAACAATATAATTGATTTTCTGAATATTTTGTTTTTGAACTTTTTAAGTTCAAATGTTGTCTAAAATGTGCTTCAAAACTGGTCCTTTAATATTCTTGAAATTTTCCAATAATTTATTCTATATTTTTTGTCCTCATATCAATTTTTTTGTTTTTATAAAACTTAAAAAATCGTTCATTAAACAAATTATTACATTTATTCTCCATTAGATGCATAAAAATTGTTATTAGCACTATACTAACACTGCTGAAAATATGAAATTTGGGAATGTTAAACTTCACTTGGACATTACTAACAATTGATTATTATGCCTTTTTTAAACGAAAATGTTTTTTTTAACTTTTTTTTTTTTAAATTTATTAGTGAAAAAAAAATTATGACAGAAAAAAATTTAGACAAAAAAAAAATTGGGTTAAAAAAAAATTACTATCGCCTTATATCAATGCAATGGACTTGGAAATATCTATCATTAGATATCCATATTGTCTATATTAATGACTTAGTAATTAGTGTATTTAAGTTATTTGGGGGTTTCGAAAAGTTGATTTCAACAGACAGACGGACAGACAGACGTACATGGCTAAATCGACTCCGCTATCTATAAGAATCCAGAATATATGTACTTTATAGGGTCGGACAATTATATTGTGGAAATTACAATCGGAATGACAAACTTATGTATACCCTGCTCACGAAGGTGAAGGGTATAATAACGAATTCAAATTTCACTTCCTTTGGAAATTATAAGTGTTTAAACCAAAAACGGATCACGAGATCTAAAACTGAAAATGCAGTATGACTATATGAAGAGAGTAGTTTCAGACCTGCATATACATATGTACTTTATCATATGTCAACAATTTTTTCGACTTTTGCTGTGCGGTGTTACCAACAAATCCTAAATTTATATTTTTTTGTATTCAATTATGAAATTATCTAATTTATCAAAATCGCCAATTTAAAACGTTACAATAAGCCTAAGAAGATCCCTCCCTGTTGTTTATAAAACAAAAATTAAATCCTTTTTTATTCCTTGCATAATTGATAACCCAATATACACGCACACTCATTCCCAGCAAATGCGGGCATAAAATTAAATGATAATTTATTGCAAATAACAGGCACAAATTTAGTTACACATCGCACACTGTTACAGCTGTGTGTGTCATTTAAAATGAAGAGTAAAAAAAACATGATAACAACAACAACAAAATATAATTTTAACTCAGTTTTTATCCTTTTATCCTCTTTAGTGCGACAACATAAACATAGACACACACAGATACTCTATGTTATTCAACATTCATGAACAGACTCTGAGAATTCCCAGATCTCACGAACAGCTTATGTATGAGTTCCTGTGTGTATGTAATCACTGTTTTTGCTGTAGCCCAACACATGTGAATCATGCTGCACAATCAAGCAACAAAACAGACAGTCAGCCCAGCCAGCCAGCCAGCTCGGCTGGCAGCCAAGCAATTCATTCATCCGTCCATTGATTCAATTCATTGTAGAGAACAAGTGGCGCATAGCTGTCGTCAACACCTGTGTTTTGTTCTGAACTGTTCGTATTTTATTATTTTTTTTTTGTTCTGGCTGTGTGAATGGCTATGTTTTCTTTGCTATAATCGCAACCGATTTAAACCAACACACCAAGAAATGTGTATCTGTGTTGCAAACTTTGTTTTGTTTTTAGAAAATAATTTTATGAAATTACAAAATAATGAATGAGGAACGTTTGCAACAGGAATAAGTACTATTTTTATAACATATCTAAAGTTTTAACTGGAGATTCTTTGGATGATAATATAGCAGTATCATCAGCATATGTAGCTGTTAGTTAATTTATCAATGGGCATATCTGACGTATATATGCTGTATAGAATAGGGCCTGGAACACTTCATTATGGAATTACAGTTTAAATAACATCAAACGATGTATCATTGGACTAAGATGAAACGTTTTTTGTAACTTTGGTTATACACAATAACTAGTCAGTTACCAACAAATATCCTACGTTGTAAAACTTCGGACGGACTAAGTATACCCCATTTTTGGGTTGGAGCTATTTGCCCATTTTTGATCAGCACACAATATTTGGACTCTTCCCTGTCTTCAACAGACAAACAGATGGACGGATATAGATAGATTGTCTTAGAATTTTATATGTTGATGTGTTACAAACGTATAAATAATTTCAGCATGCACTCATCTTATTGGTGGTGAGTATAATAAGAAAGAGAGAGCAAAGCTCCTCTGAATTGAACCTGGACAAACTGAGTCATATCTCAGCTGGAAAATTAAATTGCATTACATACGTTTTTTTCACTTTAAGAAGAGGGCAATCATTTGGTTCCCTACATCGTTTGATTTGCCATGATGTTTTGATAGTAGTAGTCCTCAGGTTTAACTATACATATAGTACCATAAATGATGAAAGCGAAATATTTATGTAGCCAAAAAGACCCGTATATCTGCCCAATCTATATATATTTTATATTCTGTATAGAAAATTTTGTGTATTAAAGTATTTTCGAGTGTAAATACACCGGGTATATTAACAAATTACACAGTTCAACAGCAAAATATATTGCATTTTAATCGTTTCAGTAGTTTCGGAGTTATAATAACAAATTGAAGCAAAAAATATATTATTTACATTAAAATATCAAATTTTTTTGTTTTGAAAAAATCATGAAAAATCGAAGGCGGATGAAATTGTTCAGATTTATAGCTTTATCGCAAAGCCACATATAATAGGAACACAATGAGATATCGATCATAAAAATCGATTGATTCTTTTCGAATTTATTCACAATTAAGTGAATTCGCTCATTTTCACAAAATTTTAGTTTTTTGTTTGATATTCATAAAATTGAGAAGTTAATGTTCTTCTTTCGATTGATTGAATTTTAAAAATATTTTTTCCATGCTATGTTTAAATTTTCACATATATATTGTACTTCAATCGGCTCAGAGTTTCGGAGTTATAATTACAAATTAAAGCAAAAAATATATTTTTTAGGTGAAAATAGCTAATTTTTTTGTTTTAAACAAATCATGAAAAATCGAAAACGATGGAAATTGTTCTGGAACAAAATGAGATATTTATCATAAAAATCGATGGATTCTTTTCGAATTTATTCACAATTAAGTGAATTTGCTCATTTTCACAAAATGTTAATTTTTTGTACTGCTAAATAACGCGAATCAATAGAATTGGATTCCTTACTGGCACCAATAATTGCCCTCTCCTGAACGCCGTCGGGAAGCTCATGACCGTACATGGGAGTCGTATTTAATTTTCGGTTGGATATAGGTGGTGTAAATATTTTTGGAAGTTTCAGAAATCCAAGACACTTGAACTCTTTCGACACTTGAATAATGTGTTTAGACCAGCGGGCATCACATTGTATTCTCGTGCCCAGAACATCAAGAACGTATAATTCCACAATATTTACACCACTCATAAATACTGATCAGGCGACAAGGTCTGTCGTTCGATTTTCAACAGGCCACACTGTGTCTTGAGAGCGTTGAAATCGACTTTATTCGCACGTCCCTATTCAGAGATTGTCACAAGGTCCCGATTAAGGGAATTATTCATGTTGTGCATCGTTGCCCCAATCTGCGGAAGGTATGGCGGCATATAGTTGAATAAATATGAATAGCAAATGTTGATGTCATAGAATAGATAGGGTTGGAAATTTGACGTAGATGGTCGTTTAGTAAAATAAGGAATATAGTAGGAAAAAAAACGGAGCCTTGCGGTACCCCTGAAATTATATTGAACTCATTCTATAACAACTCGTATTGAGCTCGATATAAATCGAGAGAATGATCGTTCGATTAATCGAATAATAACTTACGAATAATTATTCGAACAATTTAAAAATTACCATTTTCGAATGACGAATAATTCGAAAAATTTTATGTAGAATAATCGAATAAAATGAATAAATGTACATTAGAGTGTCTATTGGACTTGAATATAACTCATGTAAAATTTTACGCCCCTACGACCACGCCTTCTCTAAGCGACGATGCCTTTTCCCCTTATTTACAAAGAGAAAATGCTATTTATTCAGTTTTTGTAAAACTTTTGCTACTAAATAATAACTTTTGCAATTAAATTTAAAAAAATCGAAATGTGTACGTAATTGTCATTCTAATGAGATATAAGAGATAAAAATGTTAAAGTTATTATATATATTTTGAGAAAAATTAAAATAAAAGCTCTTTTTTACTTAAAATATATACATATTTACTTGTACAGGCAAATCCCGGTATAACGAATCTCACTTTAACGAAAATCCGATTTAATGCACGTTCGAATTCGTAACATTGACCACCTTATATAACAAACGTTTCAAAAATTGTATGCTCGATATAACGAATGATGAGAATAAACAAACAAAATCAAACAAATGACCAAATTTTTAGCATTGACAACCTTATATAGCGAATATTTCGAAAATTGTACGCTCAATATAACGAACAGAAAGTATAAAAAACAAAAGTAGTAAAGAATGTAAAAATAAAAAAAAAGTCGTTACAGTACCGTTTTCAATGGTTAATAATAGGTGCTGTAATTTTTTCTATAGTGGTTTTAATTGCTTGTTTTCACAATATCGAATGAAAGATTTCGTTCGCATTCTAAGCGAAAGAAAACTGATTCCTTCACATAAATATGAAGCTAGGGAATCCAAAATCAGCTTTCTTTCGCTTAGAATGCGAACGAAATCTTTCATTCGATATTGTGAATCAGGCTATAATTCACGTGAATTAAATATAGGAAACCGTAGAAGAATTTCATTGAAAGAAAAACTAAAAATTTTGATGAATGAATGAAATATGGAATAATAAAATTCTCAACATGTATTTTGAAGAAAATGAAAACATTTTATCGTGACTAAGTGTTTCCTGTAAATTGTCTTTACACAAATTAAGTGGAATCTAGAATCTTCAAAATCTGTTTTTTTAAAATGTTTGTCCCTGAGTTTAATTTTCATTTTCCGAATCGAAATCCCTTACAATGAAGGCTTTATTAATCATGGATAATGCACCAAGGCATCCTCCAGAAGAACAATTAGTAAAAACTACTATAGATATACAAATTTGGACGATATTCATGCCTCCTAATGTCCAACCTAATTCCAATATAGAAAAGTTGTCCAAAATTAAAAAAAACACCTCGATATAACGAATTTTTCAATTTAACGAATGGGCCTGACAACATATTGTTCGTTATACCGTGATTTGCCTGTATATGAGTTTTTGTCTTCTTAGGATACCGTTAACCTATTCGCAGGTATAGCCAAACAAAACTAATTTTTTTAACGGCAGTTTCAAAACTCCATTTTCAAATTTTTAAAAATTTGGTTAAACATATTTCATAATTTTTTTATCATCACATGGGGATTTATTGACAATATAAAAGGGGAATAAAAATGTAAAAAAATACGAAAATACGACCTCCTATACTTTTTCCGTACCTGCAATTTAAATTTTGCCATTTTCGAGAAAAACTAATTTTTTGGACATATTTTGGCGAATGATAATTTTAAGTAAAACCTGTTCAGAATATTATTTTCCGAGTAATTTTAAATATAGTCTGCAAGTTTTACTAAAATCGGAAAACGTTAACACTTAAATCGTGAAGGTCAAAAGCCAAATTTTTCAATATTTGGAATTTCTCATGGAAAGATAGCGGAATGTTATATATTTTTGGGCCGATTTTGATGAAATTTAAGAAAAATAAACTCTAGTATTTAAAATAACAGCACAAAAATTATTAACTATATAAATTAAATATTTATGACCCATAAAGTCTTATTTTGGGACGGCATTTGTATGGGGGATAGGTGAAACAATGCAATGCATCAATTTAACCAAATGCAAAATACACACCTCACTATAGTGGAGTAGAGTATAAAAATAAAATTGTAGTATTCAATGGATGAAAAAAAGGTACCATTTTATATTTATTTCCATCCCTGATACATATATATGCTCTACAAAAACACTCATCCTTAATAGGATAGAAATTTTAAAACAAAAACAATTGTTTTTTATTGTTGTCGCATTTTAAAGTTAACTCCATAGTGCTAGCACTCTCTCTCTCATTTCTAACAGAATTTCAGTTAAAGGCAGTAAGTAGATGGAATGTTTGTGTAAGAGTTGTTTTTCTTACTCGAAGGATTTAAATTGTTTTAATAAGTAGTGAGTGTGAGTGTGTGTTATTTTTTTATTTGGGTAAATTGAGTGATGATTTTGTTTTTGTTGAGTGTATTGTGTTATTTTAAATTCTTTATGTTTTCCGGTTATTTTTACACTTGTCATTGTTGTTTTATTTTTCTTATTTTTTTTTCGTACGTTTATCCTTTTTACGTTTCTGTTTTTCGTGTACGAGTATGTATACACTTTAGTGTTGCATGCAACATGATATATTTGCGGTTAAATGTATTTTTGTGTGCGTGACATGTGTTTAAAGTTTAATTATGGCTGTGATTTTCTTTTATTTTTACAATTTATATGTATATAGCGCTGTATACTTTTCGGAAATTGTGTGAGAAAGTTTTTGTAAGTTTGTACGGAAACAAAATACGAAAAAAAAACAAAAAAGTGCTAATATTTTGGCAGTAATTTGAAAGGATTTTATATAAATACAGAGGAGTTTGCAAAATGTAGGAACTTATGTTAATTGCTAACAGGAATTGTTATTAAAATTGTAAAATATTTACATGTATTCTTTCTTTGAAAGTTATCAAAACATAAAGAAAATGTACACAATACCTACAGTATTACTTTGTAATGCATGTTTGTTTTTGTCAAACTGTGCTGAATTGAAGAAACTTCACTCTCACACGCTTTAAAATTAACACTTTATTTTGAAAAAGTTTTTATGTTTCGTCATTGTTTACCACACTTGTTCCACTGTTGTATACTGGGACATAAAAACAAAATCCCATTTATAAGTTCCAGACTTTGTGGTTTTAAACAACTGTCATGTGGTGATAACTCACACAAAGTACTTTATTGTTTTTTTTTTTTTTTTATTTTTGTTCTGTTTGTACAGGACAGAATGTGCTTCAGCAAGGATAAACGGATTCATAATCCAAATTTAATCTACAAAAAATGTCAAACGTTTATAAACAACTTTGGGATTTTGTACCTTTATACACACAAAATACTGGCACCAAATGGTATTTGCGATTAAGTGGTCCCAAAGTGTGACCAGAAATTAGTAAGAAAAATGTTTAAATTTGGGCTTAAACTTTAAATTTAAACTTTGCAAATGTACTAATAACTCAATTTTAGACTTGTTCCTATATAAATTCCAACTTTTTCCATAATAGCCCGTGAAATTTATTGAAAATCTCAATAAATTTCCAATACAAAACTCTAGTTCACATTTGGCCGAGTCTGATTTGGATATCTAAAATGTTATTCCAATGCAAACTCCCCACTTAGGGATTTTAAAAGAAATTGGCAAAATTTCGATATAAAATGGGTTAAATTTTAAATGTCATGGGAATAACCCATGATATTTGGTCAATTCACAAGGTCTCTTATCAGTCTTTACACTTTGAAAAATAAATTATAATTGTGGGTTTTAAATTCATACATTTTTGGTTTGAATTTATTTTCATATAATCGCAAATATTATTTCTAAACCAAAAAATTTATAAAAAATACAGTATATTGTTACGAAATTGCATTATCAATTTAACGGTCTGTAATGGCTGCTTGCAAAATTCATCATGTTTCTAATCATTTTCACCAGTAGAAACTTCTACTTATCGATAACGTTAATAACAAGCTGTTATTAAAACTACTTATAAGTGTGACAACATTAACTGTTAAAGCTGATAATATTAACATAAAAGCTGCTGAGCTTTTGTGGAAATAGAACATTTTAGTTTTGTCCGTTAGATAATTCATGAAACTACTAGAAGATGGCACTGTGTACATAAATGGTAACAGAGATTTGCAGAGAAGTTGGTGTATTATATGTGCTGTTAGACTTAACATCTACTGTAAACGCTTTGTAAACTCCGCCGGTTTCGGGATTTTAACTTTTCGGTTATTTGACAAACCAGTTTTTGTATGACGGTTAAACGGTTTTAATGAAATATATTTTCTAAAGCTCATTCAAACATATTTATGAAAAACTTTGATACCATTTTTAAAAATATTGATTTATTTTATAGAAAATTGTAGCATTTCGTAAAAGATATAAAATAATTGCATAAAGAATTCAAAAATGATAAATTTCCATTAAATCAAAATTTAATATATAGCGGTTAACCGGTTTTTTTAAAGACAAAAACCGAAACCGCTTAACCGTTTTTTTAAAAGACAATAATCGAAACCGGTTTTTTCAAAAACAGTTTTTCGGTTAAACCGGAAACCGCTTTTTAAAATTTGACGGTTTTTTGGACACTCTAATTACAAGTGAATTCTTGTAAGTTATAAAGTGTATGTGTGACTATTAAAATTGTTGTGTAAATTTAAATAAAATGTTGTTACAATTAAAAGAAAATAAACCACAGTTTTTAAAAGATAAAAAATTAACAATGGCTAAAAAAAAAAATTTTTAATTTTTTTGAAAAAAAAAATTGGTCAAAAATCTAGATTGTCCTGGTTTTTTCCTCATATCCCAGGCATTTGTGGACAGATTTTGCTGATTTTAAATAGGAAACTTCTCGAAAGCATGTCTGACAGAATTATTGAAGATTTGGATACCGAAGATATCTGGGGTCTTCAGAAAATTGATTTCAACAGACAGACAGAGAGACGGACGGACATGGCTTAATCGACTCCGCTATTTATAAGGATCCAGAATATATGTAATACTTTATAGGGTCGGAAATGAAAAATGTAGAAATTACAAACGGAATGACAAACTCATATATGAGGAGCTTAAAGCACAAGGGATTCAAGTGCCATTTTTTTCTCAAATTGACATATTCACCTACTAACATATGGAGTTAGTAGGTGAAGTTCATAGCACAAGAGTTGAATGTGGGATTCTCACCCGTTAGCGAGATATGGCGACCAATTCTAGAACTTGTCATTAAAATACCTATTTCGTTTGGAGCACAAGGGGTACATGAGCACTTAAACCCCTTGTGCTTTAAGCAAATATTAAAATTCATTTTTCACATGGACTGATTTAGTGAATTCAGATGAGTGATCCGCTAAAATTTAGCGATTAATTAAACTTGTTATCAAAACACCGGTTTCAAATACCCTTGTGGATTATTTCCAAAAAAAGAAAAAGTAACATAAAATAATGGAATCGAGTATATTAATAAATGTTAATTTTTTATTATTCTTGGTACGTAAAATCATTAAAAATAAGTGATTCTGGAAATAATATTGACGAATTTTCTGAATTTGATCATCTCATAGAAAGATGAACTTATGAATTTGTAAGAAAACTTCACCAAAGTAAATATGAAGGCTCGAAATATGTAGTTACTACCACAACTTCCTCCAAAAAACAGCGTCAAATCAATAATTTTCCAGAATCTTCTTTGCTATATACCACCAATTTACCATGAATTGTTTAAAGCACTTCCTCACGATAGAATGGAAGAAATTCCGAAAAGAAGAATCGAAAGTCAAAGTGAGGATGAAGATGACCCTGATGATGTCATGAAATCTTATTATGACGACTAAAAAATGTAACAAAGAACCATAAAAGCTGTTCTTAACACATATGTGTGGCACTGCACTATGCTGTTTACGCCATGTCGGACACATATGTATATCCGAAACGACTTTTATTCTCTCTAGCCATGTCAGACAATAGTGCTGCATTTTAAGTTTTTTTCGATGTTGACTGGAAGTTTCTCATCAAAACTGTAATCTTCACATTCTTCGTCACTTTCTGAACTTGTACTGAGTATTTTTTCTAACTCAGTATCCCATAAAAAAAAAATCAGTTTCTAAGCAGTAAATATTACTGACAGTAGCCTAAATTCCAATATTGACGTTTTCGAAAAGATTACGCAAAGAAAATGCTGTGGCCCCCAGCATCTTATTTGCTGAAAGTACCTTGGCAGTCAATGTGTTAATAAAATGTTAATAAAAAAAATTGAGTCCATGTGGTTTTCTTATTAGGTACTTCAGAAATTTAAAAAAAAATTAAAAAACAAGGGGTATAAGTGCGACTTTCATTACTTCAAAGGTAATTTTTGGGTATTTGTATATGTAAAAGATGGTATTTTTGTATCGTGTTAGTTTAAAATATATCTCAGGATCTCTATTAATTAAAATGTAATATTCCAGATAGCATCTAACATTTTTTGTTGTAAATTAACTTTAACCTCTTTATTCTCATTACTAAACATAAGTCCCTTGAACCCCTTGTGCTCTAAGCCCCCCATATACCCTTCTCACGAAGGTGAAGTGTTTAAAAATGCGAAAAATCAAAACAGATTTTCGGTTCCAAAATGCATATTAAACAAGTAAGAAAGTATAGTTGGCCAAGTCCGACCATATACTTAAAGGTGGGTGTTGCATGGTGGTGTAGGGTATAAATATCCTTCGGATTCTCCAAAAAATCAGCATTTTAATAATATTTTATGAAATATTTTACTTATCCGGTAGTAGCAGTTACTCTTTATGCCAAATTTCGGTTTCTTCTTCCGTATTGTCGGACGGACATATCTTCGGCTTATAATTTTAGAAGTAACTAGAAAACATATCGTCCACTACAGGAGAGATCGCCCAAACTGAACTTTTTGTTAATGGTCGTCGTTCCATTTTCATAATATTTTTCAATTGCAATTACAAAATCTCTCTATTTCGATGTGTTACAAATGAAATAACAAAATCAATATACCTGTATCTTTTTGGTGGTGGAATACAATTGGTTGAATTCGAAATGTTCTGGAGGAAATCCTAATGGTAAATTCTAGATGTTATAAAAATTGTATAAGTTCTTTAAACATTTTTCGTTTTCCGCCGAAAAAATATTAGAATATTATTGAAGATTGGTAGATAAGTAGATATTGGTTGGAAACATCTGAATTATTGACAAGATTATTGTTTTACTACCTAGAAAAAAACTTATTTAATAACTTACCTCGACCAAATTAGGCATATGCATTTTCTTCGCCGAAAACCTATTGAAACTGGCTGAAATCGGTTAATTTTCACCTAGCAAATATACAAATGTCTTCCCGATATAGGACTATATCGGTCATAAATATTTAATTTATTAAGTTTTATAAATACGAAGTCATATAAACTAATTTTATGATGATCAGTCCATATCTAGTTATAGCTCCAATATAAGACCTACTTTCGAAAATCACTAACGAAAATAAATTATTGCAATTATAAGAAAATGTGTTTGCTATTTATACAATGTAGGGTATTATATGGTTGGGATTGAACGAACATACTTTCTTACTTGTTTTCAACTAATTTTTAATAAACCTTTAAATATTTAAATTTAGTATTTTTTATAAATAGACCCTTCTGTAACTCGAATAAACGTCATACAGAACATTTTAAACAAATCGATATAAAAATGGCAACAAGTAATTTTTTCCGGCTAAATTTGAATAATAAATTATATGTAATTCTGATGGTAGGTAGTAGTCATTACAAAGTATGTTAAGCAGTAAAGACATGTCATGTCTTTGCTGGTCAATTATCGATTTTATAGTCGTCATGTTTATTTCTTTAAATATTTAAGCAATAGATATAAGTTCAAACGCGTTAAATTAAATACTTAATTAGTTGAAATACATATATAAAGCAAAGAACAAAAGCATGAAGTAATAGTCATTAGTATTTATACCTAACCAAAATTAAATCCTGGCTACTTTTATCTTAATTTCCTTCCTCTCTTTTAAATAACACACACTGATATCCATTAATTCATAAAAGGAACATAATGTTAGTTGTTTGTAGATTGTGCCTGTATGTAATTGTGCCTGTCGTCCTCAGACATTAAATATACGAGTTTAAAGAGTATAATAGCAAACCAATTTGAAAAACAAATCCCGGAAAATTATACAGAAATCAAAGTAATAATAACAATGAGCCTTAATTTTCAACTTGGCAAAATAAAGTGTCAAAATCAGAAACAAATTATATAAAAATGTACGTTTGCAGCACAAACAAACAAATGTATTTGAGAGGTGTTATGTACTATTTATTTGTTTGTTTTTACCTACGTTTTGGTGAATGTGTTGGTAGATCCTTTGTTTAATTTTCTATGTGTGTGCAGTGTATTTCCTACATGTGTGTTTTAGTCTTGGTTTTTGCTAAAGTGCGGTGTCAGGCAAACAGCAAAAACAGTTGGTTGCAAATTGTGCGTTTAATAGTTATGTTAACTCACACACACACGCTCTCCTGTTTGTTATCCTTCCTGGCTGCTGTTGTTTCTGTTTAAGGATTTGTTTGTATGTCTTACGCATAAATATTAATGTGTAAAATGTATGAACACAAGATCTGCCACTCAACTCACGTTAGTCGCTGCTATTTACTCTCTTTCGTTGCCGCATGTTGAATTGTTTTTATGTTAGGAATAAGTTTCTAGAGGAAACACAAACTAAAAAAACAACGACGAAAACTACTATTTTAAACAACAGCAACAAGAAATAACAACAATCTCGGCAGCATGACTCACTAGGAAAAATAATTACTTTCACAGCCAAGTATAGTGTGGCAACTGCTGCGAAATAGTGTTGCCAAATGATGGGTTTCCGAATAAATGACAAGTAATGAGTTCAAATGTTATTATTAGGACACATTTTCTCTACAGAAAATTTTTCCACATAGAAAACTTGTGTGGCAAATATTTTCTATTTAGAAAACATATGTCCCAAAACTTTTTTATATAGAAGACCTTTGTCCCAAAACTTTTCTATATAGAAAACCTTTGTCCCAAAACTTTTCTATATAGAAAAAATTTGTCCCAAAACCTTTCTATATAGAAAACATTTGTGCCATAACTTTTCTATATAGAAATCTTGTGTGCCATAACTCTTCTATATAGAAAACTTGTGTCCCATAACTTTTTTATATAGAAGACCTTTGTCCCAAAACTTTTCTATATAGAAAAGATTTGTCCCAAAACTTTTCTATATAGAAAACATTTGTGCCATAACTTTTCTATATAGATTTGTTTTGGGACAAATCTTTTCTATATAGAAAAGATTTGTCCCAAAACTTTTCTATATAGAAAAGATTTGTCCCAAAACTTTTCTATATAGAAAAGATTTGTCCCAAAACTTTTCTATATAGAAAAGATTTGTCCCAAAACTTTTCTATATAGAAAAGATTTGTCCCAAAACTTTTCTATATAGAAAACTTGTGTCCCAAAACTTTTCTATATAGAAAACTTGTGTCCCAAAACTTTTCTATATAGAAAACTTGTGTCCCAAAACTTTTCTATATAGAAAACTTGTGTCCCAAAACTTTTCTATATAGAAAACTTGTGTCCCAAAACTTTTCTATATAGAAAACTTGTGTCCCAAAACTTTTCTATATAGAAAACTTGTGTCCCAAAACTTTTCTATATAGAAAACTTGTGTCCCAAAACTTTTCTATATAGAAAACATTTGTCCCAAAACTTTTCTATATAGAAAACTTGTGTCCCAAAACTTTTCTATACAGAAAACTTGTGTCCCAAAACTTTTATTTATCATCCGCATATAATACTTGTGTCCCAAAACTTTTCTATATAGAAAACTTGTGTCCCAAAACTTTTCTATATAGAAAACTTGTGTCCCAAAACTTTTCTATATAGAAAACTTGTGTCGCAAAACTTTTCTATATAGAAAACTTGTGTCGCAAAACTTGTCTATATAGAAAACTTGTGTCGCAAAACTTTTCTATATAGAAAACTTGTGTCGCAAAACTTTTCTATATAGAAAACTTGTGTCGCAAAACTTTTCTATATAGAAAACTTGTGTCGCAAAACTTTTCTATATAGAAAACTTGTGTTCCATAACTTTTGTATATAGAAAACTTGTGTCCCATAACTTTTCTATATAGAAAACTTGTGTCCCAGATAGTTCTTAAAGTTCTTAACTTGTGCAATGTGTGGTTCCCTGTACCCGTCTATGGTGAATTTTGAAAACAATAGAAAAAATTAAATAGAAAACCCACAAAAAAAACACAAAATAGAAAGTGCTGTAACTGCTGTTTCATTCAATCATTGTTGCTGCTGCTGCTGTTGTTTGTTTAAATTGTATGAATGTTGGCGACATTTTTTTCCCATTACTTTTTCAGCTCGTTCTCCAAAACAACAAAAGCTCTTATAATATTATTTTCCCAAACACACAAAAATCTTCTATATTTTTACTCAGAATTTCCAGTTTTATTTCTTTGTCAACCATGTGAGAAAAGAAAAATCACAAAAATGTTCATTCAATTATTTTGTTGTTGTTGTTGTAGTCGGAAAATATTAAACGTTTTACAGCAAAAGCAGCAACAGCAGTGGATTCTTTTTCGTTTTGTTGTCACAGCTGTTGCTGACATTTGCTTCATTCGTCATTTCTGTGGCTTAAGTACGGCTAAAGAGGGTTTCCTTTCGACGATGAAGATGAAGGCAGCAAGTGGCCTGCACATGTTCCTTT
The DNA here is from genome assembly GCF_958450345.1 of Calliphora vicina. Classification (NCBI taxonomy): domain Eukaryota; kingdom Metazoa; phylum Arthropoda; class Insecta; order Diptera; family Calliphoridae; genus Calliphora; species Calliphora vicina. Next base: position 30,334,997 of record NC_088784.1, read on the forward strand.
TGACACAAACACACACTTACTCATTTCCTAACACAAGCTCGCATTTTTTTTTTGTTTTTTGCCTTTTTTCGTATATTTTAAGAGAAAAATTATTATTATTTTTTTTTGCTCTGTGAGTGTGCAGCATTCTAAAAATGTCATCAACAGCTGACTAAATGACACATACACACGCACTAGGCAAACTTGGAAACACTACTTCAGCCATGACAGCTCATGAAGTGTTTGATAGTTGAATTGAATAACATCCCCAACCCCACTTCCTTGATGTAAGGCAAGGGATGATGCACAGTGGGGGAGTTACAAAAAAAAATTAAATAAATCTGTAACTTCTAAACGAATAGTACGATTGTAATAAAATTACCCATGGCTATAGAGGAGGTGTAGCTGAGATTAAGTTCTGAAGTTTTTCTTTGAAAACCAAGGGGGGAGTACCACGTGTATATAAAATTAAAAATGATGCCAAATTTTTGTTCTCGATGAGAATTAAAAATACGAAATTTTTTCAAATTGTTAGCGTTTATTTTGAAACATTTGTACAATATCAATTTATTCAAAGTATCGACCATTGTTGGCTATGATATTTTTCCATCTTTCTAGCATTATGTTTATTCCGAGCCGAAATAAGTGCTTATCTTGTGAGACCAAGAACGAAGCAAGCCAACATAGGATACTCTGCTGCAAAGAAAAGTTTATCCCAGAGAGAGAATTCTGCATCTATCGAAACCAATATAAGTTTGACGGGGCACGGTCTGGACTATAAAGAGGGTAGGGCAAAACTTCCCAACCACTTAATTCTAAATACTTTTTAACAGGTATTGCAGCTTGTGGCCGATCGTTGTCATGTCTGGATTCATGTCTGGCCGCATATTCTGGACGTTTTTCGGCCAATACTCGCTTCAAGCGAATCTGTTGTATTCGATACAGGTATCCTATCATGGTATGACCAGATTTCAGCAGCTCATAATATATAGGAACCTTTTGGTCCCACCGAATACCTTAGCGCCATTTATATTTGGCTTTGTTGTCGATTAGGCTGGTTGGCCGGGTTTCACATACGATCTCTTACGCTTCGGGTTATCGTTATAGATCTTTTTTACATCACAAGTAATAATTCGATGCAAAAATGATTTTCAAGCTCTCTCAGCTTCAATTCGTATGGTACCCAATTTTCCTGCTTTTGGATGAATAATGCTGCTTGCGAGCATTTTGAAATTGAAGTTATGCCTCCAAATCTTAGTCTTCAAACTCTTTGGCTGGCCTGGGTGATCTTTGTTTTCCACGTCAAAATCACCACTTCTGAACCGGACAAATCATCTCGTACACATTCACAATAAGCTTCAGGGTTCTCCTTCGGACGCGTCCCAGGTGACGGATAGGAGGAGCCATCATCTAGACTTGTAATACATTTTATACAAATGGTTACCAGTGTTGATGACGGCTCGGACGATATCAAGACTTCATGAGACATTTTATAACAAATGGTCTAGAAGTCGGGAAGGGAAAGCCAATGGCACTTGAAACGAGTGGTCGCAAGGGAATATTATCTGGAGCTAGGATTACTGTTAATGCAAATGGTACATTTCTTTGACCAATGGTTATACTTTTTTAACACAATCCTCTCCTGTCATCTCCTACGTTATAACCCGCAGACCAAAACTGTTCTTTCCCATCTTATAAGGTTAACGTGGTGGTAACAGTGCCGACCACCTGAATACCCAGTTAGTGGTTAAAGAGGACTAGTCGCGACGCCAGGGCACGTGTCGGTTGTAATATTTTCCCAGTTCATGTACGCCGTCACTACATGGATTGTCCACTCCCTTACTCGTATCCCTGTGAATCTAATGGCCAGAAAAATGCCATTCACTTCTGCCTTTAGGCTAAATGCGATTGGGGTGTGGAAACATGCACCATATGGCCACGTCAGTATCAATTACTGCATTTCTATGCCCTTCCTTGCGAGGAGCTTCGGTTTCTCAATACTCAAGTGGGTACGTGAACACGGAGATATTACGGGCAACTGTGTAGCTGATGATTTGGCAACGGAGACATAGACTTCCTATAGACTTACTTCCGGCATTCCGTTATCAAAATGCAAGTTACAAATTAATAAAAAAAGATATACTATAACCAGGATATGCCCCCGACTAAACCGATGGCGCACTACATATCTTCTTAGCTTGACACTCTCACAATTTTGTGATGTAGTTGCGGTTATTACCGTTCACTGCACTTTTTGCAACCATACGAGGAGACTTGGTCTGCCCTACAACGACTTCTGTAGAAGTTGTCAAAATGTACAGGAGTTCTTACCAAAAATGGTCTCATCATTCTTCATCTTCTTTGTCATTATTCGGCATTAGGAGATCTATCTTAAGGTTTCTGGGACATCCTTAAATAGTCTTTCCGAGCTTTCGGACATGAAGCTAGAGTGCATTAATACCTTTATCAGGAATAGCAATTGGCTAATAGGGTCACACATGGGAATTTCCGCGGAGAGATCTAATAACCGCCAATTGACTGGTGCGTAATTACAATCATCTCTCCTCTCTTTTTCGGGACTTCTTCCTCTTCACTTTTCAAACACTTCATCACATCTGACTGTCCCCTTTTCTTTTCATTTCTACTTGTCCCACTTTTAAATTTTTTACATTTACAACACAAAGGGACCAACTGCCTTGACCCACATGATCTGCTCTTCATTCTTATCTTCACTTCGCAGCTGAATGGAAACATAACTTAACCTAACACCTCCTGTGAACAATTTTATTAAAATCCGTCCATTCGCTTAGAAGTTACAGATTTTTTTCCACATTTTTTTTGTAATTTCCCCACTGTGTCATGGTAGTGGCTGCAGGAAAAACATTTTCATAAAATATTCTTCATACTTATACTCCGAAGCTATACGTATGTGTGAGTGTATATATGTATGTATTTGTTCGTCTAGTTTTTGTTGCAGCCATTTTTTTATCTGAACCTTTCTTATGCCAGTACATACTTTAATAGTTAGTTTTTTAACTCTCTGTCTCTCTTCCTTTAACAACTGTAAATTACAACAAATATTACAATAAACATAACGACTACATACTACAACAGTAACAGCAGCAGCAACAACTACTTGTCGTTATGCTGTTAGTGATGGTACTTGACAACACTTGTTGAAAGCATCACATTTGTTATTTTCAGGGACCGTAACAATTATGACATTTATAATAAAAATCACAACATAATTGTTATTTTCTGAGTTTTATTTTTTTTTGTCAGAAATAATTGTTATTTTCTGATTTTTATTTTTTTTGTCAGAAATAATTGTTATTTTTGATTTTTATTTTTTTTTGTCAGGAATATTTGTCAGACTTTGAGTTTTATTTTTTTTTGTCAGGAATATTTGTCAAACTTTGAGTTTTATTTTTTTTGTCAGGAATATTTGTCAGACTTTGATTTTTATTTTTTTTGTCAGAAATAATTGTTATTTTTTGATTTTTATTTTTTTTGTCAGATATATTTGTCAGACTTTGATTTTTATTTTTATACCCTTCACCACGAGTGGCAATGGTATATATAAGTTTGTCATTCCGTTTATAATTTCTACATTTTTCATTTGCGACCCCACAAAGTATATATATTCTGGATCGTTATAGATAGCGAAGTCGATATCGCCATGTCCGTCTGTCCGTCTATTCGGCTGTAGGTTGAAATCAACTTTCCGTAGCCCCCAAATAACTTACAAACATGATTGATACATCAATATATCGGGAATTCTTCCGGCTCGGTTGCCATTTAAAATCGGCCCACAAATGGCTGAGATAACGGGACAACCTCGATTTTTGGACTATTTTTGATCTATATCTGGATAATTAAGTCATTATGACAAAAAAATTTTTTGGAAACCAAAAAATTTTTGACAAACAAATTTTTTTGGTAAAAAAAAATTTATGACAAAAAAAATTTGTTGTTAAAAAAAAAATTTATGACAAAAAAAAAATTTATGAACAAAAAATTTTTTGTTAAAAAAAAAATTCTGGTTAAAAAATATTTTTCCCGATTTTGACCCATTGTAGGTCAAAGCCTTATATACATACATCGTTGCAATGGACTTTGAAATATCTATCATTAGATATCCATAATGCCTATATTAATGACTTAGTTATCCAGATATAGATCAAAAATAGTCCAAAAATCGAGGTTGTCCCGTTATCTCAGCCATTTGTGGGCCGATTTTAAATGGCAACCGAGTCGGAAGAATTCCCGATATATTGATGTATCAATCATGTTTGTAAGTTATTTGGGGGCTACGGAAAGTTGATTTCAACCTACAGCCGAATAGACGGACAGACGGACATGGCGATATCGACTTCGCTATCTATAACGATCCAGAATATATATACTTTGTGGGGTCGCAAATGAAAAATGTAGAAATTATAAACGGAATGACAAACTTATATATACCCTTGCCACTCGTGGTGAAGGGTATAAAAATAAAAATCAAAGTCTGACAAATATATCTGACAAAAAAAAATAAAAATCAAAAAATAACAATTATTTCTGACAAAAAAAATAAAAATCAAAGTCTGACAAATATTCCTGACAAAAAAAAATAAAACTCAAAGTTTGACAAATATTCCTGACAAAAAAAATAAAACTCAAAGTCTGACAAATATATCTGACAAAAAAAAATAAAAATCAAAAATAACAATTATTTCTGACAAAAAAAATAAAAATCAGAAAATAACAATTATTTCTGACAAAAAAAATAAAAATCAAGAATTTAAAAAGCATGTTATTTTATGAAATTATAGTTGAAAACAATCAAAATGGTATGCTTGACTTGACTCTCCGATATTATCCTGTGATGGCTTTTTTCCTTAGAAATTTCAAGAATAATTATTATTTTCGGTCCCTGGTTATTTTTAAAGCTCTTCACTTTCTTTTGCAGTGAATGCTGGCAAAAACTTCTTCCTTAAGTCGTTTGTTTTACTTCATTTTCGTGTTTCATGCATACGTTTGCTCAACTTTGTGTGAGTGTTTTTAAAAATGCTTAAAATTGTATGGTCCTTTTTAAATATTTAATAAAGAAAATAACATTAACTATTAAAAAGGTGGAAAGAAATTCTCCATAATTGACCAGTTCGAATTATTAGCAAACCATCCTGTGGCACGTTTAATGTTATCCAGCCTTCTGTCCCCTATAGATCGTTCATCTAATGTAGGAAAAATTCGCCCAGACTCAAATCTAAGGTCAGATATGGCCTGGAAGTCACAGAGCAGGTGCTTTACAGTTCAGAGATGCTTGGCATTTAAGACAAGATGTATCCATCGGTAAATGGTTTCAGGGCGTATTTCCAAATATACACACCCAATACCCAAAACCGGCCTCCGATTCCTAGCCTTTAGTAAAAATCTCCACTGGAGGGATTGTCCCAAAAATCCTTCCATCTGTGTTCAACATATTACAGTCCCTACGGGCGAAGGGTCTAGGAATGCAGTAATAACTGCTATGTGGATATCCATCCAGATAACCAAATATGGTTGCATGGCAGAAAATATTTACGATTCAGAGAAGCTCGGCATTTTAAGACCAGATGTAGTCATCGATAAAAGATTTCAGGCTGTAAATCCAAATATTCACACCGTATACTCAGTAAAATATTTACCCTAATTAAAGTTGAGATCTCAGTCTAAAGAACACTACAATGATTCGGTAGTCTGAAGCATACATGCCTATCTGTTTGTACGATATAAAAGCCTCCCCTAAAATCCACCTCCGATTCCGAGCCATCACTAAAAATCTCCAATAGGTTCCTTTGGAGAGATTGTGTGCCAAAAGTCCCTCCCTGTGATTGACACATTAAAGTCCCTATCGATGCAGGGTATGGGAGTGCAGATAACCAAATATGGTTGTATGGCGGAAATTCCTTCGATTCCTTAACCCAGTGGTTTCAAGTCTCATGACAGCATTAAAATCATTGCTTTTGGCGATAAGATCAGCAGAAATACAAATTAGCCAGTGTGATGCGAATGATCCTCAATGGGAGGATCTCAAAGGAGCTATACATACTGGATTTGTTAAGAACCACTCACCAAACGACCATGTTGGAAATCCATTTAGTATTCCTAGGTGTAATACTCCAAACGGCTTTGGATACTCTGGCTGGAATTACTCCCAGATTAGAAGATGTCACCTCCTCATTATAAAGACGGGAGAGTGATAATCGACACTGGGCAGCAGGATATTTTAGCGTCTTATTTCCGATAACGGAATTTTTTCAATTTTATGAGATCTGTAGTTGCGCCCAGTAACGTTGTCTGTTCTTAAAACTCATACCTGCAAACATTGTGAAGACTCAACTCCTTCTCTATCGAACATTTTTTCCAATTTTTTCTAATGTTTATACCCAACACCACCATAGTTGAGAGGGTATTATGCGTTTATGCAGATGTTTGTAACACCCAAGTATACCGATCGACTTAGAATCACTTTCTGAGTCGATTAAACGATGTCCGTCCGTCCGTCTGTCCATGTAAACCTTGTGCGCAAAGTATAGGTCGCAATTTTGAAAATATTTCGATGAAATTTAGTATATATTATTTTTTCGGCTCAAGGACCAAGCCTATTGAAATTGGCTGAAGTTGGTCCATTATTTCACCTAGCCCCCATACAAATGTCCTCCCGAAATTGGACTTTATCGGTAATAAATATTTTATTTATATCTGTATCTCCACAAAATCCTCTCCAAATAAGTTTTATATACAAAATTCATGTCACCAAATTTTGTTGCGATTGGTCCATAATTAGTCATAGCTCCCATATAGACCCGCTTCCGAAAATCACTTTAGCGTGCATTAATCTCTTAAAAATGTTGGTATACACACAAAATTCAACATAAACAACTTTCATATAGACATAAATCACACGATATAATTTCATGTTGATCGGTCCATAATTGGTCATAGCTCCCATATGAGGCCCACTTTCGAAAATCACGAATATAAATTATTGATATTTAAAAAGAAAAATGTTTTTGCTCATTTACTTAGTGTAGGGTATAATACGTTCGGGCTTGACCGACCATACATTCTTACTTGGACCGTTTAGGACCGTTTGGGACATAAGTTTTCTATATGGAACAGAATTGCGAAACAACTTTTCTGTATAGAAAATTTATGGGACACAAGTTTTGTGACAGAACTTTTCTATAGAGAAAAGTTTTGGGACAAAAGTTTTCTCTAGAGAAAAGTTTGGAGACATAAGCTTTCTCTAGCGAAAGGTTTTGGGACATATTATTTCCATTATCTTAAGGTCAAAATATATTTCTAATACCTACAACAAAAACAATTTAATGTTACAAAGAAAATATTTATACTACCTTCTGGTTTATTTCACTTGCCAGCAAATTATATGTTTAGAAAACTCTCATCAATAGCTTGATTATTGAACAAATATTTTAGAAATTTATTAAGGAAATACACCGACAATTACCAGCCTTTTTTTCGACACCACACATCCAAAATAGTATTTACAAATCTGCTAAATGTTTCTAATCACAATATTGACGTTAAATGTCTGCATACATTACCAATACCGAACGAAATAGTTTGTAAAGATTTGTTTTCTTTGCATATGTACATTTCATTTTGGATAAAGAAGAAACTAACACCTGCATTAATAAATTTTAAGCGATTAAACACCTCAATACGTATACGTAGAGTGAAAAATGTAAAACACAAGTGAAAATTACTTGTGAATTTATTTCAAACACAGCATGCATGCATGAGTGAGTGAGTGAATGAATGAGGGAAAACGAATGAATAAATCGACTGACTGGACGTATGTTTTATATGAATTAGCAGACGGAATGTTCATATAGAATTTTCGTTAGACCAAAACAAAAATTGAAATTTATTGAAATCTATGCAAGTATTGGAAAATTGAAAACACATGTGTTTTAGATTGGTAATTATTTAGGTAGATTTTAAATTATTTAGTTCTTGGATTTGTTTAAAGGAAATTAGTAGCTCACTAATGTTAATTTATTAATATATAAATTGTTTTAGCGATTTGCTTAATGTTTAGAAACTTTTAAAGTTTATGAATCATATTTATTGTAATAGCAGCATGATTGTTTCCAATCACCTGTCAAAGAAATGTTTTGTTAATTGTCTTTCCAAGGCTGTAGTTTATCATGTATGACTGTTTTACCGCTCATAATGGAAAATTGCGCAATGATAAGGCCACACACTTTTCTATATAGAAAACTTGTGTGTCCCCCACAACTGTTCTATATAGAAAACTTGTGTGTCCCCCACAACTTTTCTATATAGAAAACTTGTGTGTCCCCCACAACTTTTCTATATAGAAAACTTGTGTGTCCCCCACAACTTTTCTATATAGAAAACTTGTGTGTCCCCCACAACTTTTCTATATAGAAAACTTGTGTGTCCCCCACAACTTTTCTATATAGAAAACTTGTGTGTCCCCCACAACTTTTCTATATAGAAAACTTGTGTGTCCCCCACAACTTTTCTATATAGAAAACTTGTGTGTCCCCCACAACTTTTCTATATAGAAAACTTGTGTGTCCCCCACAACTTTTCTATATAGAAAACTTGTGTGTCCCCCACAACTTTTCTATATAGAAAACTTGTGTGTCCCCCACAACTTTTCTATATAGAAAACTTGTGTGTCCCCCACAACTTTTCTATATAGAAAACTTGTGTGTCCCCCACAACTTTTCTATATAGAAAACTTGTGTGTCCCCCACAACTTTTCTATATAGAAAACTTGTGTGTCCCCCACAACTTTTCTATATAGAAAACTTGTGTGTCCCCCACAACTTTTCTATATAGAAAACTTGTGTGTCCCCCACAACTTTTCTATATAGAAAACTTGTGTGTCCCCCACAACTTTTCTATATAGAAAACTTGTGTGTCCCCCACAACTTTTCTATATAGAAAACTTGTGTGTCCCCCACAACTTTTCTATATAGAAAACTTGTGTGTCCCCCACAACTTTTCTATATAGAAAACTTGTGTGTCCCCCACAACTTTTCTATATAGAAAACTTGTGTGTCCCCCACAACTTTTCTATATAGAAAACTTGTGTGTCCCCCACAACTTTTCTATATAGAAAACTTGTGTGTCCCCCACAACTTTTCTATATAGAAAACTTGTGTGTCCCCCACAACTTTTCTATATAGAAAACTTGTGTGTCCCCCACAACTTTTCTATATAGAAAACTTGTGTGTCCCCCACAACTTTTCTATGTGTGTCCCCCACAACTTTTCTATATAGAAAACTTGTGTGTCCCCCACAACTTTTCTATATTTTCGGAAACAGTGTCATCTACTTGCTATAAACAAAACAGTTGTCTATCAACCAGCCACCCAGCCAGCTGCTTAATTATTAAAACTCATATTCCCCTCCCATTTGTTTTGCGCCATCGTGCCCACCTTCCCCCAAATTCTCTAAGTGCACATTTTGTTTTAATACGAATTTGGCAGCACAGCTGCTTTCTATCAATTTTACTTGTTTTCAAAGCATTTTTATTTCTATTTCTACAAATACACATTCATCAATATCTACGATAATTTATTTTAATACTCAACAAAAACATAAATATCGTATACACTAATAACGAATTGTTGTAGCATGGACACATTTGTGAAAAAAAATATTGAAAATAACAAAAAAAAAAAAAGAAAAATCATCATAGACAATGTGCAATTACAAATTTACAAGTATTGAATACAAAATAAATATTCCCAAGTAAGAGTCTGTGTTTATTTTGAAAAATGTTTTGCATCTCTAGAGAAATGTTTGTGAATGGATAAAAAACTACTATAAAAAGAAAATATTTTATACAAATAAGTAAGAAATTTTTGAATATTTAAAATGTTTTTATAACAAGTAAAAAAAAAAGAAAAACTCATTGTTTTGTTAAGCAAAAAACACTTAAGAGAAGGAAGTTAATTAAAATTTGAATAATTTAAATGTTTGTTTTTTCTTATTTTTTTTATATATAAAACTTAAATTGTATCTGTTTTACATTAAAGATATTTATTCATGTGCAAAATTTCAAAGAAAATGAATACATTTTGTAGAAGATTTATAATCAGGAACTAACGAACTATACTTTAATAAGTATGTCTGTGGGCAATTTTAGAAACAGATTTAGATGAAAGCATTTCAAATCTGAGATTTCTCCAATAACAACTTTATAACTTTTAAACATGAATATAATATTTTTTCTGTGAAGGCCAGAAGTTCCAGCAAAACGTTTTACGCCTCTGTTTAAGATCAAATATAATCGATTTTGATGAACTAATTCAAGACCAGACGCTGTTGAAATTAATACTAGATCCAATCTGCCGCTTTCAAGTATCCAATAAGGTACACGATACCTCAACTTGATTATTCATCACATGTTAACTCAGAAATGTATGCCTTAACAAACGATGAACAGGACATTCACAGAGAAAGTTCTCACTATATATCCCTATCGTCGAGAGTAACAGTTTACAGGAAGTCCAAGTCTGCTTGCGTGTGTATCGATCATTTGTTAACTCAGCACTGAAATGTCCTTCCAGTTTCTAATAAAGAGTTGTATAGTGCGTTTCACATTGTATACAGACCACATTTTCCTGAGAACCTTGTATATTTCGAATTTGCGTTTTCTACTATGAGCTATCTTAGAATAGAACCCAAAGCTTTTGCATTTAAGAGTTTCAAGCGGTAAAGAAATTTAGAAAGACTTACTATCCTGTAAAGATCTTGATCTGACCAAGTTAGAAGACGTGGTGTATATTTCAATTGACATAAGTGTTTCCTGAATGTCCCAGTAATTTAATAATATTCCCGCCGAGTAAAACTTTACATGGCTCTCAGACCGCCAATACATTGGAATGAAATACAGTATAATTATCTGGAGGACGTCTTGAGAGCTTTAATATAGTCATTAAGTAAATGTCTGTTGGAGATAGTTGCCAAATACTGATCAGAGCCTCTGAAGAACTAGTGGTACACTTGTGCTCTCGATGCAAGCTTATCTCTACTCTCGGTGCAAGGTTAAACGCAGTGCTGGCATCTCTCTAACAGAGAAATATCACAGTCCCTTTACCGTAGTAGTCTAAAGCTTACTAACTTGGACTTTGTGGTAAACCAATTCTGTTTTATTAATGTAACTCCTTGCCCGGTCTCTATGGCCCATTCACAACGATGGTTATTCCCAAACCATTGAAAATTATATCGCTAATCACAACCATAAACTTTCCTGGAATCAATCAATACCACATCGTCCTTATAAGCAACAGCCATAATTCCCTTATTGTCCAAATTAACTTGAATGGAGTTTACAAAAAATCATCGTATCGTTTGTTCCAGTGACAGCTATTGATTTCAACATGATCACTATACAGCTTCTGCAATATAATGAAAACCCTTCTAATTCCAAGTTGAAGTAGTGCATTGCTTAAATTCGGGTGATCTCTCAATGAACCTTACAACCCCATGCATAGCTGTTACCGTTGATCGACCCTTTCACAGCTGGAGAGTTCCAAGAATCCCACCACCCTTAGCTTTTTATATAAGTCAAAGGGTTTTTCCAAAGTTCTCAATAGTAAAGATCGAAAGGCAAAAGTCTTTCACATTTCCACACTTATTTTCCAAATAAACGGAACATAGTTATGGGAGATGCAGAATTTATATATTCTACGGAGCAAAGAATGATGGATATCGTTCAGTTTGACAGCATCTGCGACAGAATGCCATACGGTTCCAGAATTTAGAATTTTGGGTAGCTCTTCTTACGACTACTAAAGATATCCACGATCTTATCAATACCGGCAATCGTATCTTCGCCCTCTATCATTTTATTTTAAGTTTATGTTTCCGGAATCCATAGAATATCCAGTTCTTTTAAGATTCTTGAAGCATGGTTTGGTTTCATAGTTCTAAAAAATATATATTTATTAGACCTTGACAAACCCCTAATGGAAGTTGTAAAAATTTGATCTACCCTTACTTTCCTTGGCGGTAAGGAACTTTCTTAGGTTATTTGGCTCCTCGTTAGTGAAACTGTTCGATGGGGGTGCAGTTTTCACTGACGGAACCAAGCTTAACTCTGGTCGACAAGGATATTAAACATTCATATAGACTCCCTAACGAGTGCAGTGTCTTACAGGCAGAGATTTTCACGATCTGGAAAGCCACAGAGTTGATAATGGATTACGTCACTATATATGTAGACAGTCAGGCGGCTCTTAGGGCTTTGAAATGTCATTTAATACATTCCATCTTAGTGGAAGACTGTAGGAGAGCTCTGGAAGAGTTATTGGTACAGTACTCAATATGATTGTGTGGGGTATCGGGGCACTGTAACATATTGATAAATTAGGTGGCAGATGAACTGGCCGGATATGTTCTGATTTAGATCATGGTACTAGGGAACAGGGGGTAAAACCTCCTATATGTCACTACTACAGGCTAATATTTGAAAGATTTCACCAACCAATCCAAACTGGATGCAACAGCAACCAAAACACTAAAACACTAGTTGGAAAGTTGTAATCTTAGAAATCTAGTAGGGGTGATAAACGGTCACTGTTCAATTGGGGCCTTTATAGGTAAATAGGGTAATGGCACACAGGATTTATGTAGGGTGTGTGGGGATGTAGAGGAGCTGGAAATAGTAGAGCACATTATGTGCAACTGCCCTGGGTCATAAATTTAATTGGCTAGGTAACAGATTTCTATATGAACTTGGGAGTATTGCAGGCTGTAAACTGAGTAACATACTGGGTTTTATCAGGGCAATAGGTTGGTTATTTAAAGGACGTTCTACAGTGATTTCAAATCCGTAACCAATTATTTCTCTATGCAGATTTGGATTCCTCTTTTTCATACTTATTTCTCTACATATGACTCTTGAAGGGAATCACTATGGACCTTATGGTCTCCGAGTTTTTTTTGCCTGTAATTAAAAAAAAATGAAAAACTTTGATTCTTCTTGTGGATTATTTTTATTTGGTCTTTTAATTTTTTTCACATCAAGTCGAGAATATGATGTCATGTAAATGGCCGCCGCCACAGTTGATTGTCATTTGAGCCCTTTTTGTGGCATTTTCCATCACTTTGGCCAAAACTTCCGGCGATAGGTCCTCACATTGTTGACGGATATTGTCTTTAAGAGCTGCAAGAGTCTAAGGCTTGTTGACATAAACCAGCGACTTCAAAAAGCCCCACAAAAAGAAGTCTAGAGCGGTCAAATCAGGCGATCTTGCTGGCCAGTGCAAATCGCCAAAACGGGAGATTAGGCGCCCGGGAAATGCATCCTTCAGCATATCGGTTGTGGCACGTGCCGTGTGTGCCGTTGCACCGTCCTGTTGGAACCACAATCCCAATTCATCAAGTTGCGGCAAAATGAACTCGTTGATCTTTGCTCTGTAGCGCTCACGATTCACAGTAACCGTTTGGCCCGCGACGTCTTCGAAGAAAAAAGGTCCGATAACACCTCCTGCGAAAACAGCACACCATACAGTGACTTTGAGCGGGTGTAATGGCTCTTCGTGGGTTACACGCGGATTTTCAGTGCCCCAGAAGCGTAAATTTAGCTTATTTACGTACCCGCTAAGATGGAAATGGGCCACATCACTCATGATTATTTTTGATGAAAAATCATCTTCCTCTTGGTGGTGATTAAGGATGGCTTGAGCGTATGTCAGACGCGATTGGCGGTCAGCAGCTAACAGCTGATGCACCGTCTGGACTTTGTACGAAAACATCTTCAAATTCTGTACCAAAATTCGCTGTAAAGACCGTCGACTGATACCCATTTGCGTGGCAGGTCGTCTGGTCGATGTCGACGGCGCTTCCATGACATCCTCTGCTACAGCAGCAATATTCTCTGCAGAACGGCTACTCCGGGGTCTGCCACGCCTGGCAGCATCTCGTGTTGTGCCAGTCTCTTCGAGGCGAGCGGCTAAACGTCGCAGTGTTTCACCAGTAGGCGTTGGACGGCCAGGAAATCTGCGACGAAATTCACGTTGTGCCAAAGTCACCGGCCGATTACTGGTCAAATAAATAGTCAGCAATATTCCGCGTTCTGGAGCATGTGTTTACTAAACAAATGTCAAAACAGAACTGACATTAGGGGACAATCGCAAAATTTATAGCATTTTCTGATAGGAGGATTACTTTCGCGCCACCTTGTATAACATGAATACTTCAAAAGGTACTTTATTAGATCTGGATTTTAATTAACAACTTGGTACTACAACTATATTTTCTACAGTAAAAGTTGATTTTAAAATGCCATATTTATCCCCGTAACTCTATAAAGCAGCCAGAAATACATTACAATTCGTTAGCTTTATTTCTATACTAAGTAGACCCCCTCTTCTTTTAGCACTAAAAATACTTCATCACAGCCTTATTGGCTGTAATCAACCAAATGTTGCCGCTGTTTAAATACCAATTTGCCGCAAGTGTTACTGTTATATTTGATTAGTTGGTTAAATGAAGGTTTCGTTACGCTTCACCCTGTCCACACTACCTGACAACGGTTATTACTGCTCTTCCGTTTCCCAGCTCTTCCCTCACACATTTGATTTAACTAACTGTATTTATTTGAGTATTTGATATACATTATTAGCAGCTGTTTTAAATTGTTGTTTCAGTTTTAGTTACTGTTATTGTTTTTAAGCTTTTTATTAATATTTTTGTTGCTATAAACAACGACAAAAATTGACACATACATCAAAGGTACGTGTCAATTTCCCACATTTAATTTACTATTCGACAACATTTTTATGGGCAAATTTGTATTTATTTTCATTCAACTCCGCTAGACACATGGCGGGCGTAACTTCTGTCTGCCTGCCTACCTATTTGCCTGTCTATATCATTATAATTATCGCTTTGATATTTGCCCCTCTCCATTTAGTTTTTTTATATTTTGTTATTTACAGAAAATCATGTAAACTTATTTATTGCTGGGATTCTTTTACATGTGGCTGTGTCTGTTTTATTTTTTTCCTTTTGGTTTGAAGTTGTGGGTTTTGCATGTCAGACATTAATTCCGAGCATAAATCCATTTAAATATTTGAAAATGAAAAAAAAAACTGAACTTCTTAATAATGTGAGAAATTCATCACTTGCCGATTGAGTTTAGCAAAATAATTATTGTTTTTTGGGTTAGAGTGAATATTTTTTTTATAATAATTGCTTTTAAAAGTTATGCTGAAATATTAATTGTGTGTGTTTGTTTTTTTCATTATTTGTAGATGGCTCTCGACGGTAAAACGATTATAAAAGAAGAAATAACAGACAAAGACGCCTATGAGGCTTCAGCATCAGCTAATTCTACACGCAGAACAAAAGGTGAGTGTTAATTCTTTGTTAAATCCTTCAAATATTAAAAATGTTTTTAAAATATTACGTTTAGCGTATAGCTCCATTTTAAGCAATCTTTAAAATTTCAATATTTTAAGGCTTTATTAAATCAACAGAAATTTTTTGTAAACAAATTTAAATTAAACCTCATGATCAATACATTATTGAATTTGAATTATATTGTAAAGCATTTTTCAAATTATGAGATATGTAGATTCTTTATTCTTTATTATGAGATATGTAGATTCTTGTAGAAGTTTGGCGATTTTACAACATGATGATTTCCACATCAAAAATGCCTCAACAAATGTATTTGGGTCGATCTTAACGATATTTGTCTTTGAATGAAAGACGACCACGATTAAACCGTTTATAGTCTACATGACAACCCACAGTGGTATTTTTATGAATTTCTATGTTAGTGAAATTGTACAGTTATGCTGAATTTTCGATTTAAAATGGAAAACTGAAAAGAAATTTTGAAATTTATTGTCAGCAATCCAGCAATTCCCAAAAAAAATTTGAAAAATCCCAAAAATGGGAATTTTTAGTTATTTGGCTATAATATCCATACCAGGGTCGGGGCTATCGGAACCCTTTCCAAAATAATTAAAAACATATTGAGCCATCTAAAATCGGTTACTATATTTTGATATCGAATATGCGATTTGAGAATTTTTGCCCTAAATTTTAATTTTACATAAAAAATACTAATTTTTTGGAAGGACCTGGTCCCTTCGGTATCAACAATTTTCAAATTTTTTTTCATTTTAAATATTTGATGAAAAGTTAGCTTCTCAAAAAGTATAAATTCCATAAACATCCTCTTAGAAATTGTTTGCGATAACTTAAAAAGAAAAAAATTAGCCTCTTTACTTAGTCATTATTTTTAAACAATTCTTTTTTCTATTTGACACATACATGTGTTGTTACTTCAATAAAGGAAATTTGGAGAAAATCGGGAAGTATTTGGATCCGCTGTTAGAGAAAGATTTATTCCCATGTATCCTGATCGCTTATCTCTTAGAAATTCTTTATAGTCAAGATATCAGTCTGTATAACGTTGTCTTATACACGTTTCTAAATACGATGGAAAAAAATCACATAGGTTTAGCGTCACAAGCTACCATACTCCAGCAATACTGAGTATGACCGCCAAATTCAGAGCCAATTGTAAGCCCACGTGATCAGCCGGCAGTGAAAAATACTATGGATCTGTTCCGTAATGCTATCAATCAAACTAGTGCACCATATTGTTACGAAATTGTACTTGAATTCAAATATAACGATTTTAAGGGCTGATTTAAAAGTAGCATAATGCTTTCAAGTAGCAGTGCTGTGATGGCAGACTGTAACATATCTGTGGGCATTATTAAATAAAAGCTTTCAGTTGATTTGATCGTAAGTTGGCAACGCTGCACAGAGGGGCCAAACATACTAATTTTGCGGATTAATTGAAAATACAAATTTCAAGTATTGTGAAAACTGAAAGTGCCAGCTAAAAGTTCAATTAATGTGAAATATTAAAAGGTATTTTTATAGTCACGTGTTGAAATTACATATTGTGAGAAAAAAACCTAAAAAATTGATAAAAAAAAAAATAAAAAATTGCGCAAATAAATACTATTTGTGATAGGTAATTTAAAAAAATTAACAAATCTAATTATGCAACCATCAAGTTCAGGTATTTGTTGATATGTTTTGGTTAAATTTAAATTTGAATTATTTGTGGAAGTGGCTTTGCTATTAGTTTTTATATTGGACGTGCAAAAAAAAAATGGATTTTGTCAGTTCAAATGGACATAAAGTTATTAGCTGGGCTCAGCTGGGCATAGAATTTAATATAATTTAAAAGCCTGGACAGTTGGGCGTTGTTTCAGAAAAAATTAGGTTGCGCATCGCTGCGCCTCATAAGTTATATGTAAATTAATAAAAGCTTCACCCTTTAAGTCTACCATCAAAAAGCACTTTGCGATTCTGATAAACGTTTTATTGCTGTCGTTGTTGTTGTTGTTGTTATTGTCATTGTTTTTTTTTGTTTTATAAGAGATGTGCAAGTGTTGTGATTAATAATACGAGAGTCACGTGTGAGTTAGGCCTGGACGTGGCTATATTCTTGTATTATAATGAGATAAACAATAATAAACTTTTACCAATTACTTTTCTTTATTTAAGTTTAGTTTTCCATCCATTGATTTTCTAATAGTGAATGAATGCACGCGGAATTTTAACAATTTAACTCTCATGCACTCACGGTTGTATATGCTTGTTGAAAAGTTTTTTTTTGTGATTAATTCGAAGTTTTTTCTTGTGGTTAATACGAAGTCATCCGATAGCAGGCAATTTAGCTTAATAAAAAATCATGTTATTGAGCGCGATCGTGAGAATTTTAAAGTTTTATATCGGGAGCCAGTTATCACTCACGTTTAGACCTGTAGTTTTTATATTGTCTCATTTCAAATATAGTGTTGTATAAATTTCAAAGCAGTGCATTTAAACTTTGCAAGTCTTTTAGTGGCAGGAGTTGGGAAAGATCTCTATTATTCAACCTCCCATTACTAGTTAATATAATGATATCATCTTAAAACAATATGGTAGATTTTTTATCAATAACATGCATGTCTCACTGATGTAGTTCTATAGATGTAGGAGAATTAATAATTCATTTGTTTGGGGGGAACCCGATTCCACCCTCGTATACCCTTCCGATTTTGGCGGAACGTGTAGTTTGTTTTTAGAGTTACCCGCAGCAAATTTAGTGTGCATAACTATTGTAGTTCTATAGATATAGCACAGTTAATAATTATTTTATATGGTGGGTAATTGACTTCCCCCTCCTATATCCCTAAAATTTTGTTACAATATGCGGATTAGTCTAAGGGCTACCCACGTAAAATTTTGCGAGCGTCGCTATTATTGTTGTTGAGATATTAATAAATCCGTAAAAAAGGGGCATTTGTCCCCACTGTGCGCTGTATTCGAATATTCAGTTAAAGGACATTGTAGAAAGTACACCACAGATGGCGTATGTATTAGTAAGATCTAGAATATTCGAATTTTGACAGTTAAAGAGCAATCTAGAATCTAGAAGTGTTACAAATAGTGGCAGAGGTTGCAGTCGTGAGTGAGTTTATCAGAAACGCTTTTCGAATAAACATCATCTAAGTGCCTTAAAGTGTGTTGTGTTTTTCAAGTAAATTCGTGTACATTATAAATTGTGTCTGTATTTCTGAGAATTTATAAACGTGTATAAAAAACATTGAGTGGCTATTTAATTCTGTGGTTGTTGTACATTTTGAATAAATAAAGAGTTGTTACAATTTTTAAACTACTAAACGGCTTTTATTTGCAATCAAAAGTATCCGGTTTATTTAAAGGAAATAAACCAAACGTTTTGAAAAGGTTAAAACGTAACAATATATTAGTGGTACATGAAATAACAAATTAATGACAAATTGGGACTTCTTTAGAGTATCCAAAACCGAAACCGAAAACCGGTCAATCGATTTTTCATCTTTGTAAACTCCACCGGTTTCGGTTTTTTAACAAACTGGTTTTTGTAAGTCGGTTAACCGGTTTTAATGTAATATATTTTTTGAAGCTCATTGAAACATATTTTTGTCGGGCGAAAAGTTTTTCTGAAGTATTTCGAAACATATCTACAATGAAAGCAATCTTGACTGAGCAATGCCGATTTTTTATACATCCAAAAGAAGAAAACCTTTAAGCTTCCGCCTCTCTTAAAGGTTTTCTCATTTCAATGCAAGAAATCTTTACTGAGCGAAGCCGATTTTTGATACATCCGAAAGGAGAAGATTCTCCAAATATTTCCCAATGCTTCCTAATTTGGAATTATTTCACATTTTTTTGGACTAATATCTACTTATATTCAATATTTACTTATATTTGCCGGATATCACTGATAGCGTCATAAATAGCGTCTGACTGTGCTTACTGAAAATATACCTGGGTCTTTCGTGAACTGCGTAAGATTAATTCGGAGCAGATATGTTACATATATACTTTGTACCGTTCGCTACCATCTCCTTTTTATTTAGACTTTCATTAATATCTCTTCAAAGAACAAAGTTCCTTTTTCAACGCTTCCTGTCGAATTTCTTTTACACTTTTCGTTTCTGTTGCGCAAATTTGGAGACATCATAACATTGGTATTTCTAAATGGTTCCCCTGACAATCTCAGAAACTCGTCGACTCTCCTCCAGTTATGTCATGAACACCTGCCAAAGTTGGTACCGTGAAATAGCTCCCAAATGAAATAAATCCCAATGAAATAATTCCCATGAAAAATGAAATAATTACCAAAGGGTGAAATGAAATTACTCCCAATAATCGACGGTTTCATAATTTTAAAAATATTAGTCCCAAAAAAGCGAAATAACTCCCAATGAAATAAATCCCAATAGAAATGAAATAATTCCCAATCCGAAGCAATTTATTAGTGTAATCTAACTCCCTATGAAATAAAGAACTACAAAAGTGAAATTATTCTTCGCTTACCAAACATATTTTGCATTACGGGCCTATGGCGTAGCGCAAAGGTTTCCTCTTCTGGGGCGTATAAAAACTGGATTCGCATAGAAATTTTTTTGACATTGTCGGCCTTTGGCCGGGCGCTAAGGTTTTCTCATAATAAAATGAAATAAAACCCAACAAAAATTTCATTGGGAGTTGTTTCATTGGCAGTTATTGCATTATGAAATAACTCCCAGCTAAAAATTATGAAATAACTCCCTATGCGTTAGGAGTTGTTTCATAATGAAATAATTCCCAAGTTGTATGAAAAATTTGTTGGGTGTTATTTCATCTTTTCGTGGGGAGTTATTTTACGGTACCGTAAAATAACTCCCCACAAAACTGCCTAACCTCCCACAAAACTGCCCTTCGTTTTTGAAACAGATAAGTTTTTAATTTTTCCATACATTAAGTCCCCATACAATGTCCCTCTCAGAAAATGACTTGAACATTCATAATTTTCTTGCAATAATTAATATCGTGATGAATTTGGACATAAACAAGTTTTAACATTTATGAGGATCGGTCCATAATTGACCCTACCCCCCATATAACCCCTATATCAACAAAATATTTCATTATCACATATTGATGGTGGGTATACAATATTAGGTAAAGCGGAATATAACACTCTTAAGTGCTTGTTCTAATTGGGAATTTTTTAAAAAAAATATTTAAAAATTTTATATTTATCCAATTATGGCTAATAGTTTTTTAGTGAAATTATTTTAAATGTAATTTTAGTTTTCCTTGTGTGTAGTTGAGTGAAACATGTATTCTAATCCTTAAATATTCAATGGTAAATTCAGATTTTCTCATTAAACGTCTTAAATACCTATCTACCACAAAAATTAAGTTTTATTTCCTAAAATAAGAATTATGAGAAGTAGAACACCTTGTCCTGTTAAACAATTGTTTGTATATGAGAATTTAGTCTTAAATCGAACAAGCACATTAGGGTGGTATCGCTTGTATGCAGACGAAAAAGTAATTGTTGATCCCAACTAAAATTGGTGAGCTGGATGATATTTATACGTTGATTCAGCTCACCAACGGCTTAGGAATATTAAAATAAAGTATACATTCATTTCTGTTAGCAACAGTTTTTGGTAGCAGCCTAATGTATGGTTTGGTGGTTAAATATATTTGTATAGCAACCATTTTTTAACAAAATTTTGAATTGTTGTTTTTCTTTATGTAGGATTTTTATGGCAAAAGAATAAAAATAGAAAAAAGGAAAAAGCTTAGACAAAAACATACAGAAAACAATCTGTTGTGTAAACATTTAAGAAAACAATAGATGATAGACGATTCTTAATATGACACACATACCTATACACTGTACATCCTTATTTTGTAAACATTTGCTATTGAATGATGATGTATTATCCTGCACACTAACACATGCATACATAAAACTGTGTATGATTGTTAAATTGTATGGCTGGGTATGTGTGAATATAGTAGGAATGAATATCATCAAACAATACAAGCACAATAGTCAGCTACAATACAAAAAAAAGAAAACTTAAAATACAAAGAAATGGGGAAAAATGTATGGGAAAACATTTCAATAGGAAACAAATGAAACAAAAAGGAGAATGATGGAGAAAGAAAAACAGGTTAAAGAAAGCTTATGGTTGAATGGCTGAGAAAACATAAAGTTGCAGCTGTATCCACAAAATATTATCGCAAAAGTAAACTGCTAAAGCTTACAACAGCAGCAGTAGCAGCAGCATTGGCATCAGCAGCAACCAATAACAACAATACAAATGGACGTATCCTTGAAATAAAAAATAGAATCCAAACAAAAAGAGGACAACAACTACACTCACAAAAAAATTATATGAATAAAAGGAGATAAATCGCTTTGTATATTGTCTTTATTGGCAGCATTGAATTGAGTATTTCTTAGGCGACAGTATTGCTTTCATGGTGTTAAATGTTTTTCTTTTCCTCCCTACTCTTTTGATATTTTTTTTTTAAACTACATCCAGCCAGCAGCTTTTAGGGAATATGTATGCACGAAACTTACTACGATTGCTGAAAAATTCCATTAACTTAAACAAACAATTGATAGAGATGAGGGTTTATTCATTAAAATGTAAATTATTGAACAGTTTGGCAATATTGGCAACTGCATATTATTATGATAATAAGCGAAATGATTAAGTGTGAAAACAGTATTCGGAAAAATTAGAAGGTTTGTGTGCATAGGTTAGGAGGGTAATACAGACAGACGGCTTATTTTGAAGGAGGATACCGTGGATTTCTGGCAAAAGCCGTATATGTCCACATCTCGTTTTATGTTGAACCAACCCAATACTCAAATGCACATATTTAGCAACCGTAAATCCATATCTGAAACGAAATATCCATTATTTCAGTCTTGTATCCTTAGAATGCAGGAATTTCATAGAAAACTGACTATTCATCGTCTTTATCTTAGCCACATCTACAGTAATCGTAATTATAGAGACACAATCTCCTCTTGTGCGTTACTTAAAGCCAGATCTAACTAATGCATTTCAGCTTGCATTTGGGACTCCCATCTAGCATTATGTAGATGGGTCACAGTTCTACGCTGTTCTCGATCAATATTATTGCCTGGTATGTCAAGATTTTGTATATTGTATTTTAAAAATAGTATCTTAAGAATATGGGCAATAAGTCCTTGACTTTTTGAATTTCCCAGCTCTTAATTTAATGATTAAATCAGCTGCTGTCAACTGTAAGTTGACTCCTGTCATGATTTGAAGAAGCTGCGTCATTTAGTTTGTGTTTGACAGCCACTGAATGCAGACTACCTCGTGACTTGAAGAGAATTTGGAAAAAAATGAATTTCGTCTGCTCATTAAGCATTATTTTTTGCGGAAAAAACCACAACTCGTACCAAGGCTAAGCTTGATAATTACTATAGATCGTTTACTGAATTTCGTTGTGGCCTTATAAGCACGGAAGATGCAGAACGTTGTGGAGGCCCAGTTGAGATCTCTACGCCCGAAACATTTGAAAAAAAATCACGATATGAGAGATTATGGAAGCCATAAGCATCTCAGATATAAAAAGTCTATGAAAATATATGTAGAGCAAGAATGAATCGAAGTACCGAAATAGTTATACTTCGATCCCTGGCTTCGATCCCCCTAAAGCTGTTAGCTGTCCCGAATGCATTGGAATGCACCCATAGTTTTTATTCTCAATAATAGTCGCAAGCCGCAAGCCGTATTTTGTGTGGAGCCGAACTATTTATCTCGCCTGACTGTATTTACTAGCTACTCTTAGCCAACTAACCATAGTTTACCAATTGCGAGCTTAAGAATTCATCTCCTCGGAAGTTTATACTCCTAAGTTAAGAGCCTAATAACTGTATTCGAAGCATAGCCCCAATGTAAATGGGGCTACTGATGCTGGAAAAAACTTATGATCGAAACTCAATATATACGGAAATATTGTATCTTTCGATTTACTCAGGGGATACGCCTACTTATGCAAAGCATTATGTTGCAACTAGGAAAATAGGTTATGGGAAAGAGGAAAGAGGGAGTAGTGTTTGTGGACGATTTGAACTTTCCTACATTGAAAATGACAGGAATCTCTTCAGTGGGAAGTTTGTTCCACATATGAATGAATTTGTCCTGTAGTGTGTTGTGCGGTCCACTGGCCAATCGACCACAAATGGATGTGTTCCTGATGAAAAACTTGTTTAACGTAGAAATCTGCGGATATCAGGAACAAGTTCCCTAATTTCATCAGAACACATTCCATTGTAATACCGATAGAACAGTGAAAATCAGCCCACGTTGCGACGGTTCTCTAGCGAATAAATAGAGTGGGATACTATACTGTCACCAATAATCATCTTCTCCCTCTCCTGTATGCGGTTGAGAAACTTCAAAATATACTTTGAAGCACCGGCCCTCACATGGGAGTTGTATTCCATTTTCTTTCGGTGTAAATAGTGTGGGGATGAGATGGAGTGAAGTAATTCCTACTTCACCAGAAGACGTCACTTAGCGATATTCACAATCTTGTGGGAATGGTTTAGCATCATTGAAAATGCAAAATTGTATAGGTGTGTGTGTATTTTGTTATTGCATTTCTGTAAAATGTTGCATTTGCAATTTCCACAAGACTGTGAATACCGCTATTGTATTCTCATGCTCAGAACATCAAAAACTGTATGACTACATAATATTTACACCACCCATAAATACAGATGAAGCGACAGGGTCTGTCGTTCATTTTTGTGTTAATATGCTACACTGAGTCTAGCGAGCGTTGAAAGCGACCCTATTCGCACGACCCCATTCAGAGATTGTCACAAGGTCTCGATTAAGGGAATCATTCATGTTTTGTCTCATTGCGCCAATCTGCAAAAGACTTGGTCTGTAAGTGAATGAATATGAATGGCAAATGTTGCTGTCATCTGCAAAAAAATAGAAATGGAAGTCTGACGTAGAATTTCCTTTAGAAAAAAATATTGAATAGAGTACGAGAAAAAACGGAGCCTTGCTGTACCCTTGAATTTATCTTGAACTCATTTGATGAGATTCCATCTATAACAACTCGTATAGTGCGATCTTTGAGAAAGCTCGATATAAATCAAGAGAAGTTAATACCGACAGTAAAAGCAATAAGTTTTTATAAAAGTTCACCACACTCTTGCAAATATTTAGAGCCACCACTTTACTTTCGCCAAAACGGTGAATAGGACGACACCATTTTTCCAATAGGAAGGCTAGCAAGTCTCCAGTCGTTAAGTAAATTGTTTGACCTCAGGGTTTTTAGCCTCTCCGTTTTTAGGAATTGGCTTGACATTAGCTACCTTCCAACATACAAGAAATATGCCGGCACGGTATGAAATACTGAAAAGGTTAGCTAGTAGATGAGCTAACGTCGAAGAGCACTGCTTCAAGACCAGCGTTGGTATGCCATATGGCCAAGCAGACTTAGTTGCCAGTAAAATCTAAATCTAAAATTCGTTTGTGCTACAGAATTGGCTTAAATATAGGAAATATATCAATAGCCACTTCGGCACTGGATTGTTTAAATTTCCAAATGCTTCCTAAAGTGGGAAGAACGCATTTCCAATTCATTTATTGAACGATTACTTCTGGAAAAGAGAAATCAAAGTAAAGGCTATCCTGACAAGGCCTCTCTGTTTAGAGGAGCATCGCACGAGCAGATGTTTTATAAAGAGAAAGCTAAACATATGAGATTTTCTCTCTGGAGAGCAAAACGAAATATTAAGTTGAATTAATTTGCGAAGTAAAAAGAAAACGCTAGCCCACATAACTTGGCGCATGTATAAAAACCTTATTGTTTAACTGTTCTACTGGATATCACTCAACGAAGTGAAAAATATGTAAAATCGGAACATAATTTGCACCAGGAAATGAAGTGTTCCCCAGTAATGGAACACAGGGTTATGGTGCGAAAACAGTTCATCCTGTGATGTCATTTAAAGGTTCATCCTAGATTCGATATCACACTCTGGCACTGACTACTGGCATGTGCAGGATCTATTGGATCGGAATTAATATACAGCAGTTTTGGACGACAAGATACCACATGAATGTCGTACTTGTGATCGCCCACCGTCCATAGCAGACACAGAGAAAAACATGCTGTGGACAGCAAGAGTAATTCAGGCAGAACTGGGGGTCGGCATGGTGCGACATATTTACTGCCTACTGGTCCAGCATAGACAGTGTAGTTCCAAATTTATGCCCAGTGGATTTATGAACCAACCCTGTAGAAGTAGCACAATTACTTAGCCAGGCGTTTTTCCAACAATTTGGGAAATTCTCAGATTATTATGATTCTAATGATAGACACTTAAGAGTATCATCTCACAGTCCAAAAACCTTACTGCCTGTTAAAGTTATTTGAGAAAGCATTGACACAGAAGTCCAAATTGAAAATTATAAGGACCACAATGAAAGTACAATAGTTCAATCAAATAAGAAAATTAATATAGACTTAAATATAAAATTGGTAAAGGATGAGTTCGATAACATTCGTGAGAAATATTTTGTTAAAGTCTACCAAAGTACCAAGATGCACACATGATTTCATAGAGTCGTTGCTAAAGTTCGAAAGAATTAATTCGAGAGTCCAACTTAAACTACAATATTAACCGAACCAACACGCAAGAACGAATCAACTCACTCACAAGTCTTCGCAGAACCGATCATTATACGATTTTAATATTTATAAAGTAAACGCAAATTCAATAATTCAATAAATGTTAATAAAAAAATGTTTCAATAAGCGATATCTTTCTTTAAATATCCATTTCTTCCTATTACATCCTTTTTGGAAAAACTTTGCTCTTTCCAGAATAAAAACTAATCCATTATTTTAAATTTCTAGCCACAATTAACTATTAACTTTTTTTTGCTTGATGTTTAGTGTGCAAGTAACACATGTTGTTCAATAGTTTTGAAAGCCAAATTTCACTACATTTATGTTTTTTTTTTTCCTCAACAAAGTAAATTGTTAACCATACTCGAATATACTACACACATAGTTGGTATTTTGGCCATAACATCATCTTTTCCCCAAATGACCATTTTCAAAACTATATTCCAAAATATGTATTTTGCCAACAACAATATCAATATGGCACCAGCTGCTAATATTATAAATACGCACACAAACCTATTTACACAATTGTATAGAAAACCCTAACTAATTTTTTAAAGTAGTGTACAAAAAAAAAAATCTTTTAAAAAAAACTATTTCAAACTTTGCATACTCCTCTCAAATTTAGAAGAGAAAAAAAAGACATCATTTCCTTTACACTTTACTTCCCCAACTATTACATACAAGTGGAACAAGTGTGTTTGTATTTTGTATACAAAATGTTTTAGTTGACAATTCACATATTTTTTAGTTTTGTTTATTTTTCGAAACATGTTGTTGACCATTATGGCTCAAAAAAAGTTTTCAATTATTTTTTTTTGGTTCGAAAAATAGACACGTACACATACAAACTATTTGAATGTTTGTTAAGCAAATTGTTTTGGTTTGGGAGGCAGAGACTTCAAAGAGTGACTGTCGAATATTGAAATTTGTTCTTAATATTCTAAATTTGAAATTGAGAATTGAAATAAATTGTTCTTTTTAAACCTTTTTAAAAAGGGAGCTTGTAAAAGACTATGCAATTTGAAATAGTTAACTGATAAAATAAAAAAAAAAATTGTAGAAAACGAATCCATTAATTCCCAAATTAAAATTTCAATAGTTTTTTTTCGAGAGGAGATTTCGGAACCGATCCTCATGAAATTATAAGCGTGATTAACATCCATCATTAACAGCGAACTCCAGTTAGTATATTTCGCATTGAAAACACAACAAAACAGGAACTATCCCCTAGTATTTCAAAGAATTCTACTAACATTTCCTAAGTTCGGAATCATGAGGGACAATGTATTGAACTCAATGTCAAATTTCCAAATGCTAAATCCAGTCAAATGGAAGTTGCTTGCAATATGAATCTCTCTGTCAGGTTGAAGCAAGTGTTATGGAATTAAAAATCTGGAATATTAAAGCCTTGTCTCAACATAAAATGATAAACGTCAAATTTGTGTTGGTTCAAACCGTTGACATTTTGTTTGTAGCTTTTGGTTCTAAGATTTTGTGTATTGTATTTTGTTTAGTTGACATAATGTTAGTCATGTTCTGGTCAAGACTGGTAATATTTTGTGTAATCTGGAGACTTCTAATTGTGGAAAATTTTGTTTACCGGTCGATTAACAGTAGTTAACATAACTGTGGACATTACTAACATATCTGAGGATATTATTAACATAGCTGTGGAATATTATAACATTGAATAAAAGCTTTGAGTAGATTATTGTAGAAATAGAACTTTCAAGAAGCATCGATAGATTGGGCTGGAAACATCTGGATGATAATGCAGTGTAATTTGAAGCATCGTTAAGTTAAGCTAAATTAACTGAATTAACAAAAACTAATCCATTTTACAATTTCTTTCATCTCCATCATGGTCTTGTATATCGGAATGATTTCATTACTTTCCATAACTGTTTTAACTGATTGGCCACTTTTGGTTTAGCAAAAACCAAAATATAAAAAACAACAACATCTAAACCACCTATTTTAGACAGCAACATTAGGAATCATTGTACATGGTGATGGTGGTGGTGGTGGTGATTGTGATGGTTGCAGTAGTGTTGGTGGTATTGGACAACATTGAAAGCCATTATAAAAGTATGTCTAAACACAAAAATAATTTCTAAATACATTTGTGTGTGTAGTGCAAGTATGTATGAGTATGAGCAAGTAATACGAATATTTTTTTTTTTATCAGCAAATGCCACAAACCAAACAAGCATCATTTATAGTTTGTTAGACGTGGTAAGAGTGTGTGTAGAACTCTTGGTGGCAGCAGCAGTAGTTTTCAAAATGTTTAAAATGTATTTGAAAATTTAGACAAACATTTAACATTTCCCAGCCTTAAAATACAATTGGTGCTATACTCAACTCCACTCCTTCCTTCTATCCTTTCAAATCCTTGCTAATGGTCAACACCAACACTTTGTGTCATTTGTCAATGTAGTACATGTGTACATATTGATATTGCAAATACATACGCATAATATGATTGTGTATACAAGTAGACATATACTTGCAGCTGCTTAAACCAATACTTTAACAACTTTAAACAGCTGTGATTGTGGTTTAAATGGGCCAGGAGTATGACCATTTTAGGAAAAAACTACACACAAAGCTGTAAGTAAGTATGAATACAATGAAAGTGTAGTTATTAATTTCAGTGTGATTAAGTATTAAAGTGTGTGTGTGTAAGTAACAAATCCATCAGGATGAGCTGTAAATTTTAGTACACTCTCAAAAGTAACATACAGAAATAAGTCCTTCTGGTCAGAAAAATATAATTGTCAGGATAAACCTAAATTTTTGATGTCCCATTTCAAAATATTTCCAGCATTACACAGTGTGGCAATGTCATTTCTAACTGGCTGATCCGATTGATATAAGAAGTATTTGGGTGTATTTTTGGACAACGGACCAAAGACACTTCAGAGTAGTGCTGTGAGGTTTCAAATTATAGCACTTGTAAAATCATAAACATAATAGTGTGTGCTGTTGATCTACTTTAATTAGAGAGTTAAGCTGTATTTCTGAAACATTTTTTGTTGGGAACATTATTTTTTTATATGTAGTTTGAAGTCTCTCTCAAAAATAAAACGTCAAACAACTACATATAAAAAAGTTGTTCCGTACAACAAATGTTTCAGAATTCAGCTTTACAGGCATTTGAAAAAAAAAAAATGCCGTTGTACCTTGACTCAGTTCTTTCATAATATAACACTGTGCGACAGCAATTATTGGACTTGAACGGGACCATATACATATGAAACCTTATGTCATATATAGTAGAACTGCATTTGTAGTTTTTCATTTTGTGATCTTTTCTCCTTTTTAAAGGACTTTAAAGTTTTAAGGATATATAAATTTATTTAAATAGTTCTGCTCATTAGTTTTTCTTTATATGGATATCAAATGAAAGAGGACAATTTCTAGAAGTAGATATTTTTTTTTATTT
The DNA here is from genome assembly GCF_958450345.1 of Calliphora vicina. NCBI lineage: Eukaryota > Metazoa > Arthropoda > Insecta > Diptera > Calliphoridae > Calliphora > Calliphora vicina. The sequence continues at coordinate 30,364,512 of NC_088784.1, forward strand.
TTACTTTTCAGGAATGAAAGTGTAGTTATTAATTTCAGTGTGATTAAGTATTAAAGTGTGTGTGTGTAAGTAACAAATCCATCAGGATGAGCTGTAAATTTTAGTACACTCTCAAAAGTAACATACAGAAATAAGTCCTTCTGGTCAGAAAAATATAATTGTCAGGATAAACCTAAATTTTTGATGTCCCATTTCAAAATATTTCCAGCATTACACAGTGTGGCAATGTCATTTCTAACTGGCTGATCCGATTGATATAAGAAGTATTTGGGTGTATTTTTGGACAACGGACCAAAGACACTTCAGAGTAGTGCTGTGAGGTTTCAAATTATAGCACTTGTAAAATCATAAACATAATAGTGTGTGCTGTTGATCTACTTTAATTAGAGAGTTAAGCTGTATTTCTGAAACATTTTTTGTTGGGAACATTATTTTTTTATATGTAGTTTGAAGTCTCTCTCAAAAATAAAACGTCAAACAACTACATATAAAAAAGTTGTTCCGTACAACAAATGTTTCAGAATTCAGCTTTACAGGCATTTGAAAAAAAAAAAATGCCGTTGTACCTTGACTCAGTTCTTTCATAATATAACACTGTGCGACAGCAATTATTGGACTTGAACGGGACCATATACATATGAAACCTTATGTCATATATAGTAGAACTGCATTTGTAGTTTTTCATTTTGTGATCTTTTCTCCTTTTTAAAGGACTTTAAAGTTTTAAGGATATATAAATTTATTTAAATAGTTCTGCTCATTAGTTTTTCTTTATATGGATATCAAATGAAAGAGGACAATTTCTAGAAGTAGATATTTTTTTTTATTTTTACTTTTCAGGACGAAAAGTTGTAAAAAATGTCCTTTGAAAAATGTATCCTTTTATATCCTTGAGAATTTCCTATATATTTTTCTAAAAAAAATATATGTATGTTGAAACCATGTATATACTTTAACACATGCTTAAATTTCGTTCTTATAGCTTTATAAGTTAAGCCTAACGGAAAAAAACATATTATTAAGTTAATAAAAAAAAATACTTTTATCGATACAGCAATTAAGATTACAAAAATATTCGATAGTACTTTTTGGACTTGAACAAGTCCACATACACATGAAACTGGAGATCGTATATAGTAAAACTGCGTTCTCAGTTTTTAATTTTCTGATCCCTTCTTCTTTTTAAAGGACTTCAAAGTTTCAAGGACTTCAAAGTTTCAAATAAAAAAAGATAATCATTGGAAATGAAACAAAAGAGTTACTTAAATTTTATTCTTTCATATTTTAGTATAATTCTAACAAATTCCCAATTAGTACCAGCAGGAACAATTATTATAAAAAAATTTAATTTATATAATAAAAAAAATATTTAAGCTATACTAAATACTAAATAAAGATAAAAAAGAAAGAAGAAATATAAAAATATATTATGGAGAAAAATGAATACGTTTACTCTGCCGCTTGTATGGAGTATGTGAATCTCGACATATCGACTAACAGTATTTAGCGAGCATGCGACAAGTGCTCTTTCCTCTAAAGCGATTTTCAATAATTGCTAGGTCCTAGTTGAATCGTTCACCATGTTCGTCACTAAAATGACCCAAATTATCGGGGAAAAAATCTAGGTGCCTATCTAAGAAGTGTATTTTCAGTGACATATTCACACCCATTTCACCGAAGTTGCGAACAAGATTGCGGACGATTTCTTCGTAGTTTTCAGATTTTCTATTACCTAAGAAATTTTCTATTATGACATCTAAACTCCTCCAACTATTTTTCTCAATAGGTGATAGAAGGTTTGGAAATTCCTTGCAATTTAACAATTTTTTTAGTTGGGGTCCATTAAAAACACCTTAAAGTATAAAAGATTACTTAGGGTAATACAATAATATAAGTATTTAGCAATCGAACCTACCGGCGTCAATCTTTGCTTCGCTTAATTTGGGAAAAAATTTTTTAAGTGCACCATCGAGTGCACGAACAAAATTTCTTATAAGTCCCAATTTAATGTGTAGCGGTGGAAGTATTATTTTTGATGACGGCACGAGCGGAATATTCTCAATGCTATCCTGTCCAAGCTGATGAACATTACGAGGCTGCCATTTGTAGTCGGTGTAATGAAGATCTTTGCGCCGACCTTCCCAAAGACACAAAAAACATTGGTGTTTGGCAAACCCTTTTTTTAAACCCATTAAAATGGCAACTATTTTCAAGTCAGAACAAATCATCCAACAATGTCGGTCACAATTTATTAATTTTAGAATAGCGCTTATATTTTTATAATTTTCTTTAACATCTGTACCATAAATAATTGGCACTGATGAATACACATTACCTACGTGAAGCAACACACCTTTGAGGCTCTTCGTTGATCCATCTATAAAGAGGCGCCATTCATTTGGGTCATAGGAATGGCCAATAGTTTCGAAAAGTTTTTCAACATCATCTGCGCAAGTGATGCCAGTTTGGTCATCCACTTTAAAACATGCGTCAAATGATTGCTCGTTTGAACGCTTTCGGGCTGATGTTACCCGAAAATCTTCAGAAACCAATTTCCACTGTTGTAATCGGGAACCTAATACTTCAGCACTTCTTTGCGAAATATTTGTGTCACGCACGAGATCATCAAAATCCGCTTGGGTTATAAAATGCGGCGATGGATCGGCTAGCATATTTCCTATTGGTAAAAATTCCGAAGAAAGTTCTGATCTAGAGCCGATACTCAGTAATTCTAAATCATCACATGGAATTGTGCGAACCTCTTCCGATGGAGCCTTTGGATTTGATGTTCAACGTAGTACCGCGGGCTGCACTGAATCACATTTATGTCTGTTATTGACAGTTTTCTATAGAAAAGTGTCTGTTAAAGACAGCTTTCAATAGAAAAGTGTCTGTTAAAGACAGCTTTCAATAGAAAAGTGTCTGCTATAGACGGTTTTCTATAGAATAGTGTCTGTTATTGACAGTTTTCTATAGAAAATTGTCTGTTATTGACAGTTTTCTATAGAAAATTGTCTGTTATTGACAGTTTTCTATAGAAAATTGTCTGTTATTGACAGTTTTCTATAGAAAATTGTCTGTTATTGAAAGTTTTCTATAGAAAATTGTCTGTTATTGACAGTTTTCTATAGAAAATTTTCTGTATTAGACAATTTTCTAAGAAAAGTTTTATATTTTCTATAGAAAAGTGTCTTCGTTAGACAGTTTTCTATAGACATGTGTCTTTCATAGATAGTTTTCTATAGAAAAGTGTCTTTATTACATAGTTTTCTATAGAAAGGTGTCTTTGATAGACATTTTTCTATAGAAAGGTGTCTTTCTTAGACAACTTTCTTTAGAAAACTGCTTTTATTAGCAAGTTTTCTGTAGAAAAGTGTCTTTATTAGAGAGTTCTCTGTAGGAAAGTGTCTGTATTAGACAGTTTACTATAGAACGGTGTCTGGATTAGATTTCTATAGAAAATTGTCATTATACTGACAGTTTTCTATAGAAAAGTGTCTGTTATAGACACTTTTTAATAAAAAATTGTCTGTTATAGACAGTTTTCTATAGAAAAATTTCATTATTAGACAGTTTTCTATAGAAAAGTATGGGTGAATTCCAAAATGTATGTATGCAATGCAGTCATAACTTAATCAAGACAAAGCATGCAAACGCGTAGTTAAAATTTAAAAAAAAACTTATCATACTGCCTGTTTTTACTTGCTCATACATTTTGGTATATGAAACATTATCAAAGTTTACACGGTTGCGTTAAGAATCGCTCGAGTTTTTAAGGTTGCATTGCATACATACATTTTGGAATTCATCCTATCTGTATTATACAGTTTTATACAGTAAAGTATATATATTAGACGGAAAAGTGGCACTAGTAGACAGCTTTCTATAGAAGTTTTCTGTAGAAAAATTTAATTTTTAGACACTTCTCTATAGAAAAGTGTCTTTATTAGATAGTTTATTTGTGTCAATTTCACGTACATACAGTATTACTACTTTTAATTTGAACATAAATGAAAGCATTGCCTTCCGATAAATCTAATTGTTTCCTGTGTACATATTTTTACCTTAAAAAGTGTTCTATGTAAATCCTTTAAGATTAAAACAAAACATCAAAAGCAAAATAACAAAAAATTAAACGAGTATTAAATCTAGAGCAACAAAATAAATCTCCATGTTTCCCATTCTGCAATTAAGTAAATTCCACATAAATATTTCTACATGAACAGAAATAAATACATACAAAACAAACAATGATGACAAAGGAATTTCGCAAAACACACACTATCAAACTGACAAAATAGAAATCCTTTTTAAATACATTTTTATACACAGATACAAGCAGAAAAATAAACATACCGACATGGAAAAAAAAACGTACAAAAGGAAAACTAAACTATAAAAAAATTAAATAAATTTTGTATTAAATATTGTGTTATTTCAAAAAAATGTTTGCATTGTGAAAACATTTACACCTGTATAAATTCACATAAATATATTTTGAGCTTGAAAAAAGTACTAACAAGTATTAGTGATGGTCAAATTGTACTTAAAAGTGTACTTTTACGATTCTGTTTACGAAATTGTATAAAAATTCGGTTTAGTTGATAATTTCAATAGCATACCTTTAGGCTTTATATAAATTATGGACAAGTTTTTTTTATCCCGCAAAATTCTTTCTGGTTTAACTTAAAAAATATATTAAAACATTAAAAAGCAATATTTTGCTTTCTTTCTTGTATCTTTCTTTTAAAACTGACAACAATAATTCTTGTTAAACACAATTATAAATAAATTTAAACTTTTTTTGTTCTGTTCTTGGAAAAACATGTTCAAATATTTTATTTCATGTACATATTTTAAATTATATTTTCAAAACATTCTTGTCTAAGCAACAAAGCATATAGAAACCCACCTATTGAATTTTATGCAATTTATTTTGTGGGAAAATAAAATGTAAACATTTAAAACAAACATTTATTTTTTAAGTAACCAAAATTACTTTTAGTTTTGTTTTCATAGAAAATTCATTAAAATGTTTTAAAAGAAATACATTTGATGTAATGTTGTAGACTTACAGGATTTTGAACATTTATTGGTTAGTTTGTTGTTAAATTATTAAAAATATGTTTATGTGTTACATATTAAATTTATTTTTAAAATATTGTTATTTATAATAGTACTTGTTATAGTAAAGTATATTTTGCAAACCACAAAAGTTTGGTATAAAAAAGTATAAAATTAAAGATTATCTAAAAAATTATATTTGATTATAATATAAAAACAATTTATACGAAAAATATCCCAAAGTTAGAAGTGATTTACAAAATAACTAAGTTATATTTATGTTGTCATACAGGGCGTATGATTTGTTTTGATTAAATATTGTTAGCAATTGTCATACAGGGCGTATGATTTGTTTTGATTAAATATAGTTTGAAATTAAATATTACTCATACGCCATATATTTATCACTTTTTTGATATGATATAACTTCCAAATTACTAGACTGTTTTAAAAACAGTGCATATGAAAACTTTAAAGGAGGACCAAAGATTCCTGAAAAATACACATCTGATTGTGTTATAAAGGGTTTTTATTAGAAAATTTGTTTAAGAAAAGTATCTTTATTAGATAGTTTTCTATAGAAAAGTGTCCTTATTAGATAGTTTTCTATAGAAAAGTGACAATAATTGACAGTTTTCTATAGAAAAGTGTCTATATTTGACAGTTTTCTATAGAACAATGTCTTTGTTAAACAGTTTTCTATAGAAAAGTTTCTTTGTTACACAGTTTTCTATAGAAAAATTTCTTTGTTACACAGTTTTCTATAGAAAAGTTTTTTTGTTAGACAGTTTTCTATGGAAATGTGTCTTTATTAGACAGTTTTCTATAGAAAAGTTTCTTTATTAGACAGCTTTCTATAAAAAAGTTTCTTTTTTAGACAGTTTTGTGTGGAAATGTGTCTCTGTTAGACAGTTTTCTATAGTATCTAACAAATTGTTTTCTATAGAAAAATGTCTTTATGAGACAGTTTTCTATAGAAAAATGTCTTTATGAGACAGTTTTCTATAGAAAAATGTCTTTATGAGACAGAAAAAAATAGAAAAATGTCTTTATGAGACAGTTTTCTATAGAAAAGTGTCTTTATGAGACAGTTTTCTATAGAAAAGTGTCTTTATGAGACAGTTTTCTATAGAAAAGTGTCTTTATGAGACAGTTTTCTATAGAAAAGTGTCTTTATGAGACAGTTTTCTATAGAAAAGTGTCTTTATGAGACAGTTTTCTATAGAAAAGTGTCTTTATGAGACAGTTTTCTATAGAAAAGTGTCTTTATGAGACAGTTTTCTATAGAAAAGTGTCTTTATGAGACAGTTTTCTATAGAAAAGTGTCTTTATGAGACAGTTTTCTATAGAAAAGTGTCTTTATGAGACAGTTTTCTATAGAAAAGTGTCTTTATGAGACAGTTTTCTATAGAAAAGTGTCTTTATGAGACAGTTTTCTATAGAAAAGTGTCTTTATGAGACAGTTTTCTATAGAAAAGTGTCTTTATGAGACAGTTTTCTATAGAAAAGTGTCTTTATGAGACAGTTTTCTATAGAAAAGTGTCTTTATGAGACAGTTTTCTATAGAAAAGTGTCTTTATGAGACAGTTTTCTATAGAAAAGTGTCTTTATGAGACAGTTTTCTATAGAAAAGTGTCTTTATGAGACAGTTTTCTATAGAAAAGTGTCTTTATGAGACAGTTTTCTATAGAAAAGTGTCTTTATGAGACAGTTTTCTATAGAAAAGTGTCTTTATGAGACAGTTTTCTATAGAAAAGTGTCTTTATGAGACAGTTTTCTATAGAAAAGTGTCTTTATGAGACAGTTTTCTATAGAAAAGTGTCTTTATGAGACAGTTTTCTATAGAAAAGTGTCTTTATGAGACAGTTTTCTATAGAAAAGTGTCTTTATGAGACAGTTTTCTATAGAAAAGTGTCTTTATGAGACAGTTTTCTATAGAAAAGTGTCTTTATGAGACAGTTTTCTATAGAAAAGTGTCTTTATGAGACAGTTTTCTATAGAAAAGTGTCTTTATGAGACAGTTTTCTATAGAAAAGTGTCTTTATGAGACAGTTTTCTATAGAAAAGTGTCTTTATGAGACAGTTTTCTATAGAAAAGTGTCTTTATGAGACAGTTTTCTATAGAAAAGTGTCTTTATGAGACAGTTTTCTATAGAAAAGTGTCTTTATGAGACAGTTTTCTATAGAAGAGTGTCTTTATGAGACAGTTTTCTATAGAAAAGTGTCTTTATGAGACAGTTTTCTATAGAAAAGTGTCTTTATGAGACAGTTTTCTATAGAAAAGTGTCTTTATGAGACAGTTTTCTATAGAAAAGTGTCTTTATGAGACAGTTTTCTATAGAAAAGTGTCTTTATGTGACAGTTTTCTATAGAAAAGTGTCTTTATGAGACAGTTTTCTATAGAAAAGTGTCTTTATGAGACAGTTTTCTATAGAAAAGTGTCTTTATGAGACAGTTTTCTATAGAAAAGTGTCTTTATGAGACAGTTTTCTATAGAAAAGTGTATTTGTGAGACAGTTTTCTATAGAAAAGTGTCTTTATGAGACAGTTTTCTATAGAAGAGTGTCTTTATGAGACAGTTTTCTATAGAAAAGTGTCTTTATGAGACAGTTTTCTATAGAAAAGTATCTTTATGAGACAGTTTTCTATAGAAAAGTGTCTTTATGAGATAGTTTTCTAAAGAAAAGTGTCTTTATGAGATAGTTTTCTATAGAAAAGTGTCTTTATGAGATAGTTTTCTATAGAAAAGTGTCTTTATGAGACATATTTCTATAGAAAAGTGTCTTTATGAGACAGTTTTCTATAGAAAAGTGTCTTTATGAGATAGTTTTCTATAGAAAAGTGTCTTTATGAGATAGTTTTCTATAGAAAAGTGTCTTTATGAGACAGTTTTCTATAGAAAAGTGTCTTTATGAGACAGTTTTCTATAGAAAAGTGTCTTTATGAGACAGTTTTCTATAGAAAAGTGTCTTTATGAGACAGTTTTCTATAAAATTGTCTTTCTTATACAATTTGCTGTAGCAGAATATGAGTATGATAAACTCTAATCGATATTTCCATTAAATAAACTAAAGTTTCTCAACTTTTTTCTTACATTTCACTACCACATGTTGTCCCTAGAACTGCCGCTCACACAACAATCTCATTAATATTTGCTGCAAAAAAAAATATTCTAGTTGTGCTAACATGTGTTTGAACTTTCAACAGCAGCAGTAGCATCAGCAACACACATTTACAAATCACAAATGACCAGGCTGCATGGAACAACATCAGTTGTAACAACAGCAACAAGAACATATAACGATGACAACAACAACAGCAGTAATATTAAATATTGTATTGCAGCAGCAACATCATAAAGCAATTTGTACAAAATGTTGCTAATTTATTTGCCATGTTCCACAAAATGTTCATGTTTTTGCTGATGTTGCCGATGCCGATGCCATCATTGCTGGTAGCATGAATGTTGCATAACATTAAGTACATGTCCAAGTGTTTTGAAACTCATTCCTATTGCTCTACCAGCCACTGGTGTAATACCACTGGCAATATCTAGGTTTTTAGCCTAAGCAATGGTCAATTTAAAATTAACACACAAGCAGCAGCAAAAAAAAAAGAGGAAAACAACTGAAATATGCATTAAATTGCAATGAATAAGCAACAGCAGCAGCAGCATTTAGACATGGAAGCTAACAGCCATTTCTACCACCCTCTAACTTTTTAGAACATCTTTGGGAAAAAGTTCACATCTTGCAATAGATGTTCTCATTCATTCATGTTGTTTAACTAATGCATTTATGATGTGTTGGACAGATGTTGTTCATCGTCAGGGTGTGTGTGTACAAGTATATGGCTGCCTGGTAAATGATATTGTATCTTTTCTCTAATGTATTGTATGTGGCAGCAAACTCTGTGTGCAAATGTTTGTTGGAATGTTGAACATATCCTTTTTACTTAACAAGTAACATCACCAACAACAACAATAATAGCAAGAAAGCTACTATCAAATAAATGCATTTTATCCTTTGGTCAAACATCACAGCTCTCTAAACTTAAAACCATCACATCCATATCACATGTAGTATATACAATACATAAATAAATATATGTATATATATGTATAGAACATTTGCTACAACAGCCACTGTACAAATACTTTGTTGTTAATTTAACGAGCTTTTTGGAAGGGTGTAAAATATATTTGGACATGATGATTGTTGCCTCTTTGTATTAAGTGTTCTACTTATATGTGCTTTTGTAACACATATATACCGGATGCAGTGATGTTGCCATCATGTGCCTGATGTTTACAATTTCATAAATAAATTTGAAAAATTTAAGGGGATTTATTTTATAGAATGAACATTTTTGAATAATAAATATGACTTAAAAATGCGAGATTTACAATAGACACTTTTTTAAGTTTTTTTGCGATTTTGATCTTGAAGATGAAGTTTTTTTGATTTTATATATTCACAATTTTTCTCTTTATGACAAGGACTCAGAGAGTAAATCAAAATTCCGAACTGTTTGCAAAATATGAGCATGAGAAAATGATCACTTTTTAGCAAAAATGACAACGATGCCCCAAATTTTTGGGGCCCCATAAAAAAAAGTGCATGACTTTGGGAAAAACTGGGAGACACGGGTCTTATTTTTAGGTCTTTTATCACGTAGTGGTTATATTTCCATGACTTAAAAAATTACACACAGAGTTATTGAACATTATAGTATAAACAACAAAGTTTGTTATCTTCGAAAATGTCGAATTTTGAGCCAACAAAGCGTCATGTGCTGGAAGTTTTGCTTTACTTCTTTAATTTGCAAAAAGTGCCATAATATTCCATCATAGCAACGGTCGGCTAAATGTTTGGAGGATTTGCCGACCCGCCTTATAGTCCAGAACGTTCTCTCCGGGATACGCTTCACTTCAGGACAGTGAATCCGAGAACTTTTTAAAATATAAAACTCTTTTGTTTTTAAAAATTTAACAATTTTGGAGGCAATTATTTTAAAATCCTACACCCATATGCATAAACAATTTTTAAATTTATCAAAGGTTTATAAAACAAAATTTCCATGTGAAATTGGATTTATGAACCTTTGATAAATTTAAAAATTGTTTATGCATATGGGGATTAGTTTATAAAGCTACAATTTAAATTCACTTTTTGAAAGCCTTGCATATAAAATAAATTATGAATCACTGTTAATTGCCAAATACATTTGGCAATTTGATTTTTTTAAGTAAAAAATTAAATTTCTGCATATTATTCTATTACCTTTTTTACTATTCTTCTAAAAATTCAATAATTGTAACATATATAAATCGGCAGCTCAGATACATGATCCCTGTTGGAGTATTCAAAAACCGGTTTCGCATAGTTATATTTGCAAATAATTCGGCAGACCGTTTTCTTTTCATCGCTTAACAAGTTTTTACAATTAAGATCTTTTTTGCTTATAATTTTTAACAATATTGTTATGTTTTTACCTTTTAAAAACGGTGGTTTAGTAGTCTAAAATTGTAACAACTCTTTATTTATTCAAATTTACACAACAACAGTTTAAATAGTCACTATATGTTTTTAAACAAATACACGTTTATGCCCACACTTAAATTACTGTTTACAAGAATGCAGTTAATTTTAACTCTAACTGCGCCTGTAATAAACTAACTACCGATTGCAACCGCTGCCACTATTTATACACAGCGCCATCATCCTTCCAGTAGCTTCATGAATGTTGTTAACGGACAAAACTAGAATGTTCGAATTCTAGAGCTTCAATGTTAATATTTCTATACTTACAAACAATGCTAATAACTGCGTGCTATCAACAATGCATTGTTGATAAGTAGAAGCTTCTACTGATAAATATTCGGATTTGATAAGAATTGAATTGTTTCTTTACTGACCGCATGTATATTGATTTTCATATATTACTTGATGCAGTTATTAACAAATGCTATTTGAAAATAAGAAATATCAACCGATATATTCCCTTGGAGGAGCTAAGAAACATTGTACCTCCTTATCCACACTTGTAATTAATGAAGAATATTCGGACTTGATAAAGAATAGAAAGGTGTCTATTGATGGTTTATTTTCTGTGCATATGTTTATGGAATAGAAGAAATACCAACGAGTATTCATGGTGAGCCCTTTGGGTAATATCCTACCTCACTGTCTAAATCTGTTTTATACTAAGTCCTAACAGAGGAAGAGTTAAACATCTTTATCGGACTGCGTGTAGAATATAAAAACTCACTTACTCTTATTTTTTTTGAAAACCCGTATTAAAAAGGATAAACGCAAATCCTGAAGAAATTTCTGTAGCATCATTAAAACCTCTTAAGATACCAGCAGGTTTTCCTGAATTTTTTCATCTAGTCCGGTCATAACACATTTTATTTAGAAAATGCTTAGATATTGAATGATCAACAACCTGGAAACCTATACTTATACCGATTGTACAGCACCGTATATGATGCGTTCGCGCATACACATCTTCTGGTTATGACGCTAAACGAGTTTAAAATCTGTATACTTTTATTAACGATATTACCGATTCATCGATTATCAGAAGATGGATATGACTTCGTGCAGACATATCTTCTGGTCTGTATGACGTTATACCTTCAGGAGAATATCAGTACGTTTATTTTATAGATCTTACTAACATTTACATCATTGGTACCTCATCACATGCTTCATCAATATGGAGAGCATATATAAGAAACTATCATTGATATCTAATTGAACCAAGACATATATCTAGGTCTTTAAATATCTACAAAAAGGGAAAATTGACTGAAACCGTTCAATAAAAAAAATAATTTAAAAGAAAAAAATTCTGTTTTCTATTTAATTGAAATATTGCTTTATTTTTGGGATACCCTTTAAAACATTGTTTTTAAACCAATTCTGTTCTATGGCTCAAACGCATCAGGAGAATGATTATATATCAGCAAACATTTAAAATCGCTGCTAACACTACAATTCTTCGACTTAATCTCCGACTGTCCCTCAGATTACCGGATCATAGTGAAAATATATAACCATGATCTCAGACTCTATTTAGTCTTAACGTTTAGGTGCTTTTAAAATATTATTATCATTAAGAGTATATATGTATATCAAAACACATCTCAGCAACACTTTACTAACTTTTACCATTCCATCTCTTTTGCAGCCACTTCAAATTCTTCCAGCAGCAGTAAAGATTCCACCACGTCGAACGGCAACAATAACAATACGGGTACCAATCCCACCGGTACAACCACCAATTCGCGTTCCTGCCGCACTCCCGACTCACCCGAATCTGCCAGAGCTGTAGCTCCTCGATCACCCATGTCTCCGCAACTGCATCAACATCACTCCAGTTTGGCACCGCCGCCTAGACCCAATCGTAATGCTAGCGCTTCACCGGTAATTAATGGTGCCACCACCACTCCGCCGCCTCAGCCCACAGTACAGAGTGCACAAGCAGCTGTAGCAGCGGCCGCAGCAGCAGCTGCTCATGTTGAACAGGCCCGTTTGTTGGGTAAAATACGTAAATTTCTAGGATCTCTAGTGCAATTAGCCCAGGATGTGCATCCCGATGTTAGTGATCGTGTAAGAGCTTTGGTTTTGTCTTTGGGCAGTGGTGGCATTAGTATTGATGAATTTCGCATGGCTCTGCAGGAGGCCATTAATTTGCCCTTAAGGCCGTATGTCATTCCACTACTAAAGAATCATATTTCTTTGCTGCAAAGGGAGATTGTGGCCTTAGCTCGTGCCACAAATCAGGTAAATTTATTAACATAGTTTCATATAAAAGCAACATATTAATTATTGTGATTAATTTTTGTAGACTACTCTGCAATATGTGACCACAAATGAAAATTCTGTAATGGAGTTTTCTCCTCATGGGCCACCAGCTGAATACAGCGATATTTTTGTGCAAATCGACAGTCAATCTAATGGGAATTCTGCCACAAGTCTGGTGTTTAAAAGGCGACCTTCGGACACTTTAATGGAGCCGCATGGTCATAATGGTGCCCAGGAATGGAATGATTATATGGCAGCTTATCCGCCGGCTAAACGTTTACATGCCCATAATCCCCACACCTCCCAAAACGAATCGCGTATACCATTTGCCTCCGCCCAGCCAACCATATTTGACTATTCAACTTCTGGAGCAAATGCTGCACAATCGGAGGGTTCTTTCAGTAATTTAATGGAAAAGGTAAATTTCCCTAGAAATTCTTCTTAAACTTATTTAAAATAAAATATACTTAATTTTAGTCCAATCACCGAGATGAACGTGAGCTTAGATCGACTGTTAACGCAGAACCTTCATCTCATCGGCCTTTGGCACGTTCGGTTATGCCTACCGCTAGCAGTGGTCCGGGTGGTGGAGGCCCTGGTGGTTCTGCTGGTCCCCAAGGTGAAGAAGAATGGAAGAACATACACACCATGTTGAATTGTATATCCGCCATGGTTGATAAAACTAAACGAGCCATTACGATACTACAGCAACGTGGCGTTGAACCCCAACAGCCCAATTATGGTGAAATTACACCGGCCACTTTAATGGAAATACGAAGACAAACTGAGGAGAAAGTGGCTGAATTTAAAAGAAATGCAGAAGATGCTGTTAATCAAGTAAATAACCATTCAGAAATTAGTAATTGAAGAGATATTCTAAATGATTTTATTTTATTTTTAATCTTCTAGGTCAAACGCCAAGCCGTCATTGAAATCCAAAGAGCCGTTGTGGCCGCCGAAACTCGTGCCGCCGAAGTTATGGCCCAGGAACGTTTGCGCATGGAAAAGTTTTTCGTTGAAATGAGTCGACATTCCGGCAGCGAAAGAGAAATCGATAATAAATCACCCTCCATAGCTGCTAGTCAAAATGTAAGACTTTACTACGAGTTTTAATAGAAGTTAACTTGACATTAATGTGATTTTTTTCTTCTTCCGAAACTAAAGGCCTGTTGGAATTGTGGTCGTAAGGCAACAGAAACCTGTTCGGGTTGTAATTTGGCACGTTATTGTGGTGCGTTTTGTCAGCACAAGGATTGGGAACATCATCATCAGGTAAGGATAATTTTTGGATTTTTTTAAGTTTAGAGAAATGTGAGATTGAGGAAGAATAAGGAATATAAAGGAAGTTAAGTACTACTTATATATATTAAAACATGGTGTATAAAATTAAATGTAGAAATTGATAAATCATCAATTCGTTATAAGCGATCATAACCAATAAACAGGGAACCATTGAGATGCTTTATATTCTATACATATCCAATTGTTCAAACGTTATCATCAATATCCTTCTGGTTCCGATGTATTACATGGTTTTACTAGGGCTACTTCAAACTCTTACCCAATGTTTGCTACGTGTAATTAAAAAGTGAAGAAGATATGTCTCTAGAATATTTGTTGATCTGGAGCTTATCATAATTGGTGTACAAGAATCGCTCTACCTATATTCCACAGCTTATCAGATATTGTTGCGATAAATATCCATCAATTGAGAAACACTATAAGAAACATTTCTGGAAAAACATTTAATTTTTTAACAATTGCTTCTTTTGATCATGTTGCTTTTAAGAAGGCAACGTTCAAGTACTAGAAGATCGCGAAAATTGTTTTGTTTCTTGTCGTCTATATTTCCTATGGAGCTCAGATCATGCTTAGCATGGTTTTTGATAGTCATCATTGAAGGGTTCCAGAAATATTTAGCAATTTATTTAACATAAGGGATGATCCCCACTCATGCAGTACATTGAGTTGCAACTGTGGAAATAGACTATGGGAAGGATGATAGAGGTGTTCGGTGGACATTCAATTTGAATTGAGCTACAATGAATATGACAGCATAGAATTCAGCAGGACAGAATGGCACGACTAAAGAACGAATCTTCTTATACTACTCTGTCCAGTTGGCAACAAATGAATGAGCTCTTACTGAAGAACGTGGACAGGTATAGGGAACAAGTTCAATAATTTCAGTAGAATACGTACAAATGGGCCTTACAAATGTTCCAGGGACGGCGCTATGGTTGCTCAAAGTAGGCTACCTTCGACATTTTTAAACATGTGCCATTTTTTTATGAAAAAGTGCAATATTTTTGAAGGACGGAGTTTTCAAGAGGCATATTTTTGAATATAACTGAGATATTGACTTGAAATTTTTTTTGTAACACCTAAAATTAACTTATCTAACAAATAGTTTAGAATAAACATCGATCAAATTGTTCCTAATATTTGCAATCCTATTAAAATTTTAGTTTTAGAAACTCAATAATATGTAATAAAATCGTTATTTATTAATAAAACTCAATGAAATTTACAAAGTTTTTTTAAATTTATCATTCTATAAATAACATATTTAAAAAAAAACTAGTCAAAAATTGGGGCAAAAATCCAAAAAATAGTATTTTTTAAAATGTTTCTCCATAGGGTCCACATTTCCTTCGGGGCTGGGAAAATACTTTGGGGATAAATAGGGAACACATCAAGGTTTCCAAAGCTGCTTTCGGTTTTCTGATCCCAGCTTTGTGATTTTAAAACATGTGGCACAAATTTCAAATTTTGATAAAAAAAAAATAGGTTAAATACCGAAGGGCGTAGGGGCGACATATTCGAAAAATATGACTTGTTTTTAATACCAAAGTATTCTACGTGAATAAACCCTACAGAAAACCATAAAATTTTTATCCGTTTTTAAAGAAAGTATTTTAAAAAAAAAAGAATTAAGTCACCTTTTCGCCCAAAAAATTGCAAAAATCAACTATTTTTAATTTATAAATTGAAAATGGTTTATTTTTGGATCCATAATTGATCTTAATCTGAAATCGTTTGTATATTATTGATAATTTAGTTGACTAACTAACAAAAACAATCTCGTCCATTCAGTCCGCCCTTTATTTTTGAAAAACCGAACCAAGGTATAGCAAAATTTTAAAATTTCAATTTTGACATGCCTATAACTCGGAAATTATAAGAGATAAATAGCACACATAAGCATGTTATCTCAATACCTAGTAGAGCGCATTCCAAAAATATATAAATTTTTGCAATCGGATGGGAAACAAAAAAATGGCACGTGTTTAAAAATGTTACATGTCGAGGGTACCCAAATTTGAGCCCCCATAGCGCCGCCCCTGGAGCATTTGTACTATCCATTTTAATAACTTAAACTCAAATACTCCTTGTCTATGCCCACGTCAAATTTTATCCCGATCGGACCAGCCGCTTAAAAATGCCAGATTTATTTACAAACTATTTTGATTCTGCCCCACTGTGCATCACCGATAAGTACCTCTGCTGTACGCGGTGGTGCAACTCCAAAATAGACTTTGAAGCATCGACCCATATTTAAGGGATGTATTCCATTTTCAGCCAGGTGTAGGTGGTTTACACCATTTACAACACTATTTAAATATTACTCTGGGGCTCTAACGTTAATTAAAGAGCGGGTGTCTACTCGACATCTACATAAACCGGTGGTCTTTAAATGAGATAGCGAAGCATTCTAGAATAATGATAATATGGGTTCCTGGACGCGGCAACAACCAGGGTAACTATATCGCGGTGTGCGATGATGGATTATGATGCGAATGACTACTTTCCTGGTATTTCTTTTGCAAACTGTAAAATGCTTATCCATCAGATATATCTATTGCAGGATAATCTATTATAAAAAGTATCAAATGGAGAAAAGCATTTCAGTGTTAGGATCAATAAATTATCTGTTTTTGATGGGCTTAAGTGAACTTCTCAAGATGGCCTGTACACGGCACCTAACTTAGATGGTTTAAATACTTAGTATCAGATGGAGTAAAGTATTTCAGCGTTTTAAAAATACCAGGATGCTTATTTTGTTGGTTTTTAGTCCAGCGGACATGACACTGCCTTACCAAGCCCATTACATCATGAGCTCCTGATTCCTTAATACAGATGAAGCAAAGTGATCTTGTGTCACGGCTATATTTTAAAGGTAATATATCTGATCTTCCAAGAAATCAAAGTTTTACGTAGTGACATGAGGATCGTAGATTAAATATTAAATTATATACAGTTGTATCATTATGATTTCGGCATTAGGTAGGGGCAAAAGGATAGTAGAGCTAATAAAGGTCAGATTCTTAATTTAATATCAATTCTTTCCACAAATTTATTCAATATATTGCTATTCCTTTAAGAACTTTTTTAAAATATTCAGCTTAATAATAAAATTTTTAAATATTTTCCAATTTCAGATTTGCGGCACCACACGAACAACCGATCTGTCGACGAAGCACGCTTCCCAAGTTATACCACTGTCGGCCAATATACGCGGCGCATTAACACGATCACCACCCACACCCTCGCAACCACCAGCCCATTCACAAGCGGCCCAAAATCAGGCCACTTCAACAGCAAACAATGCGCCACAGCCGAGTTCATTGGTGGCCAATGGCATCGGTTCCAAATGACGTATTCGCATGATGAAACCCAAAAAGAAATATATGTGCTAGTCAAATTAAATACATACACACCCACAACTATTATTAATTAAATTAAAAAGAAAATACAATTATAAAAAATACTTAAATCTTAATACAAACAAAAAATTAAAAAAAAAATCAAAAAAAACAATTTTAAGAATTTTTAACTTGAGAAAAATTTTAAATTATTCAAAGAGTCAAATAAATAGCAAACAAAAAAATAAAAAAAAAATCCCACTACAACAATTACAGCAAACCAAAAAGAAAATAATTAAAACTTAAACAAACAATGCAAAAATAGTATTAGATGTGTTTCCACTTTCTACTCCTTCAATTACAACTCTGAGCTGCTTATTACTCCACTCTAACAACAAACTCTTTGAATTCACTACTGCAGTCACTGGAATCTCTTTAATTTACTCTCAGAGTAAATATTAATGTTATGTTGCATTTGTTTTATTGATTTATTAAATTTGGTTTATTTTATAAGTAAAATTTAAAAACTACTTAAATAATTTTCTAAGTTTATTATTTAATTTTTATTTTTATTATTAATTATTGTATTTCGTTTAGTTGTAGTAAACATTTTATTATTAAATTCAAATTATTTATTATTATGTAACGTATTTGTATTATCTATAATAAACAATTATTAAAAATTATGTTAAATTATTCTTAATATTAAAAATATTAAAAAAGTAATAATAACAACAATATGAAATACAAGAAACAAGAGTAAAAAATAATAAAATAAATCAAATGTTCAAAACAATTCTAAATAAAACATAGTTTGATTAATTTCATGTGATAAAAGTAAGTACATTTTTAATATTTTTTTTTTTAAAAAATTACATATTGGATATAAAACAAGTAAGAGAGCTATATTTGGCTGTGCCGAATCTTATATACCCTTCACCAAATTATACTTAAAAATATTTTTTTTTAAATAAAATCAAAAATTTTTTTTTAATGTTTAAAATTATTTAAATTTTTTTTTCCAAATTGTTTTTTAATTTTTTTTAAAAAAAGTTTTGTCAAAATTTCTTTAATTAATTTTTTCGGAAAAAGAATTTATGACAAAAATAAATTTTTTGATGAAAAAAAATTCGGGTTAAAAAATATTTTGATTTTGACCTATTGGAGGTCCAACTTACTATGGTCTTATATACGTCGTTGCAAAGGTCTTTGAAATATCTATCATTAGATATCCATATTGTCTATATTAATGACTTAGTAATCCAGACATAGGTCAAAAATCGAGGCCCTGGTTTTTTCCTAATATTTCAGCCATTTGTGGACCGATTTTGCTGATTTTAAATAGGAAACTTCTCTAAAGCATGTCTGACAGAATTATTAAAGATTTGCATCCCGAAGATATCTGAGATCTTCAGAAAATTGATTTCAAAAGACAGACGGACATGGATTAATCAACTCCGCTATCTATAAGGATTCAGAATATATATGCTTTATAGGGTCGGAAAATTGTATTGTGGAAATTACAAACGGAATGATAAACATATATATATACCCTTCTCACAAAGATGAAGGGTATAAAAAGGACTTAAAAAGAAACCCTAATTGGTGAAGATTTTGGTTTGATATTGGTCATAGCTCCCATGTTATATTATGTTATTGTTATATTATGCTATGTAATAAAAATAATGGTTTACACCACTTTTGCGCTGATGGCCTTAATCATATGTTGCTTCTATATAAGGCCCACATCTGGAAATACGTTATCCTCCAGAAATCTGATATTTTTTCTTGGAATCTTAATGAATTATGAATACAAAATCTGGAATCTCACATTGAGCAAATGAGTGAAATTGCTAGTTTCCTTTTTAGCAATAATTTTAAAAGGTGAAACAAATTTTATTGGAGAAAAAAACACAATCGCGTTAGAAATTCCTTTGAAATGCCTTTCATTTGATACACTTATACATATTTCATATGAACAGAATTCAGAATCCGAGATATATTTCAAAAATCATGGTATACATGTTTTTCAATCGTATCTCAGACATTATGAACAGAATCATCATTATAACACCAACAAGTATAATATATATAGCCACCACCAATATAATGCGTTTTGTACATTTATCTGGTTCATCCGATTTGGTTAGTTTTATATTTTCTATTACTATAAAATATCAGTGGTAAACTTCACATTGTTAGAGGATAATGTATTTTTTGGATGAGAGCCTTTTTAACTATAACTATATCCTACTAGCTGACCCGAAAGACGTTGTCCTGTCCTAGTTAAAAAATGCGTGTGTTCGATTTGTGAATTTGTGAGAAGCTGTTTGAAAAGGGTAAAAATAGTTAAAAAGAAAAAAAAACGTATTATTGAATGATCATTTTTATTCATATAGGACATATAATAAAATATACATAGAAACGCAACTGAGAGACAAAGAACCTAAGTTTGTTGTCAAAAACCTAAGTCTTGCAACAACAGAATACATGTAAATCAATGTACATATTTTGAGTTTTTATATAATTAATCGAATTTTGGTCTGAAAAATTAGTGATCTCAGATCTAGCTCCTTTTCTTGATTAAACGCTTATTGGTCAAGTTATTAGCGAATTTAAATATTTTGAGTTTTTATATAATAAATCGAATGTTGATCAAAATGAGTGATCACAGATCGAGCTCCTTTTCTTGATTAAATGCTTAGTCGAATTTTGGTCAGAAATATGAATGATCACAGATTGAGCTCTTTTTCTTGATTAAACGCTTATTGGCCAAGTTATTAGCGAATTTAGATATTTAGAGTTTTTATATAAAAAATCGATTTTTGGTCAGAAATATGAGTGATCACAGATCGAGCTCCTTTTCTTGATTAAACGCTTATTGGCCAGGTTATTATCAATTTAAGCTATTGTGAGTTTTTATATAAGTAATCGAATTTTGCTCTGAAATATGATTGATCACAGACCGATGTATTTTGCAGATGTATTTAATAAGTGGGCGTATTAGTGGACGGGGACAATTTTTATTTATGTAAAAACTTTTGCGGTCTATGTATTGCGAACATTAAAATAAAAATTAGTTAAATCGGTCCAGACGTCCTGCGATTTGAGATATATCGAAAAAAAAATGCCGTGGTTAAAAAAATTGTCTAAATCGGTCCGGCCGTTCTCTACTGATGTAATTACCAACGAACGACATTTGATTTTTATTTATATGGATTAATAGGCGATTGTCAAAAAATGCTGTGTGTTGAGATGTATGTATGAGAGTTATGGACAATTGTGAACTGATACTCACAAAAACTAATAGTTCGATATTGTTATTTAATGGGACCTATGACCTTGTGCATATGAGGATTATTGATGTCGAATTTAACCCAGATATGCCGATTCCTTGAGCTTGATCATTTTAAAAGTACTTTTATATTATTTTGGAAGCAAATGAGAAATAAAAAATAGTGCAATTAAGGATTAATTCCCATTTTTGGGCTGTTATTATAAATATTAGACTTCGTGTTATATTTTTTTTAAGTTTCATCCAAATCGGCCCAAATATTGAAAAATTTTACTTCTGATCTTCACTATTTAAGGTTTTACGTTTTCCAATTTTAGTAAAAATTTCAGAGTATATTTAGAATTAAAATTCATATAACAGCAATGAAATTGAGCTCATTTGGCAAACAAAATTTGTTCAGGATGATTTTTTACCAATGTTCACAAAACTGTCACACTTTTGTTTATTAAGGGCCACCCCAGCGTACACATGTTCAGCTTCCATGGCAAATATCCTCTTATTTCCAAACCTGAAGAAATGGCTCGACGGAAAGAGATTTAACTCCAACGATTAAATAATCTCACAAAAATGCCTATTTTGATGAATTTTTTTTATACAAAAACTTGTGTTTTATTCAAAAAGCACGGACTTATTGACCCGTCCTCCTGCGTGGGTATACCTTACTCTCTTGCTACTTTACTGTTCGATGTTCAACTGACCTAAAGCCCAACTCACAAGCCCAACAATACGAAGAGATGGATAGTGAATTATCTGAGAACCCTGAAGTCTTCAGAAGTGTTAAAAACACAGTAGATTTATGCAGGAAGTGCCTTTTGTGATAAACTCCGAGAGGAATTGTTTATTCTTGCAATTTCACTCGGAGCTTATCTGATTTAAATGTCCATATTGTATAATAATCTTTTGTAACTACTATTGTTGTATTTTATTAAAATGTTTGTCAAACGCATCCATATGGGGAATAGAACTAACACAAATGCATATCGAGCCCTTAGCGCCAAATTATCGTAAGCGACATTTTAAAATTTTTGTTTTATTGCAGAAATTTAAATTTTATGGACCGACTGATGTTTTAGCGTTCTCAGAATATGAAAATTTTTAATAACATCAAAAATATAGGGGGTAAGATTTTATCGTAAGTCAATATTTATATTTTACAGTAAACAAATTTTATCGTAAGCGACACACAGTGGTATAGAAAAAAAAGAGGGAAATAAATCTGTAACTTCTAAATGGTTAGATTGGTTTGATTGAAATTTCACATGCGCAAAGAAGAAGTGTCGCCGAGTTTAAGTTTTGAACGTGGACCTCATGGGTCCATCACAGTAGGACACCTCGGGTATGTTACATTTTTAAAACCATATTATTTCTTGGTTTGAGTTCTGATTTCTGAAACATTATACATGTAGAATCTTCTCATCGAGCACTACAAGAAACCTCGTCGTAGCTATCAATTATCTATTATAGCTTAGGAGATATTCGCATTTGAAAATTAAATTTTAAACATTTTTATACACCCTACTCCAGTTTTTTGATAACAGCGTATCCAAATATTTCCCGATTTTCTCCAGTTTTCCTTTATTGGACTAACATATGTATGTGTCAAATGGAAAAAGAACTGTTTAAAAATAATGACTAAGTCCAATGTTATATGCATTTAAATTTAAAAAATTTTTAAAAAAGGGATTTTTGCTATTTTTTTGGGAAAAAAGAACTTTTTTTCTTTTTAAGTTATCGCAAAAAGTTTCTAAGAGGATGTATAAGGAATTTCTACTTTCTGAAAGCTTAGTTTTCATAAAATATTTTAAAGGAAAACCAATTTCAAACTTGTTGTTACCGAGGGACCAGGTCCTTTCAAAAAACACCTATTTTTTATGTAAAATAAAATGTTAGGGCAAAAATTCTCAAATCGCGTATCCAATATCAAAATTTGGTAATAGATTATAGGTGGCTCAATATGTTTCTAATTATTTTGTAAAGGGTCCCGATAACCCCGACCCTTGTATGGATATTATAGCCAAAAAACTAAAAATTACCATTTTTGGAATTTTTCAACACTTGTTTGGGAATTGCGGGATTGCTGATAATAAATTTCAAAATTCGTTTTTATTTTTCCATTTTAAATAGAAAAATCTACATAACTGTGAAATTTCATTAAAAACTATTTATAAATAAAAATTTAATTTCAATTCGAAAAATTTTTATCTAGGCAAAAATTCAATAAAAAACATTTGTTGTCATATTTTTCTATAAAGTATTCCATGCATTTTTAATTGTCAAAAGTTATAAATATTTTTGAAAAATATACAAATAGCTTGAACGAAATTATATATATAACATTTTTAATTCTATGTATAAATTTCAAAATAATCAAAAAAAACCTTCTCCTGTAAAATTTGTGTTTTGTCGCTTACGATAATTTGGCGCTAAGGGCTCGATATATCACGTGGCTAATTGAATAGTGATAGGGACCGGTTCTAGTTCTTACACTTTATATGAAAGGAATTCGAAACTTTAACATGGTGATGTCCTACGAGGGGGTAAATTGACACCTTTTAGGTACTCTGTGGCTCAAAAGCTATTCTGCTTTGGATATTATAATATGGGTCATATAATTTTTATTAAAAATAATTAATTAAATTTTTTATCAGATTTGCCACAATTGGACACATATTAAGGGACTAGTGCGTTTAATACAATTGACAAAGATTGCCAGCATGGATTCTTTTAAAGACATTGTTATAAAATATGAATTTTTAAATAAAGGAATTGCAGCTACATATTTACATATGTATACAATTCTAAAGGAATTCAAGATTTTATTTGTTTGACAGGACTCCCATACAGACGTCTTTTAAAATTTTGCCATAACAACTAAAATTTTCTGTAAAAAAACTATTTTTTTACAATTTTCAATTCGTCTTAATTTTTTTATTCATTTATTTTGTTGTTTCTCTTTTTTTTAAACCACGACAATGATGGATTTTCAATTATCGTCAGCTGTGTACGACAAATGTTTAAACAAAAGTTTTTTTTTGTTGTTGTTCTGCAATTTTATTTTTTACTCGAAATGTTGATTTTGTGTGATGTGCTGGCAACAGAAAACCCACATCATCATCAGCATCCCATCAGCAATAACAAGAAAAAGAATGAATAACACACACAGTTATGCAAGGAGACACAGATCTATAGAAACAAATACATTTACAGTTACTTGTTGTACTTGCACACATCCTTGCTTACATTCATACATACATACATCCATACATATGCCTTTACATGTGTTATTTCAATGAGCAATTGCCACGCAACAATAACAACCAATATAAGCAGACACACATAGATACAAATATACATACATATTTATGTCTTTCTATGTATTCTCAGGTACATGTAGGTATTCAAATCTAACAAAACTTTTTCTAGAAGCAACAAAACTATTAAATACCCTTTAGGAAAATATCGAGGTATTTTATTACAACGATTTTAGAGAATTAAGTTAAGCTTTAAACTGAATGTTATGGAATGTTTTTAGCTGCAAAAAGGACAAATATTTTTCACAGGGTCGCTTGTCTAATTAATCACTCTGTTTTCCTATTCTCATTCTCTGGAAAAAAATATTTGTGAAAACTACAAAAGTTATCAGCAAATTTGTATGTGTTACCAGTTTCCTGCAGTCCAATGCACAGAGAGTAGTACTGATCTCGAAAACATTGATAATATTCTTTACAGCTCGTAACATGCAACTATCACCATAAAGTCTTCGGCAAAACTCCACCTGGACGAAGGAGACAACGATTAAATTTGGCGTCGTAGTCTATGACCTTGACAATCTCTTTTTCTCCTAAACTCATTCATTCTCAATCACAAATTGATCGGTCAGTGATCAATTGCGCTGCTCCACTATGATCACATTCAAAGCTGTCAAAAGTCTGCCTTAAGGACACACATCTACACGAGGAATGGGACACAATGTCATGCTGACGAAACAGTTCCTCCTGGGGTATCATCAGAGGAGTCATCCTATATTCAATATCTTCACCGTTGCATATCTGGAAGGAACTTCGTGTAATATATAGAATATACAGAGGTAAGTGCAGAATTCATTGGATCGTAATTCGTTTACGGCTGCTTTGAACAACATTCATAGAGACAGGTTACCACACCAATGTCATACTTGAATGTACTCCACCCCTACCAGACACCCTACTGGTTCACAAAGACCTTATTATTATAAAATATTCGGACCAAATTTCGTATTTTTGGTTCCATTAGTTTCGGTCATATCATGCTATTAACAGCGGATGTTCGCTGAGGTGGGTCAACGTATTTCCACATATCTTTGTCCATATATGTTTTAACGATTTTTCCAAACATTTTTCAGAAACTAGAAACATTAATAATAAATTTCATACCCTTAGAGGTCCTTTTATTTTGGCTCTATCGTACTTAAAATTCAGTTGATGAAAAAAATTCAAGTATTTGTCTTAAATTGGTGGCCACCACTGTATATGAAGAAACATAAACGATGTTTTTCAGTCAGATATTCTGTCTGTTCTGTTTGTCGATTTGAAATTTTGGTCTTGAAAATCTCCTTACTGAGAACAAAAATAGTTCATCTCAGGTTGTTTCGGCAGCCGTTCGAAGCAAAGATCACAAGCATCAAGTTTCATTATGATATCGTAAGCTAAAGTTCCATGCGCGTAAATTTAGAATTCAACATCCACCATGTATTACCAATCTGTCCATAAGGATATGAATCACTTCAACATCACCAGTAAAAAAAGACGTTTTTCCAGATTACCATAGAGTTTCAATTTCAAGTAGCTAAAATACGACTTTGACAGAGAAGATGTTTAATTGCAAATGTTGCTAATTTCGATGCAAGTATGCGAATATAACCATCAAGTCATTATAAGTTTACCCTTGTGGAGAGATATACCGATATGACAGGTATTTATCATGCAATTTAATGTAGCATATTGAGCCCACCATCTTGCCCCTATGTCTAGGTACTAAAGTCGCAAAAAGGAGGATTATTTTTTTCTTCGATATAACAGCTTCAGCAAAAGTCGTTGCACATTAATATTAAATGTTGAATTGTTCTCTGTGCCTCTGTATATGACCCTATTTCCCTGGTTTGGAAGCAAGTGTACAGATATAACTTCCGAATCATTTGAAATTTACCATCTTGAATAGATATAACGAATTCAATGCAGTTTAAATTACATACGTAATTACAGCCTTCGTGACCCCACCAGCCAGATAATTATCTTCTATGCCTGTTTGTCTAGCTATCCATATAAGATGACCGATGAATGTCTTATTGCCTCCTAATGAGACACATCACAGCATGATATCCCGTATTCCTGTATCCCAAAAAATTTAACATTAGATCATTTGTGTCTCGAGAATTATCAGGGCGAATTAGATTGCCGGAGTAGAAAGTAGCTTATAGACTACTAATTGGAATTTGTCGATACATCTTTAATATTTTGCAAAACTAGAACTGAAAAATGTTAATATATAGATCATATTGTTACGTTTTTACCTTTTAAAAACGGTGGTTTATCCAAATTCCATTAAATAAACCGAATACTTTTAAATGGAAATAATAGCAGTTTAGTAATTTCAAATTTGTAACAACTCTATTCTAATTTATACAACAACAGTTTAAATATCTGTGTCTTATAATTCACAAACTTATACAGCACACTTTAAGGAAGCTAATTTGTCTTTATTTACCGATGCTTCAAATTACTGACTGACTGGTTGCTGTTCTCACGGCCAATTTATATTCGCTGCATTGCCATCTAGATGCTTCTTGAAAATTCTGTATCTATAATGATCTTTCAATGTTAATGTTGCCATACTTACATATAATTCTAATAACTGCATGCTATCAACATTGTTGATAAGTAGAAGCTTGTACTGATGGACATGTTTATAAACATGATGAATGTTGCCAGCAGTCGCTGCAGACCGTTAAATTTAAATAGCTAATGTAAATTCGTAACAATATGGAATGATTACAGGATAGTCAGGCAAATTTGTCTGAAAAGCTGCTTGAACGCTATAAAAGAAAATCATTTTTGCACCGAAATTGACCCAATATGATAACCCGAAATGTAGGAGATCGCATGTAAAGCCCGGTCAATGTCCTTGATTCGTTTTTGGCCTCAAAAGATGAGCAGTTCTTTTGGCTCGGAATCCATATGTTGCCAGAAAGATTGGAAAAGGTTTTTCTTTTACAAATGTTTCAAAATAAAAGCTAAACATTATTAGCTATGTAAAATGTCCCAATTGGTATCTTACAACAAGCATATAGATTTACAGATATTTTCCCTTGTTTAAAACCAAACATATTTACACTCTCATCCTTTGCTCTACTAATGGTAAGAACAAAAACATTTGTTGCTTTCACAAACAATTTATTCACCCACTCGCTCACTTACTTACCCGCTCATACCCCCAGTAATTGTCAAATGAAACAAAAAAGCTAAAACAAAAATATTTTGTAAAACTCACCTGCAAAAGAAGGCATAATATAATAAAGGATCATATTGATCCTTAACTAAGTTCTGCACCACAGTGGCAACAATTTGATAAAAATAAAAAACATTTATCAAATATTAGACGAAAAAAACGTAACAAATATATAAATGTATATGAGATGCAATGATCCCAAGATGATCACTTCCCCTTTGTTATTCCTGGAATATTAATAATCGAAGCTTATATACATTAGAGTGACAATCAGTTGTATGGAAAAAATTTTTTGTTAAAATTTTGAAGAGTGCCGGGTGGAATATTGTGACACTAGGCCTAAATGTTAAGTGCTGAAAATTTGAGCCAAATCGGGCAACGATTTCTGGACGCGCATCGAGGTCAAAGTTCAGATATATGCAAAATTTTACTGTTAATATGGAATAAATAGGTGAAACTCGTTAACTTTCTGCATTGTTTTCTAGAAATATGTAGATTTATTTATATTAATGAATATTACACTAAAAAAAAAAATTGTAAATTAACCCTGTATCTCCTTTGGTTCAAAATGACCCAAAAACTGTATTATCGCCAAAATTCGGGAAAAATGCAAATTTTTCAGTTTTCTTAAAAATTTTGATACTAAAAAAATACTTTTGCAATTGAATGCAAAAGAATCGAAATGTGTACGTAATTATCGTTGTAATGAGATATAAATGACAAAATTTGATTAAAAAATTATTAAAGTTATTACAAATTCGCCAGACCATTAACGTGTTTCAGGCCACTTGAACAAACAATTTAGGAAAAAAATTAAGATATTTCGAGAAAAATTAAAATAAAAGCCCATTTTTACTTAAAATATGTCCATATTTACTTGTATATGAGTTTTGCAGGTATGGCCAAAAAAAATAATTTTTTTTAACGGCTGTTTCAAAACTCCATTTTCAAATTTTTAAAAATTTTGTTAAATAAATTTCAGATTTTTGCGATCATCGCATTGGGGTTTATTGAGATCAAAATAGGGAATAAAAATATGAAAAAATTATGTCAATACCTCTTACAGTTTTTCCGTACCTGCGATTTAAATTTTGCGATTTTCAAGAAAAACTAAATTTTTGTCCATATTTAGGCGAATGAGTCCAATTTCCTTACTGTTATAAATTTTAAGTAAAACCTATTCATAATATTATAGTCCTTGTAATTTTAAATATGTTCTGAAAGTTTTACTAAAATCGGAAAACGATAACCTTTGAATCGTGAAGGTCAAAGGTCAAATTTTTCAATATTTGGAATTTCTAATGAAAAGATAGCGAAATGTTATATATTTTTGTGCCGATTTTCATGAAACTAGAGGAAAATATATATTGGGGTCTAGCATTTACAACAACAGTGAAAAAATGGATTTTAACCTTTAAGAGGACTTGGGGTCAAAATGGTTGTGTTTTTCGTGATTTTAAAAGTTGAGGGTAATTTGGACCCCAAGTGCTGCTAAGGGTTAATTTCCATTTTTGTGCTGTTCTTTTAAATTCTGGACTTTATGTTATATTTTCCTTAAGTTGCATTAAAATCGTCCCAAAAATATGTAACATTTCGCTATCTTTTCATTAGAAATTCAAAATATTGAAAAATTTGACCTTTGACCTTCACGATTTAAAGGATAACGTTTTCCGATTTTAGTAAAACTTTCAGACCATATTTAGAATTGCCAGGATTATAATATTATGAATAAGTTTTACTTAAAATTTATAACAGTAAGGAAATTGGGCTCATTCGCCTAAATATGGACAAAAAATTAGTTTTTCTTGAAAATCGCAAAATTTAAATCGCAGGTACGAAAAAACTGTAAGAGGTATTGACATAATTTTTTCATATTTTTATTCCCTATTTTGATCTCAATAAACCCCAATGTGATGATCGAAAAAATCTGAAATTTGTTTAACAAAATTTTTAAAAATTTGAAAATGGAGTTTTGAAACAGCCGTTAAAAAAAATTATTTTTTTTGGCCATACCTGCGAATAGGTTAACGGTATCCTACGAAGACAAAAACTCATATACAAGTAAATATGGACATATTTTAAGTAAAAATGGGCTTTTATTTTAATTTTTCTCGAAATATCTTAATTTGTTTCCTAAATTTTTTGTTCAAGTGGCCTGAAACACGTTAATGGTCTGGCGAATTTGTAATAACTTTAAAATTTTTTAATCAAATTTTGTCATTTATGTCTCATTCTAACGATAATTACGTACACATTTCGATTTTTTTGCATTCAATTGCAAAAGTATTTATTTAGTAGCAAAATTTTTTCAAAAACTGAAAATATTGCATTTTTCTCTAATTTTGGCGATAATACAGTTTTTGGGTCATTTTGAACCAAAGGAGATACAGGGTTAATTTCCAAAATTTTTTTTTAATGTAATATTCATTAATATAAATAAATCTACATATTTCTAGAAAACAATGCAGAAAGTTAACGAGTTTCACCTATTTATTCCATATTAACAGTAAAATTTTGCATATATCTGAACTTTGACCTCGATGCGCGTCCAGAAATCGTTGCCCGATTTGGCTCAAATTTTCAGCACTTAACATTTAGGCCTAGTGTCACAATATTCCACCCGGCACTCTTTGAAATCTAAAAAAAAAAATCGGCTGTCACTCTAATATACATATATGGATTATCATTTATTTTGATTGCGGAATCACTGTGGTTAAATTCATACTATATTGTGTTTTATTTGGAAATTATGGCCGTGTAAGTATAAATTCAAAGTAAGAGAAGGAATATATTGCTCCTGCTGCTGTTGATGATGATGACGAAAATATGTATAATGTTTGTGTTGCCATCTACCTGCCTTTTGGCCAGCAGGTTTTGTTATACAAAATGCATGGATGAATGATGTAGGATGACGACTACGTTTTTTTATCCCCTCGCCTTTTATCAAAGTGAAACTTACATACATGTGTTTTTTCAAGTTTGTGTGAGAATATTTTAATTTATTTACGTGTATAAGTATGTATTGAGGTGCTCCCAAGGTCTAAAATTATTCTTCGTCCAGGTGTAGAAAATTTGATACAGATCGGATAACACTCCTAGTTTTAGGCCAAGTATTAATACTTGTATTTCAAAATAAACTGACTTATAGCCACGTTTAAGTTTCAGTTAAAATCAGAGACCGAAAATAACAGGTTTACATTCATTTCAATGGTAAATTCTCATTCGCAGCCATTTAAAAATAATTTTTTGTGATATATCACTGAGAGAGTGATTTTAGGTTTGGGGTTGAGAGAAACAGAAAAGAAACAGACACAAATAATCTGGATGAGTTATTTATAATTTATTTTTTTTCGTAAAGTTCAGCTTGTGACTTTTATTTGCGAACATGAAAAATAAATCGCAAAAATGCATTTGATGCAAATCAACGCATAAATATATAAAATTTATCAAAAGATTTATAACAATTAAAAAAAATCCCATTTCTGTTACTCAGACTTCATTACTTCATACTTATCATATTATTTCCATAATTTGTTAAAAATTACTAATAATATGTTATTGTATGTAAATAAAAGAGAAAGTAACAGTTATTAAGAACAAGAACAAATATCTCTCACCAAACGATTAAAAAACAACAAAAACTAATAAAGGTCATACCAAACCATTTAAATAAAAATCATTTTATAACTGTTATTTTCAGTGATTTATTTTTATCACAAAAATATAAATCACAATTTGGATTTTTTGGTATATGGATGAGTTATTTTCGATTTCTGGTTAAAATATAAGTGATGATAGACTATCGTCCTTTTTTTTATTTGGACCACTAATTACCAACTTATATCAACCTTTATGTCTCAGTCAATTATCATAAAAAAGGTGATCTCAGATTATCGTCCTTTTTCCATTTAGACCACTATTTACCGACATATAAACACGTATGTACATATATGTTTCAATTAATTTTCATAAAAAATCAATTTCGACCACTATTTATTGAGTTATAACCACGTTTATGTTTCAGTTAAAATATAAGTGATCACAAATGATTGTCCTTTCTCCATTTGGACCACTATTTACTTAGTTATAGCCACGTTTTCATATGAAAAGTAGATTTTACATAGATTTGATGCATCATGGTTACCTAAGTACAAAAATGGTAAAAAATTTTAATTCTATTAATACACAGAGAAAACAGATTCGTGATAGCAACCGAATTTGTTGCCAATCGAATGATTCTACCTTAGTGATCGATTTTTACTGTTGTGGCTACAGAATTTTGGAAAGTGTAACAAAAGTTTGGTTGCTTCAACCGAAATTCTTCGTTATCAACTGACTTTCTGTTGATAGAACTGAAAAATTCGATGTATGCAACCGAATCATTCGATTGGCAACAAATTCGGTTGCTATCACGAATCTGTTTTCTCGTGTAGATTTTTTTTTAATTTTTTTTTTTTTTTTGTTCTAAAATTGAGAATTTTTTTAGATGTTTCTTCACATAATTTATGATAACTCAAAAAGGCTTAGTCCGATATTATTGAAGTAAACTCAAAAAAAATCCAATTTACATAGCCTTCAATCTGTTTATATATTGCGTTTTAATCGGTTAAATAGTTTCGGAGTTATAATAACAAATTGAAGCATAAAATATATTTTTTACGTGACAATAGCAAATTTTTGTGTTTTAAAAAACTCATGAAAAATCGAAAACGGCAGAACTTGAGTGTACATTTTACATGGGTTTTATTTTTGTTAAAATTTTTGTTACAATAACAAAACACATGTAAAATTTACACTCAAAGTACAAGCGAATTCACTTAATTGTTTCACGTAAAAAATATATTTTTTGCTTTAATCTGTTATTATAAATCCGAAACTACTGAGCCGATTAAAACGTAATATATAAACAGATTAAAGGTTATGTAAATCTGAACTTTTATAAGTTTATATCAATAATAACGGCATAATCCTTTTTGAGTTATAATAAATTATGTGGAGAAACATCTAAAAAAATTCACAATTTTAGAAAAAAAAAAAAACATTTAAAAACAAACTTCTGCATAGAATTTAAAATTTGTACCATATTTGTACTACTGGAACTACAATACATCAAAATTGTGTATTGGTTTAAAAAGCCTCCAAAATTTGTTCGATTTTGTTGCCCGAATTTTAGTTAAGTTTATGTTTCAGTTTATTTTCATAAAAATTACTACATAAGGATCACCCTAGTGTGTGTGTAGTAAAGTTGCCAATTATTCGAGATTAATTTTGATCGAATAAAAGTAAACCATTTTATTTATTAATTTAAAATTTATTTAAAACCAGAAAATTTTTAATAATTACACTGTCCAACAAATTGAGACATTATGATTGAAACAGATCGACCGTATAATTCTGAAAGGGCATGTTGAGTAGATAATTTTTGCAGAATAAACTTGTAGTTCAGCTGGTCTGAATTTTTTTTACAGTGGATCAAAGTTTTAGTTTTTTGATCGAAGGGAGCATTATACTAACTGAAAAAAAATGTTGTAAGTTAATGCCTACGAGAATTCTTATTTTCAGAGTTATATTTTGGAATATTATGGGGATCATTTTTGTGGAAAATCTTAACCCTCTAGCTCCTCTCTTTAAGGGTCAATTTGACCATTTTTTTCGAGAAAATCAAAAAAATATTCTACGAAAATTGCTGCCGGAAAATTTCAGTGGGTGTCACCAATGATACCAAAGTTCTAAATAAATCATTCAGAGTCTGGTCACCTCATCGTGTTTTGACGTATTTTCGTGTGTCTCGCATTATTCTACAAAAAAATATTAAAATTTTACTGTTTAATTTCGTGTACTATATGAATACGTGTTTCCTTTGACATATTTATTCATTTGTCTCTTATGAAAAGACTGAGTTTTTCCGAGTCAGCGTTCATTTGTGTATTTTCAACTAAAGTGATATTTGCATAAAAGTTGTTTACATTATATACATACATACGTGCTCTATTTATTTTAATCATATGTTTTTGTATTGATCATATGTTTTAATTTATTGTCTATCCTGGCAATTCTGGAACTGTATTACCTACTCTAACAATATTGTGGTTTGTGAATTTGATAAGCTGTAATAGAGAATTACCATTTTCATCTATAAATTCCCTGTGCTGTCCAACCTTTAAGTAATTATGGAATGTTCAAACGTAAACTGTCAAATTACTGGCAATGATCGTATGGTATCCTGCTGGCTATGCGTTGGGTGCTATCACTTGAAGTGCAGTGGCCTAAAAGCACGTGATGCTGATTCTCTAGCTGACACTCAAAAATCCCTGCACTGGACTTGTCCAAATTGCAAAAATATTAGTGTTGAATTTTATAATCTTTTTAAAAGTTCTAAAGATGAATTTGACAAGATCAATAAGGAATTTCTGTTGCTGCAAACTAAACTCATTAAATATGGCGAATTATTTACCAAATACTCAAATCTGGAAAAATTTACATCTTCAGCTAATATTTTATCTCCTAAACGCAAGAAGACGAACTCTGGATCTGTACCACCGTATATCACCTGCTCAAAAGCTGCCGGTTCTACATCCTCGTCTGATGTTGATACAAATTTTCCTCCAGGAAATACAAACCTGAACATTAATCCCAGTTTCCCCGTTGAAGAAAATGTCATTACATCAGAAATTTACCCCCGTTCTCCTTTGGAATCTACAACTATGAATATGATGGATATTAATACAGGAACAACGTTTATCCCTGTTACTTCTGCAATTCAGCCAGTTGTTATTCACCCTGCTCAGAACTCTACTAACATCCATCCTCTTAGAGTTATACCACCTAAAAAAACTATTTTTATCTCCCGTTTTGCTTTTGATACTTCAATTGACGATATTGAATATTATATCAAAACCAAATTGAATCTTGATGTTGAAATGGTGATCTATAAGTTTAAATATTCTCAGCCGAGAACTATTGCATCATTTAAAATTATGGTACCTCCCGAAATCTTTGACCATTTAATAGATCCTAGATTTTGGCCTGATAATGCATTGATTCGTGAATA
Source organism: Calliphora vicina (assembly GCF_958450345.1). Classification (NCBI taxonomy): domain Eukaryota; kingdom Metazoa; phylum Arthropoda; class Insecta; order Diptera; family Calliphoridae; genus Calliphora; species Calliphora vicina. Next base: position 30,398,862 of record NC_088784.1, read on the forward strand.
TGTTTACAGAGACAACCAAAGATCAGCTAATACTGTTCATTTGCCCTCCCGCTCAACTAATTTTTCAAAAAACTGATCAACAACTATGATACTCAATTAAATATTATATATCACTTTATGCTTAATAAGCAAAATTACAAGCCACCTCGGGTCTCACATTTTTTAAAAAAATCTCCAAAAATCAAAGTATAGTCCGACTAAGCTGAAATCTACATTACAAACATTAAGATATGTATCGAAAAAAGGGTCAAATTTACCCCTAAAGAAAAGAGCTAGAGGGTTAAGATCTTCCACAAAAATTTTCACCATGAATATAACTTCAACAATATAACTCTGACAATAAGAATTCTCTCCGACATTAACTTACAACATTTTTTTCAGTTAGCACAATGCTCCCATCGATCAAAAAATTAAAACTTTGACCCACTCTAGAAAAAAATTCAGACCAGCTGATCTACATGTTTATTCTGAAAAAAATTATCTACTCAACATGCCCTTTCAGAATTATAGGGTCGTTATTCTGTTCCAAAAATGCTGTTGGACAGTGTTATTATAAGACAATTATAAATGTTTATGTCATTTTCTGAGGGGACCTGTTACAAATGTTGACCGATTTTCCCATAATTTACAATATAATTTCAGAGTATGTACATAGAAAAATGTGAGAAATTTTATCAGGATTTTAACATACGGCTCAAAAGTGAATAACCCGTGAATTTTTGATTTTTTTTAAGATCATGATTGAATTTTTTATTGCAAATTAATATATAGTCAATTAAGATCTAATTTAAGTAATTAATTCGAAGCTATGGTATTTAATAGTCTCAAGTTTTTCATATTTTAGTAAAGTTTGGTAAATTTCTGATCTTAGGGTTTAATCTAAAATCTATTGAAAAATAAATGTAGAAAATCCTTTATAATAAATAAAATTTTAAATCTGTGATTAACATTACGAATTTGTTTTGTTATTTAAGAATTATTTTCTTCAATATTTTAGTTAATATAAACAATTTTTTTCTAATTACACCCTTCGCTATGAGTGACAAGGGTATATATTAGTTTGTTATTCCGTTCGTAATTTCTACATTTTTCATTTGCGACCCCACAAAGTATATATATTCTGGATCGTTATAGATAGCGAAGTCGATATAGCCATGTCCGTCTGTATGTTGAAATCAACTTTCCGTAGCCCCTAAATAACTTACATACATGATTCATACATCAATATGTCGAAAATTCTTCCGGCTCGGTTGCAATTTAAAATCGACAAAATCGGCCCACAAATGGCTGAGATAAAACCGGGAAAACCTTGATTTTTGGCCTATTTTTGATCTACATATATCTGGATTACTAAGTCATTAATATAGACAATATGGATATCTAATGATAGATATTTTAAAGTCCATTGCAACATTATAAAGCTATAGTAAGTTGGACCTACAATGGGTCAAAATCGGAAAAAATATTTTTTAACCCGATTTTTTTTTTCATCAAAAATTTTTTTGTCATAAATTATTTTTTGAAAAAATTTTTTTTTAAATTTAACTCTTTGACGACGAATGAGACACATATGTCCCATTTGCTTTTTTCGTCTTTACAGCCACAATTTTCATTGGATTTTGATCTAAGCGGTGTTGTTCGATGAATAACAAATGTGTTCTTTGGTGTTAATGTTAATACTAAGGTTATGTTGTTTAAGTTTGGCTTAAGGGATTCTCAAAGTCAGAAATTCGTATATTTCATTGACAATTTTAGTTTTCTTATATCTCGAGTTCTAATTGATACTGTTGGATAAACTTTTATGTATGTATCTTATGTACCAATGCCTTACGTAAATTTATTGACCAACACATTTTGAATCGGTTCTATACTTTTCCCGGGGTGACTGAAAATATGATGGGACATATGTGTCCCATTCGTCGTCAAAGGTAAAAATAAAGGAGCTTTTTTCTTTAAAATTTTTTTATTTTATTTAATATTTTATAATTGATAAACAATGAAATAACAAACAATTCAGTAAAAAACATTAAAAAAACACAAAATATTAATTTAAAATTATGAGATCCTGTATATGGTTCATAAAATCTAAATCAAAATCGAGTTTATTTGTGATAAAATGTAAAACAATTTCTGTTCCAGTAAAGCACTTTTGTTTTTTACATGCGAAACAAATTGTGTTTGTTCGACTATCAATTCAGTTTTTTGTCCTGACTCCTCCATTCTATCTTGTTTGATAATGTCCAGCTACAGCCATCAAAAAACAGACGATCATAAAATCTGATCTTCGATGGATCATAAGTTTATATAATAATATTGGATTATTGGAAATGTTATCGAAATATGCTGAGTTGAAATGATTTATTACTGGTCGTATTTTTAAGACTCAATGGTATAATTGGTCGACGGCTTACCTGTTCAGCATTGATAGCAAAATGTAAGCTTGAAAGAATACTTTCAAAACTACCTCGAATCATAATCTTGGACATAAACGGTACTGAATATATTCCATCGTAGACGAGTACAATCTTATTTCTGCCAATTTATGCTTTCAATCTGCTTCACTTATGGAAATTATTATACCTTTCTGCTCACAAAACGTTTCATTTGGGAAATTATGTACTGTAGTAGTGTGTCGAACTCTCAAACTGTATTATTAAACACTTCTAAAATATCTTTGGGTATAAAACCTGCCCGTATATGCAACCAAGGTTGGTATAAGCTTTCGAAACGTAATTTTGATTGTCTTTTTTCCTGTGGAGTTTAATTAAAAATTCTTTGGCCGTTTTAGGTTTGGGAACAACTTATGCCATTGTTCAATTTTATTGGTTTTGCAATGTAAATAAAGCAATACTCTACTTTTTGAAACGAAAAAAGGCTTTTAATTGTTCAATGCATTTGTTTCCAAATTTTTACATTTGACGACGAATGGGACACATATGTCCCATGATTTTTCTCGTAGAAAGAGTAATAATTTTTAAATTTTGACAACAATTTGGTCTTGTAATGTCGCCTTTCCGAGTAAGAATCCGGAAAAAAAATTAAAAATTTCCAGCCGAAAATTCTTCGTCGTCAAAGGGTTAAAAAAAAATTTGGAAAAAAGTTTTTTAAAAAAAAATTTAAAAAAAATAAAATTTTGTTTACCTAAAAATATTTTAAAAAAATTTGAATCGTGTGTGTAAGATATTTGGGGGCTTCGGAAAGTTGATTTCAACAGAGAGAAGGCTATATATTTTTTTTCAGATTTTGACCCATTGTAGGTCCAACTTATTATATCTTATATATGTACGTCGTTGCAAAGGTGTTTGAAATTTCTATCAGTAGATATCCATATTGTCTATATTAATGACTTATTAAACCAGATATAGGTCAAAAATCAAGGTTGTCCTTATATCTCACCTGTGGACCGATTTTCTCGATTTTAAATAGCAACCGAGCCGGAAGAATTCCGGAAATATTGATGTATGAATCGTGTATGTAAATTATTTGGGGGCTTCGGAAAGTTGATTTCAACAGACAGACGGACAGACATGGCTTAATCGACTCCGCTATCTATAAGGATATTGAATATATATACTTTATAGGGTCGGAAAATTATATTGTGGAAATTATAAACGGAATGACAAACTTATATATACCTTTCTCACGAAGGTGAGGGGTATAATAAATTTTCGAGTATTCGATTATTCGAAAATTAGTGATCGAATGAATATTTTTTTAATTTAAAACATTTTATTCATTAGAATAATATTTTTTTCCTAGATTATTCGAATAATGTGTATTCGAATGACAACCCTAGTATGTATGTATGAGTGAATGGCAACTGCGTTAGTTTATATCTTTTGTGGTATTTTGTTGCCAGCAGCTGTGTCTCTTTAACAATTTTTTGTGTAAGTTTCCTTTTTGTAAAATTTACTACATATGTTGTTGTTGTTGCTACTGCTGATGTTGCTGCTGCTGTATCATCATCATTCATACATGTCGTTGACAAATACTATGTTTTGTTACTTGCTTGCTATTGTTAGTGTAGTAGTGGTTGGTTAGTTGGTTGATGTTGTTGTTGTTGTTATTATTATTACCTGAGTAATTGTGTGCATGTTTGTTTATGTTTTTAACTCTTGAATGAATATTCAAAAGTTTCATCACATCATCTCTGCATTGCCATCAGTTTCATAATTGTTTTTGTTAAATGTTCCCATCTCTACCTGGGTATATGCGTCAGTTTATACTTGTGCCCACACATGAATGTTAACAATTTACATGCATTTATCGTATGTTATCGCCTTAAGGACATACATACCTACATACTTACACACATATTGTACATATTCATGTTTACAAAAACAACACAATACACTAACAAAAGGTAAACTTATCAAACTTTGTTTTCTATACATACAATAATAAAGACAACCACAACAACAACATTAAAAGTATCATCAACAGCAGCAGCAACAACAACAACTAACATAATCAAAGACAAGATGTTGCTGATGTCCTTTGTTGTTTAAATGTAGTTGTTGCCTCTCCGTTTACATTTTCATTTTATTTTCCATTTTTATTTACATTTGTGTGTGTATCTTTACGTATGTTTGTGTATGAATTTTGAATATAATTTCAAATGTTGTGTTTTAATTCCTGAATATTTGTATTATTCCATTTGCAAACGTTTTAAAATGTTGTCGGCTAAATTTCTGCTGATGAAAGCAAATTGATTTGGTTTCTTTTTGAAATGTTAAGAAAAAGTTTTTGTAAAAGTTTCAGTTCAACTTTGAAACCTTATGCTAAGTACCTGTATCATTTAAAGAGCGGGGCAATAACAATAAAACAAATATTTGGGGTTTTCACAATTTTATTCTTAATCTCGGGGATAAACATATCATTAAATTCATTGCTTCTAAAATGTCTACTTAGTAAAGAAAACTAAACAAATTTTATAAATTTTCTTAATTTTTTATTCACCAACAAGTCAATGGTTCTGGCTTAGTCACATTTTATATAAAAATATGAAAAAGTGCAATATTTTTAAAGGAAGGAGTTTTAAAGTGGCATATTTTTGAATCTAATTGACTTGAAATTTTTTTTGTAAGACCAAAAAATAACTTATCAATAAACTAGTTTGGAATAAATGTGGATCAAATTGTTCCTAATATTTGCAATCCTATTAAAGTTTTGATACAAATTTTAGTTTTAGAAACTCAATAAAAAAATATTGCTCTGAAGTCTTATGTATATTATTGATAACACCGTACGACACTCAATATTAGACACGAACCGGATGATATACATCTGAAACAATAAATTAAATGGAGAAAAACTGCGTTTTCAGTTTTTCATTTCGTGATCCTGTTTCTTTTTAAAAGGACTTCAAATTTTCAGAGCAGTACATTTTTAAAAAAATGTTTTAAAATACTTCTGATCATCCTACTATGTCAAATGATCAAGAAGAGTTATAAAATATTTCGTATTATTTTGGTTTTATCCTGTAAGGATCAAAAGATGTCAAAAATGTCCTTTCAAATTTTTATCCTTGAATATTCTTTTAGATTTCCAATAATTTTTGTTTAAAAAAAATAGTGAGTTAAAGATCCAAATATTGAATATCACATGCCAAAATTCCATCCTTCCATCTTAACTACTTAAGTGTTAAAAAATATTTTAAATTTGAATTATTTGATTTTTTATATTTTATTTTAATATTTCATTCGAAAAAAATATAACAAAATCCGTTGTGAAAAGCAACGAAGAAGACTTTTTAATAAACAAGTAAAATGATATAGTCGGGCAAGAACGACCTTATGATATATGATTACAAAGAGTTTTCTTTTGATATGAAACTTATTTGTGTTGAATCTTATTTGAATACAGACATAGTGGTAGTGGGCCTCATATGGGAGCTATGACTAATTATGGACCAATCGTCACAAAATTTGGTGGGATGAATTGCGAATATATGAAACATATTTGTGTTGAATTTTGTTTGGATACTGACATATTTCAGAGATTTATGTATATTAATGACATTTTCGAGAATGTTGCTTAAGTATATGGGAGCTATGGAATATTGTTGATTTTGGTCGTGAGAGTTCGGCTTACATAAAACATAATTGTGCTGAATTTGGTTTGAATATGTTTATAATTAAGATATTTATGAGAGCTTAAATATTTTCAAATAGGCCAATTGTATGGGGGCTAGGATAAATAATGGGCTGATTCAATAGTCTTTGTCATTGGGTCATTATAAAGGTTTGTGCCAAATTTTGTCGAATTATCTTTAAACCTGCGACCTGTAGTTTGATTACAAGGTTTAGCAGGAGTATTTTAAAATATTTTTTGAAAAATGTACTTCTTTGAAACTTTGAAGTCCTTAAAAAAGGAGACAGGATCACGAAATGAAAAACTGAAAACACAGTTTTTCTCCATTAAATTTATAGTTTCAGACGTATATCATCCGGTTCGTGTCTAACGAATTTTTTCTCTATTTGTCGGACGGTGATATCATTAATCATAATAAAACACTAGGGTATTCATTCGACTAATGATCGTTCGATTAATCGAATAAGTTCTTACGATTAATTATTCGAACAGTTTAAAAATGGCCATTTTCAAATAACGAATAATTCGAACAATTTTATGTGGAATAATCGAATAAAACGAATAAATGTTCATATAAATTGCTTAAAATTTTTCATAATTTCAAATTTAAATAAGTAATAATGACTCACAAAAATTGTATTGTTTCTGATATTCGACAAATAACTAAAGACAAAGGGACTTTCGATCACTGTAGATGAGTGTTCCGATAGCTCCTTCTATAAATATATAAATATTTATAAGTTTAAACTAAATCGTAACAAGTAAGAGAGCTATATTCGGCTGTGATGAATATTATATACCCTTCAACAAATTATACTTTAAAATACAAATTTCATATATATTTAGGTAAACAAAATTCAAATTTTGTTTCCAATTGTTTTTTCGAAATTGCTTTTTAATTTTTTTTTAATATTTAGTGCAAAAAAATTTTATGGTGAAAAAAAAATCGGGTTAAACAATATTTTTTCCGATTTTGACCCATTGTAGGTCCAACTTACTATTGTCTTATATACGTCGTTGCATAGGTCTTTGAAATATCTATCATTAGATATCCATGTTGTCTATATTAATGATTTAATAATTCAAAAAAATCGGCCAAGCGACAAGGAAAATCATATTCTAGGGATCAAAATAAGATACTTTGCCCAAGGAACCCTACCTCTAAAATGAATTCTGATGTTCCTTATTGTAACCCAAAGGGTCAAAAATAGGTCAAAAATCTAGGTTGTCCTGGTTTTTTCCATATATATCAGCCATTTGTGGACCGATTTTCTCGATAGCAACCGAGCCGGAAGAACTTCGGAGATATTGATGTATGAATCGTGTATGTAAGTTATTTGGGGGCTTCGGAAAGTTGATTTCAACACACAGACGGACAGACGATCCAGAATATATATAATTTGTGGGGTCGCAAATGAAAAATGTAGAAATTACAAACGGAATGACAAACTTGCCACTCATGGTGAAGAGTATAAAAATAAAGCTATGCTGATTCCCTTAGACGTATGATTAATATTATTTATTACCCACATTAGAGTGCTCCAAGATTGTATGGACGAAAAAAACTTTCTAGGTACAGGCCGTCCCCCCCTCTAGAATTGTTCTATGTATTGTAGAAACACTTTGTGTAAAATATTAGGATGATAGGATAACGTTAACTGGTGGCGCAACAACGCTGAAGTTTTGAGGTGCATTTACAAGGGGAAAATATGCAATTTTTTCAGTTTTTGTAAAAATTTTGCCATTAAATAATGACTTTTACAATTTAATTTAAAAGAATCGAAATGTGTACGTAATTGTCGTTATAATAAGATATAAAAGACAAAAATTGGTGAAAAAATGTTAAAGTTATTAAAAAATCGCCAGGCCATTAACGTGTCTCAGGCCACTAGAAAAAGCAATTTATGAACAAAATTAACATATTTTGAGAAATATTAAAACAAAAGCTTATTTTTACTTAAAATATATCCATATTTACTTGTATATGAGTTTTTGTCCTCGTAGGATACCGTTAACCTATTCGCAGGTATGACCAAAAAAATTAAATTTTTTTAACGGCAGTTTCAAAACTCCAATTTCAAATTTTTAAACATTTTGTTAAACAGATTTCAGAATTTTTTGATTATCACATGGGGATTTATTGACAACATAATAGGGAATAAAAATGTGAAAAAAGTATGTCAATACCTCCTATAGTTTTTCCGTACCTGCGATATAAATTTTGCGATTTTCGAGAAAAACTAATTTTTTGGCCATATTTTGGGGAATGACCAGAATTTCATTACTGTAATGATTTTTAAGTAAAAGCTATTCAGAATAATATAGTCCAGGTAATTTTAAATATAGTCTGAAAGTTTTACTAAAATCGGAAAACTTTAACCCTTAAATCGTGAAGGTCAAAGGTCAATTTTTTCAATATTTAGAATTTCTCATGGAAAGATAGCGAAATATTATATATTTTTGGGCCGATTTTGATGAAACTTAAGAAAAATATAAAATGAAGTCTAGTATTCACAATAACAGTACAAAAATGGAAATTAACCCTTAAGAGTACTTGGGGTCAAAATGAATATGTTTTTCGTGATTTTAAAAGTTGAGGGTCATTTGAACCCCAAGTGCTATTAAGGGTTAATTTCCATTTTTGTACTGTTATTGTGAATACTAGACTTCATTTTATATTTTTCTTAAGTTTCATCAAAATCGGCCCAAAAATATATAATATTTCGTTATCTTTCCATGAGAAATTCCAAATATTGAAAAAATTTACCTTTGACCTTCACGATTTAAGGGTTAAAGTTTTCCGATTTTAGTAAAACTTTCAAACTATATTTAAAATTACCTGGACTATATTATTCTGAATAGCTTTTACTCAAAAATCATTACAGTAATGAAATTCTGGTCATTCCCCAAAATATGGCCAAAAAATTAGTTTTTCTCGAAAATCGCAAAATTTATATCGCAGGTACGGAAAAACTATAGGAGGTATTGACATACTTTTTTCACATTTTTATTCCCTATTATGTTGTCAATAAATCCCCATGTGATGATCAAAAAATTCTGAAATTTGTTTAACAAAATTTTTAAAAATTTGAAATTGGAGTTTTGAAACTGCCGTTAAAAAAATTTAATTTTTTTGGTCATACCTGCGAATAGGTTAACGGTATGCTACGAGGACAAAAACTCATATACAAGTAAATATGGATATATTTTAAGTAAAAATAAGCTTTTATTTTAATATTTCTCAAAATATGTTAATTTTGTTCATAAATTTCTTGTTCTAGTGGCCTGAGACACGTTAATGGCCTGGCGATTTTTTAATAACTTTAACATTTTTTCACCAATTTTTGTATTTTATATCTTATTATAACGATAATTACGTACACATTTCGATTCTTTTAAATTAAATTGTAAAAGTCATTATTTAATGGCAAAATTTTTACAAAAACTGAAAAAATTGCATATTTTCCCCTTGTAAATGCACCTCAAAACTTCAGCGTCGTTGCGCCACCAGTTAACGTTATCCTATCATCCTAATATTTTACACAATGTGTTTCTACAATACATAGAACAATTCTAGAGGGGGGGACGGTCAAAATTCGCAATTTTATTTTTTTGGAGCACTCTAACCTACATACATCACATTTATATTTATCATACGCTCTATAAACAAAATTTATACACAATACATTAGGGTATTCAATCGATTAACCGTTAATCGGTTAACCGATTAATTTTGGACGGTTAACTGTTCGAATAATTTGAAATTGCCGATTTTCAAATAACAAATAAACCGATTCATTTGTGTCGATTAACCGAAATTCCTTTTTTTTTGCACTTTAAAAAATTGTTTGTATTTATTTTTCCGCTTCAATTCAAATACAAATTTCAAATTAAAATTAGATATTTTTTGAACATCCAATAAACATGATTAGTGAGTATGTATAACTACTGGCATATTTAACTCACATGTATTTGAAACTTTGTTTGTATTTACATGTATAGAAGAAACTTTTTTTGAAATTAGTTTTATCATAACTAAACGAAACTATTAAATTAACCAAAATCTAAAACAATCCAAAAAGGAATATTCTTTATCATGCTTTTGATTTCTCCAACATATACAATCTCCAACATATTACAAGAAAACTTTTATTAAATCTAAAGAAAAAATCGTTTAAATTATTTTCTTTTTATAAATGATTATTTCAGAAGATCTCACTAAAACCCTAAAAAACTCACATCGCTCATTTTCTGCAACAACGTCATAATTCAAAAAAAAGTCGTTTCGTGAAAAACTTCTTTAAATATTTTACGACATTTTACTATTTCTTAAATAAATTTTCAACAAATCATGCGATTTCAGAAATATAAATAGTAGATGTTAATATCTTTCTAATCTGTATTTAACCCAAATTTTTACTTAGCCAATATGCGAGAAAACATGAATTTTAATTTTGATGTTTACAACAAAAAAAACACTCTCACATGAAAAATAATTGACTTTTTGAAAACTGATTAAACTATATGAAAGCGTATATTTTGTATTACTCAGTTCATAAAACACTGATTTTGAGTTATGACGTTATTGCAGCAAATATGCGATATGTTTACAAAAATGATCTCAAATACATTATTTACTGTTTTTTATGTTTTTGTACAAAAAATTCGTTGTTGTATTTTCAATTTAAAATTAAAATAGATATTATTCGGTTAATCGAATAATTTTAAATTAACCGATTATTAACCAAATAAATCTAAACTTCGATTAATTATTTGCTCGATTAACCGATTAAACCAGAAACCCGATTAATTGAATACCCTACAATACATACATCATGTAAAGTGCCAAAAATGGTGAATTTTTTTTTAAATTTTTGTATGGGGACTCTCCTCATACATTTAGACTCGATTGTGGCACTTTAAATGGGTCAAAGGGTCAAAATTTGACCTTTGGGTCAAAATAAGGAACATCAGAATTCATAGAGATATGGTTCCTTGATTTCTTATTTTGTTCCCTAGAGCACGATTTTCCTTGTCACTTGGGCGATTTTTAAACCGACCTGCTAAGCTATACACAATCAGGTTGTGTAATGAGGTAGCAGATGAACTGGCCATAATGGGTTCAGATCTGGTGTCTCCTACATGTCAGTACTATAGGTTGATCTTTGAAAGATTCCTTAAATTTAAAAACCAATTCAGGTACAGTAGGACGGATTATAGGTGTCCAAGACTATTTGGACAGGCTAGTTGGATGCAAAAGCAACCAAAACTCTAATTGGGATGGATAGGAGAAATCTCAAGTCTTTAGTAGGTGTGAGATCGAAAATAACGAAAATACCAAAAAAACCCAAATTGTGATTTATATTTTTGTGATAAAAATAAATCACTGAAAATAACTGTTATAAAATGATTTTTATTTAAATGGTTTGGTATGACCTTTATTCGTTTTTGTTGTTTTTTAATGGTTTGATGTGAGATAAACAATTCATTTGTTCTTGTTCTTAATAACTGTTACTTTCTCATTTATTTACATACAACATATTGCTGGTAATTTTTAACAAATTATGGAAATAATATGATAAATATGAAGTAATGAAGTCTGAGTAAGAGAAATGAGATTTTTTTTTTAATTTGTTATTAATCTTTTGATAAATTTTATATATTTAAGCGTTGATTTGCATCAAATGCATTTTTGCGATTTATTTTTCATGTTCGCAAATAAAAGTCACAAGCTGACATTTACGAAAAAAATAAATTATAAATCACTCATCCAGATTATTTGTGTTTGTTCTTTTCTATTTCTCTCAACCCCAAACCTAAAATATTCTCGAATAAGTCACTCTATCAGTGATATATCACAAAAAATTATTTTTAAATGGCTGCGAATGCGAAAGTAACCTCTCAATGCGAAAGTAACCTCTCAATTGGAGCCTGGTACAGAACACATTTTGTGTAACTGTCCTAGATTACAGGGTCTCAGATAAAAATAGGCGATAGATTCCACAATGAACTAGGGGTTACATTTAGCTAGATATGATTCAAACCAGGATTCTATTTTTTTTCAACTCAACTCTTTCATTTCATTTCTTCTCTCTAATATTATATAGCTTGCTACAAATAAAGATCGCCAAAGTCCGTCTAATGACTGTGCTTATTTATTAAGGCAACTTATAGGAAATGTGTCTCTAAATTTTATCAATTTAAAAAGAAGCGATTTTGTGAAATATATTCGACAAATTTTCTACTTAAATGATTTTCGCTGTATATAACATTTAATTTAATCTAGTACTCTAAAATTTTGCAGTAAAGAGCTTTTTAAACATACTTTTTGGATAAGTTTGTCTAGTTAGATTTGAATCAAACCATGAAAGTTCTATACGACATAACACGCATACCTTAAAGCAAAGTATTGACCTTGCATGACGTTTTCGGTAACATAGAGGAAATACTATGTTATGGGATCTTTTCTGGATATAGTGGGTACCTTGGACACTATGAGTATATCCTCAATAACAAAAACTATAAGTGACTTATAGTTAGACCAACGAATACCGAACTGGAGGAGGAATATGCTGAATAACACGACAATTTTTGTCCTATCAGACCATGTTAATGATTAGATGCATCTAGAACCGACGAATAGCGTCTCATTTCTTCTAACAAGTCTAGCCATAAAATCTTGGTACTTGAATATATAGTTTTTTTTTATATTTTCGTTGAAATTTATTTTTTTTTTACAAAATTTGACATTTCTTTGAGCATTATTAAAGAAAACCCAGTAAAATGTTAAACCCATTATCAAAATGTATTTTTAGAAACAACACATTTAAAAATTATTGCCAACTTCAAAACTAAACGGATAGGACAAGTGTTGAAAATCTCACACATTCAGAAAATCTACTCAACCGTTTAAATGGAAAAACAAACAAACATACAAATATTTAATGTAACAATTTTCGAATAATCCAATAGACAAACACAGACACACACACAGAAACAAACATTTACCACATGTATACATTCACACGCATTCAGACAATCAGGCACACATACACACGCACACACACTAATGTGGGAACAAAAGTGTGTGTGTGTGAGGATATTTGTTTTTAGAATATTATGCTAAAATCTACATTAACGATTATAGTATTTTGCATTTAGTTTTATTTCCCATTTCCATCTGCATACATTATTATTCTTTGTGTTCTTTTTTTTTGTTCTCTTCTGGTGGACAAATTGTCAACAAAAAGCAAATGCACCCACACATAAACAAACAAATGAATAAACACTCACATAGAAATTAGATGGTGAGTGAATAGGAAATCACAACAATAACAAAACACTGTGACGTCAATATAAATATATGAGGACAATCGTGGAACTGATTTAAATGTGTAGAATTTTATTTGTTCACTTTATATAATTCTGATAGAGAACGATCTTGAATGACGATTTTGTATGTCCGAAATGATGTTTGAACTCCAAAACCGAAACCGAAAACCGGTCAATCGGTTTTTTCATCTTTGTAAACTCCACCGGATTCGGTTTTTTTAACTTTTCGGTTGTTTGACGAACCGGTTTTTGTAAGACGGTTAACCGGTTTTAGTGAAATATATTTTCTAAAGCTCATTCAAACATATTTATAAAAAACTATGATACCATTTTTAAAAATATTGATTTATTTTATAGAAAATTGTAGCATTTGACAACATTTCGTATAAGATATAAAATAATTGCATAAAGAATTCAAAAATGCTAAATTTCCATTAAATAAAAATTTAATATAAACCGGTTAACCGGTTTTTTTGAAGACAAAAACCGAAACCGCTTAACCGGTTTTTTTAAAAGACAATAATCGAAACCGGTTTTTTCAAAAAACACACTTTTTCGGTTAAACCGAGAACCGATTTTTTAAATTTGACTGTTTTTTGGACACTCTAGTTTGAACGCTATAAAAGAAAATCATTTTTTCATCGAATCATTACTTGCGATGAAATATGAATCCATTTACGATAAACCGAAGCATAAGATATCGTATTTGAAGACCAGCCAACCAACCGAATAGATACCAAAGCCAAAAATCCATGGCGCTACGGTAATGCTCAGTATTTGGTGGGAGCAAAAGGGTCCTATCTATTATGAGCTGCTGAAATCCGACCAGACCATCACAGGAACCTGTACCGAACGTAACTTATTCGACATGAATGACTTAAATATGCGGGATTTGCAATTGATGATATGTAATTTTGAAGGGTACAAACCTGTCATTTATTCTCCCTTAGTTTTAAGACAAAGATCGCCCAGTCCAACCAAAAAAGTTTGAAGACTACGAATTGGAGACATTACTCCATGAACATTGTTGTCAAACAATAGCTTGCGAAATCATTTGGAGCTACTCAAAGTGTTTTCGAGCAGCAGGATTCATCCAAAATCAGGGAAATTGGATACCATACGAGAGACCTTGAAAGACGAGTTTGCATGTCAAACATAATTGAAGTGAAGCCCGGCCTATAAGCCGAATCGACACAAAAGCCAAATATTCATGGCGCTAAGGCAATTATCTGTATTTGGTGTGACATAACGGGTGTTATCTATTATGAGCTTCTGAAATCTGATTCATTAGAAGCGATCATTGGCCAAAAAAAACCTACAGAATATGCAGGCAACTATAATATTCCATCATATTTAGCAACTCTCGGCCACATGTACAATACCTGTTAAAAGCTATTTCGAATAAAGTGTTTGGGATGTTTTGCGTCACTCGCTTTATAGACCAGACCGTGCCCCGTCCGACTACTATTTGTTTCGATCGATACAATACGCTCTCTCTAGGATACGCTTCACTTTAGATCAGAGTATCCGATATTTACCTGATTTGTTCATGGCCTTAAAAGATGAGCACTTCTCTTAGCTCGAAATCCATATGTTGCCAGATAGATAGGAAAAGGTCATGGCTAAAATAAATTTATATTTTACAACTGTTTAAAAATAAAAGCAAATAATTTGAAAAAAATTACACATTTTTATGTTATATAGCTAATTTAAAAGGCCTAATAGCTTCACCTTTATGTCAACAGAAGAACTGCATTACGCACATCAACAGCAACATACCTGGGAATGTAGATATGTTTTGTATGGGGAATGGCATATCGTTAGCATAAAAATGCTGATATCTCATTCGTTTGTTGGAATTTCTGTATTTTTTTATTTTGTTAGAAATAGACAAAAGGTTCTAAAATTTTATGATAACCAGTTTTATCCTTACAATTAGTAATTTTTTATTAAAAAATTGGTTGTAAAAAATGCTTTTTATTGAGTTTTTGAAAAGATACAAATTTTTTAAATTAAAATTAATTTTTTATTTATAAATATTTTTTAATGAAATTTTACAGTTATATAGATTTTTAGAACTGGAAATATAAAAATAAATTTTGAAATTTGTAATCAGGATCAATTCCCAAAAAAAAGGTTTAAAAATCCCAAAACTGTGATTTTTAGTTTTTTGGCTATAATATCCATACCAGTAGCCCGTTCCTGTATTTCTCGAATCGAAAAACTTTCCGCATGAAATGATTGAATTGCAAAAAAAAACAGTGTAAAATGAAACAAAATATGTTTTTTCTTGCACAAGTGTTTCTGTATCTTGAGTTTGCGAGAATTATCTGTCATTTAAATAATTTTCCAGCAATTATTGGAAGGATGTGAGAAAAAGTGTTTCTGTAACAATATTTTGTACAGTTTCTCACAAGAACTGTCAAAGCAAGTCACATTTGAAATTGGTGTGAGAAAAACAAAATTTTAAAAAATATAGATATTTTTAACTCCGTATGGAACCCGAAAATGTAAGTAGCACAGAGTTTGAATAAAATAAGTATATATACACATGTAAGTACACAAAAATGTGTTTCTAAATTATTTTTTTAAATTCAGCAGTTTTAAGCGCCACACTTTACATTTTGTTTTATATTTAAATGATGACAATCAATGAAACACAATTCTTATATTTTGGCATTTTAAATTTTTTTAGCCTTTCACTGTTTTGGTTTTATTATAATTTCTTTCTTTCGTTGACGTTTGTCTTGCATTTGACACTTAATTACTGGAAATATTC
Source organism: Calliphora vicina (assembly GCF_958450345.1). Classification (NCBI taxonomy): domain Eukaryota; kingdom Metazoa; phylum Arthropoda; class Insecta; order Diptera; family Calliphoridae; genus Calliphora; species Calliphora vicina. The sequence goes on from NC_088784.1 coordinate 30,415,066, forward strand.
CAGTAAGAACAGAATCTGTGTTGTCTGTTTTCGCATACAAATACAAAAACACTTTTTTTCTCCCACATCGAGAAACGATGGAATTTTTTGTTTCACACTTCATGTGAGAAGTTTTCCGATGCGAAAAATACAGAAACGAGGTACAGGAGCGGGACCCTTTACAAAATAATTAAGAACATATTTGGCTATCTAAAATGAGTTACATACTTTATTTTGATATCGACTAAGCGATTTGATGCCCTAAATTTGAATTTTACATAAAAAGTAGTCATTATTTGGATGGACCTGGTCCCCTCGGAATCAAAACTTTTCAATTTTTTTTCATTTAAAATATTTTATGTAATGTTAGCTTTTCAAAAAGTATAAATTCCTATCGTAACCAAACTTGGGATTTCAAGTAGATCCGATTATCCAATTAAGAGGTACAGCGTTTTGAAAATGCAAAACATACCCAAGTATGTTGCCGTTGACATAAAGGTTAAAGAATCTTTGATTTTAATATAGAATGTCTAAGGTGCTATTCTTTGAGACCCCAAAGCACCGCTCCTGAGGAGTATTTGGAGTCCGTCTTTAAAAATTAAACTCGAATACCTCTGCTACGTCCAGTGTTGCCAATTCATGGTGAACAAAAAGTGCTAAATACTTAGAAAAAAAAGGCTAAAAAGTGGCTAAAAAATGGCTTACATTTTTAATTAGAAAAATACATACATTTGACACAAAAAACAACTAAAATGTTACATTTGGCTATGCCGAATAGAAAAACAAAAATGTATGAATATAACACACGTTCAAATGCGAAAATAAGAATATTTATTCCTGTATGTTGATCCTTAACTTTAAAAATAACGTAATATGGGACCACACGTATATCATATGCCGATGTTTTAAAGTCTCGTATTTGTCACCTGGCCTGCAAAATGCTCCTATGAAAGACAAATTATGTATAAAGTAATTCTTTGTGATAACTTCGATGGAGAATATTTTGATAAGTGAATATATGGCAAATATGCCTCTCATGTAATGCAGAAAAAAATATTCTAAAAATTACACACCGCCGGACAGAATTGATTTTCATTGGCAAAAACATAAATTTTGCCATTAGTTAGTAAACATATCAAAACTGATAGCCAAAATATGTAAACATAAATATTTAATTTAATTTTGGAAAAAAGTTAATTTTCTATATTTGATCAGATAAAAATGATCATAGCTAAATTATTATCGATAATGAACTGAATTTTTCTTTCTAAATTGGTTGGATTGTAGTCTTTGAAAACGGTATAATACATGGCATGTGTTATAAAATATTTGTTAAAGTATTTATCGCCCAGATAAAGTTAAAAGTATTCTCTTTAACCTAAACATATTTATTAACAATTTTTATTCAAATAACGTCCATTTTCTCTATATTAGTTATGACATTTTTTTAATGTATGGAAGGCCCAATAATTTGTATGTGCTTAAATTGTTTACTGGTTAAAAATTTTTAGTTAATTTTTGTCATAATATCCCTGCCAAATTTTTTTAACTGATTTTACTAATTTTCAACAGCAAAAATTTCAGATTATTAGAGTAAATATATAATTTTCATTAGAGTAAATATATATGGCTAAATGAAAATAAAAAAGGCTAAAAAAAATGGCTAAAGGCTAAATTAATTTTTTTGTTGCTAAACAAGATTGAAAAGGGCTAAATTTAGCCCAAAAAGAGCTAAATTGGCAACACTGGCTACGTCTCACAGTGGGTTCAATGGTACCTAAAGTGGAGATTAATTCATAGAAGCCGCACATAAAAACACAGCATTTTAGAAAAAAAAGTAAATTTTTTTAACCAGTAAAGGCATTATTGTTTTATGGAAAAAAGATCTTAGTTCACAATTTATGTTGTAACTTTGGAATGGAAAGCGATAAATTAATAAATAAAATTGAGAATTAAAGCTTAGCGTGCTATTAAAAAATTTAAATAATAAATTTATTATATGTATTTGTGTTAGTATAAATTTAATTTAAAATCAAATTTTTGTTTTTCACAAAATTTTATAAAAGTACACATTTTTTCATAAAAGTCGCAAAAGAGAGTATTATAATTTTTTAGTAATGAATAATCATAAATCCATAAAAACACAACATTAAAAAATAAAAAAAATAATTTTTATTATATAAATAATGTTAAATTGGTAAATACTCCCATATAAATACAAAAATATACCCCTATTATATTTATTAATTTAATTAATCAACTATTAAAAAAAATAAATCACTATAACTTAAATAAGTAAAAAACCTCAATAAAGCCACACTATTTTTGTTGGGATATATAAGCTGAAATGTCATATTTTAAGAGCATTTAATGAAATTTACCCGATCTCGCCCTGCACTTTTTTAAACTCCATCTATATATCGAAAAAACCCAATAATGGAGCACTTTAAAAAAAAACATAAAAAATATTTGCAAAACATTTATCTAAACAAGAAATATTTATTTATGTTCTCAAATACCTGAAGTTGATGGTTCCATTTTAATATTTCTACTTTTAACAGACTTAACAAAAAATATAAGCTCTCGAAATATCACAATTTTCATTTTAACCAGAGTTCACAACTATATAAATTGCTTGTCGTTGGTCAGATCATTACTATTTGTCAGATCATTACTATTTGTATTTATTAAATTGCATTGCAATTTAATAAATAATAAAAAGATACGAAAAAACAAAAAAAATTTAATAATAGGAATCAATCAATAATAAATTAAAAACACACATGTTTTTATTTTAATATCGATTTATTGAATTGCAATGCAATGTGCTTATAAATAGTAATGATCTGACCAACGACAAGCAATTTACATGAAATGAGTTTTATTTTCTGACGGAAAAAATAAAAGTCCTCAAATGAGTTTTTTTTCTGACGGAAAAAATAAAAGTCATCAAAAGACTTTTATTTATGACGGATATTTAAAACTCTTTTTTTAACAGTTTCATCAGAACATTTATTTTTACGTTGAAAAATAACAGTTTTAGATGGATTTTTATTTTTAAAGTCACAAAATAACGGTTATAAAATAACTTTTTTGATATCCCGTTACGGTCCCTGCTTTTAGCAGTTAGTGATGTATTATTTAATCCACTTTAACCAAATACCAAACATGACTTTGATCAGATAAAGTTCAGCTTGAATTAATCGCCTCTTTTAGTACATTTCAACCCTTTGTGCGTCTGCGTGAAATTGCATGCCGAACCTATTAAAAGTGGAGGACTTATTTCCGAAATATTTTGATTCTGCACTGGAAAAAACTTGGTCTAGAAATAAAGATCACATTTTTAGGCTTCTTTTTCGTGTATAATTGTTTTCAATGTTAAGAAAAAATAATTGTTTGGTTTTCGTCAATAAATTAACATCTATTAAAGAATCGAACTCCATGCCGGACCAGTTGGCCTATAAGCTAACTTCCACAATGTATTGGTCCATCCTTCGAAAGGACTTTTCATGCTGTTACCATATCTGTAGTATCACAATGAATAAGCTTACCGTGCGAATTAAAATCGTCTGCATCACATGTGAGTTTGTGTGGCTCTTGATAGAAATGAAAACAAACACAAGAACAACAAAATTTACTTCATGCTTCATTGGCATGCAAAAACACGCAATTTCAACATTTTAAACGAAATAAAATAAACAAAACTACATAAATACAAACTCATACAAACACATAAACAGACCAAAATACATGCATACACATATAGATATTTATATAGGAAAACATGCAAAGGACCTCGCAGTTTTAAAGGACTCGCTACTCAGGTTCTCATTTCGAACATCTTTTCGCATTGCAAGATCTACAGTTGCAAATGGAAAAATGTGAAGAATATCAATTAAGCCTCAATATATGTATTAAATTCGACTGTAAGAAGCCTGTTAAGCAGATTGGTGGGTAACCAATATTGAACTTTTGTATGTAAAACATTTGAAACAAATTCAAAGGTTTGCAAGGATAATAGAAAAACACAATCAACCATGTCATAAAAACACTTGGTGGTAATCACATAAAAATAAACACAGAATTTCACTCTCTTCCGCAGCCCGTTTAAAATACGTAGATTCGTACGTATGTAGAATGAATTCCTTTTAACAGATTTTATAACCGATCCATTGAAATGCGTGCTTTGGTATCATTGTTTTTCCGTTGATTGCAGTTGTTTAACGGTTGTTTATTATTTAAACTGTAAAAACGTTGAGTGTTTTCCCACTCATGTGTGAGTGTATTTGGGTTTATGTAGATAGCGTAAGTATGTGTGTGTGTTTTATATATTGATATTTGTTTAGTTTCCGGTATCAGCAACGAAAATGCACCATAAAACGTTTTGGGAATAAACATTAATTAAGCTTTTGTTTGTTTATTTATTTTGTTTGATTGTTAAACCCGTCCTCAACCAAACACAAAATTCGTGGAAATCTAAATAAAAACAACGAATGGTTGCTTGTTTTAGTTACAATCATTTACGTTTTGTTTATCATACGCCTTGCGTGTATGTGGTTGAGTACATACAGCCTAAAATTATGCAATTTTAAATTAAGCAAAACAAATGTTTTAGCGTAAACAATTTCACATGGTTTTAGAGTTGTTTAAAAAATTATAACAAGTTGAGAAAATATTTTTAATCACATTTCAAGTACATACTGAGTTTTCATACTCCAAATTGTTAGTAAAAATCCCGATACCAAAAATCCGGGATTAACAAATCTCAAATCCCGGGATTTGTGAAAAAAAATCCTGGAATTTTTCTGAACTAACAAATCTAATTTTTGATTTTTTATACCCTTGACCTTCGTGAGAAGGGTATATATAAGTTTGTCATTCCACTTGTAATTTCTACAATATAATTTTCCGATCCTATAAAGTATATATATTCTGGATCGTTATAGATAGCGGAGTCGATTAAGACATGTCCGTCTGTCTATTGAAATCAATTTTCTGAAGACCCCAGATATCTTCGGGATCCAAATCTTCAATAATTATGTCAGACATGCTTTCAAGAAGTTTCCTATTTAAAATCAGCAAAACGGTCCACAAATGGCTGAGATATGAGGAAAAAACCAGGACAACCTCGATTTTTGAAATATATATGGATTACTAAGTCATTAATATAGACAATATGGATATCTAATGATAGATATTTCAAAGACCTATGAAACGACGTATATATGACCATAGTAAGTTGGACCTATAATGGGTCAAAATCGGAAAAATATTTTTTGACCCGAATTTTTTTTTTTAAATTTAAAAAAAAAAATTTTAAATTTAACAAATTTTTAAAAATAAAAGAAAAAAAATTAAATAACAAAAAAATTTGGAAAAAAAAATAAATTTTGCTTACCTAGAAATATTTAAAATTTGTATTTTGAAGTATAATTTGGTGAAGGGTATATAAGATTCGGCACAGCCGAATATAGCTCTCTTACTTGTTTTTATAAAATTTGGCTACTAATCCTAACTTATCCAGATTTCTATACCCACCCACTTAAAGATGGGAGGTATATTGAATTTTTCCTTCCGTTTGTAACATATCGAAATATTGGTCGTAGAAACAAAAACTATATTTTTCTGAGTCCTTATAAATTTCTAAGAAGATCTAGCTATGTCTGTCCGTCTGTTGTTGGCAAGGTCGAAGGACGAACGTAGAGGGATATGTTAGCCAAATATTATTTGTTGATGAGATATTTTTTGGTATTGAAAATGCGCAATATTGATCAAGTAGAACCAGAGTTATATACCAAAATTTGAGACAACCTCCAAAAAAGTAGATTTTTGTTGTAAAAATGATTTGCTATTTTCATTTAATATTGCGCTTATGACAGTATCGGATACTTTGTTCCAAAGTGAAGCGTATGCCAGAGAGTGCGTTCTGCATCGATCGAAACAAATATAAAACTGGTGAGAAAAAGCTTTCCATCCATTTCATTCTAAATTCTTTTTAACAGGTATTGTAACACGCGGCCGAACGTTGTCGTGATGTTATATTATGATTTCATATTCTGGGCGTTTTTCAGCCAATGCTCGCTTCAAACGAAGTACAGGTTCCCTGTGCTAGTCTGGCCAGATTACCGCATCTCATAATAGATACGACCATTCTATGTGTGCAACCGAATCATTCGATTGGCAACAAATTCTATTACGAATCTGTTTTCTCTGTGTGCAAAAATGATTTTCATTTATAGAGTTAATAAACAGCATTTCTCTCAGCATCAATTCGTATGGTAAACAATTTTCCGCTATAGGCATTTCAAAATTTTAATTTTAAAATTTTGCCATACCCTGTTCCACTTTTTTAAGAATATAGGTCGTACTTTTGTACCGAATGAACTCGAATTTGTTTTGTTAGTTCGACAACAAAATTACCAATAATATACAAAAGATTTCAATAGAAATATCAATTATGTATCCAAAAAGTGCTTTCAAAAAGGACATTTAACAATTAAAATATTCTACGAAAATAGTTTTACAACATTTTTAGTGGGGGTCACCAAAGATACCAAAGTTGTAAATAAAGCTCTTTACGGTTAATTAGCAAAATGACACGCCAACTTGGGTCTCATATTTTTTTAAAAAAAAATTGTCCAGAATCGATTTATGATCCCCCCTAAGGAGGGTCGAAATTTGTTTCTAGAATATCAGCTATATTTGTGATAAAATTAGGAATATCATAAAAATAACTTGCTAACAGTTATCTCGCCTCAATAAAAAGTTATACGCATCCAAAATTACAACATGTAAAATTGGCCGTATTTTTTACGTTTTTATATCCTTCACCTTCGTGAGAAGGGTATATATAAGTTTGTCATTCCGTTTGTAATTTCCACAATATAATTTTCCGACCCTATAAAGTATATATATTCTGGATCCTTATAGATAGCGGAGTCGATTAAGCCATGTTCGCCTGTCTATCCGTCTTTCTGTTTAAATCAATTTTCTGAAGACCCCAGATATCTTTGCGATCCCAGTCTTCAATAATTCTGTCAGGCATGCTTTCGAAAAGTTTCCTATTTAAAATCAGTGAAATCGGTCCACAAATGGCTGAGATATGAAGAAAAAATCAGGACAACCTCGATTTTTGACCTATATCTGGATTACTAAGTCATTAATATAGACAATATAGATATATAATGATAGCTATTTCAAATACCTTTGCAACGATGTATATAAGACCATATTACGTTGGACCTACAATGGGCCAAAATCGTAAAAAATATTTTTTTACCCGATTTTTTTTCACCAAAAAAACAAAATTTTTTAAAAAAAAAATTTTAATTTAAAAAATAAATGAAAAAAACTGAAATTTTGTTTATCTAAAAATATTTAAAATTAGTATTTTGAAGTATAATTTAGTGAAGGTTATATAACATTCTCTTACTTGTTTCCCAATATTTTTTTCCTTTTGTAGAAAAAATTAACGTCACAGTGGGCACTTTTATAAAACAACTCAGTTTTTGGACAACATTTTCCCTATTTTAGGAATTTCGGTATTTGAAAATAAAAAATCGCAAAATGTATAATGACATTGCTATATAAAGGACATTTAGATCTGTATTAGTAGATCTTTTCTAGGACTATTTACATTTGTTATTTTGCTGTAATATTTTAATCCTTAAATGTCCTTTTTGAAAGGACTTGTTTTGATTTTATCGAAATTGATCCCTAAAGAGAGGAGCTAAAGGGTTAAGATCTTTCACAAAAATGATCCCCATAAAATTCCACAATATAACTCTGAAAATGCATGTCTAAAGTTTATTCCAGGGCACACTTACTGCGATAAAACAGCGGATTATTTTTTTTTATTCAGTTTGAATTGTCAATTCACTTGTGGTTGTTGTGGCGAAAAATACAACAAACCCAAAAGCAAAAACAACAACAACAACAGGCAACTATGACAGTTCACATACCTTTTAACAATAACAAAGTTCCTGTTGTTTTTGTATTGTTGTATTTGTTGTAGTGATGCAGTCACCTTTTTAAGTGTGCCCTGGTTTATTCTATAAAAATTATTTACTCAACATGCCCTTTCAGAATTAAAGGGTCGCCATTCTGTTTCAATCAAAAAGTCTTAATTTTTTGGATAGTGTAATTAACATCATGATGAAATTGGACTCAAACAAATTTTATATGAACCTAAATCTTTCTATCAACTTTGTAATTGGGCCAGTAGCTTAGAAGATTCGGATTCATTACCACCTTTTGGCGATTCATTATATTTTATTTACTTTTTTAAAGAATAATTTATTAATTTTAGTATAATTTTCAAAATTAAACTAAATAGGGATCAAAATAAAATATGTTTTATTATACTTTTAAAATATTTTAATTTTGTTTATCATACTGCTAATTGTTTAGCTTTATATAAAATAAAAATTTTTTTTTGCCAAAACAACAGTTGTGAAAACAAATTTGTTTCTTTGTTTGTTGTTGTTTTTGGGTTGCAAATATGTAGATGTGGCATTGGCTTAAATGTGGTGCCATTGCAGGGTGTGTGCGTGAGTGAAATACAATTGAATATTTATTATTGCATACCCAAAAGGCGCATCTAGGCACACACAAACACACACATTCACATAAACAAACAATTAAAATATAGAAAAAAAACGAAATATGTATCATTAGATAAGCCTGTTGTGCTGGTTGGCATGATGTCAGTGTTTTGTTTATTTTTTGTTTCGATATATTCTATTTTTTTCAATTTCAAAATTCATACCCCTAAAAATATGCAGCATTGTGATTAAAAACAAATGTACACAGTACGTATATGTATGTGTGTGTCCTTTATACATATGGATATGTAGTATGTGGTTTGTTTGCTAAATACTCATTCTATTGTGTTCGTTTCAATATATATTTTCTTTTTTTTTTTTGTTTCCGTTGTGGATGTTGTTGTACTAATTTCTTTCTAAACCTTATCATGTGTCTGCCACTTGCAATGTATTTACTTTTTTCCCATGTGTGTTTGTTCAACTCACACTGTGTCTGATGTCTGTTTATCTTTGTAATGCTCGTTCTCTTTTGCTCTCTAACTCTCTTTGTGTCAGGATATGTGGGTGGCTGTGTTCTGTGTTGGAATGTTAAATATTTTTGATGTATTTTATGTAAACAAATCTTTAGTTTCACTCTTGCTCCCTCCCCGCCACTTACACCTACACATTTTATCTCAGTCTCTCTTTTAGTTGGCACAAAAGCATCAATTTCATTAAAAGTTTGATGCCAAAAACAAACATGCTGGTTTTCCAGCACATTTACATACTTACTATACACAAATTCAAACACTCGTGTATAACTATATTTGTACATATATATTAATTCCCTACATGTCTGTTTATTTATCAGTGTATCCTGAAGAGAGCAAGGAGTAAGGAAGAGTAAGCCTGTGTGTTTGTTTGGTTATGTTTGCATTGTATTTGTGTGGTAAATGTTGATGATAATGACAACGTTTATGCCAATCATCAGTTACCACATGTAATTATTTTGCAGTTTTATCATAATTTCTACATCTTTTGATTGTTTTCTTTCTCGTTCGTTCATACACTTGTTTGTAATTCATATATTTTTTTTTTAATTTGTTGCATTAAAAAAAACTCTTTTAATACATAATTTTTTGGTTTCGTCATTTACAAACAATGGTTATAAAATTTCATTCCTGAAATATGTTTATGAATGAATAAATATTCATTAAATATGCATAATAATGAAACATAATTTTTGTTCAAATTTGAGTAATAATGTTTCACGATTTTTTTTACCACAAAATCTAAAATAAGAAAAATTGTTATTGAGTAAAATTTTAAAAAAACTTTTTTTTCGTAATTTTTTGTGAAAAAGTATTAACCTATAAGGATATTGTATTATCAATTTACAATGTTGATAGGACCCTGCACAGTGGTATACAAAAACAAGTAAGAAAGTAAGGTCAGTCAAGCCCGAACATGTAATACCGTACGCTAAGTAATTGAGCAAAATCTTTTTCTTTTAAAATGTCAATAATTTATAAATGGGAACTATGACGAATTATGGGCTATGACGAATTATGTCTATATGAAAGTTATTCGTGTTGAATTGTATGTGTATATGTACCAACATTTCGGGTCTTATATGGGAGCTATAACTAATTATGGACCGATCATCATAAAATTAGGTCGTGTTATTTATGTCATATGAAAGTTATTTGTGCTAAATTTTATGTGTATACCAACTTTCTTATGAGATTAATACCTATACTTTGCGCACAAGGTTTACATGGACAGCCAGGCGGACGGACGGACAGAAAGTGATTCTGAGTCGATTTATACTTTAATGTTAGACTAATATTTTTGAGCGTTACAAACATTTGCACAAACGCATAATACCATCCCCACTATAGTGGTGTAGGGTATAAAAATAGGGAAATAAATCTGTAACTTCTAAATCGATTTGAATGAAATTTTTGCGCAAAGACGAACTGTTGTCGAGTTTAAGTTTTGAATTTGCTGCCACGGGTCCCCAAATTAGGACACCTCGGGTATGTTCAATTTTAAAAAAGATCCTATTTCTTCGTCTGTATTCCGATTTATCGTAGCTATCAATTATCTCTAATAACTTAGGAGATATTCACATTTGAAAATTAAATTTTCATCATGTTTACGTACTCTACTCCAGTTTTTTGATAACAGCGGCTCCGAATATTTCCATATTTTCTCTTCTTCTTTTGTATATGCCAAACAAAAATTGAATTGTTTAAAAATCGTTACTGACTCCAAAGTTATATGCATTTGAATTTAAAAAAAAGCGATTTTTCGCCTATAGTTTTTGGGAAAAAAGTACTTTTTTCTTTTTAAGTTATCTAAAATATTTCTAAGATGTATTAGGAATTTATACTTTTTGAAAAGCCAACTTCATAATAAATATTTTAAATGAAAACAAATTTGAAAATTGTTGATACCGAGGGGACCAGATCCATCCAAAAAACGAATATTTTTTATGTAAATTTACAATTTAGGGCAAAAATTTTCAAATCGCATAGTCGATATCAAACTATAGTAACCTATTTTTGATGGCCAAATTAATTATTTTCTAAATGGTTCCGATATACAAGCTCCTGATATGGTTATAATAGCCAAAAAACTAAAAATCCCATTTTTGGGATTATTCAACACTTTTCTTGGGAATTTCGGGATTCCTGATTACATATTTCAAAATTTGTTTTTAGTTTTCCATTTTCAATAAAAGAATCTATATAACTGTAAAATTCTATTAACAAATATTTACAAATAAAAATTTAATTTCAATTTGAAAAAATTGTATCTTTGCAAAAACACAATAAAAACACTTTTTTGTCATATTTTAAAAAAAAAAAGTATTCCATGAATTTTCTTTAATTGGCAAAAGTTATCTACATATATTTTTGAGAGTTCACAAACATTTTAATTTTTTTTCATTTAAAATATTTGATGTAAAATTTGCTTTTCAAAAAGTATAAACTCCTTATACATCTTCTTAGAAATTTTTTGAGATACCCTAAGAAGAAAAAAAGGAATTTTTTCCAAAAAAAAATTTTAAATTCAAATGCATAACTTTGGACTCAGTCATTATTTTTAAATAATTCTTTTTTTATTTGCAACATATATTTGTTGTTAGTCCAATAAAGGAATATTTGGATCCACTGTTATCAAAAAACTAGAGTAGGGTGAGTAACAATTTTGAAAATTTAATTTTCAAATGCGTATATCTCCTAAGCTATAATAATAATTGGCTGCAGGTGTAGTGCTCGATCCAAAGTAGGATGTCTAAAGTTGAAATTTGGGCGCACCTGGTGGGCCCATGAGGTCCAAATCTAAAACATACAATCAACAACACTCTTTTCGCGAGTGAAATTTCATTCAAACCGGACTAACCGTTTAGAAGTTACAGAATTATTTTCTTCTATTTTTATACCCTACACCACCATAGCACAGTGGGGGATTTGAAAAAATCTGGAAATAAATCTGTAACTTCTAAACGAATAGCCCGATTTCAATAAAATTTAAATCGGACTATAGAGGAGGTGTTGATAAGTTTTAGTTTTGAATTTGGGCTTATAACACCAAGGGGGCCGAGCCACTGTCCTACAATTCCCAAAAAACTTTCAAAAAATCCCAAAATGGGGATTTTTTAGATTTTTTGATTTATTGAAGACACCAAGATCGGTGCTATGAAATCCCTTTGCACAATATTGAAGAGCATATTGAGACATACAAAATAGGTCTTAATATTTTGAAAGCAGCTATGCGATTTGAGAAAATGTTGTCTAAAGTTGAAATTTATATAAAAAATAGATCAATTTCGGAAGGCTCTGGACCACGCAATAATACGAATTTTGATATTATTTCGCTTTTATAATATTTCCCGAAGTGTTGTCTTTCAGAGAAATATAAATACACTATTTATCTTGTTATTATTTTCTGTTAATACGTTTATACGTAGCCTATTCGCAAATAAAAATTATTTGCAATTAACTAACTCACTGTTTATATGTCACATTGGTTACGGAAAATTCTTGTTTTTATGAGATGCCGGATGTTAAAATTGAATTATTTGGTAGCTCTTTTATTGAATAAAATATGATACATTTTTTATTTTTTTTAAATGTAAAAATTATAGAATCAAAAATTCTTGTCCGTCTTGCTATCCAAGTAATTCAAAAACGCAATGAAATATTTAAAAAACGTCTTAATAAACTAAAAGCGTTAAAACATATGGCAATGCTTAAAATCTTATTTGCAAATAGTGTCGTTAATCAGGAATTGTTTTCGTGAGTTAGCTATTCGCAAATAAAAAATTAATTCACTGTTTATGCGGCATTTTTTTCTAATTGCAATATTTTTATTTGCGAATAAGCCGTGCGTATAAACGTAGTATGTATAATTTAAAATTAATGTATGTACTTTTTTCGAAAAAAATTGCGAAAAGATGACTTCTTTATTTTTTTTAAGTTTGAATGCACATAACTTTTGACTCTGTAGAGGTTTTTAAACAATTCTATTCTACTATTATTAATACGTCTTGTTAATTCAAAAAATTATATTTCAAGAAAATCGGGAAAGAATTGGATCCGTTATTAGCAAAAAACCAGACAAAGGTGGGTAAATAAAATAAAATTTTACTTTTCAGATGCGAATAACTCGTAAACTATAAGAGATAATATGTGGCTAAAGCAATGAGATGAGTTTGCATTTTATGTGTTGCGCTGTGTATGCATACAAAGATCGAGGAAAATTAAAAAAAATAAATGAATAAACATGAATATCTCTTCAACTAATAGATATAACCTACATTTGTTACCGTACTCATACGGATCATAAATGGATTTTTGGCGACTTTTTTTTAAATATTTGAGACCAGCTCAAACCATGTGAAATTTCGTAACAATATCTCCAATACTTCCCAAGATACCGAATTATTTCCAAAAAGAAAAGTTTCTAAACCACTGTGGTATGTTACAAACGATATGACAAAATCAATATACCCCATATATTTTTGAGGTGGGTATAAAAATGTTCATTTGCACAAAAGCTTGACTGAAAGCATTTTTTCTACAGATAAATGTTGCACAATTTTCCAAAATAAATACATAATAACAAATACACACGAATTTTATTTATACGGAATACATATAATTATTTAATAGTATAATTTTTATTTAAGAACTTTTGGGATTATTTTGCGAATAAAAGGTCTGGCAGCCCTGGAGCCACTACACAAAAATAAAAAGCTTTTTTGTTGATAGCGCCATCTGTTGTCTTTCAATGGGATATACAGTAAAAGCTAATTAATTTGTGAATTTTTCTACAATGAAAGCTCTTCTTCAATTAAAGCTTTTAAAACCAACATGTTGTGGAAAACAAAATCCAGCTGATTGTCAAAGCAAAACTCAAGTGCTGCAGCACTTCAAGAACGTTTTTCAAACTGCACATTGCAATTAGAGCGGCCATTATTTTTACAAAATTTCGGTGATAGTAAAAAGTAGATAGGTTTCTTTAAACTTTCTTTTAATAAAAATGCATTTTCACAAAGTTAAAAACGAACAAGAGGTCATTGCTCTGCTGGGTAAAATGCTTAAGGAAAAATCCGATGAAGCAATTGAAAATAATGGCGTGTTTCGTATAGGAGTATCAGGTGAGCGCAATTTAAATTTAGAAAGTGACCTTGTCGATTAAAGGTTAACAAATAATGATCATGCTTATTTCTTTTTGCAGGTGGTTCAGTTGTCAATTATTTAGCCACTGCCTTAACCCAAATAGATGTGAATTTCGAAAAATTCAAATTTTTCTTTTGCGATGAACGATTTGTATCCGAAGGCAATAAAGAGTCAAATAGTGGGTCATATAAAACAGCTTTACTAACCAAAACTCCGTTGAAAGAAGAACAATTTGTATGCATTGATATATATGGAACTTTAAAAGAATGTGCTCAAGACTACGAGGAAAAAATATTGAAAGAGTTTGACTTAAAAAGCGGCGATATACCACAATTTGATTTACTGATTTTAGGTATAGGACCAGATGGTCATACGTGTTCGCTATTTCCCCAACATCCGTTGCTAAAGGAAAAAGATCATTTGGTAGCTCCTATAGACAATTCCCCTAAACAACCCGCCAAACGAGTCACAATGACTTTCCCTTTAATCAACAATGCAAAAATGTGCATGTTTGTCATGTGTGGTGAGGGTAAAGCCGATATTGTTAAGGTAAGTTAAAATTGTCCGAATTTCTAGAACATGTCCATCCATTAAGAGATATAAACATTTTTAAACTTTCAAGCCATAGATCACAACATGATTGTTAGGTTAGGTTCCATGGGCAGCCACTCGTCCATTCAAAACTGATCGCAAAACATAATTGTTAACTGGAAATTAAAAATCTGTTCTCCTGACATGTATTTTGTTTTTTAGTTCTTTGTAAAACACAATATTAGTCCATGAAAACAAATCCAAAATTAATTTCATGGATATTCATTTTAGATATATTTATACTTTTTGCTATATTTTGATTCTCACGAAACTCGTCATAACTAATTCATTAAAAAAGTACAATATTAAAAATAATAAAACCTATTCAATCTAAAGCAAGATTACATAAAACACCACTTTGAACTTGATATCGTACGATTTCTAGATCTCATTAGATTGTCAACATTTGTTACATTTTGCAAAGTTTTGCATCTTAATTCCGAACGCTCAACCATCGATGGTAGTCGAAACGATTCAGTTACTTGACCCAAGCCAATTCCTTTAAATAAAAGTTTTACTACATGATTTAAGGGATTCAGGAAATAGGACATTGTAATTGTTTTATATAATTTGAAAGTACATTTTAATTTGGCTTAAGTTCATTTCTTATAATTACTCTGTAATAATTCAAAGAATACCACTGACAATTAATTATAGACAATTGACCTATTGGAATTCCAAGGAATTGTCATACTCGTAGTTTTAATCGGTATTAAATCAATAAATTATATTGTTTTATTAAAAGACTTAAAAATTCCGTAGTAACGACCTTATTCATAATCAATTTTTAATTTTATAAAAGATTTATAAAACAAAAATACATACAATTCCATACAAAATTTGTTTTATAAACCTGTAAGAAATTTAAAAATTGATTATGAATCAGACATTTAATCTCAAAAAAATGCGTAGGTCTTTTCGAAATAGAAATTTGTCAACTCAGATTATACTTCCTTGGATGTAGTTCATTCTTAATGACCGAATTTTTCGGTTGTGGGTGAAAAACTTATGTTGAGTGACAAAAATTTCAACCATAATGCTTCTTTGCCAACTGGCTATCTGTTGCTAGCAATGATGGGATTTGTGGTACTATTTCGTTTTGAGTGGCACAATGGATCAGTCGAAACTATTTTGATACTTTTCATAATTTTCAAAATAAATCTAAAAAAATAGTTATGAGTATTAATTTTGCAACTAGATAATTAAAATTAACAAGTTGAGCAATATTAGTAGTGTTCGCGTAATTGTTAATTTGTACAAATTATCACTGGAAGTTACGGGATTCCGTTCGTTTACTTTTAAAAACTTGTAACGAGAGAGCAATTGAGTGTTAAAAGTGGCAGTTCGTAGATTGAGAACATGATATATTTTACTGGAAATTTTTTGTCCATATAATCAAAATTATAATTATAATTTATAATAAAATACAACTTATTTTTACAAATTCTTGTCCGCGTACTTTTTTTTTGCAATTTTTCAGATTGAGAGTAATTTATTTATAATAAAGTTACTGGATATTTTTTACTGGAAAGTACGCGAACACACCTATTTTAAAAATAACGAAGGTTTGTTAGATACCATGTCTGATATATTCAGCACTTTTTCCAATACAAATATAATTTAAAAAGAACTGTGGTACTAAAATGATTCATTAAGTACTATGTATTTCGAATTGAGTCATTAAATAAAACATCCCAAAGTTCGAATAGTTTATTAATTGGCAGAAAATCTATATAAAATGTATCAGATTTAGTTAGACATGTTAGATTTTCAGTAAAAATCACTGTCACAAAATATACTCAAAAAAGGTTGTAGGCTATTTTTATATATTTATATTTTTTCTTAAAGTTTGCTGATATTTCCTAATTCATTTTAAGAAGATTTTACTGAAATTCAGTTAAAATGCCAAATTTTCATATACATATAAACAAAATACTGTAGAAATGATTAAGAATATTTCAAATTTTATTTTGTATAGCTATTTGTAAAATTTGTATCAATTCGACCAGATACATTCGATTTTCCATATTGTACTAAAAAAATCATTTTGAAAAAAGTCACTATTGTTATCTTGGGTGGGGTTTTGACTTGAAGATCAAATGCGAAGTAATAATTAGATTATTTAAACCAAAATATAAAATAATCTAACTTTAATACACTTTGATATTTTTGAGTTCTAGTTTAAGTTCCTAATATTGAAAATCTGACATTTTGTTATCAAAACAGTGATCGGTGGAATAATCAATCCACTTTATGTTTTCCTTCATAAATATTTTTTCATCAGTTTGTACTTTCGGATTTATTTCAAAGATTAT
Source organism: Calliphora vicina (assembly GCF_958450345.1). Classification (NCBI taxonomy): domain Eukaryota; kingdom Metazoa; phylum Arthropoda; class Insecta; order Diptera; family Calliphoridae; genus Calliphora; species Calliphora vicina. The sequence goes on from NC_088784.1 coordinate 30,432,166, forward strand.
AGTTTCGAAAATCTGCGAGATATTGTTCAAAAACAATTTTAAATCGACCCTCCTGATGGCATCATAATTTCATTATGCCATTTACAAATACATAAGTGTAATATCAAATGACGTAGTATAATACAATTGAATTATCACTACTTTTTAAAAAAATTGTATACAAAATTGTGTCAAAATTTTTTTAAAACAAATTAAAGGGTATTCATTCGAGTAATGATCGTTCGAATAATTATTCGAACAATTTAAAAATGGCCTTTTTCGAATAACGAATAATTCAAACAATTTTATGTAGAATAATCGAATAAAACGAATAAATGTACATATATATTTAAATTTATTAAATTATTTAAAATTTTTCATAATTCCCAATTTAAATAAGCAATAATGACTTACAAAAATTGTATTGTTTCTGAAATTCGACAAATAACTAAAGATAAAGGGAATCTTTCGATCACTGTAGATTAATGGTCCGATAGCTCATATAATTATATATGTATTAATATTACTGCAAGAAGTTATAATTCTATAAACAAGTATTTCAAAATGTTTAATTTAGGACTTGAACCAACGGAATAAAATATTTGTTATTTAGTAAAAAAAAGGCTGAATAATTTTAGAATTGATTTCGAAATAAAAATTTTAGGATCTAAAGATGACGGGGCGGCCGTGGTGTGAATCGCAGTTAATAATCAAAATATTAACTTAGATTAAAGTGGTGTTGAAAGTGATGGCGTATGTGAATTTGAAACGGTCGTCGAAAGTGATATTGAGGATATCACTTTCGACCACTTGATTAAGCAAAGATACGGAAACGTAGATAGAGCTTGAGGGTATAATACAATTTGTTATAAATAATTTAGAAAAAGTTAATAATTCATTTACTAAATAATTAATTACTCATCTTAAAACCAGAATTAATGAACGATTAATTTCTTTCTTTGGATTTGTCCACATTATTTTGTATTATATTTTTTTTTTTCTATAAAATTTATTTAGAAATAATATGGAATTTATTTCCAAAACAAAAATAAAATGTCATGAAATATCAAAAACAAAATTACCTCAAATAGTTTAGAAAGCAGAAGTGTAAAGAAATAAAAAAGTAGTTCTAATGAATTTTGTTTTTGGTTTTTGCTATACTCTACTTTGCTAGAGAAAGTACTCTACATTGTGAATACCGCTATTATTAAATCGATGCCGTCAAACCGAAATCATTTTGAAAATACATTTCTTGTTTACATGGTAGTATTCAAAATATTTAATTATGTATTTGATATTGACATTTTTCTGTAAAATTTGATAAAATAAAAAGTTTTAGTATTGTTTTAAAAAATGTATGAATACTGAGTTTTGTCGTCTGCAAATATATTCAGGCATGTGATGAAAAACGATCGCTTTCAAAACTGAAATCAAACTCAAAAACGATTTATGTAGCTGTGATGAATTACGATTTCATATTCCATTTTTGTTTCATTCCGTATCAAGTTTATAGCAAAAAACAACAAAATAAGCCACTCTGCATTTGTTTACCTTAATTAATGTGAAAATTTTATTTCGATAATTTCCCTTTGAAACAAATTGGAATTTGAAACTAAAATGACAAAACGATTCAAACAAACACATCGCATCGTTTTGAATTCGTTTTTGCATCTAAAGCGTTTTTCATCACATACCCGATTATTTATTTATAGTATAGAATTGATAGCGATAGATTTCTATAAGATATCTTGAACTCTGGCGATAGTTTTCTATAGAAAATCTTGAACTCTGGCGATACATTTTTATAGAAAATCTTGAGCTCTTGCGATAGATTTCTTTCTATAGAAAACCATGAGCTCTGGCGAAACTTTTCTTTTTTAGAAAATCTTGAGCTCTAGCGACGGATTTCTATAGAAAATCTTGAGCTCTAGCGATAGATTTCTATAAAAAATCTTGGCTCTGGCGACTGAATTTTTTCTATGTTAACTTTATAACCAAAGATGACAACGAAATTTGATAAGTGATTGTATCAAGTTCGTACTCTATTGAAACGTCTTCCCGAAACAGGACATTATTGGTCATAAATGTCGGACATATTTAGAAATCCACACAAATGTCATGTAAAAAATAAACAAATTTAAAAATGCTATAGCCTAAATTAAGAAGATACTAATTAAACTAATATTTTTATTTTCAGCGCATTTTCAAAGACAAGGAAAATTTACCAGCTGGTATGGTGAAACCCTTAAACAATGAACTCCATTGTCTTCTTGATGAAGCGGCTGGCAAATATATTTAAGTATCACAACAAATTGTTGAATAATCCAGTAGAAAATTGTTTAAAAAATCTTGTTTTTTTTATTATTATTAAAAATATCTTATATACACTTTTTTATAATAAATTAAAGCTATTTTTTATACAACAATACATTACAGTTTATATTCTTATCTATGTAGTAAGTACAGATATGTTTAAAAAAATATTTGCTTTTTTTCTATTAACATTTGGCAAGTTTTTAATAACTTAAATCACTTTTAGCTTAATTTAATTATACTAATTAGTTTGTCCTTTTTTAGTTAGTAAGTAATACTTTAAGGCTGATTTTATAATATAAAATTAGCCAAATATGTTTTTCTTTATGGAACCCCAGCAACCTAAACCTTGATTAGCTATTGATTCATTGTCAATTTCTTTATTGTATTGCTCTCTTAGCAAAGGATCGGTGGGTCCCCAGTCATGTTTGGGTTTAAAGGAGTTGCGTAATTTTTCACCCCAGGTGGAGCCGGGTGCACGTATCGCAGCCACTACAATCCAGATGGGTATTTGTAAAACACCAAAGCAGGTGATGGTCCAGCCAATAGCTAAAAAAAGGAAATATTTAAATTGATTTATTAAAGAAATTAGAGATTTTAATAATTACTAACCATAAGCCCAATCGGGATATTGAACGCCATTATAAGTTAAAGGTGTGTAAGTGGACAGGAAATAAATCAATATCACAGTCATTATCAAGGGGGTAACAACAGCCCAACACCAACGCCAGTAAGGACCAACTTTGCGTCCCATCATAAATTCAGCATCTTTGCACAAACGATCCACACCATAAATCCAACCCAAAGCGTACAACTCAGCAATGCCCAAAACTAAAGCAATCATGGAAGCTCCAAAATAGTCCACCAAAGTCAAAATAAATTGGCCTCCCTGTGAAAAAAGAAGACACACATAAACCATTAATTGAGTTATCAATAAAGTGGTAAAAAATAAAAGACTTACAGGTGTCACATAAGCCAGACCTATGGCAAAACTAACCACTGCAATACCCAAAGCGCATTGCCATTGCTTGGCCTTGGGGAAATTATCTCTGATGGCAGTAACGGTACACGAAGTCATGGCAATATTCGAACCAATACCCAACACAAACAACATCAAGAAGAATAGTACCGAAAATATTTGAGGCAACTGCTTAAACTTGGCAATAGCATCGGGATAAGAGATGAAAGCCAAACCTGCGCCACCTTTCACCACACTGCCAATGTCATCGGTACCAATTTCATGAGCCAAATGACCCAAAATACCAAAAATCGTAAAGCCAGCCAACAGGGAAGTGCAAGTATCTAAACCAGTAACAATAGTAGCATCTCTATGCACATTATGACCGAATTTATTGTAGGAAGCATACATAATGATGTTGCCAAAACACACGGACAAGGAGTAGAAGCATTGGGTTACAGCAGCATACCAGACCTAAAAGGAAAGGCAAGGGAATTATAAATATTCTTAAAACGTACTAAAAACTAATTTTGAAACTTACCTTAGGATCCAAAATTTTACTCCAATCCGGTTTAATGAAATAAATAATACCATCTATGGAACCGGGCAGTGTAACCGCTCTTATCAACAGCACCAGCATAATAACATAAGGAAATATGGCCAAGAAATAAGAAGCTTTACCGGAACTCTTGACGCCCCGACTGATAATGGCAAACACAAACAGCCAAGAGACGAACAGACCCAAAACCAACTCCCAGTTGGGCAAACCAATGCCATCATTTATATTCTGCTTCTCACGCAACACCTCATTGCTAATTATTTAAAAAAGAAGTATAAAAAATATTAAAACCCACTTATTCCAAAGCTAGTTTTCAAAAAGCTTGCTTACACAAAAAACCATTCCGAACTTGAGATCGTGCGATTACTCGATCTCATAAAATTGCCAATATTTGTTAAATTTCGCAAAGATTTACTTGTTAATTGCGAACCCTCAACCATTGCTAGCACATTGTTATCGGTGGGCATCGAATCGATGCAATTGCTACCCCACTCTGGACGACAATTGGCCCAGGGTAGAGGATCACGAAATGATTCTACCAAATAATAAGCAATAATGGCACATACCGCTTCATAATAAGTGCCCAACATATAAACCATAAATGCTTGACCTACGCCAATACCTTAAAATAAAAGTTGTACCAGATGAATTAAGGGGATGCAGGAAATGCAGGTGAGTGTAATTAAAGATGTAATGAATAGAGTAATTTAAGAAATTAGTTATGACATGGATAGAAGTTAGAATGAAAAACATAAAACCAAAACCATTAGGTAATTACAATATAAAAATCTAACGAATAACATAAAAACATTTAATGCTAAATTTTTAAAATAAATTATTAACGAATTGTATTAGTATTTACAGTAATTTAATTACCACTACGTGATAAAAGGCCAAAAAAAGACCAATCTCCTAGTTTTGCCCAATATCATGCACTTTTTTATGGGCCCTAAGATGTAATTTTTGCATAAAAGTGATCATTTTCTCATAAAGTTCAAAAAAACTTCATCTTCAAAATCAAAATCGCAAAAACTTTAAAAAAAATTCGATTTTTTTTACCATTTTCCCCTGTTCAGGTCCATAGGTAGCAAACCGTTCAAAATTCAAGGAGACAATCAACTACAAAAATGTACCTAAGATCTCAATAAACAACTTTCTAGAACATATGAACTTCCTAGGAATTGTTCTTAACACCGTTTTGGTAGGTCAATATAAGTTACTAAGAAAAAACTAAAGGAATTAAATGTTTTGGGCCATAAACTATTAAATTATAATAAACTAAAACATACTTTTAGGCAGCTTTAAAAATATTTATTTCGAATTTTTTAAAGTTCTTTTGCGATTTTGATCTTGAAGATGAAGCTTCTTTGATTATTATGATAAGGGCTATAACTTTGCCTCAGAGAGTAAATCAAAATTCCAAACTGTTTGCAAGATATGAGCCTGAGAAAATGATTACTTTTTTGCACCAAATCTTTGGGGGCCCATAAAAAAAGTGCATGACTTTGGACAAAACTGGTCTTTTATCGCGTAGAGGTGTCCGTATATGGTTATATTTCCATGACTCAAAAAATAAAGTGTTATTTAATTAATGTTTAGCCTTGATGTAATTATAAATGCTAAATTTGAAAATTTAGTTTGGAAATAAATTGCCAGATGGCAATTTCCACTTATTTATTGAACATAACATAGTGTAAACGAAAAAGTTTTTTTGCTTCGTTAATTTGAAAAAAATGCCGCTGAATCACACCGATTGTTAACCAAAGCTTATGGTGAATGTGTGAAAGATGGTTTGTTCGGTTCAGAAGATTTTGTCATGGTCAGCCACAAAGTTGGCGGCAGTCCTCCATTAAGATTGTTATAAAACTCAAAAATAGCTGGCTCGGATTCATCCAAAAGCAGAGTAATTGGATACCATGCGAATTGAAGCATAAATACCTACGATTTGGCATGGCCGAAATGCTGATTGAACGCTATTAAGCATCATTACTTGTGATGAAAAATTTATTCATTTAGATAACCCGAAGAGTAAGAGATCTTATTTGAAGACCGACCAACCAACCAAATCGATACCAAAACCAAATATTCATGGCGATATGGTAATGCTCAGTTTTTGGTGGGGGCAAAGGGTCCTATATTATGAGCTGCTTAAATCTGATCAGGGAACTTGTACCGAACACAACTGATTCGTTTGAAGCGAAACTTATAGAGCAGACCGTGTTCCGTCCGACTACTATTTGTTTCAATCGATGCCAAACGCTCTCTCTGGGATACGCTTCATTTTGGAACAGATTAACCGATATTGGCTTGATTTGTTCTTGACCTCAATAGATGAGAAGTTCTTTTGGCTAGGAATCCATATGTTGCCAGAAGGATGGAAATAGCTAACAATGGCCAATACTTTGAATAAAATTAAATTGTACAAATATTTCAAAATAAAAGCTAAAAATTTTAAAAAATCTCACATTTTTATGTCATAGAATTCTTGAGTTGACGCTAGATTTCTAAGAAAATTTGCAGCAGCCGATTGATTTCTTATTACCAAAATATTTTATAAGAAATCTAGTAGTGACGAATGATTTCTATAGAAAATCGAGTGCCGACATTTGAAATCTAGATTGCTATAGGAAATATACTGCTGGTTATAGGTTTCTATAGGCTATTTATAGCGGGCGTTAGATTTCTTATTGCTCGGTTGCTATTTAAAATCGAGAAAATCGGTCCACAAATGGCTGAGATATAACGAAAAACCAGGACAACCACGATTTTTGTCCTATTTTTGACCCATATCTGGATTACTAAATCATTAATATAGACAATATGGATATCTATTTTTAGATATTTCAAAGACCTTTGCAACGACGTATATAAGACCATAGTAATTTTGACCTACAATGGGTCAAAATCGGAAAAATATTTTTTAACCCGAATTTTTTTTTCACCAAAAGATTTTTTTTGGCTAAATATTAAAAAAAATTTAAATTTTTTTTTTTAAAAAACAATTCGAAAATTTTTTTGTTCCTAAAAATTAAAAAACCAACTTTTGAAATTTTGTGACCCACGACCACCCAACGGCAAACTTTTTGCTAATATTTATTTCAAAAAAATAAAACTATCTTCTACAAATAATCAAAAATCAGGAAAAATAACAATGTTGGAATGCTTTCTGTATTTTACATAAAAAATTAGTTGAATGACAAAACGACAGTGATGCTTACTGTAGATTTACTTACAAAATCAATTCAAATGAGTTGGAAATGAATTCAATTCAAATGAATTGCTAATTCTTTTTTCTAATTCATTTGAATTAATTCAAAATCAATTCAAATGAATTGGAAACGAATTGCAATTAATTTTTACCAAATTCATTTAAATTGATTCAAATTTCATTCTATTATTTTTTTTTTGTGTGAATGATTCGCGAATTAATTCAAAAATGAATGATTCATTTACAGCTCTGGCTTATACATAGATAATCTAGTTTTGGCAGTAAAATACTATAAACATTTTAGAACTGGAGATAGATTTCTTATTACCGATAGATTTTAATAACCCAACATCTTGACCATATATTTGTTTACTTAGCGGACAATTTCTTGTCCACACATGAATTTATATAGTGTGGACAGGAACATAACATTGACAAAAGGTTTCCAAACAAGACAAATTTATATACACACACAAAATTGTTAGCTGAGTGAACAAATTGATGGCTAGTCACGACGGGTGTAAGAAATCGAGTGTTGGTAACAAATTTTTATAGGAAATTAACTGCTGGCAACAAATTTCTATAAAAAATGTATAGCGGGTATAGAATTCTTGAGCTGGCAATAGATTTCAATAGAAAATCGAGTGCTGGAATTAGATAAATTTGTATAAAGGTCTTGTACTGACGATAGATTTCGATAGCAAATATAGAGCTGGCAATAGATTTCTAAAGAAAATCTAGTATTGGCAATAGATTTTTTATGGACAATGTTCTGCTGGCGATAGATAATCTTTACAAATCTAGAGCTGGCTTTATATTTTTATATAATTAAAATATTGCAAACTATTCCTAAAGAAAATCTAAACATACCGGCAGATTTTTATAGGAAATCTATAGATCTAGCGAAATATTTCATAATTAAGAGTTTACGTTAGATTGCTATTAGAAGTTTAGATGTGACCAATTATTCGATAATTTGTTAAGCTGATTAAACAAATACAATTGGCTTTTTTAAGCTTATTTTAAATTCAACAAAATATTTTCATAATTATTATTACAGTTCAGTTTAGCTTATAATTACTAATTATACAAATAAGTTTTTTAGTTTATTAAATTTTCACACTTTAGTGCTCAATTTCAAGTTCATTCATAAATAGTTAAAATATTAAACTAAAATGAATTATTAAGTTTCCAACACTTTGTATAATTTAAACATTCCAGTTAAATTTGTTTTCAGTCTTGTAATTGCTGGGTTGTTGTTAAATTAATAGCCAATTTTTTTATAATAATTGATTGTCTCGTGTCTTAAATGTAGTTAAAAAAATCAAACGTTTTTGTTAAAAATTTGTTTATACAATATTCAAACCTATTCGAAATGAAAGTGTCAACACATCACGTCAACATGTTTTTTCCATAGTTCAATATTATTATTTTTTTATTACTATCTATAGTACTTTTTGAAGATAATTTGCTGATGATTTATTTGTTGGTCGTATTTTATGGAAAAGAGAGAACAAAAAAAATCTTTTAACGAATAAATTAAATTGCTTTTAATTTAACAATTAATGAAACTATAGAATGTTGCAAGTTTTGCAAAATGTTGAGTCAGACAATTTCATTGGACGTTGAAAGTAGACAACTATTAAAAGATTGATGATAATTGATTGATTGTGTCACACTATTATTATTATTATGATGGAGAATTTGCGATCATTTGAACTTTGAGGCTGTGAATACAAGTGTTTTATGAAAGAGATTTTTTTTGGAGAATTAATGATTTAAATTCGACTTCCTAGTCGAATTTCTTAAATTGTTTAACAGATTTTATAAATGTTATAAATATGGATTTAATATAATTTTAAATGTGTTTAACATTTTGCGAATACAATTTCAAAAATTTTATATTCGAATACAATTTCAAATCTAACCGAGCAACGAAGATCATTAACTGACAAATTTGCAACATGGCTACAAGATTTTGTTTTTGAACAGTTTGTAAATTAAAAAGATTGATTGCCTTTCAAAATCATAATACATAACTAACAAAAATTAATTCCAATAGCTTGTTATACGAAAAAAACTGATTAATGTACTGATAATTTTTGTATATTTTAATTTGTAATCTTAAAAGTTCTACATGAATTCTGGAAAATGTTGTAATTGAAAACAAGTAAGAGCTATATTCGACTGTTCCGAATCTTATATACCCTTCATCAAATTATACATCTAAATAAAAATTTTAAATATTTTTAGGTAAAAGAAATTTATTTTTTTTTTCCAAAGTTGTTCTTTTTTTATTTTTTTTTGGAAAAAAAACTTTTTTTGTTTGTAAATTTTTTTTTTATATTTATCGAAAAAAAAACTTTTGGTGAAAAAAATAAATATTCGGGTTAAAAATATTTTTTCCCATTTTGACCCATTGTAGGCCCAACTTACTATGGTCTTATATACGTCGTTACAGAGGTCTTTGAAATATCTATCATTAGATATCCATATTGTCTATATTAATGACTTAGTAATCCAGATATAGGTCAGAAAATAGGTCAAAAATCAAAATCAAGCCGGAAGAATTCCGGAGATATTGATGTATGAATCGTGTATGTAAGTTATTTGGGGGCTTCGGAAAGTTGATTTCAACAGACAGACATGGCTTAATCGACTCCGCTATCTATAAGGATCCAGAATATATATAATTTATAGGGTCGGAAAATTTTATTGTGGAAATTACAAATGGAATGACAAACTTATATATAGCTATAGAAAATCTACTGCTGTCAATAGATTTCTATAGAAAACATAGTTCTGGCATTAGATTTCTAAAGAAAAATTTCTGTTGGCAAAAGATTTCTGTAAAAAATCTACTGCTGGCAATAGATGTCTATAGATAATCTTATGATGACAATAGATTGTTATAGCAAATCTTGCCATCGTTTTGTACTCACATGAACAAATCGTCGACAGACTTACGAACACAAATTTGTTCATGTTCTTCTGTGTGGAGAAAACGTGTCGATGTTCATGTTCATACCCAGCAGTTTTAGGAGACTGTCGGGATCTAATGATTTTATCTATATTTTAGGGTGACAACTAGGTACATAACTAGCTACGTGTCTAGATATTTTAAAACGTACATGTCCTAAGCAGGGGGTTAGGGGGTAACAATGAGACTGTCTGTTATACTATGTTCACATTTGCAGAGTTAATCATCTCAAACGTGATTAAGCTCTAATCACTTCAAAATCGAGATGATTATCCATACATTTAAATGATTTGTTAATCACTTCAAATTGACATGATTAAATCTTAATCACTTCATTAATCACGTAGGATCAACTGAACATACCTCAAACTGATGATGATGTAGCTTCGGCCACCTTTTAGTAGTACCGATAAATAAATTTTGACAGAAGTTTTTTTTTCCTTAAAAAACCTTAAATAATTCATCAATGTTGACAATTTCATAATTAAAAAGTTTAAAATAATCTGCTGGTATCTTTAATAAAGTATTTATTTCCATATTTAATGTCTTAAAGAAATAAAAATTTGTTGTTTTTTATTTGTCAACTTAATCATTTTAGTGTCAACTTAATCATCTCAAATGTAATGTGAACGGCTTTGATTAACTTAATCAAAATTTTGCTTAAACGCGTTTAAAAGCCCAAGTGTGAACATAGCATTATTAGCTGGTCCAAAGTAGTCAATGCATTGGATTCACATATCAGTTACATAGAGTCAGTTAGCTTACTAGCTACCTAACTGGTAGTTGATCACCTACATAACTAGTTGTTTTAACATGTACGGGTGCTAATTGACCTCACATAGTTAGTTAAAAAGACATCTCATAGACAGTCCAATAACCGATTGCTTGTAAACAAACCTTCATCCGATAACTCTCCAATAAATTTCTTCTGGTGCATAAAATAACTACTTTTTAAAGTGTTCTGATTATTGAAACGCCCAAAAATAGTAATCTAACACCCACCTTAAAGTATCGACTTAGAATCACTTTCTGAATCGATTATGCGATGTCCCTCCCCATCCCTCTGTTGACTGGCTGACCATGTAAACCTTGTAATTAGTAGAGTGTCCAAAACCGAAAACCGGTCAACCGGTTTTTTCATCTTTGTAAACTCCACAGGTTTCGGTTTTTATAACTTTTCGGTTTTTTGACAAACCGGTTTTTGTATGACGGTTAACCGGTTTTAATGAAATATATTTTCTAAAGCTCATTCAAACATATTTATGAAAAACTTTGATACCATTTTGAAAAATATTGATTTATTTTATAGAAAATTGTAGCATTAGACAACATTTTGTAAATGATATAAAATAATTGCATAAAGAATTCAAAAATTCTAAATTTACATTAAATAAAAATTTAATATAAACCGGTTAACCGGTTTTTTTGAAGACAAAAACTGAAACCGCTTAATCGGTTTATTTAAAAGACAATAATCGAAACCGATTTTTTCAAAAACACACTTTTTCAGTTAAACCGGAAACCGGTCTTTTAAATTTGCTGGTTTTTTGGACACTCTAATAATTAGTCATAGCTCCCATATAAGGCCCACTTCCAGAAATATTTTACAAGTTTAATATCGAGATTAAATTTAACTCAAATAAGTTTAATATGCACAAAGATCATGCTAATTTGTTTTTGATCGGTCCATAATTTGCTCATATACTCGGTGTAAGGTATTATATAGTCGGACTGGACCGACTATACTTTCTTACTGGTTTTCTTTATAATTTTTTTAAAATTTTCCGTAGTTTTGTGTGAAAATTCGTTATTCGAACGAGAACCTAACATCGACATGAAATCGTCCACACGAGACAATGAAATTTTTCGCTGAGTGGACTAATTTATGGCGGTTAAGTTTGTTATAAATGAACACATAAATGAAATAAAAGCATTAAATATTAGTAAAATATAAATTTTGTTGCCTAAAATTAGTTTTAAAATATTACAAACTAAAAAATTTCAATAAATGATGATGAATGATGGCAAACTTATCTATTAGAACGTGATTAAGAATAAACATGCAATTTGTTAAAATACAGAATCCCAAACAATAATATAATTCAAATATTAATACTAAACAAATCATGCACAAACAAACACAAAACACTTACATAAAATACAATTCTGCTGAAGATTTAGGTTGTATACTACTTAGACTTGTGACATTATTCATTAGGACAGATGACACATTCGTTAGGGTAATGGGGGAAACAGTGGAGGACAAATTATTGCTGGCACTATACAAAAAATCAGCAGTATTAACCTCAGCAGATGCAACACAAACAGCATTCCATGAATCACTACACTGGGTCCAGGGTAGGGGTGATTTAAAAGATTCGAATAAATAGCGAACTGTCATGCCCATAATGGCCACATAATAAGTGGTGACCATGGAAATGGAAACAATTTGACCAATGCCAACACCTAAGCAGTTGACAAATTAACAAATGGTCACACGGGATAGGAATAAATAAATAATGAAATTGAGAAATAGACAAAACAATAGTATAGAATAAAAGACATTGAAGACTTCACAAATGAGTTTATGATAGAGATCAATCAATCAAAATTATATTGCTTACCTCTCATGGCTGGACATAAATCGAATACCTTGACAGATCCACGGCTGGAAAACTGTCCTATAATCATTTCCAAATAGTAAATAGGTTTACCTACTAGAAACAGCACCACTAAATAGGGTATTAAAAACGCTCCTCCACCATTATCGAGAGCAGTAAAGGGAAAACGCCACACATTACCCAGACCCACGGACATGGCTATGCAGGAGAGTAGAAATTCAATACCTTTGCCCCAGGTATCACGTTCTGGCATGGATTTATCTTTAGGTAGTGGATCATTATTATCTGTGCTTACAGAGCGTCCCACTTCGACATTATTTTTGCTTATGCCTCCACGGCCATCATCTCCAACAAAGGCGGGATTCTCGTGGGGTGTTGTCATGATCTGTGTGTGTGAGAGAGACTAATTAAGGTGATTCCTTAAAGTCTGCAACAAATTAAAAACAAATATTGAAAGGTTAATAAACTTGTATTTAATTGGAACCATTTTATATTAATTGAATTTTCTTATTATTAAAATTATCATTAAATACAACAAGTCGAATTCAAAAATATTAACTTCACTTTCACCATATTTGCATATTTTGAAGTGTTTATGGAATTACAACTGTATTGTAATATGCACTTTGCTTGAGCAAATTTTATTTATTGATATTTAAATATATTTTTTAAACTTATTTAAGAATTTTATAATTGTGATTTACGTCTCGAAAATCCGTTGCGTGTGTTCTTGAATACTGCTTAACATAAACTCTTCAAAAAGAAAAATATATTCCCACAAATAAGGTCTAATACTTTCGCTTGTCTTGTCACAATTATCTCATTTTAACAATTGTCATAAACTTCCCGCCCTATCCTCTTTCCCAGCAAACTTAAAACAAAAACAGATCGTAAAGGTACATAGCTAAATATTTCATTTGTGTTTATTTACGTTTTAGTTCAATTACTATTATTATTATTTTATTATTTATTAACACTTTAATTGCCGACTTTTAAAAATTTCTTTGTTTTGTTTATAATTATAAAAATTCCCGAGGAAAATATATAAAAAACAAACTTTAATAGATGTGTCAATATTTGACAAAATGTCGATAAAAAAAAAAACTTTTCGCAAACACAATCTGGTTTTTTATAGTTCTCCCCACCATAAAAATGGCAGTGTGCTCGCACTTGTTGTTTGTCATATTATGTTAGTTTTATTCTTTATTTCATCATGCCAGTTGTAAATAGAAATTAGATCAAGTTTAAAACCAACTATTTTATGACAGTACCGTAAAAGTGTTAAAACTGGAATTTAATAACATAATATTATGTCACACTCATATTATCCCACGTCTTGAGGAGACATCGTTTTGTGCGCATCAGAACAAAACATTGTCAGAATTACTGATATATGTAAATGCATGTTCTTCTGTGTGGGGAAGACGTGTCGACGTTCCTGTTCATATGTAAGTTTCTTTGTAATTTTTTGTGTGAAAATGTCATTTGATGGCAGACATCGTTGTAAAAATAAATGTTCTGACAAAGTTGTTCGAACCAGAATATAACATCTAAAAGCCTTGTCCACACAAGACAAATTCATGTGCTGACAATAAATGAATGGCTCGTCAAGACGGAGTGTTATGAATGAAATATAATTTTAACGATATCGGTCTACGAAAAACTTGCTAGTCTTCTTAATATGATTCGGTGAAAGTATAGTTAATGTGTCCCTCTAGAATCTAGATTAAAGGTTCGAAAGAATAATACTCAATAATATTTTTAAAATCAAATTTGATATTTTACCAGTTACGTTAAAGCATTCTTTACGAATTAATTCTTAATCTAAATTACTTAGAATTTACTTCAAATGTTTATTTCTTTTAGAATTTATTCATTATAGAATTAATTCAATATTGAATCATTCAAATTCATTACAATTTAGCTTTTTGTAATAAGTTATTGAATCAATTAATATTTCTTCAATTTAAATCTGTTTCAAATATGTTTTAGAAAATATTTTCCAATTTATTTTGTAAAGGATTAAAAACAAATAATGAATAAATGAAAGAATTCGTAATTGAATTTTCAAAATCATATCATGTTGGATGAATCATACGAATAAATTCTTAGGCCAAATTCCTTAGAACTTTAAACGTACTGAATGCATTTGTTAAATTAATTTTAAAATCATATTAAATTTTATCTCTTAAATATTTCATTAAAGCATTCATTGCGAATTAATTCATAAGCTAAATTCCTAATGTGTATGTTTCTTCAATTCAATTCCATTACAAATTAGCTTTACAAAAATGCTTTCAATGCTTGATTTGAATTAATGCCTTATTGAATTATTCAAATTGTCTTTTAAATTTAAGTTCATTACAATTCAATTTTTCATCAATTCAAATTAGCTTTAGGAAATATTTTTCATTACTAATTCCTTAATACTTCAAATGTATTGAGTTCATTTCTTTCAGAATTCTTTCTTTTTAGAATTAATTCCTTATTGAATCATTAAATGTTTCTGCAATTCAATTATATTACAAATAAGCTTTACAAAAATGTTTTCAATTCATTTTGTAAACGATTAAATTATATTAGATTTGAATTAACAAACATTTAATCATGAAAAGGTTTAATGAATACCATTAAGAATTATTTTCATTAAGAATTAATTCAACAATGAATGAATTCTATTATAAAAAAGTCTTTGAATGAATTTGTTTATTGGGAATGGTTTTATGGAAAGAGTTTTTTTATGAATTTTAAATTATGCTTTTGGTGAATTAAGTAATTCGAAGCTCTGCTCTAGATCAAAGGTTCAAAAGAATTAATTTTAACTATTCCATTAAAGCATTCACTACGAATTAATTCATATGTTAAATTCCTTAGTACTTTAAACGTATTGATAGAATCATTCAATTTGTCTTTAATTCAAATCCATTATAAATTTAGCTTTATAAAATACTATCGGATACCAAGCATGTGCCACTACGCTAAAAATTCTTTATTAATAGAGGTACAAAAAATATATTTTTGTAAAAAAAGTAACAACAGAGGGATCAATTTTGAACGTATAAACTTTAAAAAATGTTACAAAATCGATTTGAATTTTCTGGAATAAGGGATACGAAAAAAGTACCCAAACTCAGATCTGGGATACAAAAAAGTAATAAAACTTGGGTTTCTCCCGTTTTATCCCCTTAAAAGTACAAAAATCAAAAGGTACAACACACCTGTCCACTTATTTTTTGCATAAATTTAGATTAAGTTCGACTTTTAGTGCTAGCTTTATTAGTTCCGGAGATATGGAGATGCCGATTTTACCCGGTCTTACCCTTTTTTACCATCTTATAATTCGAATATCAAAAAATCCCTTCTTAGTGGATCTACACATAGTGTGAGGTACCTACATACAAAATTTCATGACATACACATTTTCAAAAGTTCAAATTAGGGAAAAATGCTTGTGTGTTACGAATGGACCTAATGTAGTATTTTAGGTGTCTAAAACCATCTACAAATTTCCTTTCCAATAAAACCGGTTTGGAGCTAATCGGTTGGATGGTTTAAGAGTCTATAACGGACATTGAAATAGTTCGAAAACTCACCTTTCAAAGACCTAACTCAGTTATCAAAAACCTTAGAGTTTTTTTTTCAAGTTTCCGCTCTATGTGTATTTATCTATGGTTGCAATATTAATGCTCTACTCCTGTATGTAATACTTCGGAGATTTCCACTACGAGCAAACGAGTTTGGTATTGTGCCATTTCAAAAATATTTGTTTCTCGTATGTCCTGTAAAACGCAGTACCGGACAGTTTCATGTGAACTAGATTCCCACGTGATAGGACACCATTAGGTGTCCTATTAGTTTCCCTTGTTACTACACTGCCAAACCTAGATAATCTCCAAATCATCGTATGTAATTTAGGAATTTATCTCTCCCTTACAATGTATTCGCAGATGTAGTGCTTGACGAGGAGATTCTACACATGTATTTATAACCTACACCACCATAGTGGGGAGGGTATTATGCGTTTGTGCAGATGTTTGTAACGCCCAAAAATATTAGTCTAACACCCACCTTAAAGTATACCGATCGACTTAGAATCACTTTCTAAGTCGATTAAACGATGTCCATACGTCCATCCGTCTGGTCGGCTGGCTGGCTGGCTGTCCATGTAAACCTTGTGCGCAGAGTACAGGTGGCAATTTTGAAGATATTTTGATGAAATTTGATACATATTATTTTTTCGGCTCAAGGACCAAGCCTATTGAAACTGGCTGAAATCGGTCCATTATTTCACCTAGCCCCCATACAAATGTTCTCCCGAAATTGGACTTTATCGGTCATAAATGTTTTATTTATATATGTATCTCCACAAATTCCGCTCCAAATAAGTTTTATATACACAAAATTCATGTCACCAAATTTTGTTACGATCGGTCCATAATTAGTAATAGCTCCCATATAGACCCGCTTCCGAAAATCACTTTAACGTGCATAAATCGCTTAAAAATGTTGGTAAACACACAAAATTCAACATAGTTAACTTTAATATACACATAAATCACACAACCTAATTTCATGGTGATCGGTCTATAATTGGTCATAGCCCCCATATAAGGCCCACTTCCGAAAATCACTCAAAAATATAAATTATTGAAATTTTAAAAGAAACTTTTTTTTTGCTCTTTTACTTAGTGTAGGGTATTATATGGTCGGGATTGACCGACCATACTTTCTTACTTGTTTTCTTTTAAATCAGACAGCAAACGAATAAATAGTATTGTATTAAATATTTAACATACCGAGGTGTCCTACGGGCAGGGATTCCCAGCCCGCGCCCTTGTTGGACCCATGAGGTCCTAATTCAAAACATTAACTCGGTAACACTTCCTCTTTTCGCGTGTTAAATTTCATTAAAATCGGACCAACCGCTTAGAAGTTAAAGATTTATATCCCTATTTTTTTTCTACACCACTGTGCAGCGCCCTCTAGCGTGAGTTTTAGGTAACAATAAATATCAAAAATGGATTCCCCGAATCCAAAAATATTAAGATACCACAACTTTCCGGGATAATAGAAATAAATAGTCATTGTTTTATCAAATTTTTTATGATTTTTTCTTTTAGCCAGCGTTCCAAAATCACTAACTTCAAATGCGTGTAAAAAAAATCTAGAAAAAAGCCCTAAGGGTTTTTTTATGGAATACGTAAGCTTTCATTTGCTTTTGGTTTCATCCCATTCCGATTCGAAAAGTTCGATTTTGTGTCACAGTGTAATTTACTCCAATTTATCATTGCCACATTTTCCTAAAATATCGTTTAGTGATCTAGAAAACGACGCGTCGCGACGGTACCATAAAAGCCCATGATATAAAGTATTTCATATCAAGAACAGTTTTACAATCATTCTGCATCCCCCGTTGCTAAATATTATTTCGAGTGAATGGAATTCTAAAGTCACATCATTCTGAAAAGGAGATTGACCTTTAATGTTGATGATCATAAGGAAATGTGGATAGTTATCTATAACCTTGCTAAATTATCTGCCATATTAAAGATAAAAAAAATGCCAGACAGATTTTTAGTAGATTCAGTTTTTATTCAAAACTGCAGCCATAAGGAAATCTTAAACCATAATAGTGCTTCATCACTGGCTTAAATTATAAAATTGAATTTTATAACTTGGATTACTTTCTTCAGACAGGTCTGCTTCAATACTTAGCAACTAACGAGAGAAAGATGATTAAAAAAAAGATTGCTTCATATTATCAATAACAGAAAAATATAGTTATCATAGTTGCATTTAACATTTTTTTTTTTAATAATGTCACACCATAAAAAATGTTGGCCCTAAAAACAGAAAAATTATTTCTAATCTGCCAGACGAAATTAGTTTATAACTCTGGCATTCATTAATGTGCAGTTTTTTATTGTTGTTAACTAAAAGTGACAATTTAAAACTTAAACATCCATATCTATCTATCTTTGTTATAAAAAAAATATGATAAAATGTTTATAACAAAACAGAAACTATAAATGCATTTAATGAGCTTTAAAGCAATTAAATGTGACTGAAATAATTTTTTTTAAAAAAAGAATACTAAACAAAAACCTCACACAATAAATAGAAAGTCGAGCATATTGACAAATTCTATTGTGGAATGGAAAACTTAAATAATGGATGTTAACAAAAACTAATTGAAGCGATTATTAGCTTCATATTTTTCAAATATTTGAGGAAATAAGGTTGATTGATATTTATTTGAGGTTACATAACTTTTGTAAGAGTAAACAATGTAGATCAATATTATAATGAACTTCTTCTGTGATATTTTCCAACTTAAGTCTGATTTAAGCTACTTTATTAGCTCTAATGAGATTTTAATAATTCAGATTTGTTCAGAGAGCATATACGTTCCTTAGCCAATTCAAAGAAGCTATTCAAGTGTACAGTTAATTAAGTCACATTTAATAAATTAATTAGGTGAATTTGTAATACTTAATTGGCTCCAAATTAAATTTTTAACATCCATTTCAGATGACAACTCAGATAGTTTAAAGTTATTTTTAATTAAATTAAAAAAAATGTTCAAAGGAAAGTAAATTGTCGCTATTTTAGTTATCTTGTTTTAAATGTTAAAATATATTTTAACAATGTGAACATACCTTAAGCGAATGACAAGGGTGTTATGATTTTTATTATTATTTTGATTGCGATTTCAATTTGATTTAACACTTTAATTGTCGATAATAAACAGTTTGATTTACGGCCAGTTCTTTTTGTAGTGTTAAAATTTTAAGCATTAAAAGGTTTTGATTTCAAAAGTATTATTGTGAAAGAGATCTTATTTACGCTACATAATAATAGAAAAGTAAATTTAAAATTAAAGAAAGTTTTATGTTTAAACATCAAGGTCGTTGGATTAATGAACATTTTGTAAATGTCTTGTTAATTGATTTATTTTTGTGGGTACTGCAATTCAAAATTAATTTACAGTTTTATAAATAACTTGCAAATTAAATACACGGGTTTACCATATTGGTCAATTCACAAGGTATCTTATCAGTCATATTGTCATAATGTCTTAATATATCTCGACTCGGCAGCTTGGCTTAACCGACACTTAGGCATTCGGCGAAAGTCTCTACTGGTTGGTTACGATAACACAATAAACATAGCATACAGAGTACTATTATTTTAGGACATTTTTTACTTGAAAAACAATAAAAACCATTGTGATATATTAGGACATTATGACAATATGACATGATAAGAGACCTTGTGAATTGATCAATAGTGTAAAAAGCTAAACAATTTTAATTTTTTGGTATATAATTTCGAATACATGGCTATAGTAGATTGAATGTGTATTTTAAAAAGCAAAATTGTAAATTTTGATGAGCTACCATGTATCCATGAAAATACAAGGTTTGTTTGGGGTTTATGGGCCGACTAAATCATTTACCCATATTTCTTTAATTATGACGATACCGTTGATGCTAACCATTCATGTTTAACATATTTTAGTTTAACATAGGGGCAACATTATCAACCTCTACCTATTGTGTACTCTAGAAAAATGTAAAAATCTGAATCCATATCAGGGCCAAAAATATAGTTGTACAGGTTTACCATAAACATTTCCACTATTTTGTAAGTTTTCAACAAAATTATGGTCACTGTAATTATGTATATGATTGCAGTAACAATAATATGTTTAAGTTATAATTCACAGGACGAGGAAGTAAGAATTAAAACTAAAACGATTGATCGTTTATAGAATGATCGTGTTTTTGGGGTACCTGCCGTGCAATAACTTCCAATAAAATAAATCCCAACAAAAACTAACAACTTTCAAACTTTAAAAAGTTAAATAATTCTAAGAGGGTAAAATTAAATTACTCCCAATAATTGATAGGTTTATAATAATAAAAATATTAGTCCCAAAAATAATTTCCAAACAAGGAAAAGGTAAAGGTTTTCTACTCTGGGGTGTTTAAAAAAACCGATTTCACTCAGTAAAGATATCTTGTATTGCCGGCTTTTGACCGTGCGCAAAGGATTTCTTCTCTATAAATATTTCAGAAAACCCTTTCGCCCGGCACTGCTGGAAATCTATATAGGGTTTATATTCCGGGAATTCCCGGTACAATTTTCCCGGGAATTTTGCCAATTTTTCACTATCCGATTCCCGGGATTTTAAGTCGGGAATCCCGGGAATATAAAACTGACGAAAATACATGAAAACAAGTTAGAATTCTATTTTTTTCACCAAAAACCAGTAAAAAGTTGTGTACAGTTACGGCAATAATAGACCGATTATTATTATTTATTTGGGGTTTTCGTATGAAAATTTAAAAAGTGAATTCATTATTTATAGAATTTATTTGTTATTGAATCATTGTAATTTCTTTAAATTTCTTCTTCAACTCCATAAAATAGCTTAAAATATTTATTAAATTATTAAATTTTTCTTCAATTAAAATCTAGTACAAAAAGGCGTAAGACAATTTTTTCAATTAATTTTGTAAATGATTTGATTTAACAAAAATTTAATCATTCAAAGTTTGAATAAATTGTGTTGTTAATTAACTTTAAAATTAATTCTGTTTAAACAAAAGGCTTTGAATCTAAAAAATTCAATATTATGAATGGATTTATGGAATGAAAGGCTGACATTCTTTAATTACGGATTAAGATTTTAGTGAATTAAGCTCAAATTTTATTAATTAATTCGAAGCTCTGATATTTAATAATTATAAACAATGTTTTTACGTGAAATTTGCCTATTATATTCCTAATTTACAGTATCATTATATATTTCGAGAATAGCCGGGTACCCGGGAATGTAGAAAAAAATGTCCCGATTCCCGGGAATAAAAAAGGTCGGGAAATTAAAAACCCTAAATATATACTAAACGAATCCGGTTTTTGAAACACCCCAGAGGAGAAATCCTTTGCGCCTAGTCGAAGACCGGTAGTCCAATTAATTTGTTGTTTAGTGAAGCTTTAGATCAAATAATTATCAATAAAATTCGCCAAAAAAGAGTTTGAAAAAAGCATTGGGAATTATTTCATAATATACAAACAATTTATCAGGCTTTAATTCTTAATTCAATTTAATTCAAATAAATGCAAAATCGTATTTCATCTCTTTACCATTCTATTAAAGCATTCTTTACAAATTAATTCATAGGCTTAATTCCTTAGTACTATTTCAAACATATTGAATTCATTCTTTATAGAATTAATTACTTATTGAATCATTAATGTTTTGTTTAATTACAATCCATTACATATATTAATAAAATTTATCAAATGATTCAGTTATTCTTCATTTCAAGTCTATTACAAAATTAGTTTCATTTATTTTTGTAAATGATTAAAAACAAACAAAAATAAATTGAATGAAAAAAATATTTTGATTAAATTTGATTCAGTGTTTCGAATTGATCAATTCCATTTAGGGTTAGTTACTTAAAATTGCCATAAAACCTTTCCTAACTTGAATATTATCATAAGGAATTAATACTTTGGAACTTTTAATTTAGAAAATTTGTTTCAATTCATTTTGTAAATGATTGAAAACAAAAACAAATTGAATGAAGAAAACATATTCTGATGCAATTTGGATTACGTTTAAATTAACACAAATTTATTCATTGAAAGATTTAATGAATTTTATTGTAAATTAATTCAACTATTAAATAATTATATTGAAAAATGTTGAAATAAAGCTCTATATAATTAAATTTCTTGTAATGGTTTTATGGAATTCATTGCAGTAATTTTTTTAATTCTGAATTAAGTGAGTTCTGATTAAAGTTGTCAATTATTCGAGTTTTATTTTAATCGAATAAAAGTTCATAATTTTTTTATTATTCGAGTGATTCAAATATTTTTTTAAATTTCCTCGATTATTCGAATAAAATGGATTATAAATAATAATATAATCCATTTTATTCGAATAAAATGGATTAT
Source organism: Calliphora vicina (assembly GCF_958450345.1). Classification (NCBI taxonomy): domain Eukaryota; kingdom Metazoa; phylum Arthropoda; class Insecta; order Diptera; family Calliphoridae; genus Calliphora; species Calliphora vicina. The sequence continues at coordinate 30,454,759 of NC_088784.1, forward strand.
AAATAATATCTATAGTCTTTATTATTAATTGAAAAATCATTCTAAGTCTATTGCTGATACTTCAACATTTCCTAGGTCTTTAGTGGTCACAAGGTTTTCGTTTTTAAGTTAGATTTCATAATGTTCAGATGTTAATCCAAAATCGATGGGAAAATGAATGAACAAAGACTTAACTTAAAAAATAATTTATTCGCTTAATCGAAAATTATTGATCGAATAATTTTTTTTTTATTCTATATTGAAAAATGCTATTCATTCGAATAAAAAATATATTTTTTCTCGATTATTCGAAAAAATTTTAATCGAATGACAACCCTAGTTCGGATAATATTGGATTAATTAATTCGAAAATTTGAAAACAAGTTTGTGGTAGCAAAAATAATTTGATAATTTTCAGAGAACATTTCAATGGTGTAATAATTAAATTTAACTGCATGTTAATCTGTATTGACTGGTTTTAGTTATCTTATGGTTATTATATTTATTAATTAATAATGCCTGTAAATATCAGAATATTATACGTTTGAGCTGATGTTTGTAACATATAAAGCTAATGGTCTCACCCACACCTACCTTAAAGTATAGCAAGCAATCACTTTCTGAGGCAATTTATCAAAGTCCGTTCGTATGTGCCTTCAAGTAAACTTTTTAATCAAATTTATCGAAATCTATATTGGACCAAACATTAATGTGTGTTGAAATAATCGGTCCATTATTTAAGCAATTCTTCGGAAACAGGTAATTAATATGAACAATTTGAAAGCTTAACTCCTCCACTTCTTTCGAAATTTATACTTTTCGGACCAGTAATATTTATTATTTAATCAGCTCCAAAGTGTTAACATAGAGAGATACCTCTTCCTCACAATTATTTAAACAAAGCAAACATAATTAACCATTGTTAACCTTTTCCTCCTCAATTTAAGCCTGTTGCAACATATACAGGTTAGTAAACCAACATTTTGCACCAAACCACTAGTTTCAACCAGTTAATCTTCAGTTATATTGCACTTACATGCAACAAATCGAAAAAAAAACTCGTTTGAATTAAAACTAAAAGTATAAATCTTTTCCACACTCTTTGAAAACCACAACAATCTCTTTTACACAGCAAAATTTACAAGATAAACAAAAACTGTTTAAATAAATATTTATGCGAGTAACTGTCAGTGAGAGAGATAGATAGATACCAGATACATTTATAAAATAATCCATAAAATCAGTTAAAACTAACAGTTTTTTTTTTGATGGTCAAGGCCATCAACGTTGGCGACGTCTACCATAAAATCTGTGGTACCGGGGTATGACGGAATAAAATTTGTGTGTTTTTTGTTGGTATTAAATTAAACTGGTTGTAAGTAAGCAGCAAATAAAGTTTAACAAAAAAAAAATTGGTTGAACCTCATTTCTGAAGAATTAAAATTTATACTCGTGCACAAGTCTGTCTGTATTTATGTGTCTGAATGCAGCGAAGTGAATTATTGTTTTGAATAAATTAAAAATACTTAACAGATATGTAACAAAGTATGAGTGGCTTTTATTGGTTTTTATTTAAAACAAAATGTTTGTAAATTTGTATTAAAGAATTATTGACCCCCTAATTTTTGTTAAAACTTGTAAAAAGTGGTTAAACTGGTCTTAAGTCATTAGAAACGTATTTATCAGTAAACGGTTTTTTGTGTGGAGGATAATCTCTCAGTTATTTTTATTAAAAAAATGTATGTAAAACAAGTAAGAGTGCTATATTCGAATTTGCCGAATCTTTTTCTGATATAGGGGGGGGGGGTAGCGTCAATTTTGGACCGATTCTCACTAATGCTGGTAGAAAGATTTAGGTTCATATAGGTTGTTTATGTCCAATTTCATTATTATAATACAATTATGAACTTTCGCCCGGCACTGCTGGAAATCTATACTAAGCGAATTCGGTTTTTGAAACACCCCACAGGAGAAATCCTTTGCGCCTAGTCGAATGCCGGTAGTCCAATTAATTTGTTGTTGAGTGAAGCTTTAGATAAAGTAATTATCAATTAAATTCGCCAAAAAAAAATGATGAAAAAAGTCCAAAGCATTGGGAATTATTTAATAATACACAAAAAATTGATCAGGCTTTAATTCTTAATTCAATTTCAAAATAAATGCAAAATCGTATATCATCTCTTTAGCATTCTTTACAAATTAATTCATGGGCTTAATTCCTTATTACTATTTCAAACATGTTGAATTCATTCTTTATGGAATTAATTACTTATTGGATCATAAAGAGAGATTATATATTCGAATTTGCCGAATCTTTATCTGATATAGGGGGGTAGCGTCAATTATGGACCGATTCTCACTAATGCTGGTAGAAAGATTTAGGTTCATATAGGTTGTTTATGTCCAATTTCATTATTATAATACAATTATGAATGTACAAGTCATTTTTTAAGGGGGACCTTGTATGGGGACTAGGGACAAATGTTGCCCGATTTTCGTCATACCTTACAGTATAAATTCGGAGTACTTAGAACTAATTTGTGCAACAATTTATCAGGATTTATGACAGTATTCCGGGGGGACATTTGTATGGGGGCTAGGTGAAATCACGGACCGATATTTCCCATTTTAAACACCAAACGTAGAGTATTTGTAAAAAATTCAGCCGGCTAGCTCTTTTCGTTTGGGCCCTATAGTGTTTTCAACAGACAGACAGACAGACAGAAGGATTTCATAAGTATCCAGAATATATTTACTTTTGTGGGTCTGTGATGAATATTTCGAAGTGTTATACGCGGAATTACAAAATCAATATATCCCCCATCTTTTTGGTGGTGGGTATAACAAAAGTACTTACATAATCATAATAAAATCATGTTAGGTTGAAGTTTAAAAATTTCTCCAACTCTAACTGAGGACAATCACTAAAAACATTCTCCGAGGTTTCCCCCAGTGCCGAACTCAACGCAGTAATCCGACTTATCCCGAGCATAGCCGTAAGTGATGACAAAGATACGTCCAGTTCCCCTATTGGCCAAAATGTAGTACAAATGACAGTTTCAAACGTGACCCTTAAACATTAATGGCTTAAACTTCAAGTTTAAATAAGCTTTAAACGAAAACTAAAGATAATCTCTTACTGTCTACCTAATAAAGTGAATTAAAATGCCTCCATAGTTTCTTTAAAGCTGTAACACAAATGCCAGTTTCAAACGTGACTTAAACCTTGCACATGAATAACTTAACCTTCAAGTTTAAACAAGTTTTAAACCAAAACTAAAGATAATCTCTTAACGTCTACCTAATAAAGTAAATTAAATGTGATTTTGAAGATATGATTCCTGATTTTAACTTTAAAATAGATAATTTAAACTTCTTACTTCAAGGTTAAACTTAAACGACATGAATATAAATCTATAGTTTAACATAAGTTTTAGTAATTTTATAGCTAGTTCAGATTAACTAATCTTAGATTATAAATAGTATTTATATACATTTAAGTGTTTCAAATCTAGTTTATCTTTATTTAATCATTTGTAACATTTTTTTGATTAAAATGATATCTTAATTGCTTAAAATGTACTGGCCAAATGAAAAAATGTAGAACACTTATTTAACCAATTTTAAGTTTATAATTTTTTTTCCACTAATTTCGTTTGTTAAATAAATAATAACAATGAAACAGGCCTACATTAAACTAATCTTTAATGTAAATATTTTTAAACTAGTTAGTCAAGTTGTTCGAATAAACTATGTATCACAGATTATGATTTAGTTATGCCCCCTTTATTGTTTAATAGTTGCACTATAACTGATTCTTTACTAATTCAGAGATAGTGTATAATGTTTAGTGGATCATATAAGTAATAGTGTCAATTTGAATATGTTTATGATCAAAATATAAAACTAAAGGGGGATTGTTATTTTCTTTATCTGTCCAAAGTTCTTTATATAAATTCAAATATTTTTATTACAAGAAAACCTAAATTTTTGACAAGTCATTGGACTTTACCTCTAAAAAAGTCCTTAATACACATTTGATATTCTAAAAAATATGGTTGAAAAGAAAATATATTTTTTGGTGAAAAACTATTTATTTCGATTTTGACCCATTGCACAGTGTCGTATCGAAATTTGTTGGAAATAAATCTGGCAATAAAGCGCTCAGCTAGGTCTTAAAAAAGTGAATTTTGAAGGACTGCGTTTTAAAAGTGGCATATTTTTGTAACTAATTGAGATACTGAATTGAAATTTTTGTAAGACCAAAAATTAACTTATCTAAACAAAAAAAATAAAATAGTTCGGAATAAATGTGGATCAAATTGGTTCTAATATTTGCAATCCTATTAAAATTTTGATACAAATTTAATTTTTAGAAACTCATAAATATGTAATAAAATCTTTATTTATTTTCAACCTTTTTTTAATTTGTCATTTTAAATAACAAAGTGTAAAAAAAACTTGTAAAAAGGTCTTAGGGAATCCGGCAATTCCTAAAAATTGGAGCGAAAATACCAAAAATGGTATTTTTACAATTTTGCCCATAGGGAACACATTTCCTTCGGGACTGGGAAAATACTTTGGGAATAACTAGTAAACACATCAAGGTTTCCAAAGCTGCTTTCCGTTTTCAGATTCCAGCTTTGGGATTCTAGAACATGTGGTCCAATGTTGAAATTTTTATAAAAATTGGTTAATTTCCGATGGGCGTAAGGCCGGCATATTCTAAAAAATAGAACATATGTTTCTCCTTTATAGTTCTCCGTAAAGATACCTTACAGAAAAACATAAATTTGTTATATGTTCTTAAAGAAAGTTTTTTTTTAATAAAAAAATAGATAAGTCACCTTTTCGCCCAAAAAACAGCAAAAATCTACTATTTTTTGAATTTTTAAATTGAAAATCGTATATTTTTGAATTGATATTGCTCTAAAATCTTTTGTATAATACTGGTAATTAGTTGTCTAACCAACAAAAAAAATTCGACTCCATTTGGTCCAAAAGTACGGCCTAAATTTTTAATAAATCGGACCAAGGTATGGCAAATTTAAATTTTGAAATGCCTATAACTCGGAAATTATAAGAAATAAATTGCACACAAGACCTAGCTGAGCGCTTTCCAAAAATATAAAAATCTTTGCAATCGGATGGGAAACAAAAAAATGCCACGTGTTTAAAAATGTTACATGTCGAAGGTCCTCTACTTTGAGCTCTCATAGCGCCGCCCCTGGTGCAATTGTAGGGCATATTTTCATAACTTAAACTAGAATACTCCTTGGTTATGCCCACGTCAAATTATATTCCGATCGGAACAGCCGTTTAGAAATGCAAGATTTATTTCCAAAAAATGTCTATTCTGCCCACTGTGCATTGTACTATGAGTTTATTATATACGGCGTTGGAAAGATCTTCGAAATACATATATATCATTAGATATCGATGTTGTCTATAGTAATAGTTTAGTAGTCCAGATATACATAGATCAAAATGGCTAAAAAATCGAACCGGGACTATAGCTGATATATTGATGTATGAATCATGTATGTAAGTTATTTGGGGACTACGAATAGTTGTTACTATATCGACTTCGCTATATTGATAATCTTCTTCTATATATATGTATATAAAAATGATATGGTCCATGTATGTAATGGCATCACGTGAGAACGGCTGGAGCGATTTGGCTTTTTCGATTCGAAATTTTCAGCAGATGGTTTGTAAAGAATTCTGGGTAAAACTCAAAATTTTTTTTTTTTAATTCAGTCAACTGTAATAAAAAAGCTCCCTAAAGTATGCAGTACAAATTTAGATATTTTATTTGCAAATAAATAAGAACAGGCAGGTGTATGAGGGTTGGTGAAACTTGAAGTACTAACATTAGTAAATGCTACCGGACGAAGCCGGGCGGGTCAACTAGTTTCAAATGAATTTTTATCGCATATTTGTCATCTGTGCTTTATTTAGCAGGAAAAAAACAAATCGTTGATACAAAAATTATTCTAGAAATCGATCGCAATTCATTAAACATTACCAAATCGATCGTTTTAAATATAATTGATTTTCATCACATAAAAACAGTGATCGGCACAAACAAAACATACCATATTAATAAATACTTTGTAATGTTGTAGAAAAATTATTTTCTGATTGTGTTGTTGATGCACAACATTAAATTTGTAACACTTTTCTGATTAATCGATTGCATTCAGCCCCTGGAGGCTTTGAATGCCAAAGAATTAAAAGAATTATCTCATACATATTTCCCCCGGGGAAGTATTAAAGAATTGATTATTTTAAAGCGCAGGATGTAAAACCTTCAACTTAATATTACAAATCAAATTACTAAAACTAGCTTAATCAAGCTATTAAAGTAGGAAGTTATTTGTAACAATAGAGGGTGGTCAATTAGCAAAGTTTCAAGTTAAATTAAATTTTACAATTTATAGTAATATGAACACGATATAATATTTTATTTTGTTGTTAAATTTAAATCGGAAATCATTAGAACTGACACTTTAATTAAAGACTATAATTGAAAAAGTTGCAAATAAAATTTATTGTATATTTTTTTAAATTCTTTGTTTTCGAACAGTTAGTTAATTAATTATATTTAACTAACAGTTATTTATTTATTTGTTTAGTTATTAAATAAACTAGAAATAATAATAGAATAACGATTTATTAAGAGAGAAAAGTGAAAGTACATATTTGTAATTTTGAATTTATATATATGATGGAATACTTAAAACAGAACAAACAGGAATTTTTCAAATACAATACAAGCTATTTGTTTAGAAAACAAATTGTTTGGTTTTTATTTCCTGAAATTGTAACAGTAACAAAATGTATAAAGTTTACAGAGTAAACAAATACATAACATTTATGTTATGACAAAATATTCACAACAAATTTTAAACTTTTTATAATTATTAAACAATTTAATTATAATTTAGGATTATATGACTGCTCCGTTATGCAAATTTTCCTAGTTATTATCCCAAAAAATTACATTTTATCTTGTTTGATTTTGAAAACATTTTGCTCATAAACAACAGAAATTAAAGCAAAGTTAACATAATTTTTTATATTTCGACAGCTTTTTATTTTTACAATATTAAAAAAAACAAGCTCAACAAAAGATAATGCGATTTTTAAGATGGTGATTATAAAGATAAATGAGTTTTGGTTTTGAGTTTTTACGGACTATTTATCAAAGTCTAAAAAATGACAACATGTGATAATTGTGTATCAACAAAAAAATAATATAATAATATGTAATATTAAACTGTTTAGTTACCCACTCTGTTGGTCAAATATTTATGGTTAAACCTAGTTTTTCAACAAAACAAGTTTTAGATAAAACTAGGCTTAAACAAAGATTAGAAAGGGTTTAACTATTTACGTTAACTATGAATTCTCTGAGAGATATTTGTGTTAATTTGTCTACACATATTTGATCGGCAATTCAGATGTATACAACACGAATGTCAGCAAAATATGTTAAAATGATCAGAAGGGAAACCCAATGGAGATTGTGCATAATCAGAAAATTCTCTTATATAATTTGTTAGAACAAAAACCGTTCCCTAGGCCCAATGAGCCAACTACGTGACTAGTTATGTGTCTGTTCTTTTTCCCTTTTCAAAGGTTAATCACGTTAATTGTAGAATCAAAAAAATTTCCCAGAAATTTTTGTAAATAATTGTTGGTTAATCTGCTACATATTTCCAGGAAAGCTAAACCCCAAAATATAACAATTTACATAATATTATTATCAAATGGTAAGTAAACACTTGTTAACCAATTAATTTAATAAACACGATTTATTAATCATTTCTCAAAAGAAGAGGGGATTTCTAAAAAATCAATTGTTTAATTAAAGATTCCATTAACAATTTCAAGTGGTTTCAAAAAAATAAAATATGTCACTTTTGGGAAATTAAAAATAAAACTGTCATCTAAGTATTGGAAACAAAGAATTTTAATCACGTTTTTATATGTGGTTTTTCATTAATTCTAAAATACGTCATTAAAACTTTATAAACATTTAATTAATTCCTTTTCAGACATTATGACTAATAACAAGTTTTGTATTCTGAACATCATAAATTATGTATAAATGTTTCTACATAAAGTTTATGTACTTAAAATTGTTTTTCTAGAGTTCTGCTATAAAATTATTTATTTATTTAATTAAAAAAAAATAAACATTTAATTATTATAAAGCGGATTTAAATAAATAATTTGCTGTAGTATTTGAATTTTTTATTTTGCAGAATAAAGCAGGTGTTTCTGTGTAGGTTTTTCAATATTCTTTGTATTCATATGTACATGAATTAATAAATTTCTTGTTTTTAGAAAAATAAATAAATAAAAGTTTGCAGAATATTTTTAAATAATTATTTCCTAGAATTTAAGTAATAACAATTTAAAGTCGCGCAATTGAAACTCACATGGTTTCTATGTATTCAGCTGCAATGTAAAAGTTTCAAAACTAATGATTGATGAAAATTTGTTATGTTTACATTACCCTACACTAGTGGTCGGCATTAATAGTTCCCAGGGTTTGAACTTGATCGTTTTTTTCTCTTGTAAACATCACCAGCCCAATTATGAAAAAAATTCACCGGGAGTTTTTTCCCTTTTCTTTTTTTTAACATAGAATTTGAATAGGAAAAATGAAAAAATGGAAACAACTCCCGGGGAATTTTTTTCATAATTGGGCTGCACGAATGTCAAAAAACTTCATACAAATTATCAAATAATAATAGAACAAGTAAGAGAGCTATATTCGGCTGTACCCAATCTTATATAACCTTCACCAAATTATACTTCCAAATAAAAATTTTAAATATTTTTAGGAAAACAAAATTTTTTTTTTGGAAATTTTAAAGTTTTTTAATTTTTTTGTAAATTTTGTAAATGGGTTAAAAAATATTTTTTCCGATTTTGACCCATTTTAGGTCCAACTATGGTCTTATATAGTCGTTGCAAATGTCTTTGAAATATCTATCATTAGATATCCATATTGTCTATATTAATGACTTAGTAATCCAGATATATGTACGTCAAAAATTGGTAAAAAATCGTGGTTGTCCTGGTTTTTTCCTTATATCTCAGCCATTTGTGGACCGATTTTCTCGATTTTAAATAGCAACCGAGCCGGAAGAATTCCGTAGATATTGATGTATGACTAGAGATGCCAAACGGGGAATCCCGTAAATCCCGGGATTTTCGGGATTTCTTAAACCCCGAAGCCCGGGATTTTTTAATTTTAAATCCCGGGATTTTCCAAATCCCGTTTTTCATAAATTAATAGGGGAAATTGTCATTTTTGTGTGCCTTTTTTATGCATTTTGACATTCTACATGCCCGAATATCGCAAAGTGATGTTCAGCAAAGTTGTTAAGCTCAACTCCTGCTACAACATAGTTAATAAAGGAAAGCGGTATTTTTGCTTTTCCTAGAGTGGGGCTCTGGAAAATCAATTCTTCACATTCTTTTGTAAGTTATCTAACAAAACTCAATTTAAATCCTCTTCAAACGAAATTGATTTTATCTCAGATGAGGAGCTCGAACAAAATGAAAATATTTCGATTGCTCAAAGGCTAAAATATATTATTAATAAATGTAAAAAACCCAAATAACAATAACGAAACCAAGTTATAATGTAGATTTGCAACTTGCAAAAGAAATAGATCACTTTATTTCTGAAGGAACAATAGGAAAATACTTGCAGATTTGTTATAAGTATTTGCACACGGTTTTGGCAATATGAAAGATGTTTTTCCCCGGATCGGTATTTCGGGATTCTTTACCAAATCCCAATGCCCGGGATTTTCAAAAATCAGTCCCGATTAGCATTTCTATGTATGACTCATGTCTGTAAGTTATTTGGGGGCTTCGGAAAGTTGATTTCAACAGACAGACAGACGGACATGGCTTAATCAACTCCGCTATCTATAAGGATCCAGAATATATATACTTTATAGGGTCGGAAATGAAAAATGTAGAAATTACAAACGGAATTACAAACTTATATATACCTTTCTCACAAAAGTGAAGGATATAATAAAACAGAGAATGAAAGTGCCTAAATTCCAAGCGGTTTTTATTTAAATCGCTAACTAATTAAAAATCTGTTTACATGGAAATTTAAAAAAAATGTATCATCCAGTATTAAACATTTTTCTTTTTATCGAAATATTCATATGCAATTCTAAGACGATCTAGCTATATCAGTCAGTCTGTTGAAGGCACGATAGGCCCTACAGGAAAGGACTTAAGGGGATGAAATTTTCCTCAAATATTATTTGTTGATCAAAAATGTTTGGTATTGAAAATAGGCATACTCGGTCAAGTAGAACTAGAGTTATGGACAAAATTGTAGGACAACTTCCAAAAAATTTGATATTTTTTAAAACCTTTTGCAATTTCCTTTAATATAATACAGATAACACAGTGCAAAAAACAAACGACCATGACAGTATAGCTTCGACTCTACTACTAAAGGGTAGTAAAACCCTATACTCAGTTTTTCGATTTTGGTGACAAATTAATTTTTATGGGCCTCCAAAGGTTCTGATAATCTGTGGGCCCTTAAAAACGTGTAAAAAATTTCAATGTATTACATTGTGCAACAAATGAAGACTTTTGGAAAAACATACGGACTGAACAGTATAGAATCGATTGTATTTTCAACGGGTAGTAAAACCCTATACTCAGTTTTTCGATGTTAGTGACCAATTAATTTTTATGGGCCTCCAAAGATTCTGATAAACAGTGGCCCTCAAAAAACCGTGTCATCAGTTTTTGGCCAACGGCTAATTCAGACTTGGTGATAACGCTTAAGTATATATGGCAATAATATAGCAAAGAATCCACCTAACAAATTGTGTTTACATTTTTAGCTTTTTCTTGTCCTTTTTTGAAAAAAAATATAGGAAGAAATAATTAGTTTTCACTTTTTTTAGAATAACTTACAGGGACTCCTAATTTTTTACCAACAATATTTAGCAAAGTTGTAGTTACGGTTAAGCAGAATTTTCCAATGCAATCTGAACGTGTCTAGCAACTCTCAATAGATAACAAAAATCACTTTGTACCTTAAAGAATTTATTTTTTGACGCGAAATCATAACTTCTATGTTGTGATTTTTAAAATTTAATTAAGGACACCCATTTAATTAAGCAGCGTAATCAGTTAAACAGTTCCTCATTGTTAAATATTTCTTTTTTATTTTGAAATTAAATTCGAAAAAACTATTTCAAAAAAGTATTTCTTTCAGCAGCATCAGCGAATGAAGCTTCTCCTTGATTTTATTTATATTTATGGCTCTTCTTTTATGACAATAATGAAATCATCCAGTCAAGGGTTTAAAATCTTCTTTCATCTTGACAACAAATTGTTTTGCATTTTCAATATATGTGAAATGACAGCACCATATTCCAGCACTTTGTTAAACCATAAATAGCTCCAGTTCTATCACTTTTGGTAGACCCCTTGATAGTCAACGACTTTTCTATAAGTGAATCTTTATTTCTTAAAATTATATTTATGGGGGCTTTCGTTTTAAAGGATATCTTTCGTTACCGCTAAAATACTTTGCCGAAATCATCCAAATTGGGGATACAATTTCAGCCACGATTGCATTTTTACTTTAATCAAAATATAAAAAACACCCCATTCTAAGGGTTTTTGTTGAATGAGGTGTTTAGTTTATTAACCACCGTGACGGTTGGCATTAAAATAAAAATTAAAAAGGTGGGTTCATGAAACACTTCGCACAAATTTGAACATTTGCGCAAATGAAAAACTTAAGTGTTTAAATGAGTACCATTTCTATAAATTTAAACGTTACTCTTTAGGATTTGATTAAAATATATAAAAATAGTCAAAGTAAATTAGGGGAGTTACAACCTGTAGCTTGTATGTCATTCATTTCCATAAAACAAAAGAATATTCATAAGACTAACAACAATATTCAGCCCAAAATTTTGGAGAGTAAAAAACCTACTTCATTAACATTTTAATATTATACATTATTATCAATTCTCTTATGATCAACTCCGTTAAAAGATCATTAAAAAAACACACATAAAAATTTGCATAACTTATACGTCACGATGATTAGTGTTACCTACATAAATCAAACAGAAAAAAACATATGTATATACGTACATACGTTAAAAAATACATAATAAAACATAAAATAAAAATTATAAATAATTTTAATAGTTGTGTTTTTTTTTCAATTGTATTACTCATGACTGAAAATGTTTAATATTTTTAAACATTTTCAAACTCATTCATTCATGGTTTCATAGCTAAAGAAAACGTGTTTGTATTACCAAATCATCCAACTAATGCCAAGACATACATATATTGCAGTTAGATTGTTACCAAAAAAAAAAACAAAACAAACGAAAAATCTTAAATGAATAGAAGCATTTGTATCTATTAATGTTTAGTTTTTAATATTTATTTAAGCCTTTAAGTTTTATAAAAGAAAAAATAAATAAATAAAACAGTTTTGACTGATTTTAAATTCCTAACAATTTATAGTAGACTACTAGTGCCAATAGTAGAGCGTTAAATATAAATAATAAATCTTATAAAATTTTATGCAAAATACCTACCTACCAACACTTTCAATTATAAACAACAAGTATTTTATTTATACTTAAATAAGGAAATGCTAACCATTTAAGAACGTTAGTTATAACAATACCCTACATTTGGCACATTTGCATTTCAAAAGTCTTTAAACGGCATTGAACATTATTATAGACTTTGCGGTGAGGTTCAGGGTTTAAGCCATACAAGTGGTTGAAATCGAAACTTGAATTTTTAATTTGTTTTTTTTTATTTTTTCAAAAAAAATCTTTAAACTTTTTTCAATAATATTATAAAAAGGCAAATGTTTATAAATCTACATAAATTAGAAATATTTTGCAAAAAATGTTCAAATTATTATAAATTTAAAATTAAAAAAAAGAATTAAGATAAATTTAATATTAATAAAGGCCTTCTTGTTCATAATAAATTTTTAAATTTATAAAAGGTTTATAAAACAACTTTTGTATAGAAATTTTGTTTTATAAATTTTTGATAAAATTACAGGCCTTAAATAAATAATTTGAAAAAATTAATTCTTAATTAAATTTTAAAAATCAAATTAAATTGTATGTGCTAGCTAACCAGTCCCTTAAATAATTCATTACGAATTAATTCATAGGCTTAATTTCTTACTAAGTACTTCAAACGTATTGAATGAATTTCCTTTCATTCTTGATAGAATTAATTCCTCATTGCAAAATTCAAGTTTTCATTAATTCAAATTCAGTACAGAAAGAAAGGACTTAATAAAATCAATTCAAATATATTTCGAGGCTCTGGAATTTTAATTAAAACCCGTATCAAACACCATTCAATGTGTGATATTTGTGAAGATTGCTACAGAAACCTATTAATTTCGTCGATATATTCACCTCCAAGGTTTTCGATTACTGAAAACAAATATGAACATTTTTACGAATCACTAGAACCCCGATTCCTGGCAGCTGGCAATTATAATGCTAAGCATACTCACTGGGGATCAAGACTAGTAACCCCGAAAGGTCGCGCTTTGTTTAATACAATTTCTAAATTGAATTCGAGCGGAGAACCAACATACTGGCCTACTGACCCAAGCAAAATACCCGATGTCACTGATTTTGCAGTTACAAAAAATTTACCAATGGAACTAATGCATTTTAAATCTTCATTAGAATTATCCTCGGATCACTCACCCACCTTCGTTACTCTACTGAACCCCCTAGAAATAGTATCCCCGACTGGTCACTCTGCAATATCAAGCACGAAAATAAATTGATTGAAATATAGAAAATATATTAGCACACACAGTACAGAAAATATATCGCTAAGAACACCAGAAGATATCGATATCTCACTCAAAATTTTTTAACAAATAACCCAACAAATAAGATACAATAGACTCTATTCTGCAGACATTGAACAGTTACTAGCTGAAAAAAGAAGAGTTCGTCGAGAGTGGCAACTCTACAGATCCCCTCAACTTAAAACGGAGCTTAGAAAATGTCGCAAACGCCTCAGTATGCTTCTTCACAAACGCAAAACTGACTCAATTAATAAATATCTGGAGAACTTAGATGCCACCCAGTACTCAAATTACTCTCTATGGCGAAAAGACCTGTTATGAGCAGACCTCCTCTACGTAATTCTAGTGGAGGCTGGGCGAGAAACGATACTGAAAAAGGAAACCTGTGTGTTAGTCATCTAAAGAATGTATTTTCCCCAAACGAGTCAAACGACATAATAGAGTTACCTACCACCTACTTTACCCCATATTACTGCAGCTGAACCACTTCGTTTTGAGATTTCAGAGATTGTCAAGGCTATTGTTGATTTAAACTCCAAAAACTCACCTGGTATTGATAAAATCAGTAACAAGATGCTCCTCGAGCTACCCCAAATAGTTACAATGATACCTACGCCGGGAAAAGATCACAGTAAAGTAGAATCATATAGACCCATTAGCCTATTTTTACTGGCTAATTGGTAAAAACTCGAGATTGGATTTAGATTGCAAACTTTAGCTGTACAGCTCAATAATAAAACCCAATTGATGCTATGGAATTCAATTATGGGGCACGGCCTCAACTTCTAATATTGAAAAAATTCAAAGATTCCAAAATAAAATATTACGAATGATAACAGCAGCGCCTTGGTATGTGAGAAATATTAACATTCATAAGGACCTAGGTGTCTCCCTGGTGAAAAATGAAATAAAAAAACAAGCGGAGTCATATTTGAAAAAGTTAGAAGTTCACCCAAACCCACTTGCACGAACATTAATGAGAAGTAATGGCTACATCCGACTAACAAGAAGGAATTCAACAGAACTGCGCTGATGATAGGATCTATAAATTAAACATAATTTTTCGTCCAACTGTGGTGGGACGTAAATAAAAAATAATATTTAGATTTAAGATTTGAACAAATTATTGATAGTTCACATTATTTTGTGAAGATACAATAAATAAAATATGAAATAAAAAAAAAAATTTATTTCGAATAGACAATTTTGTTCAATTCATGAATTCTATTCAACAGAATGAAACTAAAGTATGGTTTAATGGCATGAATTATTGACTGATTTGCAAGACACACGATAAGATCTCTGAGCAAGTACTTCATGATAGTGGATATTTTTAATCTCTTACGAAATTGTCTTCATAAGAAGTCTTTACCTGTTGTTTGTAATGTTTAGGGCTGTATATAAGATCATATGGGTCGGCCGCAGCACATAGAAAATATTTACAACTCTTTTGTCTCTTCATTAACATTTTACTTTGAGTTTTCTAAAGGCCAATATGTAAAAAGTCTATTCTATTTAGCGATTAAGACTAATCAAACAAAAATCGAACATTAAATAAGGAAGCCTAAATATCACGCAGCATTTGAGTGGAACCCTTAAGAAAATCGTAGCAATGTTCAACAAAGACATCTTGGAGACGTCGATAAAGAGACGAGAAAGCACAAAGTAGACTCAAAACTAAAACAACTTATAAATAGGCTGGTTAATTAGGATCCTAACTACAACACCTCGTATAATGCGGTACCCGAATTTAATAACTGCGAAAAAACAATAAGTTCAGATAGTTTGGATAACTTGCTTAAGCTGGCCACACACGGAATGATTTGTTCGCCTGGTATGTGATTGAAAATTTTCAATTACTTGTGATTTGTTGCGGTTAAAACTAAGTTCCGAATTAGCATATAGTATGAAATGAATTTGACTCTGATTATTTATTTGCTATTATAAAATTGTTTATTGAAACCGAATGTATATTTTCTATTCACTTAGTTTTTGTATACATATATTTACAGAATATATATTGTTTTATTATAAAAGAAAAATCTGTCACGTTCGATATTAAATTTTATTTATTATAAAATCATCCAAAGATGGTTTTTATTTAAATATAACGGATTGTAAATGAAAAATATTTGCTTTAAAAGGAAACATTTTCCTCTCACGATTGGAAAATTTTCGCATACTTCAACATGTACTTCAAAATGACTTCCGTTTTATGTCACGTACGATATACCCTTCTTTCGCTCGATATTTTGGACAACAATGTTTCGAAAAAAATTTTTATTATTTTTAAATCTGAATGGAACATAAAGACCAAATAATTTTTCAGATACTCTTATTTTTGCTAAATCTATTCCACTCTATAGGCGTACAAATGTCACGTACGATGATATGGAATTGCCCATATAGGACTTCTTCACTTTAATGCAGATGTATCTTTTATTCAGTCGGCTTTAATAAGGAGAATTGGGATATTATTTTTTGAAGTCATATTAAAACGGTTATAAATGAACAACTGTAGGGAATTTTCAACATTATTTTTCTAAATTAATTCTTCGCAATGAATCATAGTTTTATGCTTTAAACACAAATATTTTAAAAATAGCAATAGTCATTAGCAGTAGCAGCTTGACAAGTTTATAATTGCTTTGTTTTTAAACTTCTTCTACCTCTCTTATAAATAATTCACAATTGGTTAGACAAGTATAGAAACAAAAGAGTTCCGGTAAAAACCCAAAATAATATTCTTCAAAATTCTATTTATATATGTATGTTGTTTATAATTAATAATTTTTAGAAATTTTTACACTATAAGTGTTAAGGTTCTTTTATTGGCGGTTTTGTAAAGGTTATTGTTCTTGGCTTAAAAAAAAAAATACTTTAACGTTTAACGAAACTAAATACCTTAAAGTTTCTTTCTTACCTTTTTGTTTTTTAAGATTTTTGGTGGTTTTTTATAATTATGTTTTTTTTATAAGTATCCGCAATCAAGGTTTCTCCCAAAAAAATAAAAATTTCATCAAAGTTAAATTGAGGTATCTGGTTAAAACCGCTTTTGTTTGGTTGAATGTTTTGTTAAGATCTTGCGATTGTTAATTTAACAATAAAAAATATCTTCTTTAAAACTTTTTTTTTATTTTTTTTTGTTTAAACTCATTAAACACTTAAAATTTGATTGATTTGTTTTCAATATTTGGAAATTTTATGTTTCAAACTTTAATTTTAGTTTGAGTTTTCTTAAATTAAAATTAAATATTATTTCGGTTTCAGCTTGACTCTATTTAAAATTCATTGCAAACTTCCGTTTCATTCTCTTCCGTTTTTATTTTGTTTTTTTTAAAAATAAATACTTTGTTTTTCTTTGTGTTTTCAACTTCAGTAATAGCTACGATTTCTATTAATATTTTGCTATTATTTTACTCGTATTATTTTTTATTTACCGTTTTTTAACCATCACGTTCACAAGTTCAAATCGTAACTGAGCTTCGTTTAGTTGGTACCTTCGATTATTATAGTCCCCATTTTAACATTTATATTCATGTATGAATGATTGTGTTCGTGTTTTGAACCCCCTCTTTAACTATTGTTGTTGTTGTTATTGTCGTTGTATGTGTTTGTTTTTGTTTATTGTTATTGGGGGACTCTTAATGGTGATCGTAAGTGTAGAGTGTATGTATTTGTAAGATCGTATGTCAACGAGATTCACCTTTTATTTACCCGCTCAATCTTGTACTTCTTAACTGGTTCGTAGTACCTAATGCTTGTTAATGACTGGGAATTTTTGGTGTTGGCTTTTAACGAAAATATAATAAAATAAAATTTTGTTTTTACATAAAATTAATTTGAATATATTCTTGATTGCCTTTCTTTTGAACAATAAACGAGGCAGGTTTAAGGAATTTAGTTAAAATTTTCCAACATCCACTGATCAAATAAAATTTAATAAGTATAAACATTAGGATGGCCCTAATGGATTTTTGCCAGTCTAACTCCCCAGTTTGGTGAACATTGGTAAAAAAACATGTAAGAAAGTATGGTCGGCCAAGCCATTTTTCTTTTAAAATTTCAATAATTTATATTTTTGTGTGATTTTCGGAAGTGGGCCTTATATGGGGGCTATGACCAATTATGGACCGATCACCATGAAATTAGGTCGTGTGATTTGTGTCTATATGAAAGTTTACTATGTTGAATTTTGTGAGTATACCAACATTTTTAAGCGATTTATGCACGTTAAAGTGATTTTCGGATGCGGGTCTATATGGGAGCTATGACTAATTATGGACCGATCGTAACAAAATTTGGTAACATGAATTTTGTATATATAAAACTTATTTGGAGCGCAATTTGTGGAGATACATTTATAAATCAAACATTTATGACCGATAAAGTCCAATTTCGGAAGGACATTTGTATGGGGACTAGGTGAAATAATGGACCGATTTCAGCCAGTTTCAATAGGAGTAAAAATGTAGTTTTGAAACTACCGTTAAAAAAAATAATTTTTTTTGGTCATACCTACGAATAGGTTAACGGTATCCTACGAAGACAAAAACTCATATACAAGCAAATATGGATATATTTTAAGTAAAAATACGCTTTTATATTAATATTTCTCAAAATATGTTAATTTAAATTTAATAATTTAAATTAAATTGCAAAAGTAATTATTTAATGGCAAAATTTTTACAAAAACTGAAGATATTGCATTTTTTCCCCCTTGTAAATACACCTCAAAACTAAATCGCAAGTCGGCACGGGTTGAAATCATGATAGAAAGACAAAATTTCATATTTAACTATAGTTTTATATACATATATAAAAAAAATAGAGGGTATGCGTTCCAAAATTAAAAAAAAAATAAAAATTTTGGGACCCTCTAATATACATATGTACAACTCTTCCTTTATTTTAAACTAGCTAAAACCCGGTGTGCTTCGCTACCCGTACCGTAAAGATTTACAATATATTTAGTCTATCTAAAATTAGTTTCTGTTCATGTG
Source organism: Calliphora vicina (assembly GCF_958450345.1). Classification (NCBI taxonomy): domain Eukaryota; kingdom Metazoa; phylum Arthropoda; class Insecta; order Diptera; family Calliphoridae; genus Calliphora; species Calliphora vicina. The sequence continues at coordinate 30,473,641 of NC_088784.1, forward strand.
AAAAACATGGATTTTCTAGATTTAGTCCGCAAATTTGTTGTTCATTAATTGCCTTAATTGCCTTACTATACAAACAATCATACAAACAAACACATATTGACTTTTATATATGTACATTAGAGTGCTCCAAGATTGTATGGACGAAAAAAACTTTCTAGGTACAGGCCGTCCCCCCCTCTAGAATTGTTCTATGTATTGTAGAAACACGTTGTGTAAAATATTAGGATGATAGGATAACGTTAACTGGTGGCGCAACGACGCTGAAGTTTTGAGGTGCATTTACAAGGGGAAAATATGCAATTTTTTCAGTTTTTGTAAAAATTTTGCCATTAAATAATGACTTTTACAATTTAATTTAAAAGAATCGAAATGTGTACGTAATTGTCGTTATAATAAGATATAAAAGACAAAAATTGGTGAAAAAATGTTAAAGTTATTAAAAAATCGCCAGGCCATTAACGTGTCTCAGGCCACTAGAACAAGAAATTTATGAACAAAATTAACATATTTTGAGAAATATTAAAATAAAAGCTTATTTTTACTTAAAATATATCCATATTTACTTGTATATGAGTTTTTGTCCTCGTAGGATACCGTAAACCTATTCGCAGGTATGACCAAAAAAATTAAATTTTTTTAACGGCAGTTTCAAAACTCCAATTTCAAATTTTTAAAAATTTTGTTAAACAAATTTCAGAATTTTTTGATCATCACATGGGGATTTATTGACAACATAATAGGGAATAAAAATGTAAAAAAAGTATGTCAATACATCCTATAGTTTTTCCGTACCTGCGATATAAATTTTGCGATTTTCGAGAAAAACTCATTTTTTGGCCATATTTTGGGGAATGACCAGAATTTCCTTACTGTAATGATTTTTAAGTAAAAGCTATTCAGAATAATATAGTCCAGGTAATTTTAAATATAGTCTGAAATTTTTACTAAAATCGGAAAACTTTAACCCTTAAATCGTGAAGGTCAAATGTAAATTTTTTCAATATTTGGAATTTCTCATGGAAAGATAGCGAAATATTATATATTTTTGGGCCGATTTTGATGAAACTTAAGAAAAATATAAAATGAAGTCTAGTATTCACAATAACAGTACAAAAATGGAAATTAACCCTTAATAGCACTTGGGGTCCAAATGACCCTCAACTTTTAAAATCACGAAAAACACATTCATTTTGACCCCAAGTACTCTTAAGCGTTAATTTCCATTTTTGTACTGTTATTGTGAATACTAGACTTCATTTTATATTTTTCTTAAGTTTCATCAAAATCGGCCCAAAAATATATAATATTTCGCTATCTTTCCATGAGAAATTCCAAATATTGAAAAAATTTACATTTGACCTTCACGATTTAAGGGTTAAAGTTTTCCGATTTTAGTAAAACTTTCAGACTATATTTAAAATTACCTGGACTATATTATTCTGAATAGCTTTTACTTAAAAATCATTACAGTAAGGAAATTCTGGTCATTCCCCAAAATATGGCCAAAAAATGAGTTTTTCTCGAAAATCGCAAAATTTATATCGCAGGTACGGAAAAACTATAGGATGTATTGACATACTTTTTTTACATTTTTATTCCCTATTATGTTGTCAATAAATCCCCATGTGATGATCAAAAAATTCTGAAATTTGTTTAACAAAATTTTTAAAAATTTGAAATTGGAGTTTTGAAACTTCCGTTAAAAAAATTTAATTTTTTTGGTCATACCTGCGAATAGGTTTACGGTATCCTACGAGGACAAAAACTCATATACAAGTAAAAATGGATATATTTTAAGTAAAAATAAGCTTTATTTTAATATTTCTCAAAATATGTTAATTTTGTTCATAAATTTCTTGTTCTAGTGGCCTGAGACACGTTAATGGCCTGGCGATTTTTTAATAACTTTAACATTTTTTCACCAATTTTTGTCTTTTATATCTTATTATAACGACAATTACGTACACGTTTCGATTCTTTTAAATTAAATTGTAAAAGTCATTATTTAATGGCAAAATTTTTACAAAAACTGAAAAAATTGCATATTTTCCCCTTGTAAATGCACCTCAAAACTTCAGCGTCGTTGCGCCACCAGTTAACGTTATCCTATCATCCTAATATTTTACACAACGTGTTTCTACAATACATAGAACAATTCTAGAGGAGGGGACGGTCAAAATTCGCAATTTTATTTTTTTGGAGCACTCTAATGTACATATATATAAGGGTTTCAAATGTATACATACAAATTTTAACATTTACTTAATATTTTTGGTAGTCCGCGCATTTCTGTACTAAATATTAATATTGATAGCTGCTATAGCTGTCCCTGTATATAATTTTTCATCACATATATGGGAGGTGCGACGCCCACTATTGCTATTTTGCACATTTTTGGCGTAAATAAGTAGTTCATACAAAATTTGAACGCTTTACATACTACAATTATACAGATAGATATGAATTTTAGTATTTAGATTGTTTGGAAGGTGCCACGCCCACTATTTTAGTCCGCCCATTCTTGTCCTAAATATTAAAATTGATGGTAGAATATCCGTACAAAATGTATGGATTCTATCTCTTATTGTATCCCCATATGTTAGATTTTTTAAATAATCATCATATGGGAGGTGCCACGCCCTCTGTGGCTACTACTCCCATTTTTGCAGCAAATATTTAAACAAACAGTGGAATTGCTCATGCAAAATTTGAGGACTATAGCTATTATAGTTTCTTAAATATTTGATTTTTAAAATTAACTTTGTATGGGAGGTACCACGCCCACTTAAAATTTCAAAACAAAAAGTAGCCTATAGCTCCTTCCAGACATACGTAAATATACTGTAAAAATTTCAAGCAAATCGGTTCAGCCGTTTAGCCGTCTATAGATCCCAAACTAATAATAATAAACATACATACATACAGACACACATTCACTTTTATATATATAGATTAACATAATCCTTATTGTCTTAAAACCCCGATTCATAATGATGATTCATCGCAGTTCTTGAAATAGAAATTGACAACTTTGTTTACGTTTGGTACCATTACGTTCTTAGAGCCAAAACACAAAACCTGTTCAAACAAATATGTATTTCAATTTGAAATGTTGAACACAATAACGAGAGAGAGTTCTTAGTTTTAAACTGATCTCCAGCACAACGTATTTGTTTTAAATAAATATTTAACTAATAATTAATTAAAATCAATTGGATTTATTTCAAACAATATACGAGGGCTGATTTTATAACTATGTATTTCGTTATATTATTCGATTAAATTTTAAAAATCTACGTAAGGTAATATTCGTAGCTGAATTATGTTATTTTATTGAGAAACAATTCCTTTAAAACTTTGATAACTATGATTCATCAAGGTAGGTTAGGTTTAATGTTATTTTTATTAAATGATCTAAATATTTATACATATTTCGAACCATAGTGGGAAGGGTATATTGTGTTAGTGGTGATGTTTGAAACGCCCAACAATATTAGTCCAATTCCCGTCCATCTGGCTGCCTGTCAGATAGCAACAAGTACATGATGCAATTTTGAAGATATTTCGATAAAATACTAAGCCTATTGAAACTAGTTGAAAATGTCCATTATTTTACATTTTATATAGGTATCCAAATAAATTCCTCCACAAATAAGTTTTATATAAAAGGAAATAACATCTAAAAATTGCTTTCGTATCAGTCCATAATTGACCATAGTACACATATAAGTCCACTTCCGAAAATCACTTTAATGAGCATAAATCTCTTAAAAAGTTTGGTATCCAATACAATACAAATAAATTTCATATAGAATGAAATCACGTGACATATTTTCATGGCAATCAATCCATAATTGGTCATAGCTCCCATATAAGTTCCACCTCTGAAAAAAAATTATTCAAATTATAAATGAAAAATTATTTGCTCATATACTCAGTGTTGGGTAGGGCTTGATAGACTATACATTCTTAAGCTATGTTTATACATATGTTTCAACACATAAGTTCACAATTTTCTGAAAATTTTTCTGACAATGTTGTATGATCTGACAATCGTGTATTATTGCTTTACTTGTTTAATTTTCATATGTTTTCTATCACATACATACACAATGATAAAAAATACTCTTCAGATTCACTTTATACAAAAACATCGGTTTTATAAAGTTAAAATTTAAATAAATACAAACTTTTGTTTATAACGTTCATAAAGTATAGCAACAATTTATGATGTCGATAATACAGTTTATAAAAGTTGCATACGGCTGGTAGAACAGTTCAAAGCTTTGTCAACAAGCTTTTTTGGTTTGACCGAGAGTTTAAATTGCAGCTTTATAAAAAGCTTTGTCAAAAAGCTTTTATTTAGAAAAAAAGGTGACCATAAGTTTCATTAACCTCTTACTTTTAAGAAGAAATCCAATAAATAAAATTTATTTAGAATTACTTACAAATGTAATTATTCACTTATAGTATTTGATTTTATTTAGAAAAATTAAGGCCCTAATTTTATAAGTTACGTCAACAAAGTGATATTTATGTGCAAAGCAAAAACAACATTTCACACATTTTAAAAATTTGTTTTGTGTACACAATTTTCAAATTATGAAAGGCAAATCAACGCTTGAATTTTTGTGCGTTTGTTTGGTTCAGAATTTGTACATAAAACAAAAACAAATTTTTGAAATGTGTTAAATGTTGTTTTTGCTTTGCACATAAACATCACTTTGGTGACGTGATTTACAAAATTAGGGCCTAATACATCTCATGTAGAAAATTCATTCGAATTTATTTTTTATAAACAATTAACAAAAACTAAATTTTAAATTTCAAATTATTTATAACATTCAAAATATTTGCTTCCAAATTTATAGATATTAATATGTTATTTTGGTTGTAATTTTTACAATTATTGTTAACTTATCTATGTAAAGCAGTGATGTTCATCCCATACAACAATTGTTTAAAAAATTTAAACACATTTGTTACGCTCTTTTAAAGAGCGTAATAGGTGTTATGTCCGCTTAAGTGAACCAAATTTTACTTTTCACAAAAGAAAAAATATATGGGCTTTTTTAGGGAAAAAAGTAAGAAACGCGTATAACTTTTTATAAGGACGAAATAACTGCTAGCAGGCTTCTTTATTTTATTTAGAATTTTATCGTCAATATAGCTGATATAATAAATTTCGACCCTCCATAGGCCCCTCATATCTAAAAAACCATAAAAACATCGAGCAAAATTAAAAAGAAATAAATCAATAAACCTGAACATCTCTTCAACTAATAGAGATAACCAACCTATTTTCTGTAGATCTTCTCAAGGAATATTCATATTTAAAATTTCTGCTCTTTCGGATTATAAATGGTTTTTTGGCGATTTTTTAAATTTTAGAACCAAGGTGACCAACTCTGATGGGCTATGCACTGGCACCTATTAGCGCTAGGAAGCTGTACAAACATAAATCAATTCGAAAACACCTTAGCTAGAACCATATGAAATTTCGTAACATTATCTGCAATAGTACCCGAGGTACCGAATTATTTCCAAAACAAAAAAAAAAACATTTCTAACCCACTGTGGACTGCATATTTTCTTGCAAAATTATGTTCAGCGATGAGCAGTGTTGCCCTTTTATGGCTGAGTATCGTGCGACGAAGTGTAAAAAAATTTTTAGAACATCTTTTTTACGGTGCTATTTGAGAGCCACTGTGGAATATAAGCATTTTGCACGCAAGATGATAAATACGAGGTTTTAAAGACATCGACACATGATATACGCGGGAACGAATATTACGTTATTTTAATGTTAAATATCAACATACAGGAATATTCCTTTATTTCTCTCCATCTGATCGTGTGTAACATCGAACATTGTTGTTTATCCATTTGTCACAGCCAAATAAAATGTATGTATGTGTTTTTTAAATAAACACTGGCGATGAGGCACATTTTTGATTTAACGGGTTAATAAACAAAATTGAGGCTCCAAAAATTCCCAACAAAGTGTTGAAAAATCCCAATAATGGGAATTTTTAGTTTTTTGCCGAGAGTATCCATACTAGGGTGGGGGTTATCGGAACCCTTTACAAAATAATTAATAACATATTGGGTCATCTAAAATGGATTACTATATTTTGATATCGAGTATGCGATTTGAGAATTTTTGCCCAAAAGTTGAATTTTACATAAAAAATAAACGTTTTTTGAATGGACCTGGTCCCCTCGATATTAAAAATTTTTAATTTTTTTTTCATTTAAAATATTTGATGTAAAGTTAGCTTTCATCATTTTAGAAATTTTTTAGATATCTTAAAAAGAATAAAACGTCCCGTAAATAACACAATAGTGTACATATAATCATATACACCATTATTTTTTTTATTGCATAATAAGAATGAATCTACATAGCTGATTCTATATGTGGTAAAAAGATCAACTTTTGTTCTAGATGTCTACTAACACAATAATTTTAAACTCAATTATGTCGAAATGGCAAAAAAATATACACTATTGTTTTATTAAGGGGACGAAAGTACTTTTTTCCCCAAAAAATAGCGAAAAATCGCCTTTTTCAAATTTTTTAAATTCAAATGCAACTTGGACTCAGTCATGATTTTTAAACAAATATAAATTAGTTGTTAATCCTATAAAAGATAAATGAGAAATATTTGGAACCACGGTCATCAAAAAACTGGAGTGGGTAAAAATGTTAAAAATTTAATATTGAAATGCGAATATCTACTAGCTATAAGAGATAATTGACGACATTTTATGTAGTACTCTACAAGAAGATTCTATATATATGTAATTTTTTTGAAATCTGAACACAAACGAAGAAAGAGGATCGTTTTTAAAATTGAACATACCCGAGGGGGGACTCCTGACTCCGCCACTGGTGAGCCCATGAGGTCCAAATTCAAAACTTAAACTCGAAAACACTTGCTCTTTGCGCATGTCTAATTTCATTTACATTGGACCGTTTAGAAGTTACAGATTTATTTCCCTCTTTTTTTTTTTTTTTTTTTCTATACCACTGTTTATACCCTACACCACACAGTGGGGAATAAATCTGTAACTTCTAAACGAATTGCCCGATTTTAATAAAATTTGCCGTGGCTATAGAGGAGGCGTTGATAAGTTTAAGTTTTGAATTTGGGCTTATAACACCAAGGGGGGCCGAGCCACAATGCCCCAAAAGTGCACCTCGGGTATATCAAAAATTAAAAATGATGCCAAATTTTTGTTTGCGATCCGATTTGAAAGATTTTTATATATATGGAATCTAGACGAGATCTACATTGCTTTAGCCATATATTATCTCTTATAGTTTACGAGTTATTCGCATTTGAAAAGTAAAATTTTATTTTATTTACCTACCTTGGTCTGGTTTTTTGCTAATAGCGGATCCAATTCTTTCCCGATTTTCTTGAAATATAATTTTTTTAATTATTATTAACAGGACATGTATTAATAATAGTTTGAAAGAATTGTTTAAAAACATCTACTGAGTCAAAAGTTATGTGCATTCAAACTTAAAAATAATAAAAAAGTCGTTCTTTCGCCATTTTTTTTTTTTTTTCGAAAAAAGTACTTACATTAATTTTAAATTCTACAGAAAATAAGAAAAAGATAAATAATGTATTTATATTTTTCTGAAAGACAACATTTCGGGAAATATTATAAAAGCAAAATAATATCAAAATTCGTATTATTACGTGGTCCAGAGCCTTCCGAAGTAGACCTATTTTTTATATAAATTTAAACTTTAGACAACATTTTCTCAAATCGCATAGCTGCTTTCAAAAAATTAAGACCTGTTTTGTATGTCCCAATATGTTCTTCAATATTGTGCAAACGGATTTCATAGCCCCGAGCTTAGTGCCTTCAATAAATCAAAAAATCCCAATTTTGGGATTTTTGAAATTTTTTTTTGTGGGATTGTCATTAATAATTCACAAATATCTTTTTCACTTTTGGATCGAAAGTTTCTATATAAGTGTAAAATTTCATTAAAAACGATTCATAAACAAAAAATTTTCCAAAAAAATCAGCTATAATATTTTATTCCCATATTTTTTAAAAAAACTCTTCTATATTTTTTTTAATTCTTAAAAATTTTGCATATTTTTGAAAAGAGGCATTGTGGCTCGGCCCCCCCTTGGTGCTATAAGCTCAAATTCAAAACTTAAACTTATCAGCACCTCCTCCGTTTAGAAGTTACAGATTTATATCCACTTTTTTTCAGATGCACCATCAAGTGGGGAGGGTATTATGCATTTGTGCAGTTTGCAACGCCCGGTCATAAATGTTTAATTTATATAGGTATCTATACAAATTTTGCTCCAAATATACGGAATTAAATTAGTGTTGGGTATTATACTATACTTTCTTACTTTCTAAAATTTTGTTTTTGCTTTCCACATAAATATCACTATGGTGACGTGATTTACGAAATTAGGGTCTTAATTAGTAACTTTATTAATTAACTAATAGTACTGAAATAACAACAAATACCATTACCGAAATAATCCGAATTAGCGTTACCGTTACCTTTTTAAATAGGTAGGCTTGGCTCAGAATATTAATTCATTTAAAATTTCACGAATATCGTGTGAATTTATAAATTATCCATTAGAAATAATAAGAAAAATAACAACAGTTTGGAACGAAATAACATTTATTTATAATAACAATTAAAATAATACAATTACAACATTTATCTCAATGTCTGGTTATCGTTTTTCCGCAACGATATTCACATTGTTAAAATAGATTTCATATGAACACTTCCATTATATCATTGCGATAAAATGTAACCAGCTATTGAGAAAATGGAATTTAAAATTAAGATTTTATAACTTTGAAACTTAAGAATACAACATTAAACTTAAAGAAAATAAAATTTAAATTTAAGAACTTAATTATTACTCAACTATGTCTGTAAGTCATTATGTATGATTTTACATTATATAGTTTGGAATATGTATTTATAGCTAAATATATATGTATATGTATGTATGTATTTACTCTCATCTATGTTTAAAAGATATTTAATTGAAAAAATATGTTTTTAAACATATAAAACAAACATGGCTGAAATGGCAGCAAGGGCAGACAAAAATGTCGAAGCATACAAAATAGCACATGTGGTCTCCATCCAGGCCACCAAGGGTCCCATGCACAGAGAAACAATAAGTTGGGCAATGAACACAACACTGCTGATAATGGCAACATCGGTGCCAAGACCACGAGTCTGCTTCAAGGGAACAGTTTCACCATTGCGGATGCCGAACTAAAAAGCAAAGAGATCAATGTTAAATTCACTTTAAATTTAAAAAAAAACTTTAAAAGTAAATTATTTTTCTACTTACACAATTCTTGGCATGATAATTGGCTACCAATATATAGGGCATGGTAAACAGAGTACCATATAAAATACCAGCCGAAGTACTGAAGACTAGGACACCCCATTTAGTGGGCCACAAGCCCAAGATCAACATTCCAATGCCGTAATAGACAATACCCGCAATATAAACAGCTTTAGTGCCAAACCATTTCATGAGCTTGGTAACCGATAACGAATAAATGGAACAAGAAAAGGCATAAATGGACATGCCCCAACAGCCAAAACGAACACCAGCCTCATACAAATTGGCAGCCTCAGAATTGGGGGGAGCCTAAAAATTTCAATTGAATTAAATACTTTTATAGAAAAATTAAAACTTTAAGTTAAACATACTGTTGGATCGCCATTGAATACAGCTTCTCCTACGAAATCGGTGAAATACAAGCAATAGGTTACATGTCCCATCCAACAGAATAGATTAGTCAATGCTAAAATTCTCATAGAGGGTGGCATTACAAAAATACTCTTCAAATATTGTGACAATGATACTGGTTTATCGTCCTCTATGTCATCCAGTTCGGGTATGGCTTTGGTAGAATATTGCTGCATCTGCATTTGATCACCAGTGGCTAAATCGCCATTGACTCCATTAGCAGCAGTGCCATTTTGATAACTTCCATTGGGGGTATATTTTGCCTTATCTTCATCCATTTGATTTTGAATGGTTGTGGTCTAAATTAAAAAAAGAGAATTTGTTAGTTTTTATGCCAAAAGAAATGGGTTAAAATATATGTATGTATGTAAGATTCATATTGAGCCCCTAGTCTTGAAAGATAGTGCTCCTTTTTATAGTGATTTTAGTCTTAGAAGATTAAATAAGCAAGACTTAGATAAACAAGACTTAGAGATATTCCGAACAAGGAATAATCTAATCTATGTATGTCAAAAGGACTGATGTCTCATTTTCTGCGAAATCTTTGTATATTCTGCTCAATAACGATTCCCAGGCTGGATGCAAATGTATTACTCTATAGTGAGTAGACTTGCCACCTTTTGAAATTTCCAAAACGGGACACCACTAAATGATCAGAGAAAAATTCAAACAAATTCGTTTATAATTATTATCCTATTTTATATATTAAAATCAACAATAACACATTAATTGTAATTGTGTAAAATCTGGAGAACTATCACTATGAAAGTCTTCGAACTCTATACCATCCTGTGAAGTCTAACCAAAAATGGTTAGACTTGCGAGATTCCTTAAACTTTGCTCTCTTATCATTTTACATAGTTTGGCTGAAAATTGTCGGGATTGGATTACTAGGCGCTGCACCTCCCATACAAAGTAAATAGTTAATTTCGAATATCTGGAGTACTATAATTGTAATGTATTTAAACTTTGTATGAATCAAATTGTCTGGATCAAAACAGTGGGTGTGAAACCTTCTGTAGGCACCCTTCCATTAACTACTTTATTTTTACTTTTACAAAATAATCATATAAACATTCATTTAAACTTTTTTGCTTTAAAAAATATTATGAAAATAAATTTTAATTTCTTTTGTATTTTTTGTCAATAAACATAATTTTTATAAAAAATAAAAATATTGAATTTTATTCTATAATTGGTGACCCCAACAAAAAAAATGGAAAATCAAGCAAGCAATTCAATTCCTTTGGCATCTGCAAATACCAATTCGTCTAACAACATACCAAATTCAGCAGATATTTCCAGTTTCGCTTCACGAGTTCAAATTCCTCAACTACAAGGCTATTCAGTTGGTAGCATTCAAGCATGGTTCACTCGTTTGGAAGCATTTTTTCAAATCAACAGCTTTGGAAGAATGAATCAAGATCAACAGGACCAGACCAAGTTCAATATCACAATAATGTACATGGATGAAAAACTACATGAACAAGTTTTTGATATTGTTCGTAATCCGCCACTATCCAATAGGTATGAAACATTAAAACAAATTCTTATCAAAAAATTTTCCGCATCTCCAATGACCCGTTTGGAACAACTGATAACAGGAATTCAGTTGGGAGATAGTAAACCAAGCCACATTTTAACACTACTACAAAGGACAGATGTTACCAATGACATGCAGTTAATTAAACAATTATGGATTCAGCGTTTGCCAGTCTCTGTTCTCGCGGTCGTATCTTGTGTACTTAAAAGTAACCCTAATTGCCCATTAGACGAACTTGGTGCAATAGCAGATGACATTTTTGACTCTACTCAAACAAATTCAGTGGAATCAATCACATCTTCCACAAACAATAATATTGCAGTTGATGCTGTTTCAAATGATGTTTCCGATCGACTTTTGCAGATTGAGAAAACGTTATCCTCTTTGCAAAAGGATATTAAACGTTCATCGTCATCATCACGCAGAAACAGTTCACCACAAAATGTATTATTTTGTTATTACCATAAAAGGTTTGGAAATCGAGCTCGTAAGTGCAGCCCGCCATGTAATTTTGATATTTCAAAAAACTAAATCAAACGGTGGAATTATATCATAATTCCACCGAATCTTCACCTCAAACTAATTCAGATACCCCAAATGAAAACATTACAAGATCTCCTTCAATTATCGATGTTACCACTTGTAATGCTAGTCGCCTTTTTATACATGATCGACAAACAAAACAACATTTTCTAATCGACACAGGTGCAGATATCTCAGTATTGAAGATTACTGACACTAACCGCAAACATCGCAACAAATCACCAACAAAACTTTTTGCAGCCAACAATTCTTCCATTAGCACATTTGGTCAAAAGCGTCTTAAGATAGATTTTGGATTAAAAATACCATTTGAATGGACATTCGTTGTTGCAGATACTGCTCATAATATTATCGGTGCTGATTTCATTAAACATTTTAAACTATTGGTTGATCTCAATAACTCCAAACTTATTGACTCAACAACAATGATTGGTACTCAGATTTCAGCTATATCTGACTCAAGTAATCATTCTTCAGTTAAACTTTATAACCCAAACAACGTATATGCTAAACTTCTGGAAGAGTTTCAAGATAAACTTCTGGAAGAGTTTCAAGATATAACTCAAATCAACTTTCAAAATCCACAAAACGGTAAGTCTCCTAATGTTACTCATTGTATAGAAACACACGGACCACCAGTTTTTTCAAAACCCAGAAGGCTAACACCAGAAAAATTCCGTGCAGCAAGGGAAGAATTTGAATATCTCATGAAAATTGGTGTTATTCGACCTTCTAAGAGTCCCTATGCATCACCATTACATGTAGTTCGTAAATCGAATAACTCTTGGAGACCTTGTGGTGATTATCGTGTGGTGAATGCCCAGACAATACCAGATAGGTATCCACTACCGCATATTCAAGATCTATCTCACAATTTACATGGCAAAACTATATTTTCTAAGCTAGATCTTCAACGTGGATACCACCAGATACCTATAGAAGAGTGCGATATAGAAAAAACTGCGGTGACTACTCCATTTGGGTTATTTGAATATCTTCGTATGCCGTTTGGACTTCGAAATTCCGCACAAACATTTCAGCGATACATGCATGAGGTTCTTCGTGGTTTAGACTTCGCATTTTGTTATATTGATGACATATGTATTGCTTCAACATCTTCCGAAGAACATGAAATTCATATTCGCCAAGTTTTTGAAAGACTTCGAAAGTTTTCGCTAACAATTAATCCCTCCAAATGTGTATTTGCTAAAAATGATATAGAATTTCTTGGACATTCTATATCATCTCAAGGTATCCGACCTTTGTCCAATAAAATTGATGTTATAAAGAACTTTCCACTTCCGAAATTGGCATGCGAACTTAAACGGTTTTTGGCCATGGTTAATTTTTATCGCAGATTCATTCCACATGCAATTCAACATCAACAACCACTTATATCTCTTATCAATGGTAATAAAAAAAATGACCGCTCGGTAATTTTGTGGACCGAAGAGACAATACAACATTTTGAAATGTGTAAACAGGACTTGGTAAATGCCACAACACTTTCTCACCCAGTACCTGAAGCTAGAATCATTTTATGTACAGATGCAAGTAACACAGGCATGGGAGCAGTAGTCCATCAAATAATAAATAATCAACACCAACCACTGGCATTCTTTTCAAAAAAGTTTAGTGAAACCGAAAAAAAGTATAGCACATACGATCGGGAACTATTAAAAATATTGAATTTTATTCTATACTTCCATACAAACTACATAGTCAATATCTGGATAACTAAAATTGAGAGATTCTTCAAACTTTGTCTCAAAAATTTATTTTTATAATTTTACCTAATTTGTTTGACCTCATTAAAAAAATATGGTCAATTTACAAGGTTTTTATTGTTTTTCAAGCAAAAAATGTCTTAAAATAATACTACTCTGTATGCTATGTTTATTGCGTTATCGAAATCAACCAGCAGAGACCTGCTACGAATGCCTAAGAGTCGGTTAAGCCGAGCTGACGAGTCGTGATATATTAGGAAATTATGACAATATGATTGATAAGAGACCTTGTGAATTGGCCAATATTTTATAAAATCTTTAAAATTTTTTTATTTTACTACATAGGGGTAACGAAGCGCAACGGGTTAAGCTACTATTTAATAAAGTTGAATTATTTCTGTCCTTAATTTAAAATTTATATTTTTAATCGCTTTTATCAGCTTTTTTATTATTTGAAGTTATAAATTCAACAAACTTAGTCCATTGAAACGGACTAACAACTCAGCTTTAACTAAAGGTACAAGCATCCGTGCCAAGCGAGTATCGTGCCATTTATTTTTCATGAATGTTAAATGTTACTGATGAGTTTATTGAATGAGTTTTTTTGGAACTCATAGAAGTAAATGCACTAAATATATTATTAAATAGTGATATTCAGTTGTTAGAAAATATCGGTATTTCCATTTTTTTTATTTTTATTAAACATAACTTTATTATGTTTTTTTTTCAAAACGGGACAAATGGCGTCCCGTTCAGAGTATCGCCGGGACATGGGACATTTGACTCTAAAACTGGTCTTTCCCGACGAAAACTGGATGGTTGGATGGATGGTCTAATAGTGAGTCATATTTTGAAACCAATGAAATCATAATCTCCCATGACAGAATTGGCAGAGCTATTGACGGGTTTTCTGCTTAAAAATCACCTTGAATGCTGAAGAGTGCAAAGGGATTTACCATTACTCCGTATAATATATAAATTATCTTTCTCTCTCATCTATGTTCAGTTTGGTTTCAGAAAGTTTGTTTTATTCTGGGTACGACTCATAAAAATCGAGAAATTCATCCCAAAATATTTGGGATTGCAAGCTAGTGTCGTGTATTTGGAGTATAAGTCTATTATCCTTCCTGTTTAAATACTTGGAAAGTGCCACCAACTCATATGAAGAACTCCTCACGACTCTCCTATTGTCGTCGTGCATACCTAAAAGATCGTGTGATTGTAAATAAAATTGAGAGAGAGGTGCCCCGATCGATAGTGTGCTGAACTATTAATCTGAGGGTTGCGGGTTCGATTCCCGCCAGAGTCTTTGGGTGTAACTGCAGACAAGCAAAACGCTTCGCAGTTTGTGTTTGTTAAAAAAACTACTTGAGGACAACTATCTCTATGATCCAGGATGTTGAAATCTTATAAACTAAAAGTGGAATTATATTTGCTGATTGTTGTTAACTCGTTTATTGGGCAATTGCACAGTACAGGAATTAAATCTATTACTAATACAGACAATCTGTTATTGATTATCTGGCGCGGATCCAGGAGGGAAAGGAAATTCCCCTCCCTCCAAAACCGAAAAATTTTAATATAAAGAAGTAAGAGAGCTATATTCGGCTGTGCCGAATCTTATATACCCTTTACTAAATTATTCTTTAAAATAAATTTTTTAAATATTACAATATTTAAAATTTTTTTTTTTTGGAAAAGAATTTTTTGACCAAAATTTTTTTTTATGAAAAAAAAATTCGGGTTAAAAAATATTGTTCGCGATTTTGAACCATTGTAGGTCCAACTTACTATAGCATTATATACATGCTTTCAATGGACTTTGAAATATCTATCATTAGATATCCATATTGTCTATATTAATGACTTAGTAATCCAGATATAGATCAAAAATAGGCCAAAAACCGGGGTTGTTCCTGTTTTTTCCTTATATCTCAGCCATTTGTGGTCGAATTTTGTAGATTTTAAATATCAACTGAGCCGGAAGAATTCCCGATAAATTGATGTATGAATCACGTTTGTTAGTTTTTTGGGGGCTACGGAAAGTTGATTTCAACATACTGACGGACAGATGGACATGGCTATATCGACTTCGCTATTTATAACGATCCAGAATATATATAGTTTGTGGGGTCGTAAATGAAAAATGTTGAAATTACAAACTTATATATACCTTTGCCGCTCTTGGTTAGGAATATAAAAAGGAAAAAAAATTAAATTTTACACCCCAAATGGTTCGAGCTTGTTGATGATGCATGACTAATGCCTTGTAAATGCTCTTCCACTGGGCCATAGAGGAAGCACTAGGTGTTAACCCAAACAAAACAAATGTGGTTGTGGTAACTTATTCTTTTTGGCATGGATATGACAATCAAGATTTTATTTAGGACTCGAAATTATCATGCTAAACATACAACACAGGTTTAAGAGGTCTGGATGTCTACCGCAATAAAGTGGCCAATATTATCCTATGGATATCTAGTTTTTGGACTGCAACATAAATGAAATGTGTAGTTGATCAAACGCACAAAATTCAGAGATCAGCTTGCATAAAGTCACTGGTTCACATCGTACTAGTCTTTCAGAGTCATTGAACATTATATTGTTTCTAAATCCTATCTTATCATTTCCTTAAAGGATTTATCTGGATGCTAATGATCAAGAATGTATGTACACACAATGATCTTGTATATGCTTCCAACGCTTTTAAATCTAACCTCTGACTAAATAACGCCTCAAACGGACTTTCTTCTTATTCCTTCCAGGCGGCCTATTCTCGGGTCATTCCGGAGCGAAGATAAAATTGAAGTGGCAATATGCTACAACAGTAACTGTCGCAGCTGCCGGAATCTCAAAAAGGAGAAACCAGTTTCTTATCTTTTCTCTGAATGTCCAGCGCTTTAAATGTCAATAAACAGATTTTTTAACGAACATATTTATACTGAACAATCTAATTGAGGTAACGAGAATCTGAATGTAACAAGTTGAATCTAGTATTTATTTTACTAGCATCTTGCCTTGATCTAGTTCATCGATCTCATTGAGTGGTGTGGTCTTGACGGAATCATATCGACTGTATTTGATTGATTGAGTGCTGTAGGACTGTTTTAGGAAGTTATATTTAAAATTTTATATATAGAGTGAAGATGGTCACATTTGAAATATACACATATTGTGATATATTCGAAAGAATATAGAGGAATTCGGCTCTAATGATTACGAGTTCATTACGGACTAAATCATAAAGGTTTTATTTCTTATGACAAACTAGTTGAATACTGTTGGTTTTTAAAAACCAGGAAATCTTAGATATATGTTACAATGTTAACTATACTGTAATTTTCTATAACTAGAGGAAATGTCTCCTTAGAACAATACGATAGAGGATTTATCTGTCTACAGAACTTTCTGAGAAATTGGCCATTAAAAGACTCAATGAACTCGTTGATATTCGACGAAAATAACCGGATATGTTCAGTCTGCATTTATATTTCTCTTGGGTTTGTACATGAAATCCAAATTTATTCATGAGATGGATAGATTATTTGGGACCCGGAGTATGCTAACATTCCTAATAGTAATGTTACGGGCAAACCGGCTATAGTGTACCTTATGGAGACCGGTTGGTGGGAGTAACGCTATAATGCTGTAATTATTTATTCAGCAGAATTCACCGCTGAAGCAAAATGCTCTACTTCAAAATTGCTGGCGATCAGCGTGCCTCGGGTTGTTCTGATATTAGACTGCACGAGGACAGAAAGTGCTTCTGTGTAGAGCGATTTATTTGAACTTGAATCTATAATAATAATTTATATAAATTATACCTTTCGAATCTTATAGTTTTAAAGTAGGCTATTTGGAAATAAGTTTCAGTTTCAGACTAATCCGATAAAGTGACATGAAAAATTAGTCCCCTTAAACACGAATAACACAAAATTCATTAATCTCACTCTTTCTCTAATCACATTATAATAATTTGAAGCTGTATTTAAAATGTACTATGACATTTTCAAATCCTTAAAAAATAAAATTCATTTAAAAATCTTAAACTCTTACCTGATCAATGTAAAAAACATTAGAATTGCACTTCTTCAGTTCCTTTTTAATGGCAGTATCCGATAAAGGTCTCAACAGTTCATCCTTCTCAATCAGTTTTAAAGGAATCTCACGGAAGGTGGTTATAGTGATGATATAACAAATCACAAAGATAATGGTGACCAAACCAAATACAGTGGGTATATTGCCACCCAAAAATGTACCTACAATTAAATAAATCACAAATAAATTTCCACAAAAACTTAAACAACAAATGTAAATGAAAACATACCAATAGTTGTTTTTTCCCAATCAATGCCACCAATGCCATAACCAATGGTGCCACCAACTCCAGCGAATAAAGTAAACATGGTCAAGGCCTTGGGTTGATCCTCTGGAATGCACATGTCTAGCAAATAAGTACGGGCTGGAGTTTGACAGGTATCAGCATCGAAATCCAATAAAACCAAACCGATTATGGTAAGAATGGTGGCATATTTATAATTGGAAGGTGAAGGACCTTCTTGTTCTGGCGACAGCAAGGCAGCTACACTGCCATCAGCAATGCTAAAGTTTGAGGCAATTGCTGCGGTAACATTATACGTATAACCTTCATCTCCAAGCATCATGCCAAATTCTTTGCCATATGGAACCAATATCAGGCCCAAGAGAATACCAAAGGACAAAACCGTTATAATAGGTCTACGACGACCCATTTTCAAGTAACAACGATCACTGATGGAGCCCAATAGCGGCGCCATAAAGAAACCCAGCAAAGGCGAAAGACCCCATGCCATGGTCATGACTTTGTGATCTACACCAATTTGCAGGAGAATCGGTGAAACAAATGAAGTCTCCGCAGCATAAGCAAACTCTATAGCCATGGCTATGGCCGACAAACGAAACATTTCGAAACGCGTTCTCTTGCGAAAGACATGCGAATAATCGTGATCCTGATTTTTGGCATGATTTTCACGTTCCTTCAGCATGAATTTAATCATGGGATTTTTTTTCGTTGACAGCTCGCCGGCATCTGAACTGGGTGCAACACCAACCATTTCGACGGCTTTGAGTGTTGACGGGCGTTTGCGGTGAAATCAAAAAAGTAAAAAGTGTATAGGCCGCGTTTAACAAACAAAATCTGTAATTAAAATAATAAAGATTTAATAAATTAATTGTAGATTATGAGAGGCAGTTTTATTTAAAAATAAAAATGTGTAAACAATTAGAAATTTTTTTGGTGAATCATGATCATTTTAATGATCATGTATAGCAAATATTTTATTCCATGACTTGTTTTGTGTAGTTTACAATAATCAATTAGAAGTTTTCATTCATAACAATTTTCTATTTTGAAACCTGTGCTCATGTGCAGTTTATCCCATGGAAATTCAAATAAAAAACCTATTTTAATTTGCGTGTTTGGGTGTAATTTTATTAAATGGAAACTTTTTTGTGGAATAAATAATCAATTGTGTCGATTATTTCAGCTTCTCTGTAATTTGTTACGAATTTTGTTTCTTTGGTTTATAATTGTGTTGAGTTTTACACTCAACAATATAATGTTAGTTAAGTAGCATCTAAATTACTCAATTAAGTTCCTGGTTTAAAAAGTTTTCATTCAATAAAATATTTTTTACCATGACTTATATTAATATGGAAACATTTTTTAAAAATAATTTTATTTATATTTTAGCTGGAAATTATAATATTTCACTTCCTATATCTCATTGAAGAACTAATTTTCAGTTAAAACTTTTTGTGTTACTTTATACTAATTATATTTTTTGAGAGTAATTAAAATTATTAAACTTTCCTACTAAACATATTATTTCAAACGTTTTAATTTATTTACCAAATAGAAATATTAACAATACTTTTGTTTTAAATTTATGCACATTTAATTATTATTTTATTTGCCCAATTAATTAATTAGGTAATAAAAAAATAAACAATTGTTTACATGTTTTATTACCAAATAGTAGAATGTATTAACTTATGGTAATGTTATTTTCGGGAGTAGAAATCTATGGTAATTATGGGCAGATTCATATACAATTTGTATTTTAATTTATGGGTTTTTTGTTAACATGTTTAAGATATTTATTTCCTGGATGGGGTTTATTATGGGAACTATAGCAAATTATGGATATTTTCTTAAATTGCAATGCACAGTGGGGCAGAATCAAAATATTTTGGAAATAAGTCTGCCAAAAAAATAAGTGATTGATCCAAGTGACATAGAATAGCAGAGGAGCATACGATTTTCAATTTTGACAATAGTCCCACAAGCCAGGGGTCCTCACCAGGCATGTAATAGGTTGCGAATTTTTTGTAATTCATCCAAATTTAAAGATTTTAATATATTCTTAAAGTCATTCCCCTATTAGGTCTATATAATATACACTTGCGTTTTTTGCGATATTTATCTCTTATAAATATCAATCTACAATTGACCATAGCGCCCATATAAGGCCCACTTCCGAAAACCACTTTAACGAGCATAAATCTCTTAAAAATATTGGTATTTACATAAAATTCCACAAAAAAAAGTTTAATATAGAAAGAAATCACTCGACCTATTGGGGAATGTTGGATTTTTTAAAATGTTTAGCTTTTTTATACCCTTCGCCATGAGTGGCAGGGTATATATAAATCTGTCATTCCGTTTGTAATTTCTACATTTTTCATTTGCGAGCCCACAAAGTATATACACACAGCCTCAAAAGTGAGTAAACACCAGTGAATTTTTCAATTTTTTTAAGATCATGAAAATCCGACTTAAATCTTTGTTTTTCAGGACCGAGTCTATTATTCAACCCAATTTCCAACAAACCGAAACTTTTTAATTTTAATCGATGAATAGATTTTATGATTTTCATTATCTTAAAAAAAAATCGAATAATTTTTGGTGTTTACTCACATTTGAAGCTCACTGTATATTCTGGATTGTTATATATAGCGAAGTCGATATAGCCATGTCCGCCTGTGCATCTGAAATTAACTTTCCGTAGCCCCCAAATAACTTAAATACATAATTCATACATCAAAATATCGGGAATTCTTCCGGATCGGTTGCTGTTTAAAATCGACATAATCGGCCCATATAAAAAAAAACGGAACAACCTCGATTTTAGCCCTATTTTTATACTCTTCATCTTCGTGAGAAGGGTATATATAAGTTTGTCATTCCGTTTGTAATTTCCACAATATATTCTGTATCCTTATAGATACCGGAGTCAATTAAGCCATGTCCGTCTGTCTGTCTATTGAAATCAATGTTCTGAAGACCCCAGATATCTTCGGGATCCAAATCTTCAATAATTCTGTCAGACATGCTTTCCAGAAGTTTTCTATTTAAAATCAGCAAAATCAGTCCACAAATGGCTGACCTATATCTGGATTACTAAGTCATTAATATAGACAATATGGATATCTAATAATAGATATTTCAAAGACCTTTGCAACTACGTATATAAGATCATAGTAAGTTGGACCTACAATGGGTCAAAATCGGAAAATATATTTTTTAACCCGAATTTTTTTTTCATAAAAAAAATTTTAAATTTAAAAATTTTAAAAAAATTAAAATAACAATTCGAAAAATTTTTAAATTAAAAAAAACAACCTTGGAAAAAAAATAAAAATATTTAAAATTTCTATTAATTTCGAGAAGGGTATATAAGATTCGGCACAGCCGAATATAGCTCTCTTACTTGTTGATCTATATCTGGATTACTAAGTCATTAATAGACAATATGGATATCTAATGATAGATATTTCAAAGTTCATTGCAACGATGTATATAAGGTTATAGTAAGTTGGACCTACAATGGGTCAAAATCGGGAAAATATTTTTTAACCCGAATTTTTTTTTGTAATAAATTATTTTTCCAAAAATTTTTTTTTTTAAAAATTAACAAAAAAAAATTTGGGAAAAACTTTTTTTAAAAAAAAAATATCGCACACCCAGTTCAAAAATGACACAACTCAAAATTTTGAAACACAATGAAATACATTAGTGTATTTTTTTAGCAACAGTTAAAATTAATAGATATTTTTTGTATAGATAAACAAGTGTATTGTGCATAGTTTAAGCTCAAAATTAATTTTTCAGGATTATATACCCGAATAATTAATTTTGAGTTGTGTCACTTTTGAACTGGGTGTGCGATATTTCATATCGAAACTTCAGATCTTCAAATCTCAAAGCAGGGAACCTATTACGGAATACTGTACTGTTTTATAGCCTTAAAGTCAATTTTAAGTCCATAAAGTTGGCTATTATTTTAAATTTCGTACCTTAAAACAAATTTCAAATTTAATTTAAAATGTTTTTTTTATTATTTTAAAATAAGCTTTTTTTTTGTTTTGAACATTTATGTACATTTTGTTTTTTAATTTTTTGAAATTTCTTTTTTTTAATTTTTCGTATGGTACGAAAAAATCAAAAGTTCTTTTTTAAAATAAATTCGACTTTAACAAAAATTAACTTTAAAATTGCATTTATAGTTGGGCTGTAATTTTTTTGGTAAATATGGTATATTTTTTGACAAATAATTTAAATTTTTATGAAATAACTATTTAGGATTATTAGTCTACATATATAATTAGAAAATGTCTTTGCAATATGTAAAATAACAAACATTCTATTATACAAGATGTATTGACAAGGTGGCAGCGTAACTACAACAATTACATCAATACAAGAACTGTCAAAAAAATCACAACAACGCACTTTTATAAATGAAATAGTTTTTTTAACACTTTTAAATATTTTATGCACATAAAGCGGTGACAAATACACACTTTTTTAAATAAAAAATAATCTTTTTAATCTTATAACCAGGGTTGTCAGATTTTTTTACCTCCATCGCCAAAAGCTAAACGAAAAGTCGCCAAAATATTTTTTTTGGAATTCTACATACATATTTGGTTGGTAAAATTAACATGTTTAGAACGGCCAATGCTAAGCCTTTAACAATTCCAGCTGCATCGCATCTAAGTTTAATTGATATATGCTAATTTTGAACATTACAATTCATATTCCCCTGCAGATACTTTTGGATTTAAATAAAGTTAATGAATTTTGAACTACCGAAAATTTCCAAATTGTCTGAGTTTGAGTATTAAATGAAATAAATACACAAAAACATTCATTCACTCCCAGATTTCAGTTTGCTTTTAACAATTCCAGCTGCATCGCAATAATTGTAAACTTGTGGCCAACAATCTAACAAATTTGTTGAAATTTCACCTTTAAAGATCTAAGTTTAATTGATATATGCTAATTTTGACCATTACAATTCATATTCCTCTGCAGATAATTTTGGATTTTATTAAACATAATGAATGAATTTTGAACTACCGAAAATGTCCACATTTTAATATTGAAAATTCATTATATACTTTGAAAAGAGTTATATTTTCTGGTAACTGTTTAAGCATTTCTTTTAAAAGTTTTTTAAGTACAAAAAACCATTTTCTTTTAAAATTTCTACATCATATTCCTCCATTTTTATATTTTGTAATTCCGTTCCAAATTCTGTGCCAAAATCGATTGATTCCAATGGCAGAAAAGAATCCGGCGAACCAATAGCCAATTTTAATGAGCATATTAAGTTATTAAGACGGCTTAAATATTTTAGAAGAAAAAATTAATATTGTTCAAACTATTTGATCGTGTATGCTACCTGCACCCATATGATCAGATAATACGTGATTAATTTTAATTATTAATTATTGGGTTAATAAATATCAAAGAAATTAAATTATTTCAAGAAAAACAAATAATTTGTCAAAAATCGCCAACTAGTCTGTAAATCGCCATGTCGCCAATTGAAAATTTTGGTCGCCAAAGGCAATGAAAAATCGCCACGTTTGGCGAGAAATCGCCACATCTGACAGCCCTGCTTATAACATATTTAAAAATTTTTGTAAACATGTTTTTGACATTTCACAAGACAAAACATGAGTATAGCAAAAAAAAATAAGCTGGCGTTACGCTGCCACCTGGTTAAATATGCCTTGTTATTATATATAATTGGTCAATTCACAAGGTCTCTTATCATGTCATAATGTCCTAATATTTCACAATGGTTTTTATTGCTTTTCAAGCAAAAAATTTCCTTAAATAATACTTCTTAATATGGTATGTTTATTATTTTATCGTTACCAACCAGTAGAGACCTACGCCAAATGGCTAAGTGTCGATTAAGCCGAGCCGCGGAGTCGTGATATATTAGGACATTATGACAATATGACTGATAAGAGACCTTGTGAATTGACCAAATATATGGTTAAGGTTTCGCCAAAAACTCCATTTTAACCTAAGTACTCTTTGGGATCAACCTAATTACTCTCAAAGCATAATATTCGAATATTTTGTAAGTTCACAGTATTATGAATCAATAACTTTAATAAAATGTTTGTGCAACGCATTGCATGGACCCACTGTCCAATATTAATAGAGGAGGAGTTCAACTTTCATACACGGCTCTACAGTGGGCCAAAGTTGGACACCTCAAATGTGAAAAAAATGTCCGATATTTCGACAATATTAACAATATGCTGCTGTTTAGAAATTTCAGAAATTAAAAAAATCTTAGATGTATTTTAAAAATTATGCATATATAACAATTTATTTTGCGACAGACTGCACTTTGCACTGTTTGATAAAAAAAAAATATTAAATAATTTAAATATCAAACTTGTTTCAAGTTATCTAAAATATTTTATTGATATTATGTCAGTTTTGTCTACATTTTAGAATATCGCTAAACAAATAAATATATACATAATTAATATTTCATATTTAAGACATAAAGGAAATAAACAAAATCATAAAACAGAAATAATTTTCCACAGCAATAAAAATCAGACCGGTGCTACTTACTGGTGGCGGCTTTAAATTAAGTTAAATTTTAAAATGTTGTATTTATTTTTATATCATAAAACTAGCCTCTATTATTGAGTAAATCATATAGTACGTAATTGATTTCATTATTAAACATTAAATAAAACTTTTAGCTATATATGTTTTACAATTATTTAATCAGCATTACTGCCAAAATTTATTCATAAAAAGAATTTAACACGTTTTATAGTTCTAGCTGACTGATTTAAAAACATCAAGACGCACAGTGGTAACATGTCTACCTTATGTTTTATAAGTGGCAAATTAATAAACTTAACAACTCGCAGAGAATTAACCTAGCACTGTTATGTTGTTGTTATGTGGGCAACATACTTTTTTATGAATTTCTATGTTAGGTTAATTCTCAGCGAGTTGTTAAGTTTTCCCTAATTAATTTGCCACTTATAAAACATAAGGTAGACATGTTATATATCAATGGATAGAGGATTTTGTCTACTTTTAAAAAATGTATTATTTATGAATATTTTTTAATGAAATTACACAGTTATGTAGATTTTTCTATTTGAAATGGAAAAGTAAAAACAAATTTTAAAATCTGTTATAAAGTATTCCGCAATTCCCAGAAAAATCTTGAAAAATCCCATAAATGGGTTACTATATTTTGATATCGAGTATGCGATTTGAGAATTTTTGCCCTAAAGTTGAATTTTACATAAAAAATAGGATTTTTTTTAATGGATCTGGTCCTCTCGGTATCAAAAATTATAATTTTTTTTTTCATTTAAAATATTTGATGTAAAGTTAGCTTTTCAAACAGTAAGAATTCATTATACTTCCTCTTAGAAATTTTTTAGATAACTTAAAAAGAAAAAAAGTATTTTTTAGACAAAAATAGCGAAAAATCGCCATTTTAAAATTTTTTAAATTCAAATGCGTGTAACTTTGTATTCAGTCATGATTTTTAAACAATTCTTTCTTTATTTTATATATACTTCTGTTGTTAATTTTACAAAAGAAAAATGTAGAAAATCGGGAAATATTTGGAACCGAGGTCATCAAAAAACTAGAGTAGGGTGGGTAAAAATGTTGAAAATTTAATTTTCAAATGCGAATATCTCCTAAGCTCCTATGGTGCCGCCTTGATAGGCTCATGAGGTCTAAATTGAAAACTTAAACTCGACTACACTTCATCTTTGCGCGTTTTAAATTTCATTCAAATCGGACTAAGGGTTTAGAAGTTACAGATTTATTTCCCTCTTTTTTTTCTCATACCACTGTGCGACGCTTAAGCCGAAAAAAATCAATCATCTGTGGAATCCAAAATTGTAAACATATTCTAAACGAAAAACTTTTAAGTTGTTTTCTTATTACAATAAAAAATCTATGCGTTCGCTGCTTAGAAAAAATAATGAATCAGTTTAAAAACAGAATTATTAAATGCAAAATTACATGATTTCTAAAGTTGCGTAAATTATAAATATGTTTATAAAATTGCTAAATATTATTTTATGTAAAAATATTTCATTTTATTAATTAACCACAACATTGAGTAATAAGCAGCAGTTTTTTTTTAATTTTTAACACACTATACCATTCTATATTAGTTTGAGCTGATGTTTGTAACTCCGATAGTATAAAACTGGTTCTAAAAACTTATTAAAATGAATTGATATGTTTTCTATCAAATTAATTTATAGATTTGTATACTTTTAACACATTTAACTAGTATATTTGAATTAAATTAAAAATCGAACTAAATTTTTATTCTACAGATCAGACGACAAATATTTCTGACCTTACCTAACCCTAGGTCTCCACGAAGCAATAATTATTGCCGCAATTGTCAAATTTGATTGGATCCATAAAATTTGCAATGTTTACACTCAGTGATGTTAACCGTACGGTAATTACCATATTGTACGGTAATTTTGACCTCCGTACGGTAGGCAGGTAATTTCTACATTTGTACGGTAATTTTAAAAAGTTTAAATTTTTAAAAATTATATCCCAAACGTTATATTTCCATAATGTGTCTACATATAATGTACATATTTCTCATTAAAATAATCATAAAACTTTGAGGATGATGATAACCAACTACCACTAGACAAAATATATCTACGCGGTAAAGTAATCGCAAGTCTTTCAAGTATTGATATTTCAACATACAAATTAGTATTAAAAACTGATCGTAATAAATCCCCAATTGTTCGATACCAATATTTCTATAATTCCTTTAGTTTTGCATTTCCCAGAAGCTGTTGAAATGGATGAATTTAAATAAATAGATACGGAATTTATATTATAAGGCAAATAAATGATGTTGATAAAAATGGCATTCTGCTGTTTTACAAACATGGTCCTATATTCAAAACCCACTATCTTTGATATTCACGAAAATTACTTTTTGATAGTAAAATGTTCAGTAAAACAGCCCTCATCTATGGTATGAATTTCTTACAACCTATTGTCTTTTGCAGATTTATTTGCATTTTTGTTATTTCTCTATGTTATACAATTATTTTTTTCCGAATGCAAAAGCCTCTATCTTTTCAAATAATTTTCAAATATTTTTTTGGAATAATTTCTTCTTGCAATTCATGTTTTCCTACTAATTTTTGAATGCTGAACATGAATTTTGCATTTTTCAATCATTTAAAAAAATGAATTATCATGAAAATATTTTACCATTTTGTTTTTGGAAAATATAATTTCCATGGCATAAAAATAAATGGTTAAAGTTGGAGTTTGCTTAAAAAGTGTCTACTTTTAAAGTTTTTTTTTTATCTTATGTTGTATTATTAGCCGTTCTCTTAAATAAATCACGTTAAAAACTGACAGATGGCATAAATGAAATCAAAATAATTTAATTCTATTAAAATGCAAAATCCTCTATCTCTTCATTTTTATATACACATTGAATATTTTGAGAAGAAAAACCCTCTAGCATACCGAATTTTAATAACTCAAGTAATACGCGACAAAAAACAGGTTTTTGGCTTTCCTGAAAAGTTGTTTTTAAGATAGAGAGTTTTGAATATAGGCCCTCGATATATTGAATTATAAAAATAAACCTGTTTCAATAAGAAAATATTAGTATTTTTGTACTAAACTTTGGATACGGTAATTTTACCTAAAAAACGGTAATTTTTTTAGGGCTGTACGGTAATCGAAATTAAAATGTTAACATCACTGTTTACACTGCAAATTGTCATATGTAGCAATCCATTGCGCAATTATTGTTCTACTGATTGCTTGAGCAATTATTGCTAAGCAATAAACTGTCAGTTCAGTTGTCATTAATGTCAATACACCTCTGTTTTTCATACAACTGCAATCACTGTGCTGTTCAAGGTGCATTTAATAAGGTGCCATCGGCAGCACAGCTGATTATAGAAATAGCACGCACAAATGTCAAACTACATATATAAAAAATATCCGCCAGTACGCGCGTATGTCAAACTCTATATATAAAAAATAAGTGAATTCGCCTGTATTTATTTCAATTCGCCACTGCTGTCACCTTGTTAACGCCTTGGTGCTGTTGTTGTGCCGACATTTTTGCTTGAGCTTTGCAATAAATATTGCTACGTGGAGACATAAGGTAATGTACTTAGCACGAATTCTAATAATCGGTTAAGCCTTTGTATTAGATATTTTTACAAATTGGAATAAATATTTAGAACAATGTGTATTAAAAATTTCTTTAACTTAATAAAGTCGTTAAAAATCTGCTTGAAATTTCTTAGATTTTTGTGATAATGTAAGTAGTTTACAGATTCATTTATTTCTACTATAATAGAACAAACAAGTAAGAGGACCTATATTCGACTGTGCCGAATCTTATATACCCTTCACCAAATTATATATTAATTAATACAAATTTTAAATATTTTTAGGTAAACAAAATTTATTTTTTTTTCCAAAGAGTTTTTTTTAATTTTTTGGAAAAAAAATTATCGAATTGTTATTTTAAAAATTTTAAAAAATTTTTTGGTTTTTTAATTTAAAATTTTTTTTTTGGTTTTTTAATTTTTTTTTGTGAAAAGAAATATTCGAGTTAAAAAATATTTTTTCCGATTTTGACCCATTGTAGGTCCAACTTACTATGGTCTTATATACGTCGTTGTAAAGGTATTTGAAATATCTATATCCATATTGTCTATACTAGTGACTTAGTAATCCAGATATAGGTAAAAAATTGAGGTTGTCCTGGTTTTTTCCTCATATCTCAGCCATTTGTGGACCGATTTTGCTGATTTTAAATAGGAAACTTCTCGAAAGCATGTTTGACAGAATTATTGAAGATTTGAATCCCGAAGATATCTGGAGTGTTCAGAAAATTGCTTTCTACAGACAGACATACGGACATGGCTTAATCGACTCCGCTATCTATAAGGATCCAGAATATATATACTTTATAGGGTCGGAAAATTATATTGTGGAAATTACAAACGGAATGACAAACTTTATATACACTTCTCACGAAGGTGAAGGCTATAAAAATAGTGAATCATTGGAAGCAATACTAAATGGTCTTTCAATAGGGACTTTGACAATTGATAACGGCCATATTGTTGAAGCTACAGCTGTCGAATTGGCTCTGATTTTGTTCTGCCAAATCACCATGGACGGATAGAACGTTCTACAACATCTGCAAGTGATAAAATTATTTTTATCTGTTCGGCCAAAAAAATCACTGTTTGGTGTGTATTTTGGACTGGCCGAATACCGATGACGCCGGTCCATATTTCATTCAGACCGACGTTGGCCAGGCCATCACCTTACAAAGCGAGCATACAAGTACAAAGCGACTATAGGTCAATGATTACCAACATTTTTGGATTGAATTAAAAGGACGGCGCTACGAGCCACACCTTTCATCCCAAATTGGATAGTCTGCACTAGCGATTTGGGGGCATGAAGTGAACTCGCCATCGAGATCGTATGATTTGACTCCATTAGACTTTTTATTTGTGGGATTTCCTTAAGTCGCAGGTCTATGCGAATAAGTCATAAACCACAGTTGGATCAGGAATATGGGATATGAAAGGGAGGACAGAGGGAGTAGTGTTTGTGGAAAATCGACATTGCGTCGATGATTCAGCGAATCAATAGAGTTGGATTATTAGCCCTCTACTTTACGAGGTCGAAATAGACTTTGAGATACCGGGCCATACATGGGAGTTGTATTCCATTTTCGGACGTATATAGGTCGTATAAATAGTGAGGAGATCAGATGGAGTGAAGTAATTCCTACACTGTTTCAGAAAATCGATACACTTGAATTCT
Organism: Calliphora vicina; assembly: GCF_958450345.1. NCBI lineage: Eukaryota > Metazoa > Arthropoda > Insecta > Diptera > Calliphoridae > Calliphora > Calliphora vicina. Next base: position 30,503,437 of record NC_088784.1, read on the forward strand.
TCTTTCAACACTTGAAAAATGTGCTTAGCGTCTGCTTCCACATTTTTCACACCACTCATAAATAAAGTTCAAGCAACGTGATCTGTAGTTCGTTTTTGTGTCAACATGTAACACTGAGTCTTGTGGGCGTTGAAAAAGACCATATTCGCACGATCGCATTCAGATATTGTTACAAGGTCCTGATCATTCATGTTTGGCTCATTGCCCAAGGCTCATGCTTGGTCTATTACTGAATGAGTATGAATAACAAATGTTGCTGCCATCTGCAAAATAATAGATACAGTTTGAAGTTTTACGTAAATATGGAATAGAATAGGAGAAAGATGGCATTGATGGGCCTTTCAAACTAATAAACAATTTCGATGATTTGTCACACACACTTTGTTTTATTTAAATTTAAATATAGGAAGCACTTATCACTTTACATCTTTTTTCTATTTTAGAAGTTCTTAAATAAAAGTATTCAATATAAAAATAATGATTATATATTGAAAATTGCACAATGAAAAATTTATTTGGCAATGTCAAAGATCATAATTTTGAGTATTATTGATGCTGCATTCTTGAACAGATGCTGCATAGATTTGCGGCTTGCGATCAACCTAAATCATTGAACTGACAGCTGTGAGCTAAAAAGCATCACTGCTGCTGCTCTTTCAAAAACAATAAACATAAAATTATAATTGAAAATAATTAATATATTTATTTATTTAAAATAAAAAGCAATTAATTGAAAAATAAATATTATTGCATTTTGTAATTAAAATGTGACGATAAGAGCAGCAACGACATTAATATGATTAAACACTTAATAATTATGAAAGATTACTTACACCACAAAAACTGCACGTAAATTAAGATTAAAATGTTTAAATAGTTAAATAAATTAATAATTTAAACAATTTGTAGTTAATAATATTAAATAACACTAAATTAATACTCGTTTAAACGTTAAACAATTTAATTTTTTGTAAATTATAAATAGTTAATAAATAACTAACTATTCGATTAAGATAGTAGTAAATTGAGCACTTAATTATTTTGAAATAAATATTATAAATATTTTGATGTATTTTGTACTTGTATTTATTTAATTATATATTAAAATTTTATTATAATAGGGGGTGGTTATTGATATGATATTTTTAAAACTTTTGTTATTTTTAATAATTCGTGCATTTTCATTTTCCGTTTATTTGTACAACTTTTATTATTGTTCGTTAATTAATTAATTAATTAATTAATAAATTTTGAAATTTTATTTATTTGTGGTTTTATTTATGGTTTTTATATGTTGTGATTATTAGGTATTTAATTTCACGTTTGTTTTAGCTAAAACCATCCGCTACCTTTAACGTTTAAATTTAAACTGAAATCTATTGAAAACTACAAAATTAAACCGAATTAAATGCTGCTGCAATAAATAATACAAATTTTGTGTATCTTAAAGTCATCGACTGTAGACAATGCAGACAGAAATGTTTTGGTTTTAAACGATCGAAGTTTGCAACGTTTTTGTGTTGCCCTATGCACTGTGGGTTAGAATCATTATATTTGGGAATTAAAACTGGTATTTTGAACTGGCTGTTCCGATTGACGTGAAATTTCTTATGGATGTAGCAGAGGGCACTTTAGACTTGTAATATTTTTAAACCATCTCCACCCCAATTGAAATTAAAAACAAGAAAGAGAGCTATATTCGGCTGTGCCGAATCTTATATACCCTCCACCAAATTATACTTCAAAATACAAATTTTAAACATTTTTAGGTAAACAAAATTTATTATTTTTTCCAAATTTGTTTTTTTAATTTTTTGTAAAAATTTTTTTTCGAGGTGTTATTTAAAATTTTTTTTTAATTTTTAAAATTTTTTTTTTAAAATTTTTTGTGAACAAAAAATTCGGGTTAAAAACTATTTTTTCCGATTTTGACCAATTGTAGGTCCAACTTACGATCGTTGCAAATGTCTTTGAAATATCTATCATTAGATATCCATATTGTCTATATTAATGACTTAGTAATCCAGATATAGGTCAAAAATCGAGATTGTCCTGGTTTTTTCCTCATATCTCAGCCATTTGTGGACCGATTTTGCTGATTTTAAGAAACTTCTCGAAAGCATGTCTGACAGAATTATTGAAGATTTGGATCTCGAAGATATGTGGGGTCTTCAGAAAATTTATTTTAACAGACAGACGGACAGACAGACAGACAGACGGATATTGCTTAATCGACTCCGCTATCTATAAGGATCCAGAAGGTGAAGTGTATAATATCACAATTTGGTGTAATTTTTAAGGATAAAACACTATATGCTTTTTCCATCAATATTGTAATGATTCGGTACGCTACCATAAATACAAATATTTCTGTAAACCCTGTAAATTTCGAAGAGGTATAAATATACCACTAGTCACTTTTTATTGAATGTAACTCGTTGAAGATAATATATGCCTAATTTCATGATTTTAGGATCATTATTAAGATATGGGGGATTTCATATCAAGTGAACCAACTTTTGAAATTGATGTCTGCCGATCGGGATGAAATTTGCACAAAGGTTAGACCTATTGGATAGTAATTCGGACAC